>NC_079548.1:20982703-21631042 GCF_015846415.1 Triplophysa dalaica | reverse complement strand
TAAACTAAGCATACGCACAAAAGGTACTGATTTAATCATCATTATTGTTTATTGTCAGGTGGGCTGTTGCTTTCACACTGGCATTATTTCATGAGCAATCTAGCATCAGTGCTTAACCTGACAAACGTCCCTTTAGAGGAAACAAACCCATATCCAACCATAGAAATGTTTGAAGTTTAAGGTGATTTTGAAGTGGAGTCATGTCTTTCAGATGTTAATCTACAGTACAGCCCTCCTATATGCTAACTGACAGATGTACAACACACAATCGTCTGAATTAGCATAACCTTTAACTGCACAAAGCGATTATAATTCCTGAAACAAAACAGATTATTCAGAATTGCAGAAACATTGTTTAGAGCAGGAGATTTAAAGTCACACACTAATAGTTTATTGTTGAAAGTGGAGAATTTGTGCTTTGATACTTATGGCGGTGGTGCTTTAAAGAGGATATATTTACAGACGGCCTAGCCTTATCTTGTTTAATGTCCTTTTTCACTTTGTTAAAAATGTACCCACATAGCACTTTTCTATCATCTTTGAAGGCAGGTAGTCAACATATAATTCTATTTTTAGTTCATTTTCCTTGAAGTTGTTTTGTCAACTTTAAGGAGTACACTAGCACTGAAATGTTTACAGATACAGAGTTTGTGGTGTTATTATTTGGATAACCTACCTACCAGACAACCAGTCTTGTCTTTAGCTGGATGGTTTAAACTTCTACCTGAATCTGTCCACACACATGCCACATTGAGAATACAACACCCTGGCCAATTGGGTCATCCCCATCACTGGTGTGTGAGTGAAGTTCACATCATTATGCAACAGAACTGAAATAAGAGCTGGCGGCTTGGTGTTTATTGGCCTGAGAAAGATTTGAATTATTTTTGACACTTGCCAAGTCTTGATATAAATGCCTGAGTCAGAAAAAAAGAACAAACGGGGAGGTGATTGTGTCACTGCCCACGGTTTGTTTGTCACTCATCACAACTACATCAGTTCAGTGTGATGCTTCAGCACTGCCCAGCAGTCATGATCAACACATCACTGGCTCATCCATTTAATCTACAGTAATTTAACAATCCCTTGTACAGTTATTTTAGTAGTAGAAAGTTCCAGCCCAAATTAAAAAAGGACAACATGACAAAAATAATGATTCAAACTAAAAATTCAGAAGTTGAATACTTCTTATTAGGGATGCAGTATACTTTTGACTACTGAATAATTTGATCCTCTTTTCTGTTCTTGTTTAAAATAGACAAGACTATTATACCATATTTTTCTACCCATTATATCTATAACATAATGGATTATATCCATTAGTTTTTCAGTAAAATTGCAATAAAACATTCTTGTCTTCTTGGCCTAACAGAAATGTTTTTAGTTACTGAGCTGAAGCCCTCTTTAGTTGTCACTTTGTCTCAGGTGACTCATTGTTTCTTGGTTGGTTGGTTCTTACTTGTTTAATTTTCATCTCACATGACATGTTATTGATTTACTCTAAGTCAAGCACTAAGTAATGTAATACTTGCTCATGTAGTTGACATTGGATGTGTTTAGCATACCTAGTTGTATCCACATGACAGTTATCTTTGGCCCGCTTATAAAGTTAAACTTTTGTGACCCCTGTAGATTTTTTTTTGTGAGTGCCTGTAGATTATATCTGAAATCAATTAAAAAACGGAGAAGAACCTTAACTTGGCTAAACTTGTCTCTTCAATATTTTGTATTTAGACTCCGATACCAAGCTCAACTGCTAGATTACAAATGATAGTGAAGTGATATTTACTATAGTAAACTGCAGTAAATTTCCTAGATACTGCGTTTTTAACCTTACTATAGTATACTACAGTGTTTGCTACAGTTTATCAATTTACTACAAGGGTGCTACAATTTCCTTTAACAAATACTTCAGCATTTATTTGTCTAAGCGTTCAAGTTAACGGGTCGTTGGGAAAATGCTTGAGGTTTACATTTACTTTACATTTAGTCATTCAGCAGACGTTTTTACCCAAAGCGACTTATGAGGTAAACAACGGAGGCAATCGGAAACAACATAGGGTCAACAAAAGGCATAAGTGCGATAGAACTGGTCTCATATAGCCAACCAAATTTTACAAAGCTAAGGATATTTTATCTTTTATAGAAAGAGTAGAAAAGAGATCCAACCGTCAGGTGCTAAATCTGCAGAATCTGCTGATCTTGTAGCAGCTTGCAGATCATTTCACAAATGTGGAACCGATCCAGAGAAGGTTTTAGTCAGAGGTTGCGCTGGACATTAATTTTGATGGACTGGCTCATAAAAAATCCGTCATAATCTATTTTTACCCGTCACTATGGTGCATGGTGATAATATGTGCCAATTAGCATGTTTGTGACGTCATTTAGACATACATGGGTTCTTTGAACTGTATTTTAATACCCAATAAAGTCGTTTACATATTTAATGTTTCTGTTGTCTAGCATTTAAAACTAATTATAGACAAATGATCATGTCCAGTCAGTATCAATGACATGCTGTTTTGTAGTAATTCATTTATTCACTTACAAGTAACTTTAAGCTGCTGTTAGGTCATGAAAAGAGAAGACGCAGGGAGATGTCTTTCCACTCACTGAAAGTTAAGGTTTATCCAAAATAATCCAGAAACAACACCACAAACAACGTTAGAGATCACTGTGTTGTTAAAGCACCTAATTATATTATTCTTAGCACAGACCTTTTTTTTTCGTAGCACAGTTTTTTTCTTTAACTCTTTCACCGCCATTGACGAGTTATCTTGTCAATAAAAAAAAATTGGGTGAAAATGTTAAAAACGCTGGCGTAGGCTGGCAAAGAATCGATTCTGAATCTATCGTGAGGGCCCAAACCATTCCCAGCCCTATTACATATATTATTAGACACTAGCTAAACCCAAACCAGAAGTTAACTGGAGGTCAGGCACGCATCCAATGAAAGGGTCTATTCATCATCGTCAGTTGTTGATACCTGACCATCAACCTCAGTTATTGATCTGGCCAAGTATTCTTGACACCTAAGCCTCTGAATGTCTGAATCTTTAATGTGTCATTAAATTTGCAAATCGGGTACTGCTACTATACATGTTACAAGCATAGGAAATGCATAAATTCTATTTCAAAGTTTCATTGGCCTAGTCTTGACCTAGTCAACCAATTTGTAATGCCCTTTTGATGGATGGTGTGCTGGCATATTCTGCCAGGTTTATTAACATTACACTACAGTGTTAATATGACGGACAGATGTTTGTGACCAACTTTCCACTGTTTTGCGTCATTCTTTGTTTATGGTTGTTTTGTTTATGGTTTACATAAAATGTGGTTTTCACTACAAGCCTCATATGTGAGATAAAATATTCCATTCACAATGGAAATTGTCACTGATTGTCACAAATTGTTGCTGCCGTGATCTTTCCTCAGGTTTGTCTTATTTGAGTGGGTCACATCTCCACTGGTTGTTTAGCAACAGGTTTCTTGTGTACATCCCCATGCTTAACAAGAAAGTGGAAGGGTTAGATCGTAATGTCTCCAAAAAGTTTGGGTGTGCAAAGGGGCACAGCTATATCGTAACCTTTTTTTCTGTACTCTCACTCTCATTTTAATTTTGTATGAAAAATTCACTTTTTCGTGGACAATTTTGCATGGGCAAATCTATTCAGTTTTGATCAATTTAAATACATAATGTTAAACAGTAAACCATACTTTTTTATATTGTAATATAATTAATAATAATAATAAAGCGCCTTTCAAGAACCCAAGAACTCTCCACAAAAAGGAACATTCATACAGACAAGGTCAAGAAAAATATCTACAAATAATTTACAGACAATAGAACACACAAAAAGATAAAGACATACAATTCCAAGGGAAAGGTAATTTAACATATAGATGAGAAGTTTGGAAAAATGGAAAGTCTTAATAAGAGAAAGTAGTGAATTGATGAGTTGTAAGTTGAGCCTTGAAAGTATTGAATTGTTTAGAATTTCATGAACCTGAAAAGCGTTATGAAACCTCCCCTTTCAGCTATACCTCACTGTCGTTTTTTGAAAAATGCAATTAAAATTGACGTTAACGCTGTGAGAAGAAGAGCCATTAAAAACCGGCGAAGGTTCCGGCATGGGAGACGGGCGCTCCAATCACAAGGCGCTGTCATGAATAATTAGGAGAAATGTATTTTCGTTGGTCAACAAGAAAACGCAGTCTCATGAATAATACTGAATCACCAACGTGTCATCAATGTAATATAGTCACACCTTTTGAAGTTTGCTAGATGAGGATTTTAAACCTGGTTTTGTGACGCTTTAAAAAGAAATTCCAGCTCTATAGAAAGATTCATCACATTCAGTGTCGACTGCAAAGCTGAATTAACACTCTGTGAATAGAAAACACTATAACAACACTGTAAAATGTAATAAATTGGCTTAACTTAAAAAAGTGAGGAAACACTTGCCTTAAATTTGTATTAAAAGAAGTATATTCTATTTAAGTTGGCAAAACTTAAAAACAGTAATATTTGTACACTTAACTTATTCATTAAGTTAAAAAAAGTATTGGTGACTTAAAAACATTATTTAGCTTAACTTCTTATTAAGTTAACGATATAATGAATCCGATTGGCTTACTTTTCTATGTAAACTAAACTAGCAAAAATTAGTAGCGACTAAGTAACAACTAAACAGAGTTATAACTGTACCAAACAGTTGCGCTAGACTTTTTCGTCGAACATGCTCGGACAATTCGGTCATAATCTATTTTTACCCGTCACTATGGTCCAAGGTGAAATTGCGTGCTAATTAGCATGTTTGTGACATCATTGCAATGTACATGTGTTCTATGAACTTACTGTATTTTAATACCCAATAAAGCCAAAGTCGATGACATATTTTATGTTTTTGTTGTCAGACATAAAATGCTTATTACAGACTAATGTTCATATGTCCAGTCAGTAAAAAACTATGTTTACATGCACCCTCATAATGCGATTATAATAGGATTCAATCATTCTATCTAAATAAGGGGATTATCTCATAGTCGCAGTAAGCATAATCGATCCGGATAAATGCCAGATAAATCGCAAAATGATGGCATCTACTAACTTGCCTAACACTGTTCATTTTTTTTTATTCACCATTGTAATCTGATTTTTACCAATCTTATTTAGAAATATCTATAGGCCTTGTATTAAGTCTATAATCATTGACTCGAATCGAGAATCAAATGGGAACATCAGAATGGATACCCAGCCCTAGTTCTATCATTGCTAGTGTTAGTGCTGTAACATTTACTATGGCTGGAGATTATGGCATGCATCCATGACAGCTAATTGCGCAAGACAAACTACTGTTAGCAACACCCCAAACACTCGAAAACACACAGAACGTATATCACATCTCATCTGTTCTCAGATCTGAGTTACCGACCCCTCCTGCCTCGAGTGTTTGTTCCCCTCCGCCAATTATACCAGCTGCTGTTGTGAACCCCAGAGAGTTTTGTTTTGTTTTGATGAGTGGAATGGAGAACAGTGTTAATGGTAGTGTGGTGACAGAACAGGTGCTGATACAGATCCCACCTTTCAACACTGAGGTTTAAACTGTTGTCTGAAGCGTCCAAAGCAGAATGTTCAACAAACGCTTTGGCTGTAGGCTGCTGAGAGATGAGAATCCTATTATCCTTAAGGTTGTTTTTTTACCTTTTTATTGACAGTAACTATAAGAACGCTTCTAAAACGTGATAGAATCACTATGCGCCTCCTCCGCCATGTTGCCGTCAAACTTGCTACTGTAAACAGAAGCTTGTAATGCTTGCCCCGCCTCCAAAATCTTCTGATTGGTTCACTGCTTTTGGAACAGCGAAGGATTTGCAGCACTGATTGTAAAAGTTGAATTTTTTTCAACTTGACACGGCGTCTTAAAAACGTGGCGCTCGTGTTTAAGACGCTTTAAAAGACGGGAGATATGTGTGCAGCAGTCATGCACGTCCGTCAAACACCTGTTTACAATGGAAAACAATGGGAAAATAACGCATTGGAATGGAAAAATTAGTGGTGTCTGAATGGCCCCTTAGAATGGTTAAAAAAACTTGCTTTGGGAAGAAAATGCTTAAACAAACTCAGTATTGATGACAGTTTTTGTTTGAAAAGGTTTGACTTTGAATATTTGCTTTTGTGTAATTTGTGTTGCCAAATAGCATTGTTTTGTTGCCACAGTTTTGCTGTAAATTTGTCTATGAAGACTAAGCAGCTCCCAAGCACACAAAAGATTAAATTGATGAGTGGTCTGGATGAGTGAGAACACCGCTGCTACACAAAAGGGATTACTTATATATCGTCATCCAGCAAGTGTATAACACATTAAGTTATAATCATGTGTTTGTGTGTCCAGGAGTGTCTGCCGGAGACGTGGATCTCTCTCTGAGTGTCCTGCTGCTCTTGTCTCTGGCTGTGCTGCTGGCCCTTGTCGTGTTGCTGCTCAACTGTGTTTCCTGCTGCAAAGAGCAAGAGATCAACTTTAAGGTGAAGTCTATACGTTATTTTATTTAGGAGCATTTCTTCATAGCGAGTAGTATCCAAAATCTTATTTGTTCTGCTTATGTTGTTTAGGAGTTTGATGACCACTTTGAGGATGAGGTTGATTTCACGCCCCCAGCGGAGGACACACCCTCTATGCAGTCACCTGCGGAGGTTTACACTCTGGCTGTTCCACCTGTTCCCCTCCCTGGACCCCCTCACCTCCAGCTGCCCCGTATGACAGGTCAGAAACATCACAGCTGCATCCCGTCGCTCACAGTATAAAAATAAATCCACTCGTGTCTTGTTGCTCTAACTACACTAAAAACTGACTGGGTCATAAGCACCTGGGAAACGTGCTTAATACATGTAAGGAAATGCTATCAAAAGCATAAAGGTGCATAGTAACGATAACACAATTAGATATATGATAAAATCCAATGTTTTTACTCTATATCTTGTGTTGTGTTTATTTCAACTAAACTTGAAATGAAACTAAATATCCATCCTTTTTCTCACATGCAACATGAGCAGGTGAATTGGCGTCATCCTACTACCAATAGAGCACCTCAGAGATGAGGTATTTTTGTAGGCTAACCCTCGATATCGGTTCTCGGTACCCATCCCTATAGATGAGGCTATGGGTAGTGAAATCATACAAAACTCGATCTAACAGTTTTAGTTATTTACTATAATAAAACCATGGTCATTTTAAAAAATATCAATAGTGATGGTTTTTCTTTGTTAAGCAGATGTTGACCCAAAAATACATAAAACTCATATTCTCATAAGCTTATTTAAGCCAATCTACCAAAAACCTTTGTGGCACTAGAACCGGAAGTGCTAAAATGCTAAGTTGCTTCTGGGGTTTGCATAGATAAAGACACATCTCTGAGGTACTCTATATGGCAACACAATGGACGTCAATGTTATGATAGCGGTCCAGATCTTTATTATTGATCAGTGGCTTCTCACATAAAGGAATGATATGGCTTCAGACGTCAGAATTTTTCTTACATGGAGGTGTCATGTGGAAAAGTCAATGTTTAATTGTAAAAGACTGTATTGTGCTGTTTGAAGCGACCAATATGGTGTGCTTTGGCACATTTTACCATTATACACTGTGTGGTATTAAACCAGCTTGAATTGACTGGCCATAAACCAACACATCGTTGAACAGCAACTGGACAAACTAGATTTGATTTCTAATGGAAGTGAAGTATTATACTGAAACAAAGGTTTGACTTGCATAACCTCTTTAGGAGTCATTCTATGGACATGGTTGTTCCTCTGCATGTTTTGCATTTTTATTATAAGCACTATATTCATGACTTTGCCATGCATTAATCTAGTCTGATGTTTGCTCTTGCAGACGTCTCATCTGGTCCTCACGTGGCGCGACACTCTCTCAGCTACATTCAGGAGATCGGGAGCGGCTGGTTCGGAAAGGTAAGCCTGTGTTTCTGTTTCACACCAAAAGTGCGAAAGCGTACTGATAGACTAATGTGGTAGTCGCTCAATTGCATCGTGTGAAAGCAGAGCCCTGACCTCTCTCTGAAGAGTTTGTTTGGGACCAATATACAATTTCTCCCGAGGATTCATCTGAAAATCGTAGCTATTTTTCTTGTTGGTACTTGCTCTAGTCTCTATGCCGACGGTCGAGGTCCTCAGGGGTCGGGCTTTGACGTGTATAAGCTGCCCTTATGCTGCGGTTGTGGGGATGTGTTTACTAAGATTAGGACTTAAGGGAAAACTTGTTTCCTGATTCGTTTTCCTGCCCGGCCGAGCCATGGGAACATCCTCATCTGAGCCACCTGCAGCGTCGTGTTTAGGCCTTGTTTTCCAGGACTTGGTTTCTGTCTGAATCACTTTTCAGCGTTGGTCAAGTGTAGTGTTCTTTGTTTACCCCTGATCTGTTTGTCTGACAGGTTCTGCTCAGCGAGATCTATGCTGAACCTGGATTCGCCCGAGTGATTGTCAAAGAGCTGAAGGCCAACGCCAGCTCCAAAGAGCAGAATGAGTTCCTACAGCAGGGAGACCCGTTCAGGTAAATACTCAAAAGTTAAGCTTATACTTGTCTTTGGAGTCGCATCATAGAGATTTAAGGCCTATCCAAATACCAGCACCTATGATCTTGGCCACCTGAGAGCATGCGCATGCAACACCCATTGAAACACTTGGGTCAAATACAGGGAATGCATAGTGTAAATGGACAAGAGGTGAAGTTGAAAGTGTGGGTATTTGGACAAGTGTATAGTTTTATTATGTGATCATTGACATTGATTGCATCTTCACAGGGTTCTTCAGCATCCCAATATATTGCAGTGTCTTGGTCAGTGTGTGGAAGCCATCCCTTTCCTACTCGTGTTTGAGAACTGTGAACTGGTAAGATCATCAATTTCTGCCATTATTTATCTAAAAGCACCAAAAAATCACAAAGAAGAAAATAATCTTTCAGAGAGGATGACATCTTTGTTGCACTATTTGAACATACGTTTGTCTTTCCCTGAAAGCTCGGTCTGTGTTCGCTTCAAATAAAAAAAGTCCACTCTGAGTCTAAGGTCGCATTCACACCGCATGTATCAAGTGACCCAATTCAGATATTTTTCCTCCAATGTGGCACAGATCGGATATGAGCCATGACCGTGTAAGCATGACAAAAATACATGGATTCCGATATTTTCTGATCGGTTTCAGGCCTCAATCATATGTGGAAACAAATCTGATATGAATCGTATACGTGCAGTTGTGTCTGCCATGTAAGCAAACAGATCAGATACCCGTCATTGTGAGTTGTATATCATGAATTCCTTTCAAACGGTGCGATTATCCTGGAAAATTGTTCTACAATTGCCTGTAAACAAGAGTTAAGCTAGTTGTCAATTATTTGAACAAAAAAAACCTTTTGTTAGGCTCTATTTAACTAAATCATAAAGGCTACTTCCTAATCATTGTTACCTGCTTAAATGCAAAAGTTCAAAATTTTTCCAAATAAAAATGTATCGCAATATCAAAAATGATCAAGACAAATACACAAATCGCTTTAAAAAAACTGATCACTAGCAACCTTTAAAACAATTGTCTGTTCCACGCAACGGAGAGTTTCTCTGCACCGCTTAACTTTTTACAGGCTTCACTGAGCATTTACTGATTTTTTCCTCAACAAAAAGATTATAAACAACATGAACATTATGATCATACACCAAGTGTCTATGTATCGTCTTTGTAATATTATATGCAGTGTGCTTTAATAAGTGGTTTTCGTTCGGTCTCCTTGAGCTTGTCCAAAAAATCTAAATGATCAAAAACGTTCTCAGAGGTCAAAAAAACATTAACCAATAACTCATTTTTAAGACTCGGACTGCGTTCCATAATATTTTGTATTGGTGTTCTGTAAAACTGAAGACTTAAGACTCCTGAATTTACTTTTATTTTCATTTAAAGTTCATATTTATCTTCATAAACTTGCTGAGCTTAATCCTTCTCTCAGAACTTTTGATTCTTTTCGTTCTTATTGTCATTGTTCTGCATTTACCAATAAATATATAAGTAAAGGGAGCTTAAGTTAAATAAAGACAAAAATATGCTAAATAATAATAACACAAACAATATAGCTTATATAGCCCTGTAAGGCTAAATAAAAGCTGCAATAAAAGCAAACCCTGCTATTGAGCCACCTACAAACACAACAAGGGAAATTCCGTCACCTTGACAGCCCTACATTCACAATGAAAAAATATGCACATGACATTACAGTACATTATCACTTGTCTTTATGCCTGAAGGCACACTGGGGGACTAATCCTAGGACACATTATGCGTTTATTTTACGATATCTCTGTATGAAAAGGCTATTTAATTAATGGGGCGGTGGGGAATGACGTTTTTTGGTCAATACATCTACCTCGGGTTGTTTCGTCACTTTTAAAGATGTAAGCGGGTCGTCAAAATCAGATATAGTCACAAAAACGGAATTGAGCATCAAGAACTGCAGAGTAAATGTGGCCTAAAAGAACAAATTTGTCAGTACAAAAGTGACGAATCGCATAAATGCATATTTAGAGAGAAGTGCTCAAATGAAGATTATAAGATCATGGAATACAATGTTTTATTTCCCTATCATTAAACATAAACCTCACTCATCACTGGCCTGAAACGGACACTCGCCAGGCATCAAATAACACCCTTCCAAGCGGCTGAATCGGATCCCTGGATCTTGTTTTTGCTTCGCGGCCATGTCCGGCATGTCAAATTTGTATCATACAAGTCTGATGAAAGCACAGATAACCCCACCACACCTCACTTCTTCATTTGTTCCCAGAGCTTCAATTAGTCCGGCGTTCGTCATAAGTGATCGAGTCGCTGTCTGCGCTTTGATTTACTTTCTGTTTTTCTTGATCTATTTCGGGAGCGCTGCTTGTGCTTGACAAGGATACGAGCGGCATAACAGCTTGCAGTAGGTGGCTCTCCGGTTCCCTCATATCCCAATAAAGCAACAGGATTCTTTTACTAACACCGTCACTCTCACATCTCGCTGCGTTGGTGCATTTTATCAGCATGCTGCAAACGCTACTGCGAGGAAAAGAGCACTCTAAAAGAATGCTGGGTTATTTCCAACCCAGGGTCGGGTCAAAAAGGACGAAGCCAACCATTGGGTTGAAATTTAACTCATGTTTCAACCCAAACTGATGAGTTGGTTTAAACTATTGTTGGGTCCAATAGAACGTTTTCAGGATGAATATAAATGCAGTCTGTCAGCCACGTTTCAACTTTTGGTGTCCCTTTAAATTCACATATCAAATGCTTTAATTCATTCTAATAATATCACTGATATCTCTATAATAGATATGTTTGTGTACATGTGTGTTGTAACAAGTCTCAAAGTGCAAAGTGAAACAAAAACGACCGTCATCATTATCAGATAAGTTCCTCGCCATGAGAGTCAGTCACGCCAACCTTACAGATGCTTCAGAAGGTGTGTTTAACTTCTTTTCAAACTGTTAAGAAAAGAATGATGAAGCCTGATAGTTCACAGCTGTTGGAGTTTGTGCTGATGTCGACACTGCTCGTGCTCTGTAATGAGTTTGTTGTATGATAATCCCACAGCGCTAGCGGGTAGGAAAACACTGCACACCTGACCAGTTGTTGGTTACAATGCCTGTGGTCTGTGGAGTCCTCTGGGCCCGAGCAGGTGGATGGCTTCGAGCCATACCACCCGTCTCCAGAGAGTGTGAGCTCACCGCGGCCCGCAGTTGCGTAATGCAGTCTGGGCCTTTCCTTAGTCTCTGTTACTGCTCGAGTTTCTACCCAAGCCTATCCTCTACGAGTTAAAGCGCAGCTGCATGAGAACCACAGGGCAAGACAAAGAGACTATCTTACAGGAGTAAAAGAGAAGCCTGGGTGATTCGATGGCCGCTGTTTGACTTCAGGTTCAGTTTTGGAGAACAAGTGCTCTTTGTGTGTGCATAGGTTTTCAGTATGTACTGTATGGAGTGGACAAAATGCGAAGTATACAACAGACCTTAATACAAAGTACACACTCCACATTTAATGTTACAACCCATTCTCACTCCCAACTCGTCACGCATTGATTCTCGGCCAGCGCCCCTCGGTGTCACTTTTTAACGTGCAGGGTACCCCTTTGGCTTCGTTCGAGTGGTGAACTGCATTGCTATTCGCTAAATGCTCCAGAACCGAGACATGTGCAATTCTTATCATTTCATAAGTATTTGTGGTTTTATTATTTTGGAGCACCTAAATGTGTTCACGTGTTTACATGCATGGTAATAAACCGGCTACGCAGAAAACCCACGCTTACAGGGTTTCTTGTGTGAAGTTATGACAAGGTCGATAGTCGGTTAAGTAATTTAAAATGCAGCGGGAAAACGGTCAGAAGCTGTATTTTTATATCTCTACTCATGTCAGCAGTACCTGCATATGCAACAATAGTTCTTCATTTGGACGTTTCTACATCAACTGCATGATTCGAGAGCGGACTTTTATATGTTATTTTACTATTACTCCCGTTTGGGTCTTTTACTACTGCGCTTTCAGACATGCGCACATAAACAAAACTGAGTGAACACCAGTAATGCTTTTACATCAATGTGAAATCTGAGTATTACGATAAATAAACTGTTACACTTTTGCTCAGAAATATGCTTGCCCTGCACATTGAAAAACGACACCAAAGGGGTACCCTGCGCGTTAAAAAGTGGCGCCGAGGGGCGTTTTGTGACGAGCCGGGAGTGAGAATGTGTTAGACGTTAATCCAAATTAATATCAGTTCTGATTTTTAAAATCTTGGTATTATTTAACGCATCATGCTGACAAAATAAGGAATACTGACAATAACAAGAACGCTAGTATAGACTGTGTAGTAAGCAGAAGTCTATTGCTCAGCACTTATAAAAGCTTCTCTAATAAAATGCAGGAGGAAGATATTAGTTTTTATCATTTACTTTATATAAAAAGGCATCGCGTGTCATGTTTGAGTATAGTAGGTCTTCAGATATCTGGTGTTCTTTGTGTATGACTGGTGACCAATGGTAACCCTGACACAGTGCATATTAGACAGAAATATAGCTGCGGGGTGCAACTGGAGCTGGTTTACAGAATGCCAGTTGCTCCCGGAGTGAATGACAGTCTCTTCTGTAAGGGCTGTCTACGGGGAGATACCACCAGTGTGTGTGTGTGTGTGTGTGTGCGTGCGTGTGTGTGAAGGCAAAATATATCTGTAATTTAAATGCTGTAAAGACGAATGGAAAACTTCACAACTTATGTCAAACGTTAAAGCATAAACCTTCTGATGAAAGTGACTCTATTAATGTGTAATGTATGATAGTGTATGTGATCATTGAATTAAATAATGTCACTAGGAACATGTTTATTATGCATTTAATTTTATTCAGACAAAATATTATTTTGATATGGTGGGTTGACGAGACTGTACAAGATTAAAATCAGTCTTTATTCAAATGACTCCAATAGGTTTTACAAAACAAGAAAATCATTCAAACGTCACAATTTGTTTAATGAAATTGTGATTCAGTTTACCAGTTGTGTCTTTTTTTTTAATCACTGAAGCACTGATAAGTTGCAGCATCAGGAACACACTTACGTTTAGTACACATTTGTATAGAAATCATTGCAAGGGACAAGGAGTCTGTAATAAAAGGGATATTTTATCATGTCAATTTTAACGTGTTTATAAAACGCACAATAATTTCTCCTTACATGTACATCAGTGCATTTGCATATGAGATGGCGTGATTTTGCGAATAATGTGTCTTGCAGTAGTTAGCTCTTGTGGTTTTTCCAGAGGGAGTGCTTTGCCTCGTGTCGCTAGGAGTCACAGATATCCTGAATCTCTGAGACCCAGCGTGAACCTTCCCTCTGAGACTCATGTAATGAAACTCAGTCGTTGAGCGAGTGCTCTTGAAATCCGAGGAAAGGTCGTGCAAATCATCCTACTAATCTTTAACTTTTTATGCATATAAGTCACATACATTTTTTTATCAAGTTGGTTAATAAAATGTTTTAAAGCTTTGTAGTTCAGTGGTTGGAGCATGGAGTTAGGTACGCCAAGGTCATGGGTTCGGTCCCAAGGATTGAACATACTCGTTAACAAATGTACAGTATAATGGCTGGACACTTTTTTATACTAGACATCATACACTTGCAGACTTTTTGAAGGTTTCTGATAGAAAAACACTAACTGACCAAATCTGAAGACTGGGACAGACTTTATGCAACAAGTCCAAACTGAAAAACTGAGCAAAGGTCTTTTGCCTTGATGCCAAATGCGTGAATGTGTTTATAATGCACCTTTAACAGAATTGAAAATTCACCACATGTCTCCAAATGCATTTTCTCATTATTTTATCTAGGCAGAGCTGATTTTTTGTTTCAAGCAGTTGAATTTACACAGCCCTCCTGTTCAAAGTGGTCTCAAACAGGGACAGCTTGGCTGTAGAAACCTAACACAGCCAGCCCTGGTCTGCGTGTCTGACTGCTACTTTTTTATTTTTAAATTGATGTGACACAGCATACAGGAGTCCGTATTAAACAGCCTTTCCTTATTTGGTGGAGCCCTGGATAACAGCAAAGGATCTGTTCATAGAGAGAGCACTGCCCCCTTGTGGCATACAGCCTCAAAAACTCCATCGCCGTTTTCATCTAAATGCAGCGTGTTCTCTATTATGTGCTTCACAAAACACGATGAACTTGTTTGAGCCGATCGTGTATTCTTCATTCTGTTATTCTCTGGCTTTAACACACGTTTGCGTTTTGTTGTTGGGCAGGGTGATCTGAAGAGTTACGTGTCTCAACATGATTGGCTGTACCGGAACGGAGAACTACTGCAGCTGCAGAAAATGGCCTGCGAGATCGCCGCTGGGGTCACCCACATGCACAAACACAACTTCCTGCACAGGTTAGCCCTAAGATTTTCCATGCTGTTCACCGGTGCCATTTGTGTGGCTTTGACACTTCATGCAAATAAACAAGGTTGAAGCCGCAGTGCCGCCTGCGCTCACCAGAGTGCCGCCTGCACGTGAGAGCGCCTTTGTTTGCCAATGGCTCGCTGGCCGCTTTCGTTTTTCCAAAAAAGGCCACGGGTGTGAAAACGGCAACGTTGCACTTTCATTCTCACCCTTCCAGTCTTATGGAGATAGGCTGGGTTATGTAGAGTGTCTTGACACCCTGAGCTCGCCCGTACCCTCCTGCGCGCTCAGAATATGCAGAAAGGTGTCCGATTGCACAGCTCCCCTGGATTAGGGGGTGTTGGCTGTCCTCCGCCGCTGGGATATGATGATTCTGTGGTTTGAGCGTAAGAGGATCCTCGCGGAGCAGGCGGGGAGGTGGGGTGAGATTTTATCCGGGCTACAACTCCAAAGGTGGAACGGAGATTCCGTGCCGTCGTGAAAATTGTTTGGCTCTTGGAATTAAGTTCATTTATTGCGAAACCTTGTCTGCCACTCCCACAATAACCATTTGTTTGAGCAAGTTTACACGAGTGTCATTGAGGAAAGGAAATATGGGCATTTCATCAGTTTTGCTTATGAAAGCCAAATAAACTTTGTTAATAATTTAATATCAGATTTATGTAATTTTTTGCTTTTATTTGGTTCATTTTAGGTCTGACAGAAAGTGACAATAACATAAAAGCAGTAAATAATCAAGAAGCAAAGAAGATTTTTTTTATTAAAGAAAATGTGATGAGAACATTTACAAAAATACTCTTGCCCCCTGACCCATATATACCCAATTTTCATGGGTGTCACAGAGTATTCATCTTGTTTTAATGATGCCTTCAATAGGTCAAATTTCTGTTGATTTAAAATGTTTAATGCTCAATAATATGGAAAATACCAATCCTTATGTTATGAAGTTGTGAACAGGCATGTACGTTCTTCTTCAGACGGTTTATTTGCTTGTTTCTCTTAAAGTATTCCCACACGCAGCGTCCACACTCAGAAATTTTCCATGTACGGCCAAAACTTGAGCTCCCCTCCTCCGTGACCCCTAACAGTACTGTATTGGCCCCCTTTTGCCAGGGGCCGGGCGCAGGGTCTCAGATGTCTGTCTGTTTATCTCGAGATGGTTTTATTGAGCATGACAGTAGACCAAACAGCTGTGGTGTCAGCGATGTCCCGGGAGAGGGTGTAAGAGAGACGAGCTCTGAAAAGAGCGGCACAGCTGAAATCAGAGCTCGGTCTGAATGACACACCAGATGTCCACTCGTCTCACTTCCTGCCCCAGTGGGCATTTTATTCCTCTGGGAACAATATCCTGACGCTGTGGGAGTGGGTCGGGAAAACCTTTGGCATCAGTGATTTTGTTGTTGGGGTGAGCCGAAGCGACGCACACACATCTGCCCACACAGTAACCACTACACAAAACTCAATCACCGATGAATAATGTGTCAGCGGGCATTTATACTGCTTGGATGCTAATGTAAGTGATGACATCTTTATTATCTGTAGATAATCGTTCGCATCAAGCAAGTGTAAAAAACAAAAACATGATCGCTTGTAATTGCCTTTTGTTTCCGAGTCAGGATTTATGCTAGTTTAAATCTTGAAACCAAATTAAATTAATAAACAAAACTGCACTCACTGCCGTTTATTAATATAGCAATATTTTGTCATGCATTCTGTTTCCCAGCATTTATGTTTTAACTATATCAGATTATAGATTTCTTTCATAATTTAAAACAACAGGGGAATTCTCATCAAAACTATACAAATACTAAGCAGTTTATTGTGGGTTTTGTAAGACTATGGTGCTTGATTACATCACATACTAATTAGCTAATTTGTGATGTCATCAAGCTGTATATGTGTGTTTAAATACAACTGAATGCCTTATTAAGTTGTTCTCATGGACATATTTCATCTTTCTCTGTCAGAAATGAAATAAGTATGAAATAGTGATTTAACTATTAAATAATACTTTCCTATTAAATAATACTACATATAAATCAGCGGCTACTGGTGTGGTCAGAATTGAAAGTGCTGCTTCTGTGTGTAGTTTACTCAACAAAGTAGATGCAGTGAGAGAGGTGATCCAGCGCTGGGAAAGCATTTCTCACGCTTTTGCCAAAAGTTATACATCTTGAAGTTATGAGAAGTTTAAGGCAGGATTTGTGGCGGGACAAAATAAATTGTGGCGGGCCCCAAAGTTTAAGCAATGATTGTAAAAAACTGGAGAGGACTATTTTCATTAAAAGACGTTAATCGATAAGAGATTTAGTTGATACTTGCCATTTAAATACATTGTGGGTGGGTTGCACCAAAAAGGATTAGGCTTAAACCCAGATTAAATCAAGGTTTATTTTAATAATTCTGTTTGGACCAAACTGTAAATCTTGTTTAAAAATAATCAGGTTTATATTAAACTATCATTTGATCCAGGTTTTAATTTCACAGTAAATCTAGATTAACTTTAATTCTGTTGCTCCATTATTTTAAACTCTTGGTTTATCTCTCAGTTTGGGGTTAACTTGAAACTTGCTACTGAGGAGGTTTAAAAAAAAAGCACATCAGAAACAGAAACATAATGCACATGTCATGCTTCAGTAATGTGTTTATTGTAGGATGATAAAAAATGGAAATAAATAAAACTCCTCAGCACGAGTGAGGGCATGGCGGCCTGAAAACTGAGTGGTCGGCTGTGAAGCATCAAATTTAAGATACACTGCTTTCTTATCCAATACATACAAACACAACACCTGTGATTTAACGGGAAAAGACAGATATCCTGGGAAGAGGAAAGTTGTTTTAGCTGCACTGTATCTTTTCTGGGTGCCCTGTCTAAATTGTGGTCCAGTCCTTTCTACGGGAATCCTGAACAGGGGCACCTCAGCCGTCGTTGCTGCCCCGAAGACAGTATCATCACTGTCGCTATTTAGTTACACCGGCAAATCCATCATGGTGGACAAAATTAATTGTAGATGACGGTATAAATACAGGTTAAAGTTTTAATCCACGATTTGTTTATCTTTGTTTAAATTTAAATGGTGCAACACAACTCAAATTAGAAAAAAACTAGGATCAACATACCCCAGTTACTTTAATCTTTGTTGGTGCAACCCACCCATATGAATGTGTTTTTGAGATGCTTGCATTTATATATTTTGGTTCCATCTTTCTTTACAGTGATTTGGCTTTGAGAAACTGCTATCTCACAACAGACATTACTGTCAAAGTGGGAGACTATGGGATCGGCCCTACAAGTTTTAAGGTACATTTTACAACATACCACTAGACAAAAGCATAAACTGAAGTATTGTAGTGTTGCAGATTTTTTTAAAACTGAATCACATTTCATTAAAGATGGATTTAACAAACTCTTGCATGCATTTTGTTTTTCCGTAGGAGGATTACATCACCACTGAAGATGACCAATGTGTGGCTCTGCGCTGGCTTGCCCCTGAGCTGATTGGTGAGCTGCATGGAGGCCTGATTACATCAGAACAGACTAAACCCAGCAATGTTTGGTAGGTATCTGAGGAGCTTTTGAAATGGGTCAAATGATCAGTCAAACTAGAAGATTAGGAAGCGGAAATGTGCACATCGACATATCCGTAACATTTAGATTTGTGTTTTCAGGGCATTGGGAGTGACATTATGGGAGCTGTTTGACAGTGGGAAGCAGCCGTATCCTCACCTGTCAGATAGAGAAGTGCTCCACCATGTGCTCAAAGATCAACAAATCAGACTTCTCAAGCCACAGCTGGATTTACCCTACTCAGAAAGATGGTTAGTCCTTCGTAGGGGACATCCATATTTTATATACAAGATCAGTTTTGTTTGTCAAACAGTTTAACTTTGTGCTCTGATCTACAGGTATGAGGTCCTGCAGTTTTGCTGGCTGCCTGTAGATAAGAGAGCCACTGCTGAAGAGGTCCACCGTCTGCTCACTTACCTCCGTATGCAGGGCCAGAAAGATGTGGAGGATGACTTCGAGCAGCGCTGGAGCTCTCTCAAACCCAATCCCACCACTCGACAAGCCACCATCAGTCACTCTTCCTTCCCCATCCTGGAGCATTTCGATGATGGCCGAGAACCAGACGAGGTGCTCACGGTCACCGAAACAAGTCGAGGGCTGAGTTTCGAATACGTGTGGGAGGCAGCCAAGCATGACCATTACGAGAGTCACAGTCGGTCCTCCATGGACAACACTCTGAATTATCACAGCATGTTCTTTCCAGTTCCTCGGCAGGATATTCATGCTCAGTTCCCTGACAATGAAGCTAAAGTCCCAGAGACGTTGCCAGTGTTTGATCCACATAAAGCGTCCTCTAGAAATGAGTACTTTATTAAGTTAGAGGAACTGGACGAGAGCGACGTTGGGATGGATGAAAGTCAAGGTGCTGAGGGTACCAACCCATTGGAGCAGCAACAGTACATGGTCTTACGGGATGTCAGGCTCGATGAGTCCAGCACAGATGCAGATTTCTTCCATCAAAGCATTGACTCAAAAGACTCATACCTTCAGGATAGCCACATTTGGTCCTCAAGCGAACATGAAAGCCCTTACCATACAAACATTTTTGGCGAGGGTGATTCGAAATTGGAAGATTCTCATTCATTCAGGGGAGGTTTTATGGAGATGAAGACAGACCCTGAAGGAGAAACAAACGGAACAGAGGCGGGCAATACATTTCACAATTCTTTTTTAGGGTTTGGACCAGAACCCGTTCATTTGGAGGTATCTGATCAAGAGAGTGCAGATGTGATGAAGCTTCTTAACACTGACAAACTAACGGAAAACTTTTTGTTCCTCAAAGATAGCGGATTGCTAAAGGACCAATCTGCTTCATCTCTCCCCGGGCCCGTCATAGAGACCCATGTCTCAGATAGCATAAAACTTACAGGTGCGTCTTTTAAATCTGCTGACAATTGTATGCAGCTTAAAGATGAATTCTTGGACTTAGTCAGCCCCATTCTAGAGGATTTTCTGTCGCCTTTGAAAGGAAATGAATCAACGGTGCCTTTAGACAGATTCATAACAGGAGAAACCTGTAGCAACCTGCTGCCACATACAAATGGCTCTTTGCTTTCTCCAAAAGCTTCTTCTTCCGAGTCTACCTCTGAGAGTGTTGAGGTCATTGTTGACAGTCCATCCGACAGTCATCAATCCCTTGAAAGTGCCAGTACAGTTACTTTGTGCATAGATGCCAAACCTCCCAGCCTTGAAGAATGTTTTGAAACCTCTAAGGAGTATGGACAGGATTTAGGAATCGGCGAGTCGACTTTGCTTAGCTTTACTGCTACTGAAAGTAGTGGCCTCACTGATGGTTTAAGTAATGATTTGATGAGTGATATCATTATGGAACTGGACAAGACAATGAGCAAGGATATTCCACCATTAGAATCCATCCATCAAGATGAATCTTTACTGGCCAACCGTGTAACTCAGGATATGTCCTCAGTGTTGGTATCCGAAACGTCTCTTGACCAATTAAGTCAGGACAGCCTGCTGGATGATAGCACCTTATCCACTCTTCCAATCACTGAGAACTCAGCCGAAACACCCGATTCGTTGGATTCTTTGGACATTCATCGGGACGTGGTGCAGTCCTTGGCAACTCCTGTTAATGAGCTTCAACCCCCGTACAAGGCCGCCGACAGTGGGTATGAAACTGAAAACTTGGAATCACCCGAGTGGAACTCTCAGGCTGGCGTGAGGGATTCGTCTGAAGAGAGTTCAGTAGGTGTTGCTGTGGAACCTGCAGCAATGGTACCTCCAGAAATTGTCGTATCTGAGGTGGATAGTGTACCTGATGTTCAGGTTAATGGTGATGACCAGCGACAGCCTGGTGATGTGCCCTTGAGTGGAAACTACAGGGACTCGGCTTACTTCTCAGACAACGAAGAGCTGGATAGGAAGAGCGATGACGTCAATGGAAGTGTTCCGGCAGATGAAGCTCTTGTTATCAAGGAGCTTTCTGCTTCAGAGACTTCATCCGAAGGCCCTACTCCAGAATCAGCAAATGGTGAAGCAAAGAGGACTCCTCTTCCCGAGTTGATTCTCAGCACTGAGGAGGACTGGAACCAGGATAAACTGTTGTTTGGCTCTGAGTTTCCTGATCTTCTGTCAGACCAAACTCATTCCAATGAAAACCCAGAACATGCAGCGACCTCCTCTACCTCAACGCAGCACTCCGCAGATCTCCGGGTCCATGCCAAACTAACAAGAACCTATGCCGGAGATGGAACGAAGAAGGAGTCAGATATGGAGGGGCGGTATCTAGGCAAAATCGATGGATCCTCGCTGGAATACGGGCCAGAGGATGGGATGGACGCCGATGAAGAAGACGAGAACAGTGATGAATCTGATGATGATGTGCGTGCTTACCGGTTGCACAGTTCCAGCTCGGAGTGTAGCGAGGACGATGTCGTGCACCCGGTCCCTGTTATCATTTCGGACGACAGTAGTTCCATCAACCTCAAAAGCTTGCTGAAGCCCAAATTCTCCCTGAATACTAAAGCAACAACAGAAGAGGGCAGTGACAGACGTGGAGTGTCTTTCTTTGATGATGTAACAGTCTACCTTTTCGACCAGGTCTGATATTTTCTGTGTGTCTATTCTAAGAATTTCATCTTTTTTTAAACACCTTGATGTGTATTGGGACAGTCTGTTTTTTTAAGAATCCCTGCATTTATTCAAACAGGAAACCCCAACAAAGGAACTTGGCGAACATGCCCTTGACCCCAGTAGGCAAGTGTCTGATTTCAGCAGTCCAGTGGCTTCTTCCAGCTACCTTAATAGATTTACAAACTCCGAGAGCTCCACAGATGAAGAAGGTGAGACATTCTAAAAAATTGTATTACACAATCATTCAAATTCTTTAATTTCTTCGTTTTAGTCCAATGGATTGTAGCAAATTTGGGATACTGTGTAGTCCGAACCCATGATTATTGTGTTAATGGAATTTGGCTTAAGGTACCATTAAACTTCGACCACCTGTCCTCTCTGTAACACGTCTTGTCTTCATAACCATCTCCCCTCAACTGTTTTTAAACTAAACTGGCTTTAAACCTGTGTGTGACAGGGGGTGCATTTGAGTGGGATGATGACTTCCCATCTCCAGAGCCCAATTTCCTCTCAAAGTCAACCAGTGACCATTCTGTCAGTCAGACAAGCGCGTCCTCTGCGGCTTCAAAGTATTTCTCTCCACCCCCTGTGAACCGCACCATGGAACAGAGCTGGAACAGCCCCTCCAACTACTCCCGCTTCTCCATCTCCCCGGCCAGCATGGCTAGCTTCTCTCTTACCCACCTTACAGACTCGGACATTGAACAAGGAGGTGAGTCAAACATACTAAGACATAAGCAAACACTTTATATGGAATAAAACCAGACCTCAAGAACTGCATTTCTGCTCTTATCTTTTCTAGGAAGCGGTGAAGACGGAGAAAAAGATTAGATGGACATTTTATGTGAAGAAATAGACAAGTGGTTTGAAGGCTTTTGAGGAGTATTTATTTGGGAAAAAGCAAGGAGACTGCACAGACCGAGCTGTCCGGTGTCCGTGACCGCTTCCTTTATTCAGCAGATGAGTTCCACCCAAGTCAACTTTCATATGGAATGGTTTTCATTTATGCTGTTTGCAGGAATTTTGCTTCACACGCTTCCTAAGTGTCCTGCCTCGATTTTGTTGTTCGTAATTGTATGCAGCTCTCGTTGCTGTTCATTTTAGTCGTGAGCAATGAAGCTGAAGTTCACGGTTCAACCGGAGGACCCTCTCCTAAACGCTACACGGGCTCATTAGTGCAATTTAAATCATAAGATTCTTGCCTTTTACTTTAACACACTGGATTTAATTTTTTTAAGGTTAAATCTGGTGTGACGCTTATTTATGTGATCATGTGATGGTTTAGATAGTTATGTCAGTATGCCTCTCCATGGATATGTTTGTACAGTATTTGCATCACATTTACACAATCAAAAACATGCATAGTTTTATATAATATGTAGAAGTCAGAATGTGTGCAGCTGAGGATTGGGAGATGAAAAGCTAAGAAGTCTTAAAGCGAGTGGCTTTTTTCCTCACGGCAGTTTATTTCCATGGATTATTTTTATCTGAAGAACAGCACATCAGAGCGTTGACATTGTCTGCTTGTATGGTGAATGGATCATCATCACAGTGCCTGTAAGAGCCCTTGATCAAGATCACAATAGGACGCCCAATGCTCCCATTAGCAAAGATTCAGACCCCTCCTCCGACCCTCTCTGAACTTCAGGTGTTTGTCTGAAAGATTCAGTACAAGGGTAAATCTTAAGAATTTAAGTGTAGTAATGCATGAAAACAATGAATTAGGATTTTTGCTATGTGATATAATTTTCATGATTATCATTACTGTAATATAAAAACAAATAATGATTAAAAATTCTCAAGTATTTGTACATTATGGTACTGAAATACAGAAATCATGTGTATGTGAAATATATTTTTATTTTGTGGTATATTTAAATACGACCCAAATTTTTCATAATAAAAAAAGCTAGGAGAAAAGTATAGGATCCAAAGGTGATGGCTGCTTGTCAAAACCACTAAAAGAAAAACAAATCTTTCAATTCCTGATTTCAAATTGTGATAGGAAATCTTTTTCCAGTCAACCTCAAAGGTAATTTTCCTAGGTGATGTGAATCATATTTGTTAATCTGCTCCGATGCTTTTTTGGTTTGATAATAGCAAAGATCAAAAGATCAAAAGCAATGTACATAGACGGAATCAAATTACGAGAGAACGACGATTGAGCAAGATGAACTTTTGATACCACTGGATGTTTTCTCAATTCGATAATGAAGAACACTGATTTTGGTGCAACAGCAGATTGTATTGTGTCTTTCTGGAATGATGGGATACATCTGCGTCCCGTTGTAATTCAGTACGTTAAGCTGTATGTTTTAGAGGAGTTGACTCTGTATTACCAGCACGCGATTTCACTTCAGTTTGAGATTTTATGGAAGTAAATTTGTTGGTTTTATTTGACAGTATATTTTGCTTAACCTTGCACACCTTTAAAGTGTAACTTAATGTTGAATTGTGCTGATGTATATAAATGTTTAATTTGTGTCTGTAAATTGGAAAAGACGTAAGACGTACAGGTACGAGGGTTCATTTTGTAATTTAAAATGAGACATATCATGGGTGTGAGATGATTGAAATAAATGGGGAAATGCAGGTCATCATGTCCTTATAATTTGTACATTTTAAAAATGGTGATATTTTTACTTCATGTTGATGATGATGATCATGCTTTGTGTCATTGAAGGAATGGTTTATAATGAATAACCCTGTTTATTATGGAATTAAATGAAAATCAACTTCTATGACTCCTTGTATGAATTAATTTCTATGTTTTTACGGATGCTTTGTTTAATTCAGCAACTAGCAGGTGGTCATCAACAGATCTTTATTGAAAAACAAAAACAAAATAGCAAGGTCCTGTTTGTTAACTTTGCTTCAATGCTTCAATCTGAGTCCCTGCCCCATTAGTAACATCTTGTAAGTCACTCTGCATCTCTGACACAATTTTGATGTTTTGCTGATATCAGCGGCTGTAGGTGAGCATGTGGGTTATCGGGTTATTGAAACAGTCGAGGCCAAGTAGCTTTCTAGGCTGCTGTTGTAGTAATGCAGCGTCCTTTTAAATAATGACATCACGGTATGAACGTTCAATGGGTTGCAAATGTTGTTTCATGTTGACATACAAGAATGTCAAACCAAAATCACAAACACAGATGACAGTAACAGAAATATGACATGCTCGTAACATTAAAAATGACAAAACAAAAGTTTACTTTACAAGGCTACTTAAATCATAAACGTACACCATTCAGAGTCACAACTCAAAAGAACTTTCCACAAAACATGAAAACAAGGTTTATTGTGCAGGCAGGTGGACTAAGAAAAGAAACAAGTCACATGTGGTTAAAGGACAAGGGGACGTACGGTCTATCTGTGCAGATGATGCTGTGTGTGCACGATGTCTAGCGGCCCACGGCATTCCCGTTCACCTGGCTCTTTGTCCGGCAGGGAAGTGGACTGCGGGGAAGCACACGCTGGGCTTCTGTGGCGTTTCCTCTCACGGACAGATGCTCCCATCCACCCTGTTTAAAAACATTTGACATGGTAGTGACGCAGAAAAAGAAAGCCACATATTGTTGCCAAAAAAAGTTTAGTCCAGTGTTTGCCATGTTTCACTGGTTCAACCCTGCTGTTCAATGTCAACACCACACCGTTACTGGTTCCAAGAACCGTGATTTCTTAAACATGGTCATTCTGCAGTATCTCTTTATTTATTTTTATTATATTGCAAATCACAGATATGGACACTAGCAGATGGTGGATTCACCAGTTTTTAGAGGACAGTGTGAATTCATTTTTTGTCTTCACAAATAGTTTCTATGTGAATGGACTACAGTGAAATGAAAGGACTTACTCCTATGCCAAAGTCCCAGCTCAGGCCTTTTGGGTGCATGGGTTTCACTCCCAGCCTGTGGCACACAGTTCCTGAACTCTCTGATGGAAAACCTGCCACTTTATCAGCGATTATCCACACCTGGACAAATAAAACACAAAGTCCACTTTACATTCAGCAACTAATTTACCAAAACTATGGTGGCACAGTGTAGAGCTCCGGCAGTAACGTGACCTCTTCTGTTACACCGTCATACTGGCAGGCAAGGACGGATGGGAGAGAATTTGAAATGAATAGCGCAAGCATGTGTTTCAAAGCAACTGAGTTCACTGCGTACTTTAATTCAAAAGACATACACCTGTGCTGTGCATAACACAACTTAATAGATTAAACATATCAGATCCCTATAATGCCCCCGAGCCAGGGTGCTTTTATGTGTATCAATAAAGAAGCGGATACATTTCCTGACCTGAAGGATCATGGTTATAAATTTGAGGTGGTAATGAGCCCATAATGAGGAGCAATTGCATATCTTGTCGTGAAACAGCCCATGCCACCCCAGAAAGCAAAGATTTAATTGATTAGTTACATTTTTTTATAGCGCTTTACATGGAAGGGGGGAATCTCCTCAAGCACCACCAATGTGCAGCATCCACCTGGATGATGCGACGGCAGCCAAAACTGTACGTTCACACCGCCGCCGTCAAAAATCGTTTTGCCCGCCCTGCCAACAACGCTATAGAAAGATTCGTGGATGCTCTGACGTAGACCAAAGTTTACAGTGCTGCCTTCTCTGGAATTCTCTCAAGCGGTGGACTTCGTTCTGATTGGTTGCCGCCGAACCGCATCATAGCTCATTACCATAAAGTTGACCTAATTTCAACTCTCCTCGACACCCTCAACAACCAAGATCCTCTCAGCCGCTGCTCGCTGCAGGCTCACATTGAAAATGAATGACTTGCGGCCACTTTGACGCTCTCGACAGCAGTGGTGTGAACGTACAGTCATGCCCCAGAACGCCCAGCGCATTGGTGGAGAGGAGAAGCCAATGATTAGATTTAGAATTAGACAGACATGATGTATAGAGTATTGATTTTGACTGATTTTAGAGTATTGTGAATACAATGCATATATAACATCTAGTATCTTTGCTATATGGGCAGGTGCTCCTGGAGTATATGAAATTGACAAAACCTGAAACTATTTTATTGGCATATTAATGTAAAAGCTTTCAGACCTGGTCCAGCGGTCCAACAGACACCTTGCACACATTGCTGGAGATGAGTTCCCATGCAGAGCCCTGAGGATAGCTGGGTGTCAACCCCTGTCTGTACCACAGATTACCTGCACAAACACAACCACAGCTCCTGTAGAAATGTCTTGGCAGTGAAACACGTGATAAACATCCCAGGTGATATTGCTTGGTTCTCTTGTCAAGTCGAGCACATTGGATTGTGGGATACCGTGTTCTGTGCAGTATGCAAACATACCACTATATTCACTAGGGCTGTCACAATTATTTGACATCCTCCCAATAATTTCAGATAACCGCAATTATTGTGAATCTTTAGAAAACAAGCGCCATCTGTATTATCTGCTGCATTTTACATCCACCGTCCTTGATCTGCACTCACTGTTACATTCAAATGACATTTCTCCATCATTTGAGTTGTATTAACTTTATATTATTTGTATTATTTTCAGACTTTCTGCATCTACACAGGAAGACCCTCATATCTAGTGCTCAAGACAGTCTTCACTGTTAAGGTCACTCTATAGTAAATAATATTAGTTTAAAAAGAATAAACATATATTTTCTTCATTGAATTAAAAAATATATAGTAGTGGTGGGCATAGATTAATTTTTTTAATCTAGATTAATCTAGATTAATTCCAAGATTAATCTAGATTAATCTAGATTAAAATGGCTCATTAGAATTCTGCCGAAGGCATTCAGAATATGTGTGCTACCCAAATAATGACTAAAAGTAAGTCTTTGAGAACGGGTTTCTCAAGCCAGGTGGCGCATTAGACCAGGGGCTCATCTACTGTTTCCAAAATGCATCACAAACTGCTTGAGAAAGCTGTTCTACTATGATAATTGGTGATGAAAATTAAATTATGTTCAATAAGATGAACTTGTGTTTACTTCCGCATTAGCTAAGGGATGATTTGCGTTTAGGTGGTACTTGAGACTGGAAGAGCTCCTACAGTACATTTACATTTAGTCATTTAGCAGACGCTTTTATACAAAGCGACTTACAAAGAGTGAGGGAGCAACAAGCGATATGTCATACAGGAGCCATAATACATTAGATCTCAATACAAAGTTACTGGTTTCAACTAAAGCTAGACCACTACCTGTTGAGAGAAAGTGTTTTTCTTAAACCAATTCCGCATTGCACAAGGTGCAAACAACCTTAGTCTTGTCGATGTTTCTATTGGGAAGCTTCTTAAAAATTAATATTCCCTGAAGCAAACCCGGCGGCTTCATAGCTGCATCCATGTTAGCACGTCACGTTTGATGCGGTAATTTCACAGTAACGTTATGTTGTGTTCAGACCAAACGCGAATGGCGTGTCAAGCGCGAGTGATTTATATGTTAATGCAAAGAGCCAATAGACCTACTTGCTGCGCGAATCGCGTGAATGAAGCCCTGGTTATCATGAGGCGGCTTCTGCTTCCGCGAATGACGCGAATCACGCGAGTTGAAAAATCTTGTTCTCGCCCCGTACAGTGCAGTTAAGCTGGTATACATCCGCGCTAAAATATCAAGGTGAAAGTCATCATAGCTTGCGTAGTATAGACCCAGCTCCCAACCCAACTTTGAGAATAGATTAACGGCGACATTTTTTTTAACGTGCGATAAGAGTCTCACTGCGCCGTTAACGGCGTTACCACTAATATATAGTTACTTTGACAAAGCCTTAAAACGGACAATTAATCGCAATAATCGCAATTATTAAATAGACAATTAATCGTCAGCCAAATTTCTTAATCATGACAGCCCTAACATTCACACATGAATCTACATTTCTTCATCTATATATAGCATTTCATGAAAACGATATACAGCAGAATAAATACAAACAATATAGTCGAATGTTATTAAAAAAAATTGTAGTTTGAGTAAAAACCGGACTCACTGTTTTCATCCACAGCATAGACAGAGATTCTGCCCACACACACCTGTTTGAGGGTTTGTCTCGGTGGAGAGGGAATGTGATACCAGCATTCACCTGTGAAAAAATTGATGGGTAATTGGACTTCTAATGTATAAAGGCATTAAAAGTCATGAAATCTCTGGTCACACTTCTAATTTGAAAAGGTTTGAACGG
Organism: Triplophysa dalaica; assembly: GCF_015846415.1. Lineage (NCBI taxonomy): Eukaryota > Metazoa > Chordata > Actinopteri > Cypriniformes > Nemacheilidae > Triplophysa > Triplophysa dalaica. Next base: position 21,602,247 of record NC_079548.1, on the reverse strand, counting down.
GAGACTTAAAGCCATGACATGGCGAGGGTAGAGAGGCGAGCAGGTGGAACAAAACAGAGGAATGATACGACTAGAGTTTGTCTTTTTTTGAACGATGAAACATTGACAGACAATTGAAATTAATTTAAATTCAAATGCTGTGAGCTTATAATAAACATAACATGACGGTCCTGAAAGCTAATATAGTTAACATTCTAGGTGCGAAGAGGTCTCTTCATCAGCAGGATTCTGTGCTCTCACCCGCTGGGTTGTGGGCAGACACAGAGCCCCTGTAGAAGATGGCACCATCCCTGGCAATGGCCCACACCTGATGACCTCCACCTATGGAGATGGATTTACAGGGCTGATCTGTCCCTACATGAAGCCAGGAGTTACCCTGTAGTTTCACAGAGACTTCTGGTTAGAGGACGTGCCATACGCCCTGAACACTCATTCTTGAAAAACTGACTGAGTCCCCCTGTGATGGTCCCCAATGTGTAAGCCTTACAGTTTGTCAATTCTAAACAATTTTACAATGCACTCCAAAAAACACAGAATGTGCAAGCTAGATCCTCACGGCAGGGTTATCAGCTGTGACCCCCAGACGACACAGCACATCCCCCTTCTCGCTGATGGCCCACAGAGGAACCTGCTCCACGCTGCACTGAGTCAGACACGGGAGGATGGTGATGTCACTCAGAGGGATGGGAGGAACGTTCTGCCAAGGTCCAGTGAGAGCGACCTGACACTTCCTTTAAGACATGACATGTGTTCTACATCATTTCCTGTGCAGATGCTATAGAGCTGAAGTCCTTTCAAGTGACATGGATTCTAATTGAAAAAAAGAACTATAACATTGGATTCACACCAAACGCGAAATTAGGTAAACTACATACAAAGTCATTGCAAAGATGGGTAAAGACGCAAACTCGCGGCAGGCAATGTGAATGAAGCTGCGTTTTTACAAGTGACAAAGCGACATGATCCCATTCATTTCAATGGAGAAGTGGCGACTTCTGGTGACACGAGCAATCGCAACCATTGGCGACCGGATGGGCGTGTCTAGCAACGCCACAAAGTTGAGAAATCTTCAACTTCATGCAAATAAAGTGTGAATTTCAGAGGCAACAGCCAATAGGAAGATGGTAGAGCAGACGTGATCAGTGGATGTCGTCACTCAGGCAACCGCTAGGGGGAACGCCCACTGGCGACTTGCAGCGACAAAGTTATAATTGGCACGCAGCGTGATTGCCGCGAATGTTGAAAATATTTGTAATTTCACGTCACTCACATACAATAGCAAACTTTTCCCGCAAGTTATAAAGAGCGTGTAGCGCGATTGTTCACTTTTGGTATGAACCCAGCATAAAAGTCATCACAACATTATTATTCTTGTTATTGGTAAAGTTTTTTTATGGATGTTTTCTAAAAATGTTGTTTATTTATATTTGAAGAGTTTATTTCTTAACTGAGATAACTCATGTTTTTTTATTGTTCATTCCAATTAATGTCAATTGAATTGCAGTTGTTTTGTTTTGATTTAAGCCATAATAACTAAAAAACTACAGCTAACTAACACAAATGTGTAACAAAAAATGATAACATAATAAAAACATGATTTTTTTAAACGGAGTTATCCTGTTTTGGAAACAAACTTGTTTGTTGATTTTTTTCCTGCTCAATATTGGGCGTGAACTCAGAACTGACCTCACCCACCGCCTGCGTCGCACAAAGTCCTTCATTGTCTTGTAACCTTGGAAGGTCCTGTACGATCAAGAGAATGAAATCTAGCTGTTAGTTTAGATCAGAAGTACTTCTCTTTATATGATCGTACTGACACAACATACATATGGAAATCTGCAGCATACTGCCAGCCTTCTTTATCTGACCCTCCGGGGACACCGTAGTCTACTGTCCAATCAGACACCTGCGAAAATCACGTTCCGCCATCATTCAGAGACAGCGCAAAAGAAAATACAACAAACTAGCATTAACACACAAACAGCGTACCCATATCCACTGGGGTGAGGGAGGGTTGGTGTTCTCTTTGGTACACTCTCTTACACCTGATGCATCGCTCCACATGTAGCGATCTGTTGGAAGACCCCTGAGAGAGAGAGAGAGAGAGAGAGAGAGAGGCAGGGGACGATTGTAAAACATTGTCTGAAGGTCACACGTGAATTAATGGACACTCACTTATCTGTGTATCCCGTCATCGGGTTCCACCGCTGGTTCTCATAGACGTAGACGCCCCGATCATCAGTTATTGTCTGCTCAATATTTTCATTTCCTGAAACGAGAGAACTTTAAACATTGATATTATTGTTTGAAACAGTGACGAGTGATCTTAAAGCACGACTAGACGCAGGCGAGAGTCATGCTGTGTTAGCCACATGATGCAAAAACATCAACTTTACCCTGAGGAGAGTCTCTCCTGAAGCCCCCCGTGTAGACCCAAGCAGTGTGATCGTGACCGATACCCCACACCACACCCAGACTGTTAGACTCCACACAGAGCAGGTGACCCGGAACCTGACGCCAGAACCTGACAGCCATCACACAGATGCTCATGATGCATAACAAACACACAATCATGATACAACATTACAATTATAAACCCAATGCACACACAGGGGCGGACTGGAAAACAAATTCAGTCCTGGATTAATCGGCCCACATCGGCTCTCCACCAATTCTGTCGACGGGGGGGGGGGAGTTTACATGTAACGTGTGCATTCCGTTACATGCATACTTGTACGACTCGCTAATGACTTTGTGTGCATGCATTCGCATTTATAATACATCCGCCCCTGGACCATCGATGGGACGGTCGTTCTGGACTTTGACAGTATGTCCTACCGGTCTGTCCGCCCCTGCACACACAGCTCTGAAGAAACTAATCAAGAGCACTTTCATGGACATGTGAGCCAACACAAGGGTCTAAGAATTAGAAGATCAGATCAGAAATGAGCAAGAGATCTGCTCTGTTCCAACAACTAGAAAGATGACATCAGTGCAGTAGGAAGGAAGAGCGCCGTTATTTTGCTTTGTAAGATTTGCATGTGTCCTCGAATCCCAGAATGCAATAAGCACGTGGATTGAATCAAATAAAATCTCGCCTAAATACAAAGCCGCGGAAAAAAATTGGGGGAACATTCCAAAGTTTCATTTAAATGCATTTTGTGTTGAATTTCAACAAAATCAAACATCAGGAGCCATCCAACAGACATATGAAAACTGTGATAAAAATAAGGTTTGAACTTTTCCTAAACACATGCAGAAATATGACTGTTGTATTGCTTAAAAGAGAATCTGATGCTCTGCAGCATCTGAGGTCTGAAAAACACACAGAGCATCTTTTCAGTTATCGCCTGTTTCTCCAGTTCTCATTTTCTGCAAATAAATGCAAATAGAAACAATATTTCTGTTTGAAATTTGGCAGAAATGTTACGTCAGAAAAATTGAAAACATATATTTTATATATATTTTATAAAAGCAATAAGCCCTATGAAACAGTAGGTTGCAGGGCATTTTATAACAGCTAAGGGGTTTAGAGGCTTGACGTGACACAACGCCCTTAGCTATTATGGCTTCTAGCGGCTTATTGCTTTAACAGCTCACCGGGGTTTGGAACAGAGCTCTGATAAAACCACCGAGAAAAGTGAGATGATAATGTTCTTACATCTGTTCACAGGGTAAATACTGAGCTGAACCCTCCAGGCTGGGTGAAGGCTCATGGACCATGATGTCACCTTTAGAGGTCACAGCCCACAGGGCCTGTTTAGACAGATAATGTCCCAGACCTCTGGATTCACTGCACGACTCATGCAACAGAGAAAGCTGCACACATTATAAAACAACAACATGTAGCAGCCGAGTGTGTGGACACGTCGATAATGGACACATGTGATGGTCTTTCAAACAAATGATAATGGAATGACAGTGTAAAGTTATCTTACCCAAGTATTGTAGTCTTGTTGAGAGTGAGTTGCCAGTAAAATGGGACGTCTCTGTCGAGTGCGTTCAGCCGTGTACACAGCCATAGTGTAGAGAGAGTCTCTGAACACAGGCACCAGTGCTGTCACCTCCTTTATCAACGTGTGCACGTACTGAAACACACAATATTGTTTTTAGTGTCAGTTAAGGGTCTGAGTGGTTTGGGGAGTAGGTTGTGTGGTGTGACGTTAGGAGTATGTCCAGAAACCAAGTTTTTCATTACTTGTCCCATTTAATGAATGCACAAGGTCTGCTTATATACCAGAAGCTAACGTGTGATGGCACATGGTTACCTTCTTCTGGTGGTTTTGGGTGTAGTAGAAGTAGAGGATGTGCTCTGTCTGATCTCCAGCACATCTCACCTGCTCCAGCATCAAACTCACATCCTCCCACTGATGAGGAGACCAGTCTCTCCACCAACACATACAGCCTCTGATCACACGCACACACTGACACACACACACAAGTCCTTCACCTCCTGAGTCAAGCAACTGTATTTAAATGACAACACTCTAATCACAAGCATTTCTACATATGAAAACAATCTGGTTTCAAACTAACAAATATATATAAAAAGTCTGATGCTGCGTTCCCACCAGACGTGAATGAAGCGTTAAGCGCGAGCGATTTACATGTTAAGTCAATGTAAAGACGCAATACGACATCCTGCGGCACGATTCGCCTGAATGATGTGGCGCAAATTGATTGTTTCGGCCGTTTGACGCGAGTTGAAAAATCTGAACGAAAATCTGCTCTTTACTCAATTTGAGCTATATATATATATATATATACGAGACTGGAGCCGCCTGGCAGAAGCCCCTCCCATAACGTGAATTCGTAACTGTTGTGAAGTGAATTTCACGCACGAATGAAGCAAGTAAACGCAAAATGTTCAAGCGTCCAACTACGCGCAAATAACGCGTTTTATCCGCTCAAGTCACGTCTTGTGTGAACGCTCAGTAAAACCATGAGGGATTTTTTTCAAACTGTGTTATATATTGAATGATTTTAAAGTTTGAAGAATTGTTTTGGTATGGTATGTATTGGTGTTGAGAATAATCTCAACCCATCTTTAAGGGGAGTCGTTTTAATAAAATATAATACTCTCAGTGTAGTGTCAGAGTTTATGTGTAAAGTGAAAGTGCTTTTCTACATAAAGAGAATTTCCAAAAAAGATCAGTTTGTTGAAAATCTGGATAGAAACATACAGTTGTTTTATTTTATTATTCTTTTTATTTATCTCATTTATTACATTATTCCCTTTATTATTATTTCCTATTTCTCTTTGTCAATCGCTTTGGATCAAAGTGTCTGCTAAATGACTTAATGTAAATGTATGTATATTGACTAACCCTTGTTAAGTTTAATGCAGTTATCATATATGCGTTTATCATATGTATTCAAACACTTATTTTATTATTCACTTGTACTCTTATTATTTGTTTCATTTTGTTCTTATTTTCAATATTGTTTAACCTTGTTGGGATTTGTAGTGTCTCTTATGATGATATAACTTTTCAATGGTCTCCATCTCAAGGTTCATAATAACGTCACAAGACAATGTTTTACAACTGTAATCTTGCATGGTTAACAAGACTTAATGAATCTGTTTCTAGTCAGAAAAAGTTTGACAGAGCTAGACTGAGAATTAAAGCACAAATGAGATTCTTCAATAAATCATTTTTCAGAGTATTTAACATCACTTTGTCTCCTGCCTGCTGCTCTTCCCTTCAGCTCTGAATCTCCCTGGTGGTTGGGTTAAAGTATTGACTCACAACTGAGTTGATATTTCCGAATTAAATAAGGTTCTGATGTAGATCGGACTCAAATTTTTGATCTATGAGATCTGCAAGCCACATCCCATAGCTGGATCTATCACTGGATCTATCGTTCTAAAATTGTTTGTTTTTATTGTGGATTCCAATTAATGTCAATCAAACTGCAGTTTGTTTGTTTTGATTTAAGCCATAATAACTCAAAAAATATTATAAATGAGTTACTTAATTTTGGGAATAAACTCATTTTCATCCAAAACAATTTGTGATTAAGGGAGTATTAAACATTTTTCTATTTTACACATGAATAGGTTTTGTTTACCTGTAGTTAGGTGAATGCATTAGATGTGTTAAACAGTACCGTGTCTCCTGACGAGTCTCTGTCGTGTGGAGTTTTCTCTGTGGGTGTGTGTGTGACACTGAGGGCAGGTGTGATGGATGGAGAAATGGGTCCTGCATCTGAAACACACACACAAATACAAACGATGAGAAAACAAACATCTAATATTTGAACTTAAGAAATCACGCTCATGTGTTAAAAAAGCAAATCATTAAATTTGTACTTTGTCACATTGTTTGAATGTTATTTATAAAAAAACGTAAAAATACTTGATAAGGACTGAATAATAAAATCCCATAGGCAATTTTTTTATTTTTAGGGCTGTCAAACGATTAATCGCGATTAATCACATCCAGAATAAATGTTTGTATTGACATAATATGTGTCTGTGTATTGTGCATATTCATTTTGTATTTATAAATACATAAACATACACATAAATGTATATATATATATATTTGGGGGGTGAATTATCGATATTTACCAATAATTTAAATTACATATAAAAAATTTTAAATTTTTATATCTTATATGTTTCTTAAATATCTGCATGTATGTGTATGTGTTTATAAACAAAAAGGTAATATGCAAAGTACACAGATATATATTATGTAAACACAAACTTTTATTCTGGATGCAATTAATCGAGATAAATCGTTTAACAGCCCTTTTTTTCACATTTAGTAGTCCAACATCTTATGAAAAATGTGCAAGTACGCCTTCTTAATATATTGCATTTTATAACTGTCCTGTTTTATATCACTTCTTTTGGTTATTTTTTTGTTCTTTTGCTTCTCTTGTATCTATCTGCTAAAATGTAAAACGCACACACGTGCTTGGCCCAGAGCAAAGATGTTAATATTAAAGACTGTGGATTTATGGTGATGTAAGAGCTGCTAGAGGCGTTGTAAACATGATCCCCAAGTGGCACGACTCCAGTAAAAAATAAAAAAATGTCCATAGTTACTTTGGTCTGGTTATTTAACAATTTGTTGTATATTTCATTTATACTGCTTTCAATTTATATTCATTTTTATTGTATAGAATTTAAATAACAGAGTAGTTATTAATTCTTTTCGAAAGGTCTACCGGGAGTTAAGTTTGGGCCACATAATGTTTGTTGTCGCCGTCGTCTATAAACTGAATGTATTTGAATTGTTGTTGTTGAGTCTCTTTTTCTCAACAGGTATTAATCTGGCTTTTGTGGAAACTAGTAACTTGATTTTGGCACTTAGTGTATTATTGCTCCCGTATGACAATGACCTATAGCTTTAATGTTCCCTGAACTTCTGTAAGTCCCATTGGATAAAAGCGTTTGCTAAACGACTAAATGTAAAGTGTTTTACTGTGTCATCCGTTATGTTATACAATATTAACACCTGAGGTGTTCAGCCAGCTGATGGGTGAGCTGGAGTCGATGTCACATCCTCCTCCGGTGACCCAGGCCCAGGGCGGCACGTCCTCCTGCTCCACCGTCTTCTGCTCCAGCTCAAATGGGTACGTGGCCAGAGAGCTCTGGGCGGTTCTGGGTATGGATCCCTTCATCTCCTCCAAGTCAACATTACTCCACGGTGTATCAGCGCCATCCGCCTGGCTGCACGGAAGTGTCGGGGTCATGATAGAGGAATCGGGCCCTTGACTCGTCACCTGGTTTCCCTCAGGTACAGTAGAGTCAGAGCGATCAGACACCAGGGCAGTGATGAAGCTGTCGCTCGTGATCTTGGGGACTCGTGGCTTAGGAACGTCCGTGTCCAGAACTGATCCCTGGGAAGGAGCCGTGACCTCACTGGCATCATTGAGTGTGCAGGCACTGAACGCAATGTGAAATAGAGGCTTACAGAACTACGACGCCATCTATTGGTTGGAAATGAACATCTGAGATGATATCGCAAGACACATGAGAAAACTTCACACCTGGATTGGCTTGTGATTCCACCGCAGTCGAGCTGAGCACACACAGCGACCCATGACCTGCCCGTCACCTCTGTGGCCGTCACACCATGACGAAAATACACCGTCCGGTCATCGCTGCCAACCCCCCATACCTGTATTACAACAAACCTTTCTATTATACGATTTATTTTTTCATAAAAGCCTATTCAAATTCTGATGACAAAATGTTAAAAACTATTAATAATATAGTGTTGAAGAATAGTCGGGTCATTAGTTTTAAATTTATTGTTCTGAACTGATTTATGACCATAAACAACTACGGACATTTACTGCAGGTCAGACTAGCATCACATGAGTATTTAGATGTTTTTAGAAAGCTTCCTTCAGCTGTCCAGGGCTGTAAAGTACACATGTATGTCAACTTCTTCATTACACTGAAGTGTATGGGAGGATTTGATTTAAATGTTGTAAAATTTTGTTAATTCCAAGTATTCTTGCTCTTTATATTCCTTTCAAAACATACATAATTGGTCAGAATGCTAGAAACAGACCATTTTTAAACCCCTAACATCATTTTTCTGAATACTAAAAGCATAAACATGATCAAATGAATGATCAATGAAACTTCTTTCATTGTTTATTCACTCTCATTATTCAGAAGCATGAGACATTACTCAAAACATCTTTTCTGTTTCACAGAAGAAAGAGTCATATTCGTGTTCCGAACAACATGAGGATAAATATATGAATTTTATTTTTGGGGAAACTATATTGTTTCAAATATATTAAACTGTGTAAGAAATCAGTTGATTGGAAATATGTGGTAAGTAGGGATGTCAATGACATCGTAGTAACGCTTTTGGAAATGAATGTTGTCATCTGTTCATGATCATGTAACACCACCTGTCAAAGGTTAAGGGTAAACACTAAAGGCATATGCTTCAATGTAGAAACTTTGTCTGCAGACAAAACTAAAACTGTGCAAACATATAAGTTTCTTTCATTAGAAAACTCCAATTTCTGTTTTTAAAATGCATGTCTTGAAATAATGAGGAAAAAGCAGCCAAAACCAGCTTAGAATTAATATTAATTCTAAGACCTTCAGAAACTGCTTGATAATTGACAATAGAAAAAATGTATTGCAAATAATTTAACAAAGAGTCAAACATAACAAATCAAATATAACAGTTTTAATGATTTGGAAATTCCTCAGTAACAACATCATTCTTGAGATTAAAGAATGTTACACTAAAGTTTTGATGAATTGACAATTATTCAGAAACATGGTGAATAACTGGTAGTGTAGTAGTCATGTAGAGAATATTCTTTTGGATTAGCCCAAATTAAAGAAGATCAAATATAAGCAGCGCAGCTGAGTTCAACACACAGCCCAGGCGGTCAGAACTAAAATGTAAAGAATGGAATGCAGCCAAACTCAAATTAGATGTGCTCCCAAATGGCTGTGCGGTGGACAGTGAGAATTGAAGGTGTATATATATGGTTGGGCAGAAATGGGGTCTGAGGTGGGCAACAGGAAGAGCCAGGGGGTCTACGGGTCAAATTGCAGAGAGAGAGAGAGAGAGAGAGAGAGAGAGAGAAGTTTGCACCGCTTGCAAACTCCACACAGATCCTCAGTGACTCTAAAAATCAACACCCACGGCAATTTGACTCCTCCAGACCTTACAGTACATGCCGGTCCTGGTGGTGTGAGGGGAGGGGCCAGTGTGAGCAGGAGATGACGATTGGATGGCCGGGTGTTTGTGCACATAAACATGGACAGTGGACACACTGCCTGTGGGGCTTGATGAATATATTGGTCTGTGGGTCTGAGGATTTAATGATGGTTAATCCCAAAAATAGCATATGAGAATACAAGTGTGATCAGAATTGTCTGTCCCCACCCTAACGTGGATGGGTGTTCCCCAAGGGGCAGTACTAAGGCCACTAGAGTTGTCCATGCAGAAGAAAATAATTATTCCAGATTTAATACAATATCAGCCGGCGTGATTAGAGCATAGTGTCAATGTTATAATCCTATCTAGGTTCATTCAACACTGCTTAGTGGTGTTTTATGAGGCAAGCAGCACTACCCTATTGGCAATATTTAGGCTGAAGGATTTGAAAGAAGCTTTGGTGTGTAACTGTGTCCTGCACCTTGTGTGAATTAATTAATGATTTCTTGTTAAGTAGAGTCCAAAGAATATATTTTTGTATTGCTTGAATGAAAACATTACGGAATACTGATACTGTATATGGCATAGGGAAGTATTTAATCTCACTTGGTCATTGGGCCCCACACTTAGCATCACCATCTCTCCACCAATACTGATCCAGCCTGAGCCAGTGGGATTGTGGGAATTCACTCCCCTCCGGAACCAAACCTGTTACACACAAATACACACATGAAATGGATATGTTTAGAGTGGAATACTCATGTAGTGGTTACTGCACATTGCACCAAATACTGTAAACAGTAGCATGCAGCATTTAGTATGCAGAAGCACAGTTTTTATTTACATTTTGGTAACACTTCACATTTAAGGTTGTATTTGTTAACATGAGTTAATACATAGACTAAGTAAGGGATCCTGTATAGGCAGGTTGTTGTTATCGCAGACATAACCCCCGACGGTGCGTTCAGGACGTGACGAGAAGCTGAGGGTCTTACATCACACTGAAGGGGCTTATTTCGCGATAACAACCAGCTCAAGGTATTATCCAGCTAATTACATGTCTACTTGCCACATGAGAAAAAAACTGGACATGAAATGTGAAATTTTATTGGCTAACTTTTCCTGATTTCCATAAGGAAAAGCCATTTACTTTCGGATAAGAAACAACGTTCAAATGTCACGAACAGGCAATTTGGTTTAATCATTCGTAAATATAATGTCATATATGTTATTAAAAGACACATTTATATTTATTTTGTTATAATTTGTGGAATAACGAACCTGTCGCGACTGACCAATCAGATTCAAGCATTCCAACGAGCCGTGTATAACATGAACTAACAGTGACCAATACTGCTTATATACTTCATGTTACTTTCAACATTTTCTAATACATTTTTTAAATCAAACGTTGTCTCTGTTATCCTAAATTAATGCACCATGAACTAACAAGAATAATTGTATTGACATTTAAAAATTTACAAAGAAAAGCCGTATTACTGTGAGATCATGTTAGTTAATGCATTAAAAACAGCCTTACTGTGAAGTCTTACTAAACAAAACTATCATGTATCATCTTACTTTGTTGTCCTTAGTAACAGCCCAAACCACACCAACGCCCACTGCGCAATGAACAACTCCTTTCTGATTTGGGGACTCTACCAACTCCCACGACGAACCTGAGAACATCAACACCTTTTAAAGCTAAAAGAAAATCTTGACAAGATACAAGTTATTAAACCTTTTTACACCCAAACCACAACGATTAATGTGACTGATTTATATACTGAAACATCAAACCAAGAGGCATTTCTAGCTGAGCACACATTGCCAGCACAAGCACACTCTCAATTACAACATTTCACCCAACAAAAAAGACTTTACTATGCTTAGAAATGATATAAATCAATAGACACATTTAGAGTTGTCAGGTTACTCATATTGATTAATTAAAATTATTGATTAAAATCAATGGCATTCACAAGTGCGACTTAGGTGTCCAAATCAGGTTGTATGTTCATGCCTCTGCCATGATATTGACATGACCGTGACATGAAGGTTTCACCATAAATAACGCAGAGCTTCGAGACATTTCAAACTTGTACTGTATGTGTGAATTCAAAGCAGGAATTTCAAGTCCAGGAATAAATCTGTCAGTGTCAGACCTTTAGGACAGTCTTTGCTGACGCCCGTTCTGACCAGCAGTTGTCCATCCCAGAGAACAACCCACAGCAGGTCTCTCGGCCCCGCGCTGACCTGGGCCACCTCTCTGGGCACCTGGACAGACTCCCAGCCGGAACCTTCAGGGTTCTGGTGCTTGATTCCCGTGCAGAACCACACCTGCGAAAACATTTTGAATCTGTATAAGATAAATCTCAAACAAATTCAGTGACCTTTGACACGGGCGCTCACATTCTTGTGAGCAAGTGGTTGATCCGTAAGGAGGAGGTGGGGGGCGGTCGAACCCAAAAATAAGACAGCGGGACTGGAGCGCTTCAGAGAACAACACTGAACTCTAGTGGTCAGAAATCTACACTGCAACTGTAATTTCATCTGAAGGTTTATTGTGATCATTAGCTTTTAAACTAAAAAAGCAAAGCGCATAAAAGTAGTACACTAAGGTCCCCAGGCTCAAAAATCTATCTTACAAAATATATACAATGTACATTAACATTGATTGCTGTTTTGCTTTGGCATCGGATAGAAGCCGAACAAGTGGATCAACATATGAAAAGCTTGCTCTCACCTTCCCTTGTTGCGACACGGCCCACAGATAAATGTGGTTTTCAGGACTGTCACTCATGTCCCATCCTCCACAGCTGATGTCAATGAAGGGTTCTGCAGGAGGTCTGCCTCTTTCCAAAGGCACCTGCATCAAAAAAAACACACCTTCTGAATGACCCAACATATGTGACAATGAAATCAGGTGTAAAATACATATAGTAATATAATATATGATATTCGGAAAAATGCAGATTTTGCCTCCAGAACTGTTTGCTGTCTTACATTCTTCAAAATATATTCTTTTGTGTTCAACAAAACGATAAAGTAATTTTTTCTTCTATGGGAGTCATCTGTCTGGATCTGTCTGGTTATAAGCATTCATCCAAATATCTTTCTCTGTGCTCATCAGACATTTATACAGATTTGGAACAACTTAATGTTTCATAAATGATGACAGAATTTTCATTTTTGGGTGAACTGTCTCTTTAATAAAGTAGTAATACCTATATTGCTTAGAACTTCAACAAGTAAGCTGGTGTTTAGCTGTTATACCTTGGCCCATGATCCCAGCGCTTTGTATCTCCTGTAGCGAAGCCATCGCCTGCGACGGACACATGAGTTCCACTTCTTCTCTTTGGTGAAGATGGCAGGAAAGTCCACTGCATACTGCCATCCCTACAGTACATTAGATCAACCAAACTCAAATTTACTTTGAGAGCACAGGACTAGTATAACAAAGTCCTCAACAAAAAAAATTAAATTCTTTCATCATTGACTCACCCTAACATTGTTCAAATGTGTATAAATGTCGTTGTTCTGATGAACACAGATAAAGATATTTGGAAGAATGCTTATAACCAGACAGATCTGGGGCACTATTGACTCCCATAGTAGGAAAAATGACAATAGTGGTCCAAGATGCTCCAAAAGGGTTTGCTTTCCTACATTCTTCCAAATATCTTCTTTAATTTTCAACAGAACAAAGAAATGTTTTTCTACTGTGGTAGTCAATGGTGGTCAAGATCGGTCTTGTTATAAGCATTCTTCCAAATATCTTTCTCTGTGTTCATCACAACAAAGGAATCTATACAGATTTGGAACAACTCGAAGGTGAGTAAATGATGAAAGAATTTTCATTTTTGGTTGAACTTTCTCTTCAAGTTTGGGATTTGTGGATTGTGTAACTCACCCCGGTCTCAGTGGATTCTCTTCCACAGCTTTCATCATCCACGTACCAGTCGCCCTCCCACTCCCAGTTAGCAGAAGGCAACACAAAGCTGTGAAGAGGCTGTTGATTCAAGCCAGACTCATCTGTCCACTGCCAGCGATCTGTCGGCAGAAGTGTGTCTGTATAACCTTCAACTGGGTTCCATCTCTGTAAAACAGACGGACATGAAGTGATGCTCAACAGGACAGTATATACTGAAGTGTAGTAGAAGCACAACATATGATCTGACATGACCTTATGTTTATCACCACATTTATGTTCATAACTGTGAGAACACTTTATAAGAATAAAAGTAAATTCGGAAATGAATATTAACTACTCAGATTATTATTAAAGAGTGTTTTTCATTGTAAATTTGTGAACTAATGCAGGTAAATAATGGTAACAAATAAACCTTATTGTAAAGTGTTACCAATAACATTATACTAATTTTGGTGTATTTATTATGTAGTAAGTATTGAATATTGTTTTATTGTAGTGTTGACTGAATATTGACTATAATTTGTCCATTTGGGAATTTTACAATTGTTACTGTCTGTCTTTGCACCACTATTATTTTACTTTGTTTAGTTCAATATTAGTAACATCATTGAGCGCGTTTACATGGTACACAGTCTTACTCAGATTATGATAAATAAACTGATATATGTAAGGTCACGTAAAGACGGTAAAACGGTTTTCTTTAACCGGGGAAAGTTCATAAACGACTTAAATCAAAGGTAGTTTTTTTGCCCATTACTACGATACGCTGCATGTAAAAGTCTTTTTCGGTTTTCTCTTAGTTTTGCTGTGCGCATGTCTGAAAGCGCAGTGGTAAAAGTCCAAAACGGAAGTAATAGTAAAGTAACGCATAAAAGTCCCCTCTCGACTCATGCAGTTGATGTAGAAACGTCAAAAAGAAAAACTATTGTTGCATATGCAGGTACTGCGGACATGAGAAGAGATATAAAAATACAGCTTCTGACCGTTTTCCCGCTGCATATTTAATTACTAAACATCCTTTCGACGATGACGTCACTAAACGAGAGAAACCCGGCAAGTGTGAAACTTCCATCTAAAGGCGGTTTTCCGTGTAGCTGGTTTATAACTATGCATGTAAACACGTGAAAACAGGTTTCTTTTCAAGCTGATTTCTGATAGATATTCGTTTATTTTCTGCATGCAAACGCACTCACTGTTAAATATTCATTTTAATCTTTTAATTGATTGACGTATTAGGCTATTATACTTTGCAATATATTTTCACATATTTCGAACATGCCTGGTTCTCATAGGTCTCTTCCAGGTGTCGGATAGGCACATCACAGGGGAAGACATTGAGATAAAGCTGATTGTCACAGCCAACTCCCCAGCAGCAGTGCTGAGAGCCTGACACGCGCTTCAGCTCGAGCAGCAGATCAGATGCGCGTGTCCAGCGCCCTCTGGCGGCAGACAGACTGAACACCCGTCCGTACACATCCACTGAACAGAGCATCATCAACCCCTGTAGATTACACAGAGCAGAACTACAACTCTTAACCTAATACTAGCGAAAATTTACAATTACAAAATACAAAAAGCAATGTATACTTATAGCCTATACAACTATAAATGTCGTAACACCACTAATTTTCTATGGTGTCATTAAAGAAGTCCTAGTTTAACATGATATGTGCAGTAAAACTATATTGTAATATTGATGGTAATCAATCTGTCAACAATATGACTGCTAAATTACTAAGGCTAGTCATTTTCTCATCGGTGCTACATGGGACAGCTTGATGGTTTATTTGCACGTGACTAAAAAGATACTGATTGCAGCTGTATTATTAGTTGTAAACTAAATGTAAACATATTTACGCATGTTGTTCTTTTATAAATGTCATGTTAATTTTACAAATACGAAAACAGACCTGACGAATATAATTTTCGACACTAAACCTCTTTTACCATAAAAACCTACCTTTATATTCTTGTGTGATGGGAGTCTTCATATATTCCGCGCATTATAAACACGAGCCAGACGTTTATTATCATTGCCTTCATTATTCTATCACAGCCCAAGGGCTCAGACTCAGAGCCGGAAGTTCAGGGTATTTGCGCTCTGATTGGTCAGTGCTCGGGGAAGTGTAGCATCCTAAGCTTCTGATTGGACACACAGCGTGCGGACGTATGTTTTTCCGTCGGACGTCGCTCTGATACACTTTACACGATCAATTATTCAATGCACTTTCAATTATTAAAACTCAAGGCTGATACACGAGTACTAACTTTATTCTTAACCTGTTACTTCAGACTGACGATGTCTTAACATGTCATATATAACATTTATTTTTTATCTAACAATGTAAACGATCAGCTGATACAGTATGTCTCACGCTTGTATAAATTAACGTTTCATATTAATAAACCCTGTTATGAATTTTATAATGTATTTATATGATACATTTCGTCAGTAACTGTCGCATTCACATATATTTATCTGTGGTTTTATATAAAGTTATATGAATATCGTCTCGTTTATTAAAAAGTTAGAAGGTAGGCCTATATAACATTTGTATTGAGCATCTCTTATGGAAATCACACATTGTATAACTATTAAGGCTCGTTGTTTTTAGTTTTATAGTCATAGTTACCACTTACTATTTGTCGTAAAACTACGGCAATACAAATGTCTATAACATGGTTACAACAGTGTTATGATTGTGGAAGAACCAATAGTTCTTCCCTCGTAGCGGGAATTCAGCTTTACCCGTTTTGTTTTGTTTGTGCTTTATTCCTTTCATTTATATTGTTTCGTTTGGCACTACTGGTTTCATGTTTTTCTTGTTTTATTTAAATTAAACCACCGTGATTTACTACTTTGGCCAGCCGTGAGGTTGCTGCTGTAGTGGCATGCTTATTTGATTTGTGTTTGTTATATTGTTTCTTTTTTTGTTTGTTATATTGTTTTATATTTTTGTGTGAAGATGCATCGTTGTGAGTAAGGAGAGTGTCTGCTTGCTATACTGCATTACAGTGTAACTTTACAGGGATTGCAGAGTGCCTGCAGCCTTATTGAAACTTGCGACAAACATATTTCCATCCATTTTTGTTACAGGGCCGAGTGCCTAAGGCGGGGGGGAGTTTGGGGTGGCGGGGTTCTGCCATGAGTGCTGTGGTGTGTGCGCATGAGCGTGTGTGCACCCGTGTAACCAGCATGAGGTGTGGTGTGGCCGGTTGTGCCTCGATTCTGGTTTCCTTTGGGTTAGTTTGAGAAGTGTCTGTTGGCCCAGATTGCTTACTGCTGTATTTTGCAATCTTAGTTATTTTGTTTATCTTTTTTCTTTGTCTCCAGTGATCAAAATTGTGTTAGATCTTTTAAATAAAAGTGTATATTTCTAGACTCACTCTTGCCATTTCCTGTAATGAACCTGTGTGCTTAAAGTATAATTTCTCGTCCCTGGCGAGTATTCAGGATGGCCTAGTCGCTCTTTACTCAGTGGTCTATGGGGTCAGGTCACATTTTAATAAAACCATAATCTGTTTTACTAAGGGATTGCAGTTTGATCACAATATAGGCCTACGCATTGAATGACTCTGTTTCTGTACATGTTTTCATTCATCCGGGGCATCAAGTATTCATCTCTCACCATTTAAAGTGGTCACATGTCACTTATCACCGTAAGCAAACAACAAGAAAAGGATGTATGATGATTCAGAAAGCATCTGTGATAACAAAAATAACTCCTCAGCTGAACTACAGCACATTGAGGAGTTCAATTCTTTCCAGTCACTTAAATCATTTCTTAACAAGAGCCAAGACATTTTATCCAGATGCATAGAGCATGAATGAGTTATAATAACACCTGTTGAATCTGGTTCTGGTCAAACTCATCACGTCACTCACTGTTTAGGCATCTCCTGCCTGCTCTTCTTCCCATCCATCTCTTTATCTCTGTCTCATTGAAAAGTAAAATGTGTTAAATTACAACAATTAAAGATTATAATACACTGCAAGTTTTGATTTCATGGGGATTTTAACTCTCAGGGCATCAATGACAAAGCAGTTGATACATGACACTGCAGTATGTTGCCATTTGCTGGATTGTTCATTCATATTCACTCTGAAGATCAGCTGATCTCTGTCTTTCCCATAACATACAGTATAAATGTAGTGTATGTGAGGATTGAATGAACATGATAGTATCAGCTGAATGATTAGGTTAAAGGGAACGTTTTCGTTTGAGTGATTTAGCCCGTTTCTTTGATCATTGTGAATCTCTTACTAAAGGAAAGGCAGACATCTCTCTATTTTCATCTGCACTGTGACTTTTGTTACAACTGCTACTACCATCTATTTTGGGTTTCCACTTTTTATTCTTTGTTTAAATGTATGTACTAGTTTATGTGAGATATTTTTGTTTGAATTTGAGCTCGTGTCTCTTTAAGACGTCACCCCGCCCTCGCAGGTGCGTCCCACTCAACTCAATCACATGACCCGAGTCTCGTGATAGTGCAGACATCTATTGGCAGGAAGATCGTCGCTTTGAGTTCGAGGAGTTTTACTTGCGCAATACATCACATTTCTCTCTTAAAAACGAGCGCGACCGGGAAAAAACAGCGATGGCGCATCTTTAGGACATTCAGTCGTGTAAATAACACTTCCGGTCCCTGACACGCACGATTTCAACGCTGAAGTCGCATGGAGAGAGAGAACTTTTCTATCTATTTGTTTTCCTTCGTGCGTGAACTTTAGTGACGTCTCGCGTGAACGACGCAGAAGAGGATTTGATGTCAGTTTGGTGACGACGGATCGGACATGGATAATAAACCTCTTCTTCAGGACAGACCCCCGGCGTATAACGCAGTCCCGGGAGCGTACGAGTACGGCGCGATACCCGCGGCCGCTCCACCCGCGGCGGGCTTCCAGCCTCCAGCGCCCCCGCCGCCCTATCAAGGCAAGAGAAGCACGCATACTTGGACTTCGCGCGACGCTGCGCAGACCGATCGGCGAATTACATTGAAGTATCGCGAGAGGGATTCAGAAGCATTTTTTCAGAAGGGCTCTCGCGGCACTTTGAAGTCACAGTGCGATCGGTCTGCGCAGCGCTGCATGAAGTCGAGCACGCACTGTATTTTATAACAACACACAACTGGACTTTATAACGTACGTCTGTGTGCCGTTGCGTAGCATAAACTAGTGTACACAATAGTGTTACACTGCACTGAAAAGATTTATGAATTTGTACATGAAGTGTACTATTACAGTAATCACTAATTACATCCAAGAATACTTTATTATTTTGTACTTGTAGTATTGACTATAGAAAGTGGAAATACTTGAATGAACTAAAGCAAGATTCAAAAACACTGTTTTGCAGTTTACTATAGTAAAGTTTTTCATGTCCCATGATATATGTATATGAAGAAGAAAGCATTAATCTATACTGGCTAGTTTATTGCATAATCAGATTATTTTGGTTGAACGTGGATTGAATCAACATTTGATTTACTCCGAATAACATTTCTCATCGATTTTGATCCATTTAATATTCAAAAATATTGGGGTGTGAGACTGGCATCTAAAGTGAGAAAGTGAGGGAAGTGGGATGTAAAACGGGTCTATTGTTGTTTCTCGCAGGTTTTCCAGTTGCAGCGGCAGGTTATCCGGCAGCTCCGGGTCAGTCTACAGCAGGTTATCCGGCAGCTCCGGGTCAGTCTACAGCAGGTTATCCGGCAGCTCCGGGTCAGACGGCCTACACCAGCACGTACACCATCGTCCAGCCCTCTGTGGTGGTGGTGGGTGGATGTCCGGCCTGCAGGTGAGCTTTAATACTTTGTAACAATTCAGCATCAGTCATCATGAAAACAAAATCAGTTTCACTTTGTCCCAGTGTTGTGTACGTTTATGGTAGACTGTTCAAAATACCAAAAAGTCATACGTCAAAATAGCCTGTTGAAAAAAACTGCATATGCTGGGTTTTGTATGTTTCGATGCTGGTTTGACCAGATTAAACCAGCTAAAGACCAGCACATGAACAGCTTAAACCAGCATATGCAGTTTTTTTTCAACAGGCTATTTTGACGTATGACTTTTTGGTATTTTGAACAGTCTACCATAAACGTACACAACAGGATTTTTTTTCAACAGGATGTGTCCCTGTTAATCAGTGTTTATTCAATAAGAGACACATGTCAACAGAAACTTTACATCATGTATGTTTTGTGTGAAGCTGTTTCTAGAGAATTCTCAGTGACCGCAGTAGTTTCTGTTTCTGCCTGATCTTCTCTGTTCTGCTGTAAGCACATGACAGATCACTGACTGAGACATAACCGTTGCTAACTCACTCCTGGAACTTTCACAAGCTTTTCCTTTCCTGCTAAACTAGAAATAACACTTTGTTTTGCATTCTTTCAGTAAGATGTAGGCATATCACAAAATAAAGATCGGCTTTAATGGTGCCTAGATGACTAAAATCAAATGACAATGACAATGTGATTAGTACAATTTGGTTTATATACTGTATGGTATATATGAAGAGTTGAGATAACTCTGTTTTAAAAATAAATAATAAATCATGTTTTGTATTGTGTATTCCAATTAATATCAATCAAACTGCAGTTGGTATGTTTGATTTAAGCCAGAATAACAAAATAATACAGCTGACTAACACAATCAAAACATAAAATACAAAACTTGATTTTTGAACCAACTTCATATAAACAAAAATATGTATATATATATATATATGTAACTTGTATTTTAAGGATAGTGTTTTAAAGTACTGAAGCTTTTCGTTCATGTTTCTGGCCTTAAACTGGACTTTGACCTGTTTAAAGATGTTGACACAGTTTTAATGTACAATCAGTTCCTGCTTGGGCATGTGACAGAGAGAGAGAGAGAGAGAGAGAGAGAGTCTGGTCACATCACAAGAGTCACGGTCAGGCTCATGACGGCAGTGATTTCACCCTGAACTTTGCCTCATTCATCAGATCAGTGTAGTGACCAGTTACAGCAAACGTCTTCGCAAAATCAACACATGTGCTCTTAAAAATCTCATTTTAGAGTATTATAAAGTGCTTCATGTTCTCATCTCATGAATAAACTGAATTGTCAGAGTGGCCTTAAAGGGACAGTTCACCCAAAAAAGAAAATTCTGTCATCGTTTAATCATCTTCCAGTTGTTTTAAATGTGTATAAATGTCTTTTTTTTTGATGAACACAGAGAAAGATATTTGGAAGAATGCTTATAACCAGACAGATCACTCCCTACATTATTCGTACCGAACTGTAACAGGCAACATTCCAAATATAGTCGTCATGCCTGTACCCTACTGCCTTCGAAGGGCAGAGGCCTATGAGTTTAGACATAGGAGTGAATAGGGCATTTGTGTGCATGATGTAGACCAGGGCTATTCAAATCTTACCCTGGAGGGCCGGAGCACTGCAGAGTTTAGATCCAACCCTGATCAAACTTGCACACCTGTGATTTTCTAGCGATACTGAACAGCTTGATTAGCTTGCTCAGGTGTGTTTGATCAGGGCTGGAGCAAAACTCTGCAGTGCTCCGGCCCTCCAGGGTAAGATTTGAATAGCCCTGATGTAGACGTTTGGAATGCACTTGGCATGATGTAATTTCCTCATTATCTTCAGCTGGCATGTTCCTGTGACAATGCAGCATTTTGTACGTCAGCAGATGTCGCTGTTTTAATGCTATACCTTAAACATACTGTTTGCAAATACCATACAAACTGTTTGCAAATAAACAATACATTTTATATTTTTAAAAGTTTTATATATATGTTACTGTTTAGGAATGAAAACTTCATTTTGGAATTTTCCTCTCGACAGTTCGTGACGGTTCACTTTTCATTTTTTTCCCCCTCTTTGTAAATATGAGAAAATGAATTGGCCGTATTAATACAATTGGAAAGTATTAAACAAAGTACAATAAAAATTCACAATTCGCATATTGATATATTGCTGAACGGTGTGGATGAAGAAACAATGTGGAAGAAGCCAAAAAATCCGAGATCCGTTATAAACAGCCTTTTACCGTTTTGCTTGGATAAACAGGACTCCTCAGGCTGACAGTCATTTCTGAGTCATACGGAGACAAGTTTTTCGAAAGAGAATGACTTTTGACCTTGCCTGACAATACAATACGTTTAAACGTCTGGAGTTCTCAGACAACCACACACTCAACATTTTCCCAATCAAAACGCTACAAGGCCAGATTTGTTTGTCTGGATGTTGTTGATAAATGACTGATGTGATGTGTGTTCTGTGCAGGGTCGGTGTGCTGGAGGATGACTTCACCTGTCTGGGAATCATGTGTGCCATATTCTTCTTTCCTCTGGGAATTCTCTTCTGTCTGGCCCTGCGTCAGAGGAGATGTCCAAACTGTGGAGCCACATTCGGCTGAAGGGACCAAAAACCCAGTCCTCGTCTTTTTTTAGAGTTCAGTTTTAAGCATCAGCATCATTTATTGTATATGTAATCACCGCACAACTATAATGCCAAATGTCGCTTTCGTACTATGATAATCAAACCTTCACAAGAGTCAGCAGCCCGTCAAGAAGACGTGACATGCTGATCATCCTCACTTTTAACTTTCATATGCATTGCAAGCACTATTTGCTGATTTTTGTTTTCTTTATATAAAACTTTGGATCATATTAAAGCCAGATATCGATTCACTAGTGCCTTTGTGATGGCATAGAAACCATGAAGCGAATGAGAGTGGGCTTGCTGGGAGTCATTCCCACACAACTCTGGATCAACACAGACTCGCTTTCCAGTAACGTGTGCATCACATATATGAGACGGAGCCGGATGATTTTTTTCATCGGTTCATTTTCAATTTCATCACTGAATGTTTCAGGTTTATGAGAATATGTTCAAACTTTGCATCACCCGTTTTCTTCCTCTTATTTTTGTTGACTGTTCTAGCCATGTGTCACATCACATGTCTTAGTCTTGATAAGATCAAAATGTCACATTTAACTTCTCTTTTATTTGTTCTATGTGCTTACAGTCCACTCTGTGGTATTTGTAAATCTCGGATTTCTGTTGTTTTGGGGGCCATGTTTTTCTTGTATTGCACTGATTTTCAATGTCATACCAGTTGAGGACTATTGAAAGAAAGTTGTGCAGTTTCGCTCGAGGTCCTCCGTCAAGTTAAAAATGAAACCTGCAATAAACAAGTCAAGGTGGCACCTAAATATGTAAAGTGTCACCTGAGGACACGTAGAGTTATTCTTTGACAATGGAATAGTTTTCTTTCAGTGATCGACAATCAGTCTGGGCCGTGTTCACATCAATGTGATTTTCTTCTTGATGTGGGGCAAGTCGCACCGCACAATTGGCATGCTGTTATAATCGCTTCTAACTTTTTTACATTAAGAGATTGTAAATAAATCCTACAAGTGTTGCCATTTGTCTCTGTGTTGATAGAAATGGATTTCTTTGAAAGCCTCTTAAATCATTGTGTTGAATTATCATGTGTATGAAATATGTTTAAGGGCCAATACCACATAAATACCACAGCAGTTTACACATTAAAACAAGCAACAACTGCAGAGTGTTTGAATACCATTTTGGCAAACCTACCTTTTTCAATTCCAATTTTCAGTAAATAAAACGATCACCAAATATGAATTCTATTCACAAAAGAAGATATTTGGTGTCTCAGTGGTGTTGTGTATACAATGGAAGTCAATGGTATTTTTATAATATCTTGCTCTGCAGAGGATGCGTAAATAATCAAAGAATTTTCATTTTGGATTAATTGAACCTTTAAGAATTATTCCTTGTAATGTGTCATATTGTCTAATGTGTAAGCGAGTTGCAGTTTGATTGGGAAAGCTGAGCTTACTGTCTTTTCAAAGCATGTGTTCCTGTATACATCATTAAAAATGGCAGAAATGTCACCTCTGAAAACTTAAACAACAACACTTTGCATAAACATCCTTATTTTTAAAACTAGCTCTTTTCAAACTCAAAGCAATATAAATGTTTGTGTTCTGATGGTTACCTGGTATCTATTTAAGGGTCGGTATACTTCATTGGGAGCTGCGTTAAATAAACAATTAACCTGTAAAATTAAACATGCAAAATTCATTAAGAACAGGAATTGCACAAGCGAACGCCCACTTGAGACCGCAGCCTTTGTAACATTGTTTTCTTTAAATGTTAATCTTGATAATACAACCTAGTTTGTGCTTTATAATTTCAGCATAAGTACAGGGAAAAAACAACAATATTTAAAAATTGACCTTGAGGATAAATGCCTTGTAGACACAAGGTTTGATAAATACTTAACCACACAGTGATACTCGCAGGGATTATTCCATTACAACTTTTTATATCATTGATTCTAATCAAAACACATTTAGACATAAAATATTTTTTATTTCTATACAGCAGTGATGTAGTAGATTAGGTCAATATCAACAGGAAGGTGCGTTGCTACAATCAAAGCCAAATAACAGTTTCCCAGAAGCATTAAGAGAAATAAACCGCTGTCCATTAACCAACAATCAACTGAGTTTTGAGACAAACCTGATAAAAGCAGTTTTATTCTAAAAGAATTTGATCACTTGATAAAAGACAATTTCAGCTAAAAACTTGTATAAGTGAGGGCCAGCTGACCGAGTTAGCCTGCTAACTCTAGTAAACCGCATTACACGAAACATGGCTGGGCTTTTCCCAATCTTTTGATTATATCGCTTTAATTCACTTCTCAATACTTCAACATTCTCACGTATCCATCGGGTCAAGCCAAGCCCCAGTTCATGAAGAGTTTAAAGAGTCTGGATTAATATTCAGCATCCACCATAAGCATTATTTTCCATCAGAACTCATGTGGGGATTTCTGTTCACATCACTATCATCAGGAATTTTCTGTAGATTCCCATCTAGTCGTGTACATGTGGAGAACACAAAGCTTTTGACAATGATTAAAAAAATAAAAAAGGCTAGCTCACCCAAAACTGTCTTCGTCATTTATTCGTCCTCACATCGTTCCAAACCCTTTGATGGACCACCATACAGATTTTTCCCCACACGATGAAAGTGGATGGGGACTAGGAACATCTAAAGTCAACATTCACTTTCACTGTATGGGATAAAAACTGTCATGATTTTGGACATTTGATATTGGAACACATGAGTGAGTAAATGATGAGTTGTTTTTTGGATGAACTATCCCTTTAAGACCACATTCACTCTGCTTATATTTACACAATGATACCTCCAACAACTGGAAGTAAAACATCTGACTCTTGCGATCCTCACAATTGATTTCATCTCTATCTCTCTCTCTCTCTCTCTCTCTCCCTATGTACACGTTTTCTCTCACACACACACACACACACACACACACACATATAGAGAGAAAGGCCGAGCTCTAAAAGCAATAAACATAAATAAAGTGGTTCAACAGTATATGGTGCATGTGTGCATTATAAACACAGCATCCTCAGAGGAGACGTGGTCCAGTCCCAGCCCTGCAGAGATGCATGTATGAGGGGCGTCCAGTTGACTGTAATGTGCACTGTGAATGCATGAAGGCCGTCTGTGGAGATGATCAGATTTTGGGAGCTGATCTGTCATTGGTCACTGTGGGTCGGAGTTTCACTGTTGCAAATGGATTTCCTCCCCTAAAGACATAAAAAAGAAGTAAATCACACACCTCATCAAGTTGCATGATGTGCAGGTGAATGACAGGTTATCTGGTCCGTGTACTCTCAGGTCATTTCATTTTCGTATTAGGAAGGTAATTAAAAAAACCAAAAGGACCCCTGTTTATATTTTCTACTAATAATCCAAAACCAAGCGGTGAAAAAAGGCTTCTTCTGTCATTTACGATTGGTTTTTGTTTGGTGTGTGTGTTCTCAATCTAATAAATTACAAAAAAAATCTTACGTTTTATACACAGCGATAAAAAACAGACCAGTGTTGTCCTGTTTCCCTTTTCATTCAGTGATTTGGTCAATTGTACCCTGAGTTTGGGATAGTTTGTGTGAATGATTATTATCTTATGCTCTTTCACTGGGCTAGTTTTGTAGTTTTTAATCATGAATCATAAGAAATCGTATAAGTGGCCCAGTAAAATATGAATGCGTATGGCTCTTATCTTCAGTGTTAATTGCAACACTGAACTGTTATTTGATTAAAATGACCCTTATACATACTAGTCATCTCCATAGACTAGTCTATGAAGGAAACAGCTTTGTGGCTTAATGAACTGAAAGAACGACCAAACCAAATTACTACACTTCTTTTACCACTGATACATACCACATAACATTTTGTGTATGAACCTTATTGTTGCCTTGAGCCACGTTTTATGCTTTATATAATAGTATAAAACTTCCTTTATAATGTTTCCTTAAGTTATAACGGACTTGTTTTGGGAGAATGTCGCGTGCTACAGCCGAAAATGTGCAATGTATTCATTTAATGTAAATGTTAAAACCTTTAAATCATAGAGTCTCCCAATACTGCTCGCTTTTTCTATGTATCTTGCTCTGTTGAACGGGAAAAGTGGTTTTACGTAGGCCATAAAGGGTTAATGCTATGCATTTCCAGTCAAGGGGAAAGGATCTTTTGTTTTGCCCATAGACTGTATCATTTTTCCCACGCAGACTCCATGCAAGGCACCGCCCCCAGATACGACACACCGACCAAGTTGTGACATTTTTGTGGGCGTTCCCAGTTATGTTTTCATTCTCAATGGATTTTCTTTTCTGTAAATGACAGAAGAACCGCAAAATTGACTTATTTTTCCAGCGTTTGGTTCTGGATTATTAGTAGAGAATATAAACTAGAGTCCTTTTTGTTTTTTAAATTACTTTTCTATAAAGGAAATAAATGACCAGAAGATACATTGACCTTATGTGCCAATTTATTTTGTTCGAACAGTAATAGTGATGGTTGACTTGGCACAAGCACCACTTCTACATTAAAAAATGATATCATCTATTCTACAGTTTGCAAAGCATTGAGATTCTCTCTGATGTCTTTATTCTTCTTAAGATGTCCTGATGTAAAACTATCAAAATCAACAAAATCGTCTTCGTTTGACTGTCTGTCAAGAATCTGTCTCACTGTGCACTTCAGTTGATCAGATTTATGTTCTGGGGGTTCAGCAAACTTAGATTTTTGAACTCGCCGATTACAGCAAATGATTCACACTCACCCTAAAACAGGATGTTTTGGCAGCCCGTTTGACTGAGACACCTACAAGAAACAAAAAACAGAAATGTTACAAATCTACAGCGCAGACGGCAGTGCTGTTTTCACCAGACAGTCTGGAATCACAGAAAAACATTTAATACATCTTTCAACATGTAAGCGCATTACAGCAGCTGTTGAAGGTGGACTGTGGCTAACATGCATATGTCAAACAGGTCTGATGACAGTCAAGGTGAGGAATGTGGTCCTGCAGGAAATGCTTGTCAGTGTAAAGACATTGAACACTGATGCATGACAGCCCACATCATCTGATTTCTTCAGAAGGAAACAGGAAGCAGTTCATATGCTTATATGTAAAAGTTGTCTAAAAAGTTAAAACCAAAATGCTTTTTTTCAGGTTCAAGATAAAGATGTATAAACACATGCAAACACATAGCACATAACAGGTGGTTACAGCAAGCAAATGAACGCTTCTCAAAACGAGAGGTGTGTGTCCTTCGGATCCTTCGTGTCTTGAGTGATCAGATTAGACGTTTCTCCAGTACCCAGGGGCGTGTTTACCATTTTGGGGGCCCTATGCAAAGTCATAACCTGAGGCAAATGCATACTAACATTTAATCTTTTAATTTCTCAACAGTAATAATAAGTTTATGGAATTAATGAGACATATATAACCTTTATTTATTTTACTTTGAACCTAATCACAGGACAAAAAAATGTAAACAAAAAAAAAACATTTTTGTTTTGGAATAAAATATTTGATATTTGCGCTTTATCTGTGCCAGGGGTTGCACCACTAACCAGAAAAATCTGGGGCAAATTTTGATAGTTTAAAATGTAATATAATTTGAGATATGAATAATACTTTAACTTGATTTGGGTTCATGCTATTTAGTTTAATTTTATGGAAATTCATTTTGAGTTCAATAGCTTTAAATATTTAAGAGTTTCTAAGACATATTTATGTGTATCAAAGATATTTTCCTCGCTACGAAAACATAAGACAGATGCTGTGTGATCTTACTAACTAAAGGCTGACTTAAAACAATTTCATTAGTTCTATTAAAGTCGTTTCAAGCTAAACAAGTTATTGATGTGCTTCAGAAACAGTTAAATGTAAGCAGATTAACGTTCATTGCTAGATGGTATTTGAACTGATCCTACAAGCAACCTGTCTGTTTCCAGGGGAATCGAAGTTCGAGGCATTGAAAATTAGGTAACTGCTTGTTGCCACTAGGGGGCCCAAAGCCTGCAGGGCCCTATGCATTTGCGTGGTTTGCGAAGTGGTTAACACCGCTACTGCCGTACCCCCATATTTCACATTTACTGTGTTTGTTTTGGTACCAATTTCACAAAATAAAATCTGTGCTCTCTCTGATACAAACAGATCGAATCGTTCCATTTCAGCAGATGTTTATTTACCCGCCGTAGACATTTGGATTCCTTTTTTGAGCCTGAACAAAAACACAAAACAGGGCTATTTATATTAAATGATTTGAAATATAATAATATAATATATAGATCCTATATATTTCTGCATGGCAAAGAAATCAAGTATTTCTTTAGGTTGGAAGACTATAAAAGGAGGCTCCACCCTACACAAAACCAAAGTTTGTAGTTGGTCATGGTGTGAACTGAAGTTACGTAACTCAATATGAACAGTGACGACTGACTCTGTCCATCCACTAGAGCGCAGTAGTGTACTGTAACTCAATACAACTTTTCATTCATTTAGTGGTCAGCTGACACATGCACTGCTATTGTCTAGTGCACATTACTTTTCACCATGTCCATATAACCGTCTACTCAAAAAGAGCCACAGATAACTAAACAGTAACTTTGTCATGTAAAATATCAGTTGTTTTCTAAACTGGACTTAAGGTCTGTTCACACCAAGAATGTGGTAATGGTTCCTAATATAGTTATCATTCTTGCTTTTAGACTACACACTGCGATCCAAACTGACAGATGATAATCTTGAAAGAATGCAAATGCTCATCTGCTATCTGTCTTGCTTTCTCTTTCCTTCCTTTTGCTATCGTGCAAACAGAAAACCAGGCCGGGAGCATTTTTCACCCAAAGCTTTCAACGGCGGGCGCTCAAAATCCATCCACCCCCACCCCTTTCCTTCACCGTTCAGAGAAACGGTGAAGGCCAGGCAGGTTTTATGAAGAGCATCCACGTTTTCCCGGCTATCCAGGGCGGAGCTTTGCTGGAGTCATTGCATGGCACGGGTCCCTCGCTCGGCACGGCCATGAGGCCACTCTCTGTGGGGAGACAGGTGCCAAACAACAGGGTTTTACACCTAGAAATTTGGCTCGAGTGCCTCTGCTGTGTGCGAAATAAGAAGGGCAGGATATCACCAGGGAGGTAGAGTCGCCGGTGCACGGCAGCGTAAACAATGCTAGCTCTGTGCTAATGCTAGATACCCATTTGGTTCCTTCAAACAGATTATGTTAAAAGGAAGGCTGGGATCGAGGTCACGTAACCCATCAGACTAGCCCTTCCACAAACATTAGCATGGGCTCGATACAGCAGACGTGGACCGTGACGGCGGTACGTAGTTTTGGTGTTGCGTTGCCTGACGAGAGACTTTACAGAACGCTCTGCTCCGTGTTGAAAATGTCTGTAGCTGCAATAGAACGCGGGTCCTTCTGGGAATAAACAAAATCCCGTCATTTACATTCATTGATAGGATTTGGCTTGTGTTTTTGCATGCATGTAAATAAAGATGACGAGAGCACCAAGGCTGGGATGTTTTACAATGTACGGGATGTCACTAACACCATACCATCTATAATACATCCATCTATAATTCTGAATAGCTGTGAGACACGAGCCCACACTGATATTCAGCATTAAACTGCATAAAGATGCTTTTAAACCACAATTCTGTTAACACGTTTTTATTGTGCCTTGAATGCACTGATCAATAGGCTGACGTTATGAGAAATGTTAGCAGTATTGGAACTTATAAACTTATAAACAACTCTGATACTAAAGCTGTTAACGTTTGCCTCTTTATCACTATCCCTGTTTTGCAGGTTTCTTATAAACTTACATTTAGTCAAAAAACATCAAACTGACTTTTCCTGCACGGTTGTACCTGACAGCTCAACGTATAAATCATTACTTTAAGCTTGCCGTTGTGAAACAGGGTAGAACGCTTAAAAAAACAAACTTTAAATGTCCTTGCTCGACAACTGATTTGTGTTGGTTTCTAACAAAGAATTTACTACATGACCAACAATGACTAAGGGCCCTATTTTCATGATCTGTGCACATGGTCTTAAGCACAGGTTTATGTCCGAATACACTTTTGCTAGTTTAATGCCGTAAACCGGTCTGTGCGCCCGGGCGCATGGTTTGTCTGTTTGGATTTAGCATTGCTCCTTTAAAAGGCAATCCTCTTTAAAATGACCCTGATTCACTCACACACATGGACTGCAACTGCATACACGTCACTGTTCAGCTGACACACAGACACGCACGCACCTGTGCAAGGACCTCACATGAACTTATACAGGAGGATAAATTAAGCCAAATTGAAAACCAAACTAGTTAGTTTAATGCTAGTATTCATCTAAATTCTTGTTAATTTCATCATTTACTAATAAGTTTTTTTAATTTTAAAATGAGTTCATGCACTAATAGTTCATTTTAGTCCATAGGGCTGATGACATAACGTAATGATTAAATGAATGTTAGATCAAAACCCCATGAGTCAGGAGTGTTGAAGTGTGGTAGAAGGAGAGTTTTCTCACCGGTTTCTCATATGCCGTTGAGTATGTTTGGTTGAGACTCTTGGTGGAGTTTCTTCTGACGGGATAGTCGCTGTAGTCAGCTGGAGGCAGGTCCATCATGTCGTCTTCTGTATTCTGCTGCATGAGGTTCACCACACTCTTACTGCGTATGGGAGGATTGCTAGTGAAACTAAAAAACACAATCACACCCATATACATCAACTCCATCCATCAGCACAACAAACCTAGATTAGAAATATTGACTTTACGTATGGCACATTTTTCTTTTGTAACCTCAAAATGAAACCAGCAGCTTCACAGTAAAGAATATCAGCAGAGGCAGCAGAATTCAGGAATTAGTGAAATGATGCATGTTTGATAAAATAAAGGGTTTTATTGCAATTTTTCCACAAGATGTACGTTGGTGATGCTGTGAAAATCATAGTCTGTATGTATGTTATCGGACTGTTACATTCCTAATGCTATTAAGCAAGTATGTGTATCATATTTTTTGTAATTAATGATCAAAATGGACACATTTACATAGTGTTCATACTAAAATAATTGTGAGATTGTAATAGGAAATATGAGCTATAAGAATGTCTCATGGTTTTATGTTAGATTTTTCAAAGGACATAAAGCTCATGTGGGCATGTAGTATAACACTGGGTTCACACCAAACGCGAATTAAGAGATCTGCGTGAGTAAATTACATACAAAGTCAATATAAAGAGGCATTTAGCTTCTGCGAAGGTTGAAAATATTTTTCAGATCGTGTCACTCTCGCAAAAAAAAAACTTTTTCAAGGATTAATAAATAGCGTGGAACGCGATTGTTTGCGTTTGGATTGAACCTAGCATTACACTGGGTTTACGCCAAACGCGATAAAGAGTTTAGCGCAAGTAAATCAAACACAAAGTCAATGCAAAGATGCGTATAGACTCAAACTCGTGGCAGGCGGTGCGAACGTGCTGCAATTTCGTCTTCCGCGAAAGCTGGAAATATTTGTCAGATCGCGTCACTCTCGCAAAATGACAAACTTTTCTATGGAGTAATAAAGAGCGTGGAACGTTGTTCTCGTTCGGTCTGAACCCAGCATTACACTGGGGTTCAGACCAAATGCAAATTAAGAGTTTAGCGCGAATAAATTACATACAAAGTCAAGGCAGAGAGCCATATAGATGCAAACTCACTGAACCCAGCTTTAGGCATAATCACAAAAAGACAGTATGTACCTTATGCTATTTTCCTGTTAAAGCATTTGACTGATCCTCAAGCATACATTATTTGAAGCAGGTTATGCTTTGAATAACACGAGACTGTGCATGAAGAGTTCAGCATGTAGGATTTGTCTGGGTCA
This sequence comes from Triplophysa dalaica, assembly GCF_015846415.1. Classification (NCBI taxonomy): domain Eukaryota; kingdom Metazoa; phylum Chordata; class Actinopteri; order Cypriniformes; family Nemacheilidae; genus Triplophysa; species Triplophysa dalaica. The sequence continues at coordinate 21,570,374 of NC_079548.1, read as the reverse complement.
CTTTAGGTAAGCTCAGCGTGCTAACAGTGAGTCAGCGCTCAGAGTCAATTTAAATAAATTACGTTTCTGTGCCAGACGCAGGTCTGCACTCTGAACTCAACTGTGACTATTAACATCACAACTCTAATCTTTTAATAATTTAATCAAACCAGCATTAATTCAACATCATCCAACGTCTGTTGATTTTGTACAGTGCAATAAATGCAGTTCCGGGAGGGGGATGCTTCGATAAGGGTTGTAACAGTGGTAAATTGAGCTTGTGTTTCTTTCAGAGGCGCGGCGATGGGTATCACAGCTCATCAGGGCAACAAAGAGCCGTGTTAGTGTGTGTGCGGTGTCTCATTACCTGTTATTTACCGCTGGCTCTGTGTATGCACGGCAGTAAGATGATGGAAACCAGCCCCGCCTGAGAAAACACAGACAGCACAAGGCAATTATAGGCACGAAGAGCTTTTATCAGGGCTAAAGCCTCGAAGAAACGTCTGCCCTGATGCTAACTCCACGTCTGCCGAGGCCTGTCTAAAACTGTGGGACAGCACTTTGTAGAGTCGGGTTGCAAACGGAGATCTGTTCCACCTGCCGTTTCCGTCACCTGTATGTGGAGCGGCGTGAGCTGACTGTTGTTGACATTATATCAGATCCACACAGGATGCTTTATCATTACAAAAAACACAATGCCAGTGTTTGTTTTGGTGTGGCATTTTCCTCAGGACAGTGGTGCCTTGGTGTGCCATTTTATTCTCCAGGGGAATGTGAATATTAATGCCATAAACAATTACTAACCAAGAGAAACATGAAAAGACAAAAAACATGTCAATTTGCGTTTCATTCAGAGCATCTGTAATGCAAAACTACAGTAGTGATCTAAGAGCACTCTTTATTTTGCCAGCCAATCTTTTTCTGTTAAAGAAACGACTCAAGTCTTTGTTCTTTGTTCAAGAACATGTTTAATAATAAGCGATCCAAAGAAATGTTAATATTTGACTATCTGTGCTTGGGTGTGCTTAAGTATTTACTTTACATAAACCGACGTAAATCGCCATTGAAGGAGTCTTGATAGTAGTGTGACAAGGATCTGTAAACATTGGAAAGTTTCACCTGTGATTTTCCATTCAGGAACATGACAGAATGCTTTAAAGGGATACTTCACCCAAAAATGAAAGTTCTTTCATCATTGACTCACCTTCGAGTTGTTCCAAATCTGTATAAATGTCTTTGGTTAGATGAACACAGAGAAAGATATTTGGAAGAATACTTATAACCAAACAGATTTTTCCACCCATTGACCCCCATTGTAGGACAATGGTAAGCAAAAGTGCCCCAGAACTGAAAGTCTTCAAAATATCTTCTTTTGTGTTCAACGGAACAAACTAAATTATGAAGTATTTCTTCCTACTATGGGAGTCAATGGGGGCGAGTTCTGTTTGGTTATACGCATTCTTCCAAATATCTTTCTCTGTGTTCATCAGAACAAAGACATTTATACACATTTAGAACAACTCGAAGGTGAGTAAATGATGACAAAATGATTTTTGGGTGAAGTATCTCTTTAATTCATCTTGCGATGTATTATTCATAATAACAGTCAATGAGTCTGAGATTTGCTTCAACTAGAAGCACTCAGTGTGTCTGAACAGATCGCTGTAATGCTCTGAAATACGTTGTGTAGCAAATAGCGCTCAAACATTATTTGGCAAATATCAATGGGTTGCTAGGTGACGGTCTGACTTCGTAAATCGTTCCCTACTGGATCTGAACACATCTGATGTTGTTTGTTAAGGCAGAAGACCACCAACATAACAACAGATAATAGAGATGTGAAACTGGAGATTAAACAGATAGTTAATCAAAAAAAAAATTAAAACCTAATCACACAAACCTATAACGTGGCTTTAGAAGGACATGTTGTAATTGTCTGAGTTGCATTTTGCTCACTTCTGGATCAGAACCGTGTTTGACTAAATAAAGTCAGTCACGCGGGTTTGAAATGGCAGATGTCTAGTCATTTTTAGTTGACCATAACTTTAATTCGTGCTTATTATCTGATGCACTTTGATGGATCCCATCAGCAGTCCGTTCCAACTAACTTTAAGCTCTCACTTTACTCTTGTGGCAAAGCGATGCGGACACAGAACGCGCTCTGTCTGCTTCTGCCATCTGCTCGGATTCGTTCTAATCAACATCATCCGTTTTTGGCAGGAACGCCGGCGTGTTCAGAGCATTTTCACCACCATAACTGTGTCAAAGGACAGCTTCTCCACCTGCTGAAAGTCCTCGAGCCCTTGGGGAGTTTGTGTTCTTTATCTGAGATAAGCTGTTGTCTTTAACCGGCCTTCATGTCGATTTGATAGACAACGCAATGATGCGAGAGATCTTAATCACAGCCGGGATAGAGAAACGACACCAACAGCTGTGTACACATGAGGACTCGCCAGCTTCTGTACAGCTGAACTGACAGACTGATGTTTTCATGTCGGCTAGCCAGACTATATCTGTGTGTGAAGGTTTTTCAATTTATTACACAGATCACACGTCCTTTCCAAGAATTCAAATTTCAATTGTATATCGTGTCAGCATTGTGTCGCTTAGGTGTTTGGAAAATTGGAGACACTTGTCTTTATGTATGAAACTGAATGAAATGCCATCAACGGTTCAGCTTCAATCATTCAAAGTGTTGCACTCACTGTTTGTTCTTTTGCAGTTCTCCGTACAGCCAGCCGTCTTTCTCTTCCGGGATCAGCAGTGTGATGATGTCACTCTCCTCGAAGCTCAGCAGTGTGTTGTTGTTTCCAGATTTGTGGGGGAATATGGTGCGCACTTTAGGTCTTTTGTCGATGTGATTGAGGCCAGTGGCCATCGACACAGACCTGGACAGTCCATTGTCTTCGTTGTATTCTAGAGAAGACAAGACGGACATTCATTCACTGATAAACATTCTTTGAACGCTATTATTGGAGCAATGAGCAGTCATGATGTCAATTTGTAGTCAAAGACTAACCCTATATATTAGGTGTACAAGGTTTATTAAGTAAGTTGTCCAATTCCTCAAGCACATAAACTTGCAACCTTGCTGTAGCTGTGATCCTCATTTCGTAACTTCCATTTTGATGAATTTTTTTGAAAACGTTCAAAGTTTAATTTGCCTACCTGCACTTCAAATAAATGCAAACCACTAAAAGGGCAGTTTATCCCTCAAATGAAAATAGATCCAAATATATTACCACCCTCATGTCATTTCAAACCTGTATGACTTTCTGTCTTCTGCAGAACACAAAATAAGATATTTTGAAGAATGTGGGTAACCAAACAACTGAAACATTTCTCGAAATATCTTCTTTTGTGTTTCCAGGAAGAAAGAGTCACATACAGGTTTACAACAACATTAGAGTAAATAAATGATAACATAATGTTTTTATTTTTCTGGGTGAACTATCACTTACAGTAGCATCAGATGAAAAGTTAGTAGTTTCAGATGTCAAGCAATTCATTACATTTGAATAAATGAAGAAAAGGAATTTTTGGGATAAGGTGCACCGAATTGAAACCAATGACTCGCTCCGCCACTCCCATCTCCCTTTTGAAGCACTACGGTGGCTCTCACACGTTTTCACTTCTTTGCAGAAGGAGATGACATATTTACGAATCACGCTCTGTAGCACAGTTTGTCCTTTTAGGGTTACTAACATGGCCAATTCCATTTAAGGGGACCCGCGGTGTATGTAGATAGAAATAGCATATTCTGGGGTAATAAAAACACAAAGGTAAGTTTATTATACTGTATATATTATATGATATTGCATTTCTGTCAATATATCCTCCAAACAAGTACACACTGGACTTTTAATGTTGACATTAAGTTGCACCAGATTTGTCTACACACACATTGATCCTTTTCACACTTCCGGGTTTTTGACTTCCGCATCGTTCGACGCAGGGTAAACTATGTTCCGGTTATAGCAGTATCCAAGTCTAAAAAGAGTGTCTGGACTAAATGCCTTTGTATAAATAATTTAAACGAGCTTAATACCTTATTACCACCTGTTTAATGTTAAGATCCTAATTTAAAACCACCCAGAGGGGGCTCTTGTACTGCTGTTTTTGTCTTAATTTAAGGTTTGTACTGTTTATGGGAAAGCAACCCTATGATATTCTCTGTCTAATTTTATTCTTTATGTCTGTCTGGTTTGGTCGTGCGTTATATCGATAAAAGAAACTAACGTTACAGTAAAGCAGCTTGATCTGCTGGAAAAACATCACCCAATCCTTCCCATCATCACACTTTCTGTTTCAGAAAAAAAAAACATTTTATATTTGATATTAAGAATGAACAAAGGATCAAATTTTAATTACAATAAAAAAGAAACCTTACCTTAGCAGTTTATGATATCTTAGTTAACAGTGTACCAGCATTTGAAAGTAATTTCTTACAATACAGTGACGCGATCACGTTTATAATAACACGCAAGCTATGTTGTATAAACTCAAAACACTTAAAAGAGATAAGAGATAAATGCACAGATATTAATTTTCATATTTAATATATATTAAAGTCCCAAAAAATGACAGTACAGATCAATTTAAGTAGCTTAAATGACAGAAGCGCATTCTATTACAATGGGGTTTAATCTGTAGGGTTAGCTTGCTTTGTTGACTTGGTTTCCGACTCTTGTAAAAAAAGGCCTAAAACACATTTGACGGGATGTGTTTTACGAGCATCTTTGTACCCAGGGTAATGAACCCATGACCCGTGTGCAATAAATGCAATGCTGAATTGAGTTGGTGGTACAGGTAGAACAAATATGTGTAATATGTCAAGTAATGTTATTCACCGGGCTCTCTCTGCTGTCTGGTGTCTTGATTGAACATGTTGGCCAGTGGACTCGTCTGAGGAGGCGCTGGAGGTGGGATCATTGCTTCGGAGTTGATCTGTACAGGTAGAAAAATCACAGATAAGAATGGACTACAACAGATGAGCACACTGAGGTCTGTGTGGTGTAAGAGGGTAGTGTCTTCACCCTGCTGTGACGCGAGGGAGCTGGAGACGCCTGAGGAGTGATGGACACTGGAGTTTGCAGACCTTCGATCACAGACATGATGCTCTCTGGAACATTAGAGGCATCAGTGCATTTGTCCTGCCAGCTGTTAATGTTCTCCGTGAGAATCTCTCGAGCCTGTGAGAAGACAAGAAAGCCACCCCATTTATAGAAAAACAAAACAAATCCAGCATACAATCCTTTTCACATTGTAAACGGAGAACTTGTGTTTTTGAAATAACATAATAAACCTTGTTGTGGAAACCTCCCATCTGATTCGAGAAGTTGCAGTGTTTGTCCACCAGGAAACAGAAGCGTCTCTTCTCCTCCAGCAGAGCCTCGCGAAAGCCATCAGCGATGAACTTCTGCATGTCCATCTGACGGTGAGTGAGAGTCTCTATACACTGCGAGAGAGAGAGAGAGAGAGAGAGAGAGAGAGAGAGGTCACAATGGTCTTATCAGCTGTTCGACAGATGAACATGTGATTGTGAAGAATGCTGACATCATCTTGCAGTAAAGATGTAAAGGCATTGTGAGGGAACAAAGTGACCAATGAAAGATAGTCCAGCTTAAATGTCACACATTGTGTTAAAGGGAGATGGGTTTCTATCAGTTAAGCGCCTGTTCGTCATGTACAATAGACATTGCTGATTTAAGATAACACTAGCAAATAATGTCAGTGATAAAACATTCACTGGAAGAGTCGGCTCGGATTAGTTTGACATCAAATAAAAGACTGCCCATTGAACTTCTTTATATGAAGGTTGAATTTGAATCTTTTAAGGCCACATTCACTTTCCCTGTATGGACAATGACCTGAGCGTTGCTAGCGCCATGCTCTAACCACTGAGCCACAGGTAGGCTAATCGTCTTTTCGTAGGTTCCACAGAAGGAAAACGTGGGTTTGGATTGTTATAAAAGATCTGTAAACGACGACAGATGAGGACGTTTTGGAATGATAATCCCCTGAAAAGGTTTGGAAAGTTCTGGCAGGTGCACATCATGCTAAACATGTGGTCATTGGAAGCTGTTTCATGAAGGTGTGTTCACACGACACGCCCACCCGGCAGCATAATGAAGGTGATGTAAGCGAGCCGGTTCCATCATGTCTATAGTCTTGACTGTGATCTCTCTGATCACTGTTTACCCTCTTCCTCCTCTCACTGGTTGTCATGAAAAAAGGAGATTTAGTGGTTCGGTGCTGTTCAGCGCAATGGCTTTCTGCGTCTCTATCTGTCTGTGTGTGTCTCTCTGATTTAACTCCTCCCACCCACAGACTGGTGAGACAAGTATGACTCAATCGACTTCAAGTTCCTACAAAACCTTTTGTTCATCATGTTTGGACAACTTGCGTGAAGCCTCTCCCAATAGTGTAAAGACGTTTTTCCAGTACATATGAATTACAGGCAAATGAGCGACATATTTCTCGTAGTCAAAATGAAACTATGCATATTTTAAATGTTTACATCGGTGAAGTCACTACAGTTCGATGGATACAGTACTATTTAATAGTCTTTTAATAGTTGTGACCTTCTCTAGTTTGTATTATGTGCACATTTTTGAAAAAGAAAATCTACTCATTTTAGGATACAAATAAAAAATGATCACCTGCCACTTTTTTCCTTCACACCTTTTCAATTGTTTTTCGGTATGTTGGATAGGCAATATTGTGGAAAGTCAAAGGGACAGTACACACCAAAACGTATTTACTCTTCTAAACACAAAGGAAAATATTTGGAAGAACCTAGCAGATCTTCTACCCCGTTTACTGTCCAAGTAGGGAAAATAAATACTATGAGGGACGATCTGCTAGGTTGGTGACATTTTTCCAAATATCTTCCTTTGTGTTTAACAGAACGAAGAAATGTATATAAAACCTCCCAGTCCTCGCTGACTTGAATCTACAAATTGAATTGCGCCCCGTTTCCCGTCTCCATCTGATCCTCTACATGGATTGTTCATTTAGAGGAAGGTCCAGCCTGTTATTCTGTTGTTTTTTAGGCACAGGTGCCGGCTATAAATGGCTTATGAAAACAAAGGCTGGTGGTGCAGGAAGGGCCGGGTGACGGCGGATCTTGGGGGCAGTCCCTCTACATCAGAAGTCAGGGAAAGACCTGAGGACTCCATTTAATCCACTTCCTCCATTGTTTGGCAACTCAGCGTGAAACACACGCTCATACTGAAATAAACTCCAACGTTGGTTACATGACCTTAATCCATTCTAATTACACAGACGTGTGCAGTGATTCAGAAACCTTCAATGTCTGATCTGTTTCAATGTATGCAGTGTCCATATCTGTGTGTTCTGTGTTGTAAGCTTGAGAGACGGACAGTGCGAGAGTGTTTCTCATGACGGACCCCTGCTAGTGCTGAAACCTGTTGCTATGGACACCTTCACTCTCCCCCGTGGAGAAAAGTAGAAGAAAAGAGGACGTGTCACGCATCAGGGGAGACGACACAAGAAACACATAATTCTCACCTAAATGGGAAAAACTCAGAAAGACAGAATCAGGCTACTGTCTATACACGCAGCTGCCTATGGAGACCACACCTTCATCATCATAACACCTCAACATATCGATTTCTGGGTTATGAGTCAAGAATACTGCCCAATAGTTTCTGAATTGCTATCTATTACGTACACTGCTTGTTTCTCTTTCCTGTGCCTTAGCCCTTCCTATGTTTTACCTTCACACAATTTTGCTTTGAAAGACGGTCAATCATATATAACATGATGTAAAATATCACAATAAGCCTGCCATTTTCTATGTTACAGTTTTTAGATGGCAAACACAAGGAAGGCTCTTGGAGAAGAAAGGGGTGAGATCAGGAAAAGTGCGAGAGCAGTTAAATGTCAAGGTGTCAATGGTTTGCTGTCTGGATGAAAGAAAAGAGCTATGTTTCTTATCGCAGACGACACTGTGGCTGACACATCCATCCATCAACGGCGAGTTAGAGAGAGAGCCTTCTTTCAAGAAAAGGTATTAGCCATTATCGTGGACACGTGCAGAGAAAAGAAATGAATCACTGCAGGTAAAGCATGTGGCATACTTCTTTTTTTACGTGTACAGCCGAATGCACAGCCTTGCAAAGTATACCGTATACACGTAAAAAGGGAACTATAGACGGTTTCATCGGGCAGGCAAGTGTCTGACCACCAGTTAACCTCTGGTTTGTGTTTGGCTAGTGTCTTATAATATAACCATTTATATTTAATTTAATTTATGTTACTATTGATTTATATGATTATTTTACTTAATAATAATGGATTTTGTTGGTCGCATTTAAAGAAACTATATAGTACAGTGACATCTAATGATTGAGCTTGGTATCGCACTCTAAATTAAAATATTGGAGAGACAAGTTTTGGCAAGTTAAAGTTCTTCTCGGTTTCTTTAGATTGTGATCAGAAATAATCTACAGGCACTCTATTGTTTGTGAATGTGTGCCGGAAGTTAAGTAAAAAAAGTACAGTTTATTTATGTTGTTAATATGAAACCATCTATACTTCATCCTTTACCCTGATGAACAGCGCATCATGTGACTCTTGATATTTAAGATGACTTGTTGCTTTCAGACTGTAAATGCAGATCAGATTTCATATGTCCTGAATTTTAGGACATCGTTCAGCAGGACGACACTGAACCGTATGGTGCACATAAAGGCGGTCATGGGTGTGTATGTTTTTGAGGTATGCCTGTGTGACTGTGATTGGTTTCGGCCTCATTTCCTGTTGGATGTGAAAAACAACATTCTACCTGATTTTATATTGAGAAATATTTTACTATTGGTGCAGGGTGCGGTCCTGTGTAATGAATTGTAAATGTAAAAACACGCATACCTCGTTCTCTTTGCTCTCGTACTTGGAGGCGTTCTTCCCTTGACTTTTCCTCCTGAGTTTCTTCAAGTCTGACTGTGACCTCTCCAGCGAGTCCTGCTTCATTCTGTGCTCCGTCTGGTATCTCTTGAACGTGGCCTGTGGACAGACACAACTAGATCAGCATCTCTCGTTGGACAAGGACGTGTCGACGCGAGTTTGATTTACTGTGCCGGTGCAGACGGGAAACGAGACAGTGTGACAGGAGTCTATCTGACATTCATTTTAGGGGTGTCCTCGACTAAGGATTTACATAGTCGAATCAGAGTTGTCACGTCTTGACTATATTCGACTGATAGTCAAATTGAACGTGTGCGTGCATCTGTGGACCACACCAGGTGGTTAACAAGGGTACGGCGCTAAGTGCAGTGCAACATTAATACACCAAAAAACAATCAAACATTTATTTACAGAAATTCTTTAGAACGGAATATACATTTATAATAAATACAAATAAAAACAAAATAAGCCAGATGATTCAAGTCACAATGTGCAAAATAAATGTGTTCAGGCAAATGTCTGAAATACGGAGGAACATATATTCAAAACAAAAGCCACAAATAGTAAAATTAATGGACATTTTCCATAAACATCACGTGACAATGCTGAGCCACTGGGTAGACCAGATCTCGCCTCAAAACTATTTCTAAAACTACTCTATAATAATTCAGTTTTTATTAAACGGGAATACAGCACGTTCATTACCAATGAACTAACAATAAAGTACTGTATTTACGCATGTAAAGGAGGACTGCTTTAGTCTTAATTCATATTCATATGCCCAGACATTCAGTAAGTGACAAATGTTTGGAAACGGTGTACACATTCATTTGTGGGTGCATGCGGAATATGCGCCGGGGGTTTCGGTACCCACCCCGAAAAATGTCCCATTTCTTTACATCATTTTTGGTAGCGCAGTGCGTGCCCGTCTGCTACTCCACTGCCCATATAACCAAATGGCATGATCCCCATTGCATGACACCCCTGTGAAGGTTTGACTGTGACATTGGTAGTCGAATCAGGCTCCTCCTTTCGAAGGATCGAATCTTGACTATTCGGGGTCACCCCTACTTCATTTATGATGAAAATGCATTGTCTGCATTTGCAACTAGTTTGCATACAAACAGCAACGCAGCGCGATTCAACTCTTTATAGGTGTGTTTTATGTTCTATCGCAAACTACACACAGCTTTATAACCAAGCAATAAGCAAACGTTCCCTGCAAGTTGGACTTATTTGAACAGAAGGTGTTCAATAAACTGTTTAAAATAAAAGTCATTCATTTGAGTTCTCCCAGACGAGCCTGTTTTTATCTTTTATTTTTATGTAATGTTGACTGATAAAACAGCTTGCTTGTAAACTAACCATAAAGCATTTCATAGTTAAGATAGGGAAATAAGTAAGCCTTTATATAAATAAGAAGCCTTGTAAAAAAGAGGAGAAAACACTCCTTGCTTCTTTTAATGTTGACGTGAAAGACTGTGTGTCCATGATATTTTGTCCCTCATAATCAATCAGACATTACAAAAACAAACAAAGGTTGTTGTCTTTAAAATAACATGCACTGATAAATCACCCCCAGTAAAATGCATTAGGAAAGCTATAAGGTTCAATGTCATATTGATTTCAAGCCAGATTTCAATTATAAAGTAGCTTCTCCACTAGGGATGTTAAAAAAATATATTAAAAAATCTCACTGTATGATATTACCTCCGTATAAAGTCCACGGTACAATATTTTTTGCAATATTTAAAGTGACAAATGATGACTTGGAAACGTTCCATAAGCATCCTCTTTTCTTTATCCTCTATTCACAACTGTTGCCTTGAGGTCTGATCTATAGTATGAGACGGGATATATGACCTAGAAATCCATTTTATAAAATAAAATAATTGCACCAGATGGATCTCGACAAAGTTTACATCTATTATTTTTTCTAACATTCTCTCTGTTCGGCCTGGACAGGGTTCTTCACTGCGACCATTTCAGTCGCATTTGCCATTGGAAATAAGTCTGTGCGACCCAGAAAAAATATTTGTGCGACTGACCCGATCTGAACTAATAACCAATTTAAATACAATCAAATTGAGAAACCATGACTTCCAAATGTGCCTCCATTTATATTACGTGACATTATGCACTAGTGCTCCCAAATAAATAAGTTACCATGCAGCCCTGCCGAAGACCTATCGTCTCATACAGTCATGTGACCATAATATGGCCGCCTCCAAAATACTAATGTCATGTTGCCAGCAGCCATATCACCCTGTATCCCAAGACTGGTTGCACACTGAAGCTAAGCAGGGCTGAGCCTGGTCAGTACCTGGATGGGAGACCTCCTGGGAAAGCAAGGTCGCTGCTGAAAGAGGTGTTAGTGAGGCCAGCAGGGGGTGCTCACCCTGTGGTCTGTGTGGGTGCTAATGCAACAGTACAGTGACGGGGACACTAAACTGTCAAAATGCGCCGTCCTTTGGATGAGACGTTAAACCAAGGTCCTGACTCTCTGTGGTCATTAAGAATCCTATGGCACTTCTCATAAAGAGCAGGTGTGTAACCCCGGTGTCCTGGCCAGATTCCCTCCAACGGCCCTTGTCAATCATGGCCTTCAAATATTCCCCACCCTCTGATTTGGCTCTATCTCTCCTCTCCACCTATAGCTGTTGTGTTGTGAGCGCACTGGCGCCGTTGTATTGTGGCTGCCGTCGCATCATCCAAGTGGATGCTGCACACAGGTGGTGTTTGAGGAGAGACCCCCCTCATATGATTGTAAAGCGCTTTGGGTGTACAGAAATACACATAAAAGTGCTAAATAAAATCCTCATTCATTCATTCTCAATAATATAGAGACAATTTTGATATTGCAATAACATAATATTGTTACATCCCTACTGTATTCTCCACCAGTGATGAAGCTCACCGTCATGTATTTCACATCCATGTCTGTTTTCTTCTCCAACTCCGCGATAACCTCCCGATGAAAGCGTTTAAACTGTACAGACAGAAAGAGATCAAATATGAAAACTGTAACTTGTCAACATACAGATAAATAATAGTTGAAGCTGTTGGCCCACATATGCATAACAACACACATATTGTTCATAAAGCAAGGCAGAAATAAATGAATGTCCTTGAATGAGTCAACAGGTTATTTACTGTTGTTGTGTAAGTTTAAGTGCTTATATCGAGGAGATGAGTCAAAGAGAAACACAGGGATACCCACACACGCTTACCCATCAACCAAATGAACGAGAGTGCCTACATCAAAACACAAGTGCCCCCACACAACCTTTCTGTCATTATGGGCCAGTAATCTGTTTTTAGAATGAGATCCCACACTAGCAGTGTTTGCCCACACGTCCTGACATCTTCATTAATGTGTTAATTCATTCAGAAACTCCTGATTTAATCCTAAAGAGAAAACTCACTTTGCTGGATGAATCTGCCGGAATGGAGATGATGGTTCAGATGCGATTTGCAGATATTACGGGTTCTTTGTTTAATAGCTGCATTGATCTTGTCCTTGCGAAGCCTCGGCTAAATGACTAAATATAAATGTAAATCTTCAAGAATATTTTATTGTAACATGGTACTGTGAAGATGGTACTCGAAAGCGTTTTAAGTGTTGTTTATCATACGGCTCGTAGAAATGCTTGATTCTGATTGGCCAGTCGCGACATTTGCAGGTTCATTATTCCCAGATAAAAACTTCTCAAAACGAATAACACACTGTAACCCGGATGCAGCAAAACATTTTGAGTGTTTTTTTGACAAAATAAATATAAATACGTCTTTATAACATATACAGTATATATTAGCTTTCCTGTAGCATAGTGGGTACAGAATGGCGTTAGCAACGCTAAGGTCATGAGTAGGATCCCAGCGATTTCACATACGTAGAAACAAATGTGTAGTAAAATTCAATGTAAGTCGCTTTGGATAAAAGCATCTACCAAATGCATAATACATGTAAATGTATGACATTATATTTACAAATGATTAAGCCAAATTGCCTGTTTATGACATTTGAACGACGTTTCTTACCTTAAAACCGAAAGTAAACGGCTTTTCGTCACAGAAGGTCTGCATTAAGTAAAAATTAGCTAATAAAATATTTCAAATTCACATGTCCACTTTTTTCTAATGTGCCAAGTAGTCGTGTAATAAGCTAGATAATGTATAAGCAGCCGAAATAAGTCCCTCCATTGTGATAATTTGGGATAATTTGTCAGTTGTTTAATTAAATATGATAAAACATATTGTACTCCATAATAGATTTTAGTAAGTGAACACATGTAATGGTGGTTTAAAGGGGTCATATGGCGGGAATACGTGTTTTTCTATGTCTTTGGTGTGTTATAAGTTGCCCATGGATGTATTAGTGTGGGAAAAAAAAGATGCATTCTATTTAGAAGCGAATGCTCACACAGAACTCCCTGAAATGCCTTGTGTAACCACACCCCCACAAATCTACATCAGTTGGTGGTATGATTTGACTTAGCCCACCCAAATCTATACGCCAGTGAGGCGGGCGTACTTGTAAATCTCATTGTATCGTCGCCGCCGCAGCCATGTCATGGAGACGCTGTGTGTTTCATTGCGAAAAGAAAACCTCTATGTTTGCTCTTCCAAAAGATGAGACAACTAAAAACGAATGGATACATTTTATTTACAACACTGTTCAAGAACAATACAATTCGAATATTCAAGTTTGTGCAGTGCATTTCACAGATGATTGCTTCATGAACCCGGGAGAGATCAAGGCCGGCTGTGCACGATGCTTTTGTTAAAAAGTGGGCCCATTCCAACCATTACAACTTCACAAGGACAGTCTGACGCTTCAGATTCACAGCCTCTAAGTATATTTTCATTGTAAAAGACTTTGTTACAGACTAACGGGACTAGAGTTGGTCATGTGTTTGTAGCGCATGTTGTTTCTTCGTGTGATCTGCAAATGCAGACACGCCCGCAATGTGAAAATAGACAACATAAGCCCTAATAATCAGTAATCATGTTCCAACTAGAGGCAACAAATGTTATGTTTATAATGGGGTTTATTGTCCTTGTTGAGTCGCAGCGAGAAATGATGTAACACTGCTCGATCACTAACGGCAAATCTTAATAACGTCGTATATAAAACAGTAAGATGTAGTTTTATAACATATATATTTTATTAAAACCTTACCAATCCTTTACATCCTGCTCAAGTCGCGCTGGTAAAGTTGATGTATCTGCTTGATCATCTTCATTTTCTGTATCAGATTCGGGCTTGAATTGATAAGTATAGTACCAATGACATTTTATCACCTGTCAGTACAATTGCTTTGGAACCTGGTGTTCCAAATATGCTAAGAGGCGTTACATTTCCGTCACACGCTTGAAGTATTCAACCAATCACTACACACTGGTTAACTGGCCGATCATAGCACACCTTGCTGTTCAGAGCCACGAACTTTGTTAAAAATCCACGAGTTTCAAAGTGTATAAATATTGCATTACATCTAAAACTATCGATAATATTCATTTTGGCTGTGTCATATGACTCCGTTAAGATAAAGATGCTCACTTTACTTGCTGTACAATAATGTATCTAACACACATACTCAAAATACATATGTAACATAATAGTCATGGCTAAATATTTATATGGTCACTGACATCTGTCTTATATAGCTTAATAGACATTTAAAAGTAGCATTCTTTGGCAAGATTGTGTTGCGTTTCATCTTCAACTTCAAATCAAAATGATTGTTCTGTCACATCTATTAACTAGAAACATTAACTACGACTAGCAAAAAAAATATATTTTATTAGTTAAATTACAGGATGCAAACTTTAGTGTAGCTAGTGGACCAAGCTACAATCCATGCAATTTTGGCGCTTTAGTTTGGCAATTTGTTTCTATGTGGTATTCAGAAACACGTAAATATGATAAGTGACGTGACAACTCAAACTTTAACCTTAGGTCGGCAGCGCTTCGCCTTCCCCCATTCATCTCCATGTGAGGGTTGTCCAGGCTGTTTACATCAAAGTGCAAGACCATGTGACTGAGTTTAATTGAATCTACTTTACAGTGATTTGACGTGTCCGCATCAACACTATATCAATACCGTATTACCAAAAACCAAACATGAGGGAAAAAAACAACACGATTGCTACTATTGTAAATGACAGCACTTTTCATTTTTGGGTGAACTATTTCTTGAAAGAGAGGGTTTTCTATCATGCAGTCTTTTTTGAATGTACAGGCCAGCAGTGTGCAGCTTTGGATGTGCATGCGAGTGTTGCATTAGCAGGAACGGCCGTGTCATCATTAGGCGCGGGGCTCAGGTGCAGGAGCGGGCATGTTCGAACCTGCACCCATCAAAAATACAGTCCAACACACAGTAGGTGTGTCCAGCTCATTTCTCTGTGTCCTCCAATAGAACTGCCAGGAATGAGATCTGCATCTGTCTAGTTTGCGGCAAATGAGATACATTTGATATAAGATTATGTGGATGGGGTTAACTTGTTTGGGTGTGTGCGAGTCTATGTATTTAGGCTGCCTGAGGGTATGTTTACAGAAAGGAAATACACACACAGTTCTTTCTTAACAGGGACAAACTCACATTTTCTTCCAGCTCCACATTGACTTTTCGGTGGACGTCTGAGATCTCAATCAAAACAACCCCTGAGGAGAGAGAGAAACACTTATCAACATCTCACACCAACACGAAGGGCATTAACACATGTGTTGTTTTTATTTTATTAGTGCGCAGAATTCCCCGGACTACCGAACCCCCACAGACTTGTTTTCCAAGAATGATCGTTCCTAAGAGCAGCTCCTGTAATTAAAACACGGTCTGTGATATTTCTCCCAGCATGCACCTATCCACCACAATCAAACAGGGATTACACAGCAGGGCCTTTTATAAAGAATCTGCCCATAGTCGATATTGTGATTTTCTGAGAACTGATTCTCAGACATGCTTTAATTAATTAATATGTAATGCATCGTTTTAGCAGAGCAAAGGTGTGGATTCCATTCCCCAAGAATCACTCAAGTCATTAAATGTACAGTATACCTTGAATAAACCTTTGGATAAAATATGTTTGTCAATTGCATGAATGTAAACTTAGACAGATAAAGAAACAGACAACGAGTTCCTGTTCAAGAGACCAATTACTCTGACATCTGCGGAAAGATCTTAGCTCTGCCCTGGGGAAAAACTGCGTGTGGATAGGGAAGAAAATAACAAAATTTTCCATAAAAACAATGGTACAGTCTCTCCCTGTCTGTCCTTTGTCTCTATAATCGGTCCAGACATTACCGCTCCCTTGCATTTTTTTTTTATGTTTTTGAAAGTTTTGGTTATATTTCTGTAACTTAAATAAATAGGTTAAAATGTAATGCATCCCTTATAAATAAATATTAGTGGTGGGCATAGATTATTTTTTTTAATCTAGATTAATCTAGATTAATTCCAAGATTAATCTAGATTAATTCCAAGATTAATCTAGATTAATCTAGATTAAAATGGCTCATTTGAATTCTGCCAAGGCATTCAGAATATGTGTGCTACCCAAATAATGACTAAAAGTAAGTCTTTGAGAACAGGTTTCTCAAGCCAGGTGGCGCATTAGACCAGGGGCTCATCTCCTGTTTCCAAAATGCATCTCAAACTGCTTGAGAAAGCTGTTCTACTATGATAATTGGTGATGAAAATTAAATTATGTTCAATAAAATGAACTTGTGTTTACTTCCGCATTAGCTAAGGGATGATTTGCGTTTAGGTGGTACTTGAGACTGGAAGAGCTCCTACAGTACATTTACATTTAGTCATTTAGCAGACGCTTTTATCCAAAGCGACTTACAAAGAGTGAGGGAGCAACAAGCGACCTGTCATACAGGAGCCATAATACATTAGATCTCAATACAAAGTTACTGGTTTCAACTAAAGCTAGACCACTACCTGTTGAGAAAGTATTTTTTAAACCAATTCCGCATTGCACAAGGTGCAAACAACCTTAGTCTTGTCGATGTTTCTATTGGGAAGTTTCTTAAAAATTAATATTCCCTGAAGCAAACCCGGCGGCTTCATAGCTGCATCCATGTTAGGAGGTCACGTTTGATGCGGTAATTTCACAGTAACGTTATGTTGTGTTCAGACCAAACGCGAATGGCGTGTCAAGCGCGAGTGATTTATATGTTAATGCAAAGAGCCAATAGACCTACTTGCTGCGCGAATCGCGCGAATGAAGCCCTGGTTATGAGATGATGAGGCGGCTTCTGCTTCCGCGAATGACGCGAATCACACGAGTTGAAAAATCTCGTTCTCGCACCGTACAGTGCAGTTAAGCTGGTATACATCCGCGCTAAAATATCAAGGTGAAAGTCATCATAGCTTGCGTAGTATAGACCCAGCTCCCAACCCAACTTTGAGAATAGATTAACGGCGACATTTTTTTTATCGCGCGATAAGAGTCTCACTGCGTTAACGCCGTTAACGCCGTTAACGGCCCACCACTAATAAATATATATATATTTGGAAAAATTTGAGGGGGAGTAAATGATAACAGAATTTTAGGAGAATCCCTTTAACAAAACCATTTATCGAAAGAATAACACTCACACACACAGACTGTACATAAAAACCAAAATTGCTCAGCAATTCTGACAAGTCAGACATTAAAAGTCAAAGTTTATGGTTAACGGCAGTGAGTTTGTTATAAAAGTGCTATTTAGCTTTTAATGGTATTTATTTAGGTGTGCAGTTTTGGAAGATGGTTAGTTTTAGGCACTTATTTCACACAAAAGCTGTGAAGTTGCATATTAAAACAATATATGTATATTAAATAAACAAAATCAATACTGCCTTACTAACTGATTAGGAAATTATGATTCTGACACAATAAAAACGATCGGGGAACTGGTACCTTGCTTTTTTACAGATAACAAGAACTAAGTCAATCCACTAAAAATGGCCCAGATATATTTCAATTCGATTCTATGCTGCTAAGAGATGTTTCTAATGAGTCAGTAGAAGGCCACATAGCTCTTTTTACTTAAACCTTTTCTTTAAATCTCATAGCAAAGTGAATTTAGAACTGGTTCTGAGGCATTGAGAAACAGGCAGGGAGTACAGAGCTGTCATTTGATAAATAAATGAAAAGTAAACTTCTGATCACAAGTAACAAGGTTAGTATAGAACAGCAGATGTGAGTTCTCTACCTCAGCAGACCTACTTGAATATTATCTGCTCTCTGACCCTGAATCATCTTATCAACAGCTTCAGTTCAGGCATGTTTAAAGGACTTTTGTTTATGTGTGTTTATAGCAATGCCATAAAAGAAAGATTAGGGCATGTGAAGCATGAAGCACTGAGCCCTGTCCATTCAACATTTTCCTACTAATAAAAAAGCTATTTTGGGCCGGGTTATTGCCTTTTGGAGCATGTGGATGGTTCAATAAATCTGCTTACATCATCCTAATTTTATTCTACAGGATAAGGATTTTCAGCGTTTGCCTCAGAGTAAATCATTTGTGATTTTTTAACTTTGGTTAATGGAGTGTCCAACAACAAGTTTACGAACATACACGGTGTAAAAACACTTTCATTTTCTAATAATAGACAGTTATTATTACCCTACTTCTTAACTGACTTGTGATTCGTTCGAGGAATCATCTGTCTAATCCCCTCCTTTCTGTCAGCCTACTCTGATCTGATTGGTCAGATGGTCTAGTCTGCTGTGATTGGTCTACCATGTGCAGGATTGCAAATGTAACGTAAGCGGGCATTACACAGAGTGACGCAAATCTGACCCTGAATCAAACGAACGAGTCGTCTGTCTTTCTAGTTTTAGTTCCGACTCAACTCCATTTTTCCCAAGCCAATACCTTTTTTATTCATTCACTTTCGGCTTCACAACTTGGCAGACTGCTTACATTCACACACTGCAACATTACACACGGCATGAATTGATTTTAAGGACAGCGATAAATGTTATGTACTCATAAAGAGTACATAACATGAGATAGTTAAAATTATATTAAATGCAGTGCGTAATGTTGCCGTGTTTGAAAGTAAGCAGTCTGCCAAGTTGTAAATCCGAAGGTGAATGAATAACAAAGTTTTTGGCTTGGAAAAAAGGGAGTCGATTTACGCAAACAAGTCGTCCCTAGTCCGAGCCTCAGATTTCGTCACTACATGTTTGATAGGACTGCCCGCGAAATCTTCACTCTTCTCCCCAAAACACAGTAGCTTGTGAGCCACATTTGCGGGAGACTAATCACAGCAAACTAGACCATCTGATCAATCACATCAGACTAGGCTAGCGGAAAGGAGGGGATTAACAATAACTGCCTATTGTTACGAAACACCATGTATGTACATAAACTTGTTGTTGGAAACTCCATAAACGAAAGTAGGTCCTTAATAATCCGTAGTTATGTCCTCTTTAAGAGAAATATCCATATTGACAGTGCTATGAACGATAATGTCTAACATTCATTATCGCTCTGCTACACGCCAACGAGAAGTTTCACTTCGATTCGCTTCAGAAGACCTTTGTTAAGACCCCGGAGCCGTGTTGAGCCGTTCTGTGATCGATGGACTCACCCTTTTTGGAGCTTAAAAAAAATTGCCCCCCATTCTACCGCTTGGAGCTTCGAAAACTGTGAATGGTGCTGAAGTGTAACCTAACGAACCAAATTCACAGAAGGCTCCAACTACGCAAACTGCTATCCAATCAAAGCAGTAGGCGTTTACTTATAAAATCTTCAATGCGGCGCAACCCCATTAAAACGTCCGTTTGCAGATCTGGGCTCAAAACCTGTGTAGAAAATAGCCTATTACTTATTGATTTTGATGTTTTTGAATGTTGAAACCACGCAAACGTCGTAAGTAGACCGCATACATCAGAATAAAACAATAAATAAGCACAGTTCATGAGACCTTTAATTAATCTACCCAGATAAAAACAATTACACACATTATATGACTCGGTGCCTCGGTGCCCAGTAATAAATAAACTGTTGATTTGTTTTATCTGCCTTTTTCATGCTACTGTATATCCAATGTGCCAATGTTTTTTTTTATTTGATGAAACACCAGATGACACAACCGCAAATAATAACTCCACAAATCCTTTATTTAGTATAATATAGATTAGGGATGTAACAATATAAAAATCTCACTGTACCATTATACCTTGGTATAAAGTCCACGTTACAAATATTTATTGCGATATTTGAGATTATACATGAAGACTTGGAAACTTGCCATAAGCATCCGCTCTTCTTTATCCTCTCATCATAACTGTTGCTTAGAGGTATGAGTTCTAGTATGAGATGTGTCAATTGACCTAAACATTTCTTTTTGCTTTTGCACAAAAAAAGAAAAAAAACCCCCAAAAAACCCGGCCGGTCAGTCTCACTTCTTGCCGATTCCAAGCCGATCCTATGTTGCCAGCGACGCATGCAATAACGTCACAGCTGTCAGTATAGTCAAAGGCACAAGTAAACATCCGTTTGCAACGGCTGTCTTTATAGGACTGGGTGGTTCCACCGAACTAAGCGAGTCTCCCACACACACACATCATGTCGTGCACAGACACAGAGATGCACAATTATTTGACTGTCCGGTAGTTCATCTTTCGTTCTCCGTCTACTTCGGGTATGTACTACATGCTAACTGTAATGCTAAACTCTGACACATGCTAAACTCATGTTGAGGTCGTTCACTATGTGTAAACAAAATGTTAATTCCATTCAACCCGATTGATTGTGTTACGTTGAGACTATGGTAATTTCTCTGAGGTAAAATTGCATTCAACACGACTTCAACTTGTTTTAAAAAATCTGAAAATAAAAAATGGATAAATCAACCAATACTTGTGATATTATCTCATTGAGTTCTTCACTAACACAAAAAGGGCAAATAAATATACATCTTTAGAGTAACGTTAGAATTCAATCATAAGACTTTTAACTTTTTATTGAAGTTGCAGCTAAAATCAACCCACTTCTTTTAATACTACAGACCCAAGATAAAGACAAGTTACTTTACATTTCAGAAAAAATAAAATAAAGCAATGCTTCATAAACAGAAACAGACAAGAATATATTTTAAGTATTTTATTGTTATCATGACTCTTGTGCGACGAATACAAAAATGAAAAAGCTTAATTAAGTTACATTTTTAGTTATATTTTATTATTTTTACTTATTTTCAGTCACAGAGTTCTTCGATTTAAGAGTTATTTGGGCAAAAGAAGATTCTGTAATTTAATGCAGGTTGGAGAACAGCATATAGGGAAATTTGGGGAAATTGTAATGTTCAATAATTTATGTAATTAAAATAAAACAAATATTATGAAAAATGTGTATTGAAGAAAAGTTTATGTTTTTTTATATACACTCACTTTTAATTGGAATCGTCAGGTTTCACTTGAAATTGCAATCGGTGCATCTCAGAATTTACAGATTTGTTGTCCTCAACAGTATTTGAAATTTCAGTTAGGCTAATAGTTTTTATATCGTTATCTTATTTATTGAGATAACATAGGTAAAGCAAACAAACAAATAACTAGACAATATTATTTATTTATCACTTTTCAGGTGGGGATAGTTCACATTTTGGGAGGGCCAGTAAAAATTTTAATCACTTTCCCGACGGAGGCAGTAAAAAAAATCCTAAATGCTAAGCCCTTCATCCCTAATATAGAGTCATCTAAACTTAGTTGAGCTGATTTGTATTCAGCTGTGTCAGTAACTGAAGCCCTGTTGAAGCTGTGATGGTATGTGATGTGATGGGAGGACAGTGTTTGATCAAAGAGCTGCTGTAGGTGCCACCCAGTCACTCACAGAAACTTCCACTGCTTAGAACAAAAGCTGCACGCAGGGTGCGGTGGACAATGACTACAGAGATATGACAGTGACATGAGCAAAGCTTTACAGTACTCAGTCACTCTGTGATACAATAGATCACCCATCGCTTCACTCTTATCAAAGACAACAACAGCAAACATTCCAACAATACAATGAGCATGAAACAGAAAACTGGTGTGTCTGCAATGAATCAAAAGTCACTGCCTTCAGCCACACCATTTGAATTTCATAGCACAGAATCAACACAGAGTATTAGGACAATACAGTAGCATGAGCCATGAGAGACTGAAATAGTACTCATTAACAGCAATGTTTTAAAAAGAAAGTAATTGTATAAAACTACTACTAGTGATTATTTAATGTGAAAAAACATATATTTGTCATGGTTCCACCTCTCCTTGTCAGGTATTTCTTGGTTTAGAGGTGGAATCATACAGAATCCTCTGTTTCATGTGGGAGAGAGACGATTTCATCTCTCTCTTGTCTCGTCATCGTTCCTACCCTCCTGTTCCCTAGTTTGTGTTGATTAGCTTTCCTTGATTGTAATCCCTTGCACCTGTTCCCTCTTGTTATCTTCCCTATAAGAGTCCTCACGTTTCATTGTCTTGTGCGCGTTCATTGTAAGTGTTACCTTGCATGTTTTAGACGTGTCTGTATGCTGTAGATGTTTACCTTGTTCCTGTTGAGGTCTTGCCTGGTTCCTGTTAGTCATTGTTCTTTGTATGCTGTCTATCAACCCTGTGTCTAGTAAGTCTTAGTTTAGTGTTTGTTCCCAGTGTTTGTTTTGTAGTTTAGTAAGTTAGTGTCCTTGTTAAAGTTTATAGTTTCTCCTGTCTTGTTTTCCCCATTGTGGGTTTTGTTTTGCCTGTTTTGTCTTGTTATTTGTAATAAATAGATCTGTTTACCCCTTCACCTCCTGTTGTCCTGCCTTGCAATTGGGTTCCCATTGAGATTCATAACAATATTACTATATACTAGGCTACACAACTATTGGGGGATTCGTATACTTATATTTGTCACTGTTTTGATCATTTTTTAAATCAGACAAAAAACATGCATAGTATACCATAGTTTTTACAGAACACAAGGCACACCAAAGTCTATTTGATGGATGTTGTGGCCATGTTTGCAACGTCTCTGGGTATTTATTTGTCATAGCAAGACCACAGTCATGTTTCATTGAATTGGGAATTGTGCGAGACTGTACAGTGCCTCACATGCAACAAAAAATCTGTCTGTGCCAGTGTAGTATGCGTGCGCTACAGTTTTGCACGTGTTTTAGACAGAGCCGCTTGTTTGTGTGAGGTATGTTTGTCGCCGTACTTGTCTGTGTACGGTGTAATCAATGGTGCACTGATATTTTGTTGACTGGTTTTTGTGTTTACAACTTGTTTTACTGCTGCACTGAGTCCATATTTAGAGCCCTGTTATTTCAGTGATGTGGAAAACAGGGAAGGAATAGCGGAGGCGCTATCCGGCTTTTAAAGGGGTGTTGCAACGATGTGTCTTGCATTCTGACTTCTTTACAATGTAAACAAGCTGTCTTCTCATGCTTAAAATGGTCAACGTGTCAAAAAACGAGTTGGGCTTACTACATTGTATTTCTGTGCTCGATACACTCCCCCAGCGATCATACAGGTTTCAGAACATATAAAACTGTTTCTTAAAAAAAAAATTGTACTCCCTTATTGGACAATTCTCCAGGAAAAGCACACGGCACGACCACAAGGCAGCATGGAGAGCAGGAAAAGGAGCATGCGCAGACGTCACTTTCACTTGTAAGCAGGAGAGAGAGAGCATATGTTCGCGAAGTTCTGGTGTTTGTTTGTTCACTGCACTTGGGTGATAAATGTTATATAAACGGTGGATATAACTGAGGATTTGAAGATGGAAAGAAACGTGTATAAGGAGCCGTCCTTGAACTAAAAGATGCCGGACATGAACCGCATGCAGTGAGTGAAACTGATGTCCGTGTTTTGTTGACAATGTGCCTTAGATCAGCCTACCTCTCCCACCTGCACGCACCGTTTATCTTTTATAAATGTAATCAAACTAAATACTCTTCGAAGAAACGATGTATGCAATACTACTCTAAAGGTACTCAAGATTAATATGAGATTGGCATAAACCGTGTGTGTTAGGGCCGCTTCAAAATGTGTCACCTGCTTGTTTTGCTTGAATGAGCTGCATGCATTTGTCTGCCTCTCTGTGTGAGGACATGAACACCTGAACTCCTTGCGCTGATCTGAGAGGTTATTTCATAAGCATTTCACTGTTAGAGAAAAGATATCATCAATCACACAATCTTTGCGACGCCCCGTCAAAATAAAAGTCTGAAACTTGAACATCTAGATTAAAAACACTGTATTATGTTATAATATTTCCTATAATAAATTGTTGTATTCTAGCTGTAAATTGATAAACTATAAACACTATATAAGAGTACATTTATATTTACTAAAGTAATATTTAATATATATTACATATAGCATAAAATAATAGATCAAAAACACCATTGTATCTGCAAAAGGAGGAATTTTATTGCAGTTCACAATAGTAAATAATATACCGCATACTACAGAATGTGGACAAATATATAATAACTGTATAGTAAAAGAATGGAAAACACAGAACTCCTAAATATTAAAACGGAAGAAAGAAACATGGGAAAAACTAAATTATACAGCCCTAATTTGCCCAACTGTAACTTTATTGTTCTTCTTCCGTTACCTTCCTATTTATGTGATAAACCACGCATAAATATTTTTTTTTCTAATATAACAGTCGTTTTATATTTTTGGGCCTGATTTACAAAACTGTAACCTCTGTAATAACGTACAGCCCTGACAGGTATTTCTAACACCATAATAAAATAGCGTATTTTGACCAACAAACAAACCTGACATCGAACCTGAAGTCTTTATCGACTGCTGATTGGCTCTTTTAACCTCAATGTGGGAGATCCTTCGCCAGTGCACCCACACTGAGCATTGCATTCTCTCACCATTCATAGTAACGGTAGCTGAGTATCTATTCATATCTACTGTCTATACTAGCTAGTATGCAACAGATATTATACAATCAGTGCCATTGAGATTCATCACAATGCACTGAATCACACAGATGCGGTTCAATGGTCACTACAATATGAGGAGGTTGGTGAGACTCACTGTGTTCATCAGCTATCCAAGAAATCATTCAGATTCAGAATTTAGTCTGAACTAATCATTTTATAAACAAAAGACGTCAAAGATGATGAACGTATGGATGTGCGTTTTGGAGATCACTGACAGGCACTGACCTCCTCCACAATCCACTATCTAACCCAAGGCTGATATGGCTGTTAATGTGTGTGTGTTTTGACTGCTGTCCTATGCACAGCCTTGCCAAGCACAGTTCAAACAACATGTGAGAATAAAGGTCACCAGAACGCCCTGGTAAAAAGCTTCCTTTGTGGTTCCAGCAAGGCAGTGTGTGTTCTTGTGTACGTGTGTTGGACAGCCACAGTTACACAAATCAAGCCAGAGGGGGGTAGACACTAAAGCATGTGACACGACAGCACGTGACAAATAAACAAGAACAAATATGAACATATTCTGTTATAACACTCTTAAATGTGTGACAATTTGTATTCAATGTAATCATTCACCATTTAGACTGAAAGTAAGAGATTTACTTTTTCCGAAAACAGTGTTTATTGTCTAAAATAATGTTTTTTTTTCTCCCTGTAGGCGGTTCAGGAGTATAAACACAGAAAGAACAGCTTTTAGTAAAAACTTGCTGGGTTGAAATCTGTTGTTCAACAGTCACTTCCAAGCTTTTGATGCTTTGATTAGATATTTCTTCGTTGACAGTAGGGCTGCAACAACGAATCGATAAAATCGATAAAAATCGATTAGTAAAAAAGTTGTCAACGAATTTCATTATCGATTCGTTGTGTCGCGCGACGCGGAGACGTTTGGTTATTAAAAAAAAAACTTTATTTGAGCGCGGAGCGAAGTAAACACACTCGGTCTCTCTCGCGCACTGATGCTAGCAGAGTTCGGCGCCTCATATACAGGGCGGAGCAAAAATAAAAAAACGAGCGGAGGAAAGATACATGACGGAGGCAGAGAAATCAGCGCGACCCAAGTCATCATAGGTGCGGGAGCATTTCACACTAAATAAACAGAAAAACTGTGTTAACTACAAAATATGCAAACGCGACATGGCGGGAGCAACGCGGCAATGATCCAGCACCTGAAACTCAAACATGTTTGAGTCTGTGATGAGGAGGAAGGGAGTTCAACAGCAGGTTAAGTCATTACAGAATCCTACTTTTGTTCCGTTTCGAAGTGAAGAACGTGATGTCTCTGGTGCTGGTGTTTACTCATTATCCAGATTGACAAGCATCACAAGTTAGCATTAGCTCGTTAATAACAGTATAATCAGAAGTGGTGTAGTTACTTTGCGCTTTGCATTGTAAGACTAAAGACACGTTTTTATTCACTCGCCTTTTTTGGACCATTCATTTATCAATCTGTTGTCATGTATAGCTACACTGTAAAACTTCCTTAGTAATTTTGTCTAATTTCCAGTCCAAATATGTAAAAAATCTTAAATCAAGATTACTAGACAAGAAAATTGATTGATGCTTAAAACTTCTGTTTGAAATTATATCTCATTAAGATTATTTTTGTACCCCATTGGCAGATAATTTTTCTTGCTTTAAGCAAACAATCACTTAATTTGAGGTGTTTTTTCAGAAAACAAGACATAATTTCTTATGCTTTTTCATGTGTCTAGTACATGTTTCTTGATATAAGATTTTTTTTTTAATTTGGACTGACAACAGGACAAAACTACTAAGTTAGAAAAGCAATTTTTGCAGTGTATATTCTGTGCTTTCTCCCATATAGGTTATTATTGACAAATATATTTGTGTGTGTTGTACTTTTTAATTTAATTTTAAAGTTCTTTTATAGCTCTTGGTCATCTTAAGCTTTGTTAAAATGTGGTGTATAAATGAAGCTTGCACTTACTACAATGATGGTAGTAATTGAATGAATAAGCTTCAAGTGAATTTGAGAGAGAGAGTGTGTGTGTGTGTCAGTGTTTGTCAGTGTGTGCGTCTGCAAAAGTGTGTGCGTCTGCGAGTGTGTGCATCTGCGAGTGTCTGTCTGCAGTGTAGTGTAGAGAACAAGTTCTTACATTCAAACCTAATCCTGTTAAGTTTTCTGATTTGTATTCATATTTGTATACACTTTAGTTTTTATAAATTATTTATTGTTCTGGCTGCTCAGGTGGCACATTTATTTAAAAAAAGTCTATATATTTGGCAGATGTAAAGCATACATGTGTATGTTTTTTGTGTTAGTCCATTTTTATTTGATTTTATTATTTTTATAACAGCTCAGGGATGTTCAAGGAGCAACATGCTTGTGCACTTTCTAAAGATTTTAGTTCTGTTTTTGAATAAAGGGTTGGAAATGAATGCTTTTCTTGGTTTTTGTTTTTATCCGATTCATCGATTAATCGAAAAAATTACTTACAGATTAATCGATTATTAAAATAATCGTTAGTTGCAGCCCTAGTTGACAGCACGCCCTGAAAAAATGCTAGCATATAAAAACATGCGCATAAGTTTCTCAAACGTTGAATACAAATAACTATAACAGTGAGTTATACCCACTGACTTTTGTTCACTGTTTATGACTGATATTAATACCAGTGCATGCTTGCATGAGGAGTTTGGCCATTATCTGAAGTCTGTTTATATAAGCCATATTGATTGTTGACTTCATGTTGACTTTATCTGACATAACACTAGAGAAAAGGGAAAAATCTGTTTTAATCTTAATCCTGGACTCGACATTTATGACGAGCAACTGTTGATGAATAACTGCTCTTATTAATGCTTGATTTTGATTGGTCAGTCGCGACATTTGCAGGTTCGTTATTCCAATATAACAACCTCTCAAAACAAATAACACACGGTAACCCGGATACAGCAAATCTTTTTTGTCTGTTTTTTTTTTTTACAAATTAAATGTATATATATATTTATAAATATAAAAAATATATTTTAATATCATATATGACATATATATATATATATATATATATATATATATATATATATATATAAACAAATGATTAAACCAAATTGCCGGTTCGTGACACTTGAACCTCGTTTCTTACCTTAAAACCTAAATGAAATGGCTTTTCCTCACAGAAAGTTCTGCATTCGGTAAAAATGAGCTAATAAAATATTTCAAATTCACATGTCATGTCCAGTTTTTTTCACATGTGGCAAGTAGCCATGTAATAGGTGGGATAATGTGCAAGGAGCCGGCTGTTATTGCGAAATAAGCCCTTTCAGTGTGATACAAGACCCTTCGCTTTGTGTCGGGTCGTGAACACACTGTCGGGCCTTATTTCTGCGATAACAACAAGCTACCTGTACATAACTTATCATACTTGTTATGTAACAGTATTGCCTTGACATTGTTTATACTTTAGTAGGATATAGAGGATTTAAAAAAAAATGTAAATATTTTGTTTCGCCTGTCTGATTGTGAGCCAATGGGAGTCTCTTCTTCTTCTAGGTTTTTTTTACTGTTTAATAAACAATAACCTGGGAATGCCTATATTTGTTACCTGGGAAGTTCTATTATGCCAATGAACGGGTAAGAAACATAATAAAATCAAACTTCTTCATATGATTCACACAATTTTTTCCCCATCCACAGTTTTGGATATCGCCAATGATACTGAACTGACTTGAAGTCTAGTGCCCTGATGCACCAGGATAAGAAGTATAGACATGCACACCAGAAACACAGCGACTGATTTGCATCTTCTCTGGCTGCAGTTCAATCCTGCTTTGTTTATGTGTTCTTCCCACAGAACAACATGATACCTGGCAACAGGTTAGATAATCTAAACCGAACGATCTTAACAAAGTGTCTGACTCTCACTCAAAACAGACAATAGGCTAGTTGCACAAAGCCGCCATATTAGATTTTCTATCAGCGTGTGTGTGGGCAGGATTATTTCCGCAAAAATGTGTGTTTTTTTTTTTAGATAAAAATAAGAAACTGATATATCAGTGATATGACAGAAAAAACGTACCCCGTTTCGCCAACACAACTCGACATAACAGAAAAGAAGACTACCATTCCCTCCCGTTTATTCTATAATCTATGCAGATGTGCAGGGCTCTAGCGTGCGACCAATTTGGTCCAGTTTGGATCTTATTTCTCAATGGTGCGACTAAAAATAATCAGACGTCGCACGGGTGTGACCAGCCGTTCGAGGGAGACAAAAAGTCTCTGCAACTCTGAAACTCTCCCTGTGATTCAACATCAGACACACATTAGCCCCATATCGTGGTCTAAACCAATCAGAAAGAGTGAAGGGCGGGCCCCCCTCTAATTGGCCGTTGTCCAGATATTCCTGTAGGTGTGTGTACCAGAGGTCTCAGTAACCGAAATGCTCTTTCATTTTTTACCAGTGACCTAAAAATCTGAAGGCCGTCTGTCATTTTGGTGGATTACAATGAGGGGAATTTGTAAATCCCTGTTTCTCTTCATTAGAGCGTGATATGCTCGCGAAGCGACCTGCGTGTGTTCACCTGTCATTGTTACTGACTAGACATATGTGATGCGATCTGGGAAAACCAGAAGGATGTCGCGCTGGGACGCGGGAAAGACAGTTCACCTATCAAAGTAAACCACATAACATGAAGAATGAATAAGTATTAATGCACATTTCCAGCCAGTCCTGTGTAAACTATGCCATGCAAAGTTTTGTATACCATGTTTTCGTGAGATGACAGAGATCCCAGTCTGCAGCACTGGGTGTTATCCCTGTTCCGCTGCTCAAATGAGCCGGACCGCGATCGCAAAACATACAAGAGATGATCAAAAGTCCAGACACTATGCACATGATAAACAACGTAAAACTTGCTTCACTGCTTATTAGTTGTTGTCTGTAATGTTTGTTAGTTTCATAGTGATAATGGCAGAGCTCTCGTTGCACCATTTTCATTACTTTTGTTTTATTCATACGGTTTTGTACAGTATTTGTATAGATTTCGTTAAATTGTTATTAAAGTAAGTCTGTTTCCACTGTAAAGTGACTGTAACTTGTGTAACTGGACTGTTGTGCTTTTATTTTCATCACTGAACTTTAAACATGTTTTCCTCCAAATTCTAATCCCGAACATCATAGCGCTTCAGTCGACCCCAGACATAACCTTTGTTACATACACAAGATATGAGCAAAATAAAAACTGATTTGGAAGGGGCTTGAATATGATATCAAAAACTGTTATATATCAATTTGCACCATGTGTTGGGTTTTCCCAGATCTAATCACATATGAACATAAACATTAAAAGATTAAATATATAAATGAATATAAACAACAACGGCTTTATTGGGCATTTAGCTGTATTAAAATACAACCAGTTCTGAGACGCAAGTACAGCGTGATGATTTCACAAACCTACTTATTACCACCTAAAGCCACCTTGCACCATAGTGACAGCTAATAATATATTATGACAGATTTTTGACGAGTCTGTCAGTCAAAATGATGGACAACAAAAATGTCTAGCGCAACCTCTGGTTTGTACGTTTGAAAATGTGTGTGCTGCAGTCAGACAGAGAGAGGTGAGTAGTCTAGGGCCGTCAGTTAAACAGACTGGATGTAGCCGCGGATGATGAGAGAAGATGAAAAGAATGATTGACAACTTTTTTGTGAATAATGTTAAGGGAGATATAACCTGCAAATAATATTGAAAATGAGAAATATGATGGAAAGAGAGTTTTTTCGTGCTGTAAACTATAATTTAAGAGAGAAACAGAAGCGAGCTGGGTTATGTCATTACGTCTCGAGGAAGTTTTCAGAAAGGTGCCAAAGGCAATTCAGACACCAGAGCAGGCAAGTATACAAATTCACATCTCTGTTTCTCACGCTCACAGAGACTCGCTAAGTCACTAAAAAAGGGACAGGTGGAATCAGATTCCAACAAACATGCTTGGATGACGTGTCCAGACGTCAAAGCAGATGGGGAGCACAGAAGTAAGTCAATTTGGTCAGATGTTCCACTATGGCACTCTTCACATCTCGCACTCATATATGCTTTATATCTAGTTATTCCACGGCTCGTTGGAATGCTTGATTCTGATTTGCCAGTCGCGTCACTTGCAGGTTCGTTATTCCCAAATAACAACTGCCCAAAACTAATAACGCACAGTTACCCGGAGCCTGCAAATCCTCTTGAAAGGGAAAATAAATATCTCTTTTAATAACATATCTGACATATATTCACAAACGATTAAACCAAATTCCCTATTTCTTACCTTAAAACCGAAAGTAAGCAACTTTTCTTTGTGGAAGGTCTGCATTCGGTAAAAATGAGTTTATAAATGTCCAGCTCTTTTCTCATGTGGCAAGTAGCCGTGTAATAAGCAGGATAATGTACATGCAGCTGAAATAAACCCCTTCAGTGTAATAAATAACCCTCTGCTTCTCGTCGGGTCCTGATCTTACCGTCAGGCCTTATTTCAACAACCAAAGTCACCAAAGGCGCTTTTCAACGAGAAGATGGCGATTTGAGGTGATAAATAATTCTTCCTATGCAATTACTTGTTAGGTATCGGTTGCACTAATAGGTTTCATTCAAATCCATGTCAAAGTAATGTCTATAATCCACCTTTGCCCACATTTTAGTTTGTACCTGAATTGGCATGGTGATGGGATAACAATCACAACCAAATGACCTACTCTTATCTGACTTTGTGAGATGAGGAAGTATGTGTTATCCAATAAGGTGCACAGTTCCTTTCAGAGGGGGAGGAATTTTCAAGTTGCACATGTGCATTCATGCATTACTCTGCTCTTCCATGGTACCAGAACACCTCTATGGCAGTCGCACATATTTGAATGATATTCCAGTGAATTCTTTTACTGAAATCAAGATCGCATTCAACATTCTTGAAATGTGCAACTTGAGACAAGAAAACCTTTCTGGAATTTAAACACAGGGGGCAACCGTGTGGTGTGGGCTTAACTTTACGTGTTGTCCTTGGTGGGTCAGGTTAAAAATGAAAGGATCTCCGTCACACTGATACCTGACCTCGTTAGGGGGGAGGGGGGTTCAGGTGTGTCAATCTGTCCGTGACTCTCAAGACTATCCGATGTCGGCTCATCCGCCTGAGATCGGCTCTGGTTTCAGCCGAGCTGAGCACCCAGAACTCAAGAGGCTCCACTCGCTGAGGAACGGCAAGTGATGTGGAACACAAGGGTTGTGCTCGGACGTTATCTGCCCAAACAGAGGCAAGTTTCTGCTCTTATCGCCTATGGATAGGAAGGGCATTGTGTTAACCTCTGAGGCGATGGCCAAATGTTACGGCCCTTCAAAGAAAAGGTCAAGGAAAGGTCATCCACGCTACAATACTTAAACGTGAATAAAATCAAATCCATAACTTTGAAATTTGAATGCTACTTAATCTTCAAGCACACACCCTCACAGGGAAAATACAGCTCTACTTAAAAATTCAGAGGAAAGGAACAAGTCAAACAATTACACTATTCTTTACTAAGAAAAGAAAAGCAGCATTTCTCCAATAGATATGAAACAATGAAAGCATCAAAAGCTCCACAGGACAAAAAATACATACAGTAAAGTACACGTTTAGCAGCACACATAAAAACCTTTAACTGACTGAAAGTTTAAACGTGTTTAAACATAAATTTAATTTATACGGTTTTCAACCCAGTAGGTTTGATCGAGGGTACAACCACAAAAATATTCAATGCGTTTCCTGTTTTCAAGTAATCGAATTGATAAAATAATTTGTTTTACTTGGTGAATTAATACCTAATATTTTCTTCTGAGGCCATTACACGCATAACCAGGCATTCCACAGTGCTGCTTTTCAATAGTTTTTCTACGTACACAAGCACTAAATGGATGTTTTAGACGTCACACCTGTGTATTGTTTCTTTTCAACTTATCACGCATGAGCACAGCTCATCTACTGTGTGTCCATCTCAACAGTGAACCAATCAGAAGCCAGGGGCGGGTGTTTACAAAAGCAACTGGTCGAATAGCTGAAGCATATATATTTCACTTTTTAAAAAACAGCTTCAAGATTGCTGTTTGCGTATTTGACTCATGCCTCTTGAGAAAGCACATCCCATAAAAGCGTCCTCTCTGTTTCTCTCCTGCTCTGTTCCGAGCGCTGCGTCGCATGTTTTTGAACACGCTCTCTGTGAACAACCTTAAACAGCACTGTGTTTTTATGACACATTTATCATATCATCAGAGATTATAACTCATGATAGCTTAAACACGATGATGATAATGAAAGATTAAAAGTGTATTTGTTTCTCAGTATTCCTAATGACGACCAAACTGCAGTGTTTGCTGGGAATAAAATCTTATTACTGATAAATAAAAACATTTTTTGCAGATGTCCTTTATGAACTCTACAAAGCTCTTTGTCTTTGCAATTGCAGAGAGTAAGCAGTGCTCACTTTAATATATCGACGCAACAGGAAGAGTAAATGGAAAAGTGTGCATGCAGTTCTTAATGAAAAGGACAGCGGGTACATTATCAGTGACTCACCCAGTTCTCTGGACACTGGAGATACGGCTGCGTTCTCTCCGATCTTCGATACAGCATCAAAGTACTGCTTCCCAGCCAGGGCCATGGCTGCAAGACAGGGATAAGAACATTGAAGATTTAGCAAGGTGCAGTATTCTGTAAATGTGACTTATCTAAATTAGAACGTAAACAATAAACAGGACTGCTAATATATTAACCAAACTGATTACTAAAGTCTATCTGTCCATTTCCATAGTATGTGATACACATAAAAAATATTTTGTAAAGACATTCATTAAAAAAACACTATTATTGGCCGTTCACTACTCTCTACATTAAGGATGTACAATAAATAATCGCCCATAACGGAATCGGACGATAAATGTTCAATTTCATGTTATCGGTATCGGCTGGTTTATAAGACTTGATATATTATAGCTGATAATTTCTGAATCATTTTCTCTGGTTGAAGCACTTCAGCTGCACGCTACTCACAGTTAAAATCTAGTACAATTCTGTCTTTCTGTCATGATCCTTCACATAAGCTGCTATTAACAAAACATTGTTGATTTAGTATGAATGTATAAATTATAGGAACAAAAGTATATTGTTTGAAGCCGACTGCTGTCTGAATGCTTTCTGTCTTAAGACCTGTTAGACTTGTGGCTATTGAGATCACCTTTCTGGGTTGCTCTGGAAGAACATATTTAATTAATTTATTGAAATAAACATTATACAAGAAAAGTTTTAAAGTTAAAGACTCTTTCATTAGTGTAAAGTAGGCTTGGTATATTATTTTAAGGGGGGAAAATGAATTTTCAGTCTAAGAAAATGTTATATTAAAATGTAGATACTGTATATCGGCCAATATATCGGTTATATGCTTCCAAAGTTTAAGAATTATCAGTTATCGTTATCTGCGATATTTTATATTGGTGCATCCCTAATCTACATTTTAGCATAAATCTTTAAATCAAAGGCCATAAGAAGCCTAAATTCAGCCTAAAATGTCAAACCAAGAAATGTGTGTAAATGTCCTAAATTATTATTATTTTGGGGTATTTATGAAACCATAACGATTCTTGTTTTTAGTTTTTAGTTAACCCTGTAAGCAATACAACACTATAAAAATAAATGCAAATTTTAACATGTAAATATGAATTAATTCCGCATGCGCAAATGTCAGAACATGGGAATGTGATGCTCACCTGAAACAGCTTTCTCATAGCTCTTCCCCAGGTTTACAAGGTTACGCAACCCCGGGTTAAACTGTTCCATAACATTCTGAAAAAGAGATCAAATGTGAGTATTAGTGGATGTTTGTGAATAAGGAAGGCATACTTCCATCCTTAAAAAAACTTTTCAGTTTCTTCAAGTAAATGTGCACATAATCTCAAAGCAAACTAACAGTGATGTAAAGAAGAAAAAAATAAAACTCGACACGACAGCCAAATACATCCATATGATGAGTACAAAGACTACCTGTTAAAAATGACCTATTATTAGTCATCTAAACATGTGCTTAGTGGACTCAACAACACACATTACGAGCGGACGGGAGTCTGAGCACATTCAGAGATGCTGTAAGTGTCTTGTATCGGAGATCAATACTAGATCTTATGGTGACGAGACGTCCGATTAACCCACCTTATAAATAGTATATGTATATGAAGTCTTATTTATCATGTGCTGAGGCACACACTCTTTGAGTTTGACCTAAGAAAGCTGTTGGCAACCCATTTCAGGTTTGTTCTGTAAATTCTAACAGTTTTGTTTGAGTCACGAATCTGCAGTCAAGGTTTTGGCTTCAACTTAATGCCTGTGAAGATCTCTAGATGAAATGTTTATTACGCTATGAAGTATACAGTGTTTGTGTACATAAATAACAAACATATGTACATAAGGTACATAAACTGCCATGAATAACAAAGTACATCAATTGCAATAAATTACTAATTCCTTGTAATGTGTTTCATGTCATAATAAAAAAACACACTTTATTAAAGAGACACCCTGGGTTATTTCAAACCTATATAAGTTTCTTCATTCTGCTAAACACAAAAGAAGGTATTTGGAAAAATATCAGTAAGCTAACAGATCTAGTCCCCCATTTACTGCCATAGTAGGGTAAATACGTTAACACTATGGGAGTCAATGGCAGATGAGATTTGTTTGGTTAATGACATTCTTCTCAATATCTTCCTTTGTGTTTAGCAGAACAAAGAAATTTATGTAGGTTTGGCACAATCTGAGGGTGCACATATGATGACAGAAATTTCATTTTTGGGAGAGCTATCCCTTTAAAATACATAACACTCCTACTCAGCTATTAATCATGGTGTTATAAAAATATCGTAGCATCTATTTCCATATGGGTCAAACTCAGTTATTATACAATTACTTTTTCTAAAGTGCAGAAACTTGTCTCATAAGATTCATATTACATATTATAGGGTGAAACAGATATACATTCATTTATATACTGTGACATCTGTCAGTCTCCAGCATCAAACTAGTTCTTCGCACAGGTCAAACGTTTCAAAGGTTATGGGTGCCTTTTACTCCACCATCAAGAAGTGTGTGGAATAACAATATCTTATGTAAAAAAAATATATGCGCATCTCTCCATGACAGTGTTCAGAAACACCCAAACTAAGAAAGTTGAAACTAGAAAACTCTACCAAACATATGATGCGTGTTTAATAGTTGGCAACACTCTCCACTAGTTTCCGGTTTCTTTTCTCTGCACTTTGAACTTTGAAGCAAGAAGCGGAGATTTAAATGAGTCACCAGAAAACACTTGGGCTTGGTTATATTTACTCTGTCTGCATGTGCTTAATGCTTACTAATCCTCAAATCATGAAGATAGCCCACTCGTCCTCTCCACTCCCCAACACGTAATTATGAACCATCTGAGACGGAAGCAACTGATAAAACGCTGGAATGATAGTACAGGAATGACGTTCTCATGTCGAGAAAGGGCGTGGGAGCAGGTCTCTCTCACAATACTGTAAACCTTCTCCCATTGAAATCAGCTAACGGTATAAACTTCCTAACATAGAGTAATTACAGTAATGAATTTAGGATCTTGGGTTAAAAAGAAATGTCGTGATTTCTACTTTTTCAGACCTGGTTGTGGACATATTAAAGGGATACTTCACCCGAAAATGAAGATTCTGTCATCGTTTACTCACCTTCCAGTTGTTCTAAATGTGTATAAATGTGTTTGGATGAACACAGAGAAAGATATTTGGAAGAATGCTTATAACCAAACAGAGTTTGCCCCCCATTAGTCCTCCAATAGTAGAAAAAATACAATGGTTGTGAAAAGTGCCCCAGAACTGTTTACTGTCCTACATTCTTCAAAATGTCTTCTGTGTTCAACAGAACAAAAAAAGATAAAGTAATTTTTCCTACTATGGGAGTCAATGGGGGGCAAAGACATTTATACAGATTTTGAACAAATCGAAGTCGAGTGAATGATGACAGAATTTTACTTTTTTGGGTGAACTATCCCTTTGAAAGTCTGCTATTTGGCAAGTTTTAAAGATATGAAACGTGGTTTTAAACTAGGACTGAGTAATGTAAAAATACCTTGACAAGAGGCAAAAGAAAAGTTGTATCAACTG
Source organism: Triplophysa dalaica (assembly GCF_015846415.1). NCBI lineage: Eukaryota > Metazoa > Chordata > Actinopteri > Cypriniformes > Nemacheilidae > Triplophysa > Triplophysa dalaica. The sequence continues at coordinate 21,533,370 of NC_079548.1, read as the reverse complement.
GCTTGTCATTACATTTCTGAATGTCCATTTCATGGACTTAAGGATCTAAATCTTCTGGGTGTGTCAATGAATCAAATAATGTGGTGAAGACCAACCTTTACACTCAATGACATCCAAATAAAGTGAAGAGAACTCGATTTCTTTCCAACGACACCCCTTAAACGATCAAATGACCCAAATCCACAAACATTTCACCTCCGAAAAAGTTTCAGACGACCATCAACCAACACAACGACCTCCCATCTGTCAACCAGCGGCCCTATGTTTGGGATTCCGCCTCATATTTGGTGATTACGCTCATCCTGACCATTCTAGACTCAACAGGTGGTCACATTAGTTTTAAATGTCAGTTCTCTCACCTTGTAAGTGCTCTCTGTCAGTTTATTCACCTCCTCTGGGTCGCGCGACATTCTTCAAGTCTTCTCCTGACGACAGTTCGCACTCAAAAGACAATAATCAGATTCGACAAAATTCTCCGACCGACCGATTAGTCCAAAACAGCTCGCGCAGGACGGCACCCTTATCGCCTCCAATAAATCCGCATATCAGGAATGCCGGTGTTAAAAGTGTCTCCGGGCGGTGCTCCTCAGTGACTGGCAGGTGGAACTGAGCTCAGAAAAGAGTTCGTGAGAGAGCTCATGAGTGCGCGGGAGTGTGTGCGCGCGTCAGATAGGTGAGGTGATCGACGTCACACACGGGCAGCGCTGACAGGTGGAATTCAGGCAGAAAGCGCATAAACGACGCCATCTAGTGTTCATTTTCATTAATGCAATCATCCACCAAAATACCTTTCGATGCAAGTGGGTTAACTAGCCATTCAAAATGGATTATTCAATAATTAAAGAATAAAGACTTTACTCCGACCTAATTTTCTATAGATTTAAACAAATGTTAAAGTTACCTCATTGTGTAAAAGAAAATCATTTGTATCTATGAAAGAGTATATTAGATGGTGAGACATTAAACAACGGTGCTGTTTGGATTTGGATTGATTCAACGGGAGGAAAATGAAGTGTCTGACTCTGAACCAACATTTTTTTCATTGTATTTAAATGTTCCTTATTGTATTAAACCTGTTTGTGGCATTAAAGGGATAGTTCATCAAAAAATTTAGATTTGTGTAATTTTATACCTGTATAAATTACTTTGTTCTGATGAACACAAAGCAAGATATTTGGAAGAATGTCATTTTCAGTTCCAGGACATCATCGACTACCATAGTTGTAGTTGTCAAAGGTGCCAGAGAACTCTTTGTTTTCCTAAATGCTTCAAAATATCTCATTATGTATTTCAACATTTTTTCCCTACTATGATAGTGGATGTCTGAGAACTGAAAATTGCTAACATTCTTCTAGATCTCGTTCTCTGTGTTCTTTGGAACAAAGAAATTGATACAGGTTTGAAACAACCTAAGGGTGTGTAAAGGATGACAGCTTTTTCATTTTTGTATGAAATATCCCTTGAATGTAAAAAAGGCAGATCACTCGGGTGTGCACTGCTAATTTGTACGCCAATCCTCAACGCCAAACGTTTCATCTCACCTGTGCCATTATGAATGAGAATAGCAATTATTGCATATTCAGTAAAAGACAATACAGAAATACTTTTGTACAGTTTGATGGAAATATAATTGTGCATTTATAACTGTACACAAATAGTTATAAACTTTTGGTCTATTCATTAAATGATTATACAAAGAGTTAATAGCAAGTAGACGATCAGCTGTAGAAGAAACATGTAAATCAGGATCATTGAATCAGAGCATTAAATTCACACTAGTTTATCAACAGCATAGTCAAATTCACTGAACTGATTTAAATAAAGGATTCACGTACGAATTGGATATCGATGCAATTCACCCTGTACAATTAGACTTGCAAAGTCTGTGATCATACATTATTGCTTCTTTATAGATTATTGTGCGAATAGACCTTTTCAGTAAAATCATACAGGTTCTGCTGCATGGGTCCCCTGTTGTGCCCTTATGTACAGAATACTGTAGCCTTATTACATGCGCTGTTTTGATTTTTCCACAGTACTTCATCTGCATTCTGCCGTACATAAGAAAACTAAAATAATGGAGTTAAAGGAAATAAAGCCACAACTCCAAATGAAAGTTAATTGTAGACATGGGCCGAATACCGGTTGCAAGGTATACCGAGGTTTGAAAAAGTCAAGGTTTCAAAACCACTCAAATTTTCAGTAATACCACTCAAATTTTCTGTAATCTGACATATATGTTCTATGAATGTTGGTTAAAAATCAAATGTATTTGTGTCCAGTTGAAAAGCTGTTGTTTGTATACGCAGACATTTGAAAATATCACATTTTAGTGTTGTACTTGCAATACTGTGAAACCGCAACACTTTTACCAAAGGTTATCATACCATCAAAATATCATACCGTCCCATGCCTAGTTAATTGTAATCATTTAATATCATTTCATAGCAACTGTACAGAGACCAATCCAAATGTTCAGTTTTATGTACATTCACGCATTTAACAAATGCTTTTTCAAACGCGACTTACAGAATGAAATCTAAAACTTTTTGAATTCGCCTGTTTCAAAATATTTAGGGCTGAAGTATTCCTCTGTGCCTGAAGAAAACAAGATTTCATGTGATTCATGAGACTGAACGACTACTGTATTTAAAGTGAGTTCAGCATTGCATCTGAATGACGTCATCTCAGTATTTATGCAAGTGATGGCCGCACCCAAAGTCGATGAGTCAAATCAAATCCTGTAAATGAAATCTAGAACAATTTCATAGTTAATCTTACTGATAGCTGATTATGAAAAACATTTGAATGCATGAACATATACTTATACTTGGGAGCAGGGATGGATTATGACTTCAAAGATCCCCGGGGCCAGTTACCCCCACAATTTTTCCAGGGATGGATATCTAACCTGGCTATCTAACCTATAGTGGCCCCTGGGACCATGAGCCCGAAGACCAAGTCCAGAATGAAAATCTGGGCCAAATATGAACAAAAATCTTATTATTGTATTTTTAGCATTAAGGGAAAGAACTAGGGGCGGATTATGACTTCGATGTGCCCTGGGCATGGACGTTTCAAAGGCCCGCTGGCATATTTTACCAGAACAGTGTTGCACATATGCCACAGGATAAAGGAGTGGTTCACACAGAACGCACCTTTGATTCTAAAAACGTATGACACATCGCTCACATCGCAATGCACAAAAACAACACAAATTGGTTTATTCATAGTCCGCAGTACTCAACACCTCAAAAAAGCTCATATAACCTGGGAATAGGCTTATTCCTTGCATAATTTACATTTCTGCATTAAGAAGGCAAGCATTTAAAAGTCCATGCATTACAAATATAGTAATATCAATAATCAAAGCATTTAACTTTATCTTTTAATAAAAAAGTGACTTTAATTTTTTTTTCCGCAGAGAAAACTCTTCCACGACGTAATCCAAATCCAGCTGTGTCAGGGTAGAGGCAGAAGAACCCAGATGCGTCTTACCCATGAGACCAGGTTGCACAAAACGGACTAATAAACAAAAACCCACAATGGGGTCAAAACTAAACAAAACAGCAACAAACATTTCCCACAATGGGGGCAAAAATCAAACACTTCCCACCAGGGGGCAGAAGTAAACGAAGTCCAAAAATGACAAATGGTAAATCCACAAACACAAGATTGGAACAAGTAGTTGGAACAGACACAAGTTAGGCATGATATGAACAAGATAATAGTAAGCATAGGGACTAAATAGGAACATGGTATGACGAACTGGCACGAGACAGAGAGTACAAGGCTTTAAGAAGGGAACACTAACGAGGGAAATTAACAATGGGCAGGTGAGGGGATTAAAAAACTAATGGGACAAATGACCCGAATCAAGGGAGCGGGGCCAAGGCACGCGACAAGACACCTGACGGAAAGTCACAACAAAGGCCATGTGTCTCCAGACAATTTCTTTTTGGAAGAATTTATTTGAAAATCTTAAAAATCTTGGCTCGTATTTATCAAGCTTCTGAGTATTACTCACAAGAACACTGCTAAGAATTGACTTAAGAGTAAAACAATTCTTGGCTCAAAGCTGCGCTTAAAAGTTGGTTATAAAGCGTCTCTCTCGTAATTTAACTTAAGTGAAGTGTAACACTAACTCTTAAGTGTCAGGTTTAGAGATGATTTACGACACTTTGCCGTGTTGCAAACGGGATTTTGGATGACGACATTGGCATGGACCAATCACAGAATAGATTTCCTCATTTAAGAATATTCTCTGACACATTCACGTTGAATGGTGAAATTCCTAAAAGGAGTTTATATTCAACACACATGTGACAATAAAGACTTTTCAAGAGAATACATTATGTTTTAGACATTGAAAATCAAAGATAAACACGTTTCCACCATTTAAACCGTTGCTGAAATTAGTTTTATTTGCTTTAGTCAAGTAGTTTTGCTTTATTTCCACTATAAATGTTTTCTTGCGTGTGAAATCACACATACCACTGAGAACAGAATACAGGATAATGAGCAGCAAAAATAATGCAAATTCATTGCAATATAATTAAGTTTGGAAGTAGGAGTAAATTTCATGAATTCTCAGCACTTAAGATTAAATGGCACTTTGAGAAGCTTGATAAATGAGGGCCCTGGTCTCTGAAGCAAAAAATATTTTACAAACAAAGTAAAATAATAATCGATTTCATCCTGTCAAGAGATTTCTCCACAGGTTTAGAGATGAAACCTGAACAAGAACAATTTCTTGTTCAAATGAACAAGAAATTGAGATTTCTTGTTCTTTTTTGCTAATGCTAATGCATTGCCGCGCTTTTGAGAGAGACATCTAGAGACGAAACTGTGTAATATAAGCGTCCAGAAGTCACGTTTAGAAGACAGAAGAAGGCTAAATAACAAAATTAGTTTAAATTTTGCCAAAATTAAACAAAACAGACAATGGAAAACTACTGACAGGAAGGACAGGATCATGACAAGCTATCACACAAGACTGTATTCAATGGCCATTACACACAGCGAACTGAGATGTCTTTGGCACGTTTGTGTGGTTTTAAACTAATTTTGTTATTTAGCCTTCTTCTGTCTTCTAAACGTGACTTCTGGACGCTTATATTACACAGTTTCGTCTCTAGATGTCTCTCTCAAAAGCGCGGCAATGCATTAGCATTAGCAAAAAAGAACAAGAAATCTCAATATCATCTCTAAACCTGTGGAGAAATCTCTTGACAGGATGAAATCGATTATTATTTTACTTTGTTTGTAAAATATTTTTTGCTTCAGAGACCAGGGCCCTCATTTATCAAGCTTCTCAAAGTGCCATTTAATCTTAAGTTCTGAGAATTCATGAAATTTACTCCTACTTCCAAACTTAATTATATTGCAATGAATTTGCATTATTTTTGCTGCTCATTATCCTGTATTCTGTTCTCAGTGGTATGTGTGATTTCACACGCAAGAAAACATTTATAGTGGAAATAAAGTAAAACTACTTGACTAAAGCAAATAAAACTAATTTCAGCAACGGTTTAAATGGTGGAAACGTGTTTATCTTTGATTTTCAATGTCTAAAACATAATGTATTCTCTTGAAAAGTCTTTATTGTCACATGTGTGTTGAATATAAACTCCTTTTAGGAATTTCACCATTCAACGTGAATGTGTCAGAGAATATTCTTAAATGAGGAAATCTATTCTGTGATTGGTCCATGCCAATGTCGTCATCCAAAATCCCGTTTGCGACACGGCAAAGTGTCGTAAATCATCTCTAAACCTGACACTTAAGAGTTAGTGTTACACTTCACTTAAGTTAAATTACGAGAGAGACGCTTTATAACCAACTTTTAAGCGCAGCTTTGAGCCAAGAATTGTTTTACTCTTGAGTCAATTCTTAGCAGTGTTCTTGTGAGTAATACTCAGAAGCTTGATAAATACGAGCCAAGATTTTTAAGATTTTCAAATAAATTCTTCAAAAAGAAATTACAGATAGGGAGGTTATCAAATTCTCAACAAATAAAGATCTTTTTTTAATATATTTTATGTTTTCGACCAATCAGAGTATCATACGGTTTAGTAGCCTAATAGATGTAGCAGTTATTGAAGAATTATCATTGTTTTTTAAGAGCATACACAAACCAGAAGGAACAGCTCACATAACAGTTGCAAATTCTTTTGGAGTTATTGGTATTAATTATTTCTAAAGGAATCTGACTAATAAGAGACCTTGATTATCAAATAGCTGCTCCACCAAAAATGTATATATTTATAAACCAGTTGTAATTAAACAAAGAAAATACAGTGTGACAAATAATACACATTTGAGGCAAAAAAAATATGTTTATAAATAAGAGCCCATTCTAAGAGAGCCTGGTGATGAAAGTAAGATAGTTTGACATTTTAGTATGTCGTAATTATGCAAGCTGGGGAAATACATTCCCAATTGAGTCTGGTTAAGAATTGATTCAGCCAGTTCATTTTTTATTCATTGTTGAGGGATTCAAAATCAATTAAATTCAAACCACCATTAAACTCAATTGTATAAAATGTTTTGTTAAAGATTGAAAAAAGTTAATAAATAAAGTAAAAAAAAAAAAAATTCAAACCACCATTATTTTAAATGTGTTTAATACGTGTGGGAACCTGACGTCGGCAGCACAATGCATCCTGGGACTTTCGGACACCAACACTGCAGTAGAGACTGGTGCTGCATCCGAAATGGCATAATGTGAGAGTACGTACTGAATTTAAATAAGTACCTACCTAGTGTATGATTACATTTAGGACATACTGCGTCTGTCATGTTTTATGGTCATGTGACCCGTATGCTCTTTGACCTATGACGTTTTAACATCAACCTACACGTGATCGTTTATAATAACATATTTAAGTCACAAAAAAATTATTTATTTGTACTTTCATCAAATACGAATATCGTTCTTAAAGAATTACGCTTTATTTATTTGATTCACTTAGAAAATGTGTCCGTTTCTCAGCTCCAATCAGAGACTCATTTCCAAAGAAAACCCTGTCTGTTTGTTTTTTCACACCTTGTCACACAAAACATCAAGCGGAATATTTGACCCCTGAGAGAGACCATCAGCAATCATGTTATAGACAATACTGGAAGCAGCTCAGCATTCTGGAGATGATGGGGCACCCGTGCTCGGAGGAGATAGAGAGGACGGGCATATAAGCTGGGAAACGGCAGCAGGCAGCGACTGTCCAGAAGAGACTGAAGCTGCTGAGACTGAATGAGAACTCTGGAAAAGAGCTAGTGGTGGCTTATGAAGAAGTACCACACGCAAGAGACTTCTGGGAGCATAGAGAATGGAAAGAAAACCGCATCTAGTAATGCAAACTTGACAATAAACTGCAAATTTAACAATGCAAGACTAGATGAAGACAGTCATGCATAAGACAATAAACCCTAACCATCTGACACAAAACAAGAGAAACACAGGAGACTTGAATAATGAATAGTAATTGTTAAACAAACTTGCTTTCCATATGTTGAAAAAATTGGCTGTTGTCATATGGTGAAAAATCTATTTATTGTGCCTGCATTCATAGGAATTCACCGGATGGCACCATGTTTAGTGACATTCATGAGTGTGTACGGAACCGAACTCAACAACAGTTGCTATTAACATTTTTGAATGTCCATTGGAGATGTGTCTTCCTCTGTATGTGAGGTACGAACATAAGCGTAATAAAAGTCCTCACTTTCACACATTTTGACACTGGGCTAGGAGCTCTCAATGTTAAACCCTAAAAATCAAAATAGTTTATATAGACAAAAAAGTCCTCCATCTCAAAGACAGGTCAACGGGGAAGCTGGTCAATCCTGATTTCCCTACAAGTAAACCATGCCTCTTTTATGAGACAGTTCTGCCACCAACTGGACGGACACGATAGTTGATGTGATAATTATAAAACGCACTAGATAACATATTATTTAATCACATTAGACAAATATGCATATGTTCCCGTACCTCAGTTGGTTGAGAACTGCATTAGCAGTGCAAACGTTTGTATCTAAGAATATACCTTGAATGAACTGTTGCTTCAGATGAAAACATCTAAAAATACACCAACGTAAATATACAAATTGGGTATATTTATTACATTATATTTTTATAGTAAGTCATTTTAGATGATCAGTCTACTGCGAGTTGTTGCTCTCAAGTCCAGTAAACAACTCATGTGCTAACATCTCTTGCAGATTTCATTTTCAAAATGTATTTTCAATAGGGGGTTGTTCCTTTAGTAAGAAAACACAACATTTATAGATTACCTTACATAAAACTTACAGTATTTCTTATATTTTTATCTGCTCTATTTGTGAGTATCTGGGTTAGTTGTCCCCCTGTCATTTTAACCAAACATGTTGTGTGCCTTGAAAATGAGACAGAAAAATAAAGGAAATAAACAGTGCTGGGACTAACAGTGTCCCTGGAGGGGTCCCCCTCTGTTTCTTGCTGTTCTAGTCGACCGGGACAGATCCTGTAAAAGGGTGCATAGCTGGTTTGTTGGGGCCCCATACATGAAAATGCTACTGTAGGCCAATTCTATGCGTTTCCATTATCCTCCACAAGAGGTCACCCAAATCATAACTATAATAAATCAAGAACATTGCTGCCAGTGAACACATTATAAAATACATTTGATCTCACTCTCTTAACATGGAGACAATCAGATCCACATCTAAACATAAAATAGCTAAAACGTTGTAGATGCTATGGAGATTTCACAAATTTTATATACATAGACTATGTGAAATGGATGTGCTTTGCTGTTGTATCAAAGCCAATACTCTGCTAGAAGTACCCATCAATACAGAGAAATTAGTTTCTAGGAACATATAAAGAAACTCAATTCTTTTCAAATCCTTTCTATGCAGATCAAGGATGCATATTGTGGAAAATGGATTCTTATTTGAAATTAATAAATCGTAAACATTACACAGTATTTCAGAGAAACATACATTGTTTCAGGATAAATTAACCATGTCGTACATTAGCATCATCATCCATCCATCCTTTCAATGCATGTTACTTAAGCAAAACCTGCATCATGTTCACGGTTTTGACTGCACCACAACATTGTTTGTTATTCTTTAAACCATCTGAAAAGCTTTTTAAAAGCTTTTTAAACAAGCTGAAAAATAAAGGTTTATGAGACACACATATCTGATCTATTTGGTCTATTCTCAGAGCTGAAATAAAGCAGCCAATCAAAGCTTGATTACATCATGACGTACTGGAGAACAAACCAAGCCTCATGGGGGCTGCTTATTTCGTTGTTTTATGTGTGTTCTGCTTCCTTTCTTTGATAAGACTCCATAAGCTCAACAAGCACCGACCCGCTAAATTGTATATGGTGCATTTTGATCACTTGTGAAAATAAACAGAAACATATACACTCACCTAAAGGATTTTTAGGAACACCATACTAATACTGTGTTTGACCCCCTTTCGCCTTCAGAACTGCCTTAATTCTACGTGGCATTGATTCAAAGAGGTGCTGAAAGTATTCTTTAGAAATGTTGGCCCATATTGATAGGATAGCATCTTGCAGTTGATGGAGATTTATGAGATGCATGAAGCTCCCGTTCCACCACATCCCAAAGATGCTCTATTGGGTTGAGATCTGGTCACTGTGGGGGCCATTTTAGTACAGTGAACTCATTGTCATGTTCAAGAAACAAATTTGAAATGATTCGAGCTTTGTGACATGGTGCATTATCCTGCTGGAAGTAGCCGTCAGAGGATGGGTACATGGTGGTCATAAAGGGATGGACATGGTCAGAAACAATGCTCAGGTAGGCCGTGGCATCTAAACGATGCCCAATTGAAACTAAGGGGCCTAAAGTGTGCCAAGAAAACACCCCCCACACCATTACACCACCACCATAATTGCATTAATGAGAAATTGAACAGATGTTCCGAATAATCCTTTAGGTGAGTGTACAACATTAATATAAAAGCATACAATATTGTATGGAACATTACTACAGTGTATTTGTTTAATGACAGTTAATCACCTCCACAAGTCCCAGGGCACATGATTATATTAAAATCTCTTTCTCATTATACTGTTATTTGAAAAAACTAATCCATCTGTTTCCTTTATGGGTTATCGTTCTATGTGCCATTGCAGGAGGTGCCAAAAGCAGGGAAACACAGGTGGCCAGTCCAAGCATTTGCAAAACCTTGAGTAGTTCTATAATTTATTTTAACAAAAGAAATAAAGAAACAATAGAGGGTTTTTAAGAGGATCTATTGACAGAAATGCAATATAATATACAAAACTGTTTCCTCAGAGGTGTATAAAGACCATTCGTAGTGAACCATTTAGTTTGTAATACCTTAGAATACGCTGTCAATATCTACATACAGAGCCGCCCTAAATACTTTGAATTCGCCGCCATGTTTTGTACAGCAGCCCGTAACGGACAAAGAACTCTACAACGCGCGTTTCCTCTTCCTCTCCGCTGCAGTATAGTATCTGTGATCCGTACGAGTAGATTAAATATATGTTTATTCATCATTGAGTAAGAGAGTACATTTAATTTAAGACAATCTTTTTCTGCAATGAGTCTCTGCTGGAAAGTATCTCCAGATATCTATCAGTATCTCTGCTAAAAGCTTTCGTCATAGTACCGCTGGTCCTAACGCATCTCTACTGGAAAGACTTTATAATATTAGCGCAGGTCCTAGCTCCTGCCTGACTTTTATCCTTCTTTTTATACTTAAAACCCACAGACCTTTTATTTGATGTAATAAATAAGACATCGCTCTTTACAGTCTTTCATATGCCCGCATGATCTCTTCCCTGCGTCAACATGAGAACATCTTTTTATACTGTGGTGGCCACCGTTGTGTCTGGACTGAGCGATTCGTTGCAAATCTTTAATACAACGCTAGTGGCCACTGTTAATCACAAACCGCGCCTTTAACCAAAACTATTCGACAGTGTTTTTGAGTATTATACACTTCAGGTTGGTGGAGAGTACCTGCCTCAAGTGGAGGAGTTCAAGTATCTGGGGGTCTTTTTCACGAGTGAGGGAAGGATGGAACGGGAGATTGACAGACGGATCAGTGCAGCTTCTGCAGTAATGCGGTCGCTGTACCGGTCTGTCGTGGTGAAGAAGGAGCTGAGCCGCAAGGCGAAGCACTCGATTTACCGGTCAATCTACGTTCCTACTCTCACCTATGGTCATGAGCTGTGGGTCATGACCGAAAGGACAAGATCCCGGATACAGGCGGCCGAAATGAGCTTTCTCCGCAGGGTGGCTGGGCGATCCCTTAGAGATAGGGTGAGAAGCTCGGTCACTCGGGAGGAGCTAAGAGTAGATCCGCTGCTCCGCCACATCGAGAGGGGCCAGCTGAGGTGGCTCGGGCATCTTTTCCGGATGCCCCCTGGACGCCTTCCCGTGAAGGTGTTCCGGGCATGTTCCACCGGGAGAAGACCCCGGGGAAGACCTAGGACACGCTGGAGGGACTATGTCTCCCGGCTGGCCTGGGAACGCCTCGGTGTCCCCCCGGAAGAGCTGGAGGAAGTGTCTAGGAAGAGGGAAGTCTGGGCATCCCTGCTTAGACTGCTGCCCCCGCGACCCGGCCCAGGATTAAGCGGAAGAAGATGGATGGATGGATTGAGTATTATGGGAATTATAATATTACCTGACATGTTGAAATGCAGACTGAAATGACATGTTTTTCTGAGATCGCACTCTTTAGGACCCATGTGGAGTCTGCTATCCACTTTAAAATAGAAACATGAAACAGAAGTTGTGGCGTTTTCAGTGCTGTGATGTTTCAAAACCAAAGACTGTTTTATACTTGAATCATTTGTTGATGTTCAGCTAAAGGGGATGAATCTCTGTTATATCTGACATCGGCAAGCGATTGTTAAGCTTGTATTTTTGCTGTTGATGCGCATCTTGTAGCTTTGATTTGCTGGTGAAGTGAGCTTCAGAGAAGTGCTGATAACTGGAGTTTACTAAAAAGAGGTAAAGAGACGGATAGGTGGACATCTGCAGAGTCATGCTTCACCAGATGCAAAGCCTCTCAGCCATCTGATTTTAACAACCGGACATACACACAGAATGACTTTTATATTCCAGTATAGCCGCTCCCAAATTAAAGAGCTGATGGGCTGAAACACAAAACAATGCCAACTGAAGAGGTGCGTTGCACACATAAAAGAGGTTGAGTGCATTAAAATGCTCCCCAATACGTTGCAGTTATGTTTTAACAAAAATTTGACAAAAATTCAGTTTTTTGTGAAATGTAAAACATTGAAAATATTCTAGTAACTTGTTAAAGTCCCTGTGAACCGGATCTTGCGATCGTTTTACTTCCGTAATTTGAAGCATATTTTGACGCATTTCCTTTTTGACGCATTTCCTTGTGAAATGGAATTTTGAATCAGAAAAATTATGGGCGTGGCATTCGTCTTTCGCTGCGATTTGATTGGATGTATAAGAACACCCGTTACATTTAGAAAAGGAACTGGCAGCAGACTGACTGTTGATGGGGAGGAGTTAACGGATGCTCCGTCCAAGCCGTCTTACAACACCATCTGGGATGGATAGTCACTATAAGGCGGAAGGGCATTTATAGATCTGAAGATTATGAGGGCACACGATTTTTACAAAGAGAATGACCCACATTGATAAACTATTTACAACAAACGCTGCAATATTTTAAGATAAATAGGAATTGTCATGTCATTGGGACCTTAAATTTTGTAATGCAGTCTTTCTAGTGCTCTCACCTATAGATTTGATTCTCTGAATCTCTGTATTTCAATTCTTTTTTCCCCAGAACACATCTAATTTTGCCGTGATACCCACCATAGATCCTTGTAAAAGGTGAGAGTGCACCCCTGCCGCTCTACATACAAACACTCATGTTCTCTCATCTCCTGCTCTTCACATCATGATGTCTCATCATAGGGTGAGAACTACACTTCAGCAGGTACAGACAAACCCTCTCAGACTTATCAAACCATTCAGGATTGTACAGACTGGAACAACAGGAAAATGATTGTGCGCTCATTTTTCCTTACTGCAAAAGCAGCATCATCCATCAGGTTCTGTATTTAAAGTTAAATCAAATTTCTGTTTATATCAGTTAATCTGATATACTGTAAGTCTCCCAAGAGTTTCTGTTGTGAATCTCTATTCTACTGTAGGTCAAAGCTTATGCAATTTTGTAAGCATGTGCTTTTTTGACAAACTGCGTGACTAATGTGCTGCTTTCAATGTGTGTCATTGTTTTAGTGAGCAAGTCCTTGATGTTTGTGATGTCAGCTGTATGAATAAGATCTCATTTGGCCAGAGATGATGTAGGCCACATAAAAAAGCTTTACTGTACAGTATATAATTATAATTAACGAATAATTAAAGTTTTCTTTTCATCAGAGATAGATTGAATCAGTCTGAGGCTTTGAAATGAATTAAATAAACACGTTTAATCTGTTTAATATGAAGTTTAATATGAATGCAGATGATGGATAAAACAGTGGCAGTACAAGATTCTTGTGGGTTGGAGAGAAAAGATTTGTTCAAACGGTAATTGCTTTTCATGAAGACTTTAATTTCAGAATTACAGGTGCTAATCAGACATTTTATTGCCATCCGAATTGGAAATGTCAGTGTATTTCTTCCACTTCCCTTGAGAAAACTTCCAGCCAAAACACCTAGTGTTTATTATCATTTTCCATCGGAATCCTCAGTGCGCATTTACAATTTACAAAGTAGAATTGGCACGAAATTTTTGACAATTATTTTTTGGATCGCTGCTAAGTGCCGTAGTGGCGTTTCTTTGACACTTTTGGAATTAATGAGAATTTAGAAATATGGCACAAACACTTATTAGTAAAGCATTTCTGACAGACACTGTGTTTTTACTTTTGAACAGCGTGCTCTCTCAGAATAGTATTGTTTGGGTTGGCCCCAGACCGCCGGGCTGGTGATAGGAACTCTGGTGGAGAGAGACAGATTGATATCAAATTATGCAAATGAGTGAAGATGCATCTCTCTGTAAAAGAAAGCACACGTATTCCTCAGACTTTTAATTATACCATTGTCACATTAACAACCAGTTGATCAGTTTGGTCTTTTGAACACAGATTTAAAGGGATAGTTCATTAAAATGGAAATTCTGTCATCATTTACCATTAGATTGGAACAAACCTTACAGAGGGACGACTGCATTTACAACAGATACATTGTGTTCATGTTGTACTTTAAAGGGGTGCGGCAACGATGTGTCATGCATTCTGACTTCTTCACAATGTTACAGTGTCTTAACATGGTCAACTTGTCAAAAAACGAGTCGGGCGTATTACGTTGTATTTCTGTGCTCAATACACTCCCCCTGCGATCATACAGGTTTCGGAAAGTTTTTTTCGAACATATAAAACTGTTTTGTGTTATGAATCTCGAGGACGAACCCAATTGCAAGGCAGAGACAGGCAGATGAAGGGATTAACAATATTTATTATAATACAAGACAACAGAACAGGCAAAACAAAACCCACAAGGGGGGGAAACAAGACAGGATAAATAATAAACTTTAATAAGGACACTGACTAACTAAAACTAAGAAAACAAACACTTGAACAACACTAACATTAACTAAACTACTATTACAAGACAAGGAAACAGGAACTCGGGAGACAAGGAACTTGAAACAGTAAGACTTTCACAGGACCAGCATACAACAACAGGTACAATTTACAATGAACGCGCACAGGACAATGAAACATGAGGACTCTTTATAGGGAACAAACTTAAGAGGGAACAGGTGAAGGGGATAAACACTCAAGGAGAGGTAATTAACACAAACTAGGAAACAGGAGTGTAGGAACGATGACGCAGACCAGAGAGAGAAGAAATCGTCTCTCTCCCACATGAAACAGAGGATCCTGTATGATTCCACCTCTAGGACAAGAAATACCTGACAAGGTGAGGTGGAATCATGACAGAACCCCCGCCTTAAGGAGCAGCATCCTGATGCTCCTCAGAGGCACAAACAAGACAGGACAGACTGGGACACTGACAAGACCAAACAAAACATGGAAAACATGACAAGGGGCAGACATGCAAGAACAATAAACGGGTTGGGGTGAGACAATAAAAATAACAAACAAGGGAGGGGGGGTGGGGGCAAACAAGAGTACATGGGGGGAAGTCCAGAAGGGGCAGGGCTGGGAGGGGAAGTCCTAGCCCTGGGGGACGCGCCAGAGCGCGGAGCCCCAGGGGGCTTGACAGGGCTTGGCGCCGGTGGGAAGGCCGGCTGGAGAGGGCTTGACGCCGGTGGGATGGCCGGCTGGACAGGGCCTGACACCGGTGGGAAGGCCGGCTGGACAGGGCTTGACGCCGGTGGGAAGGCCGGCTGGACAGGGCTTGACGGCGGTGGGAAGACCGGCTGGACAGGGAAATACCTGACAAGGTGAGGTGGAATCATGACAGTTTTGTAACAAATTTTTCTTATTCCCTTGTCAGACAATGCACCCAGAAAATCAGGAGAAGGAGCATACGCAGATGTCACTTTCACTTGTGTGCAGGAGAGAGAGAGAGAGAGAGCATACGTTCGCGAAGTTCAGCTGTTTGTTTGTTCACTGCATTTGGGTGATGAATGTTATATAAACGGTGGATATGACGCTGGATTTGAATATGGTTTGAAATTGATACTGTATATGGAGCCGTCCCAGCGCTAAAAGATGCCGGACATGAACCGCATGCGGTAGGTGAAACTGATGTCTGTGTTTGGTTGATAATGTGATTTAGTTCAGTCTACCCCTCCACCCCGCACACGCCGTATGATTTCGGAAATAATCGTAAAACCGTATCTATCTTTTATAAATGTGATCAAACTAAATACAACGTATGCAATACTACTCTAGATTAATATGAAATTTGCAGAAACCCTGTCTGTAACGGTCGCTTTAAAATAAATTGCTGTCCAAATACATTGTTTTATTAAAAAAAGTAATGGCTGAATTCTATTCTTACAGTTGTCACTCTTAGAAACAACACTTAAAAACGGTTATATGGATCATTTGTTGAGTGGTCGTGTTTGCTTCTAATTTTTAGGTTTTCAAGCATCTCTGTCATTGAACTTTGACCTGTTTGTTTTGTATCATATTGTGAGTCTGGCTGCTATTCTGGAGTATATGGATTTCTTCACAAAATAGAGATTCATCTTTAACCCGTGACCACTTATTATACATGGTGAGAATAATAAAGATGTTGCGTCTTATACATGAACACACTTTATATCTAGAAAATAAACAGTATTCTCCTACATTGAAATCTACAAAATATCTTCACCTCACCAGAAATTTGTTTTGTATTAAATGTAGCTCATTGTTAAAGATACTTAGTAAATGTGTGTTTCTGGCCTTAATATACCCATCTGCTCAGAGACCTCATTAATTTAACATCACATTATGGAAATGCTGTAAAATGTCCTTTAGATTTTATTTACACAAATGTCGGGAAGTGACACAGTTTTATCATTATGTGTTTTCACTGGGGACTTTCACGTTGCTAACACAATGGCGTTAAGTAACAGAAACATCTGAAACTGTTGATTGCTTCAGATCTACTTTAAATCACCTTCAGACAAGATTTTTTTTAGGCATTTCTTTTTAGAAAATGTGATTAAAATAATGACTTTATCAAAACAGTAAATCTAGACATACAGTTTTTGATTAGACATAACGTTAATTAACATCTCCAGCATTTCACAAATCCTACTAAGGTAAGAGCTTCTGTGATGCAGTGTTCATTATGACCTGAGGGCTGTCCCATAAAACAAGATTACGAAATAAGCCAGGTTTATTTTGTTCAATCAGAGTTATTCTCTGTCTATTCAGTTTCATAAAGCTAACTTAAAATAGTTTGAAACTAATGCTGGGAGAATAGCCTGGTCCGGGGCAGGCTAACTGACAGGATAAGCCTTAGTTGTTGCTTAACTAGAGGTCAGTTAACCATCTGACCCACAGTAATGTGATGATATTACCACTGATTCATGTTGCAATGTTATATCACTTTATTCAACAATGTAAATAATTTAATCAGTTAAATTTATTATAGACTATGATAAAAAATGAATGTACTGTCTGTTGTCATACATCTGTGTTAGATTATATTGATTTGATATCAAATGTTTAAACGGTAAAATTTAAGTATAGGGGGCAATTCTCACTCACAACAAGTAGTTATTAGCATGCCTATTATTGGCATATTAGATGTTTATTAGTACTTATACAGCACTTATTCTGCATGATCGTACACTACATCCCTGATCATACCCAATACCTAAACCTAACAACTACTCTACTAACTATTAATAAGAAACAAATTAACAGTTAATTGGGGGAAAAGTCATGTTAATGGTTTGCGAGAATTACCCCTATACTTAAGAGTGACTGTTTAAACTAATGTCCGTAAAGTTTGAATTTTAACATTCCCCAATAAAATGATACTAGCTAGAAACAACAATTTCAAACAGTTAGACTGGATGAAAAGATCTAGTATCTAATTCCAATTCATTTAAAGCGACCTACAGTTTCCAAAAATGTCAAGGTAAAAGGGATGTTATTGTGTTATTGACTCCTGAAGAGAGGTTGTGTTGTTGTAGAGAAGGACTGATTGGGCAATAAGCAAATTTTCAATTAAACAGGCAGAGTTATATTTTTTGTAGCTTTCAATTTTCACTTTTCTTTCAGTTTAATATATTTATTTTATTAGAGGTTGAATCTGCTTGACGGGAGAGAAATCATGCTATTAAATAATATTGAAACAAGGTCATGTGTCACTGTCTTATGGCGTTTTTTCTTGCATCTTTTTCCAGTTGTTGGATTTTAATCATTTACTTTCAACTGTATTATTTTTCCTAATCTTTTTTTATAGCATACACGCTCTACCTCTCCAAAGCGATCGCTTTTGTGAGAGGTAGCGTGTATGCAGTCTTTGTCTTCTTTACATTATTCTGTAGGAACAGAAAAAATGATTTGATAAGATGCTCTTGGCATCTTGTTGTAATGACTTAACATTCCCAGTCACATGTGGTTCCAGTCTAAAGGGGCTTACACACCGGACGCGGAAGCGCCGCGCAGCGTCATGTCTTGATAAGCTCATAGGCATCGCTTACCGGACGCGTACATTCTGTATGCGACATGTATAAAAGCATACAAGCTTAAAGTCGTCTACTAATTCAATAGATACAAGAATGGATAAGTTTTAACATAATTATCATAAAGTGGTGTAAATCGTTGAAAAGTGTATGTTAAATGTTCACAAATCTGTACAATTGATTTGTTGTTTCAGTTGTCTAGGCAACTATTTGTTGTAAAGCCTAGTTGTCAGCTTGATTGTTAACCAAACCGGGCATTTCATCCTGTTTCATATTTTTTTTTAAATCCCGGTACACTATAAATGTAAAACTAATGTTGGGTCATATGTGAATTAATTAATGTGTGGTGGTCTGTTTCACGGCAAGACTCAGAACAGGGCCTATAGTTGTGAAGGAGCGCCGCCGCCATTGTGTGGACACACTCATAGAAAACAATGTTTTCATTTTCAATATCGCGCAACCTCGCTGCACGGCTCAGCGCTTTGCATCCTTTGTGCAACCCCCTTAAGAGGGGCTAGTCAGTGTCTATCAGACAATGATATTTGGAATATACACAATAAGAGCATCTCACCACACAAGTGGGCCTTCAAACTAATGTGCAAACAGTGATTACTGTAACTTAGATCTCCATTAACATACAGACACATTATAATGAACTGTAGATCAGTTATCTGAAAAACTCTGTTAATTGACAATAAATCAATGCTTTAAACTTTCTCATACTCACAGGGTTTCTGGTGGGTTTTTTGAGGCTAAGATATAGTTATGCACATTACACCAATAATGAAACCTAATGGTAACCAAAGACATTTACACACCACTGTATTGTAATACGTTATATGAAAAATAAAAACAGGTTATACGTTAAACCTTTTCCTTGCTAACTGTTTAAATAAATTGTAGCAAACATTATTGTTTTTAATTATTTTCTTTATTTGTATTCAAATAGGCTATATGAATACATTTGAACACTTCATACTGCATGCATTGAGTCATTAGGGAATTTCTTTTCCAACCCTGCCCCTGGTGAGCTACCCTCCTGAAGATTTCAGCTCACACTTATCTATGATCATCCAGTCAATGTGTTCAGGGTTGCTTGTTAATCACCAACAAGGGTTTGAGATTCCTGCACTAGAGTCTATTTAACAGTATGTCCTTCATCAGCTGGAAAAATAGTGTTCTGAAAGTGAACGATATTGTTCTCTTTATCGCTACAGTTGTAATGTGAACCCGCTATCTTCCTAAATGTAGAAGGATTTTTAAAACGTTACATTTTATAGTTAAGGTAACATAATAATGTGAACGGCCCTGTAATCTCTGGACAGATCAGACTTGTTACCTAGCAACATCTGCATGCCCTATTTTATATTCATGAACTGAGCTTCCACCATGTTATGAAATCCCAACCAGACACGCAGAGCAACTTCACTGTTAAAGAAAATTTCAGATGCCTTAAATTTTTAAGTTATATAAAACTAGCTTTATGAGTCAATTGAACTATAGAACCAACTTAAAAAAGTGTAGTTGGATTTTACAACAATTTTCTAAGTAAGTTCAATATAATTTACGTTAAATAGACTCAAAAAGCTAATTTGATTTAACTTTAAAATTTTATTTTATTTTTAGTTGTTTTTTATACTTCAAAACTACAGCCATTTAATCTTCGGTCTGTTGTCAGACGTAAGGAAAGAGGAAAACAACAGCAACGGCTGAAGTTCTGAAAACCAATAAACAACATGTTGCTTTCAAATCTTGAGGTAAAATCAGATGCCTCTAAAACATGTGCAGCACCTCTTTAATTCACCACATCACATCTGATTTGAATTGCATTCATCCAAGAGCACAGATGTGTGCCGAGAACACTGATTGACTTTCATTTGCTTAGTTGCTACTTAATCAGACTGAGAAAATAGGGACGTCCACGCACAAACCGAAAATTCATCAAATACAGCAAATAACCGGTAGAGACTCAGCAGTCGTATGAGTAAAAGGAGTATCTACTAATAATGACCATCCAGAATAGAAACATAATATTTTATACCTAGCTGTGCCAAAGCAACATACCGCAGAGAGAAGTAACCTCAGCTAGTTAGTGTTTGGGGGCTCTGCTCACTAAACGAAATGTGCTCGAGTAAAAACACACAATTTAGCCAAATTAAGTGATAAAAACAAGCAGAAAAAAAGACTTCATATTGGACATGAAGTAAAATAAACAGAGCTAAGCTAGATTGAACAAAGCCACAGACACTTTGTAAATGCACATTGACAATGTTAATCTAGATATTAATCACTGTCTAAATCTAAACCGTACCTTCCTTTTTTGAATATAAATCAATACTACTGGTTTGCCTTTATGTTTGTCTGTGGGTTTTGCAAAAATTTAATCAATAAGAAGAAAAAAGCTTTTCCACTTTGACGACACAGATATGAGGTTTCAGTCAGCAACAACATGCTCGGTAATACATGTTTGCGTATTGGTTAAAGACATCTACAAGAATTGTCATTATTTATAAACATTTATAATAATAGTTTTTATTTTACATTTTCTGACGAAATAGTAAACACGTTCTCATGTAATCTAGCCTTTATGGATTTCTTTAAATTGTGTTTATACACAGTGAGGGGCGTATTTACCATTTTGTAGGCCCTAAGCAAAGTCAAGACCTGAGGCC
Organism: Triplophysa dalaica; assembly: GCF_015846415.1. Taxonomy (NCBI): domain Eukaryota; kingdom Metazoa; phylum Chordata; class Actinopteri; order Cypriniformes; family Nemacheilidae; genus Triplophysa; species Triplophysa dalaica. The sequence continues at coordinate 21,512,544 of NC_079548.1, read as the reverse complement.
CCACACACATTGCCTAACATTTTTGTTTGAATTGCACAATATTATTGATTACATGCAATTAATGAGACATATATACACATAAATATAAACTGGATTTATTTTACGTTGAACCACATAACAGCACAAACTCTCTACAGTTTGTTATAAGAATAAAACTTCTTGGTTTTGGGATGAAAAAGTGTCCTTTGTTTTATTCAGAATAATACAGAATGCTTTTAGTTACAGTACAAGTAAAAGGTGCAATATTCTTCTTTTCATGCTTAGTTTCATTGATTTGCTATATGCGTAAAGTTAGTATAAGAATAATTTTCTTTCGCTTTCTTTCTGGTTAACAACTCTATTGTACACACTCAAGAGTATCCGTATGGTGCATACATATTTATGCAAAGACTTTTAAAATAAATCTCATGTACTTCTGACCCCAGAAAACCCCGTAGGTGTTTTGAATGGTTGCCTGGACGTTGCTGTTTGGTTGCCACGACATAAAGTGTTTTAGCACTGTTTGCCAAGTCCATTATATTCTGCTCTCTACACATGACTTGACTGCAGCGTAGTGTCTGCTGGATAAAAAAACACAATAAAAACATGATAACACAATATCATGTTGATTTTAGGACCAAACTCCTGAATTTTTAACCAGAAAAATCACATTACAATTTAAAAAACTGAGTGGTCGTCTTCACATCTACCATTTACCTTTTAGGGACAGCATGTTCACAATTATATGCATCAAATCAGTAATATGTCAAGATATGCTAAAGTGACATTGTGGCTTATGAATATTAATGTCGTATCTTTATGATCTGAAGGTTTGGAAGCATAACGAATTATTGATCTGTGGAGAAGTTACTAAATACTGAGGGCTTTATTTGAATGCTTAAACCACAAGTTTAAAATGTAATTGTATTGATGCTTGCTTTAAACAGTATAATTCAACAATACCCCTGTAGTCCACAACCTCATGCTTTTTTATGATCCCAAAACCATTCTTTGCATCGTAAGAGAGATGAAGATGAAATAGTCTTGGCTTTTGTCACAGACGTGATGTGGGGATGTCAGAATTTTAAGAGGATTCTCCCCTTTGAAGTTTCATTCTGATGTGCTATGAAATATTCTGCTTGTAGCAGAGAATGTGTCATTCAGTCAGCGAGGTGAAGGTGTGCTGAAGTCAACGTAGGACACTGGGGGTCATTTTACCCGTTTAAAAGCATGAGTGGAAGTAAGACTAAATGAACCAACAGACTGCTTTGGCATTCTCACCCTCACTGTTTTGCGTTTGTCTTGTAATGAGATCACCGCACTGAGCTCTGATTGGCTGCCGACACGACGCCCGATTTCAAAGCTGGCTCTTGCCTGATTCTCAATCTACAAGAATTGTGCCGCGAGGGAGCGCAGAGGGGTACGACAGAATGCAAAGCAAGAAAGGCGTGCTAGAAGATTATCTGTGAGTCAGGATATGAGGGGGTTTCTGAGGTCTCTTCACACAGGCATCAATTACAGACATTGAGATTTGACTCAACCCTGGACCATCCCATCTTCTGGGTCCAGGGTCACATGTGTACAGTGAGACGTAATCACATGCGTAATCTTTCAGTGGGAACAGTAGTGGTCATACTAAGAAGCCTGTACTGACAGTCATCACGGACAGAGGCCTTCGCCTCTAGCAGTGAGGCGTCGTCCGGAGCCGTAAGACTGGGAAACACTGCTCTCCTCTTGGAGAGTGTGTTACAGAGATTCACTAAGGGAGGTACATGTGGAGACACTAACATGGTTTGACCAGTGGGGAGACACATGCGAGAAATGTGTCAACCGAGTAGTGGAGACAGAGCCCAGGTTGGGTCGCCACCGGAGGGGAGGTCAAAGATTCACCAACAGGGGAATCAGGAGTGAGGGATTCAACATACAGGACTACCCTGCAGGGGAGTCACTACGTATGGGGCAAAAGTCCTAGTGTAGGGGTCCACCTGAGCAGGGGCAACTCTACCAATACTGGACTTGGTTTCAACAGACCGCTCCACCTGGCCTGTTTACCCAAAAATGCCAATGCTTAGTGATGGATGGAATGCCTGTACTTCACCCTAAGGGGAAAGTAGGGACGCTATATAGTGCACTGGACTCACCTGAAAAGGAGAAATTGCGCTTTCGTAGGCATACACCAAGGCCAGAAGCGTGTGAGACATGGGCTGACACTTGAGAAGGTACTGGGTGTAGCCCAACCCGCAGCATTACATATGTCTGCCAGAGAGGCGTCTTGAGCCAGTTTTCACGAGGAGGACATACTCAGAGTGGAGGGGGCTCTCACTTCCAGTGGGCATAGGCAATCTTGAGACTGGTATGCCAAAGTAATGGCACCCACAATCCAATGTGCCAACCTCTGTTTGGAGGGAGCCCTCCCCTGGTGCTGTCCTCCAAAACAGACAAAGAGTGTGGAGACCGGCGTTTCTGAGGGGCTCGAAAGGGGCCGTACCAAGGCCCTGTAGGACCATATGATGGATTCACCTCTCTCGCACCCCTGAGGAACCTGGTGACCGGGTTATGTCGACCAAGAGACTTCAAGAGAGATCATGATGGCGGCAATAGCGGCTACATACACTCTCAACGTGGATGGGGAGAGATTAGTCCCTAGTCTCTGTTGTAAGAAGGTCAACACTGACCTGAAGGTGCGTTTGCCATTCGCCAAGCCCCTTGGCGTTTTAAATTCCTCTCGGAGATGATAGGTTCTCAAGATCAAACCCCAGCATGTCTCTTAACCCAACATCGAGAGACTGACTGAAGGGGAACATCAAATATTGGGCAGAATGCCTATTTACAATGAGTGCACTGTCAAAAATGTCTTACATTTTTAAGCTTTACAAGTAATTTGGATTTAAATTATATTAACCTGACTAAATGCATTTTGTATAGCATAAAAAATCTAGTTTCACCAATTTCATTTTATAATTCAGTTTAGTATAATTAAAATTTAATTCAAGACGTAAAAATGCAAAACTCCATTTGAAAGTCTTCATGCTTAATGTGCCAATGTGCTTTTCATTGCAGCACTGGCAACCTATGATGTGTGGCTAATAGATAACATACTGCCGTGTCATATTTGAAGCTCACAACATTTGACAGATATGGTGGAGGATTTTTCAACAAACAATGACCTACATTTGGGGCTGATTCTCAAACAAACAATTGTATGGTAAGGTCTTACAACCTTTTTAATGAAGGTTTTTGAAGCTTGTCAGCTCTTGTCTCATTAATAGAAAGAGGTCTCTGCACATATTTCATCCACATCTGCAATATTTCATCTTTTGCGGTCTATGAAAGAAAATCATACGGTTTTGTAGCAATATGAGATGAGATTTCTATTTGGCTGACCTAACCCTTTAATAACCACGACCAAGAAACAGCTGCATTGAGAATCTTTGACTGACCTTGAAACTCTGTGAAGAAGCTCTATGATACGTCTCAGGTCTCTGTCACACTGATCAGTCAACAGACACCAAGAGAAGAGATCAATGAGTGTCAAGATAACAGCAGCAGTCACTGACGCCCCCCTTTAGTCCTCCTGCGAAGAACACATGGCACCATCAATCCTCCTGACCTTACAAAACACACTAGCTGGTTGCATCAGGTGCAGCGAATGGGATTTTGCAATTAACCTTCTGCTCTATCGGCAAGTATTTCATCTTAGGAAACTCAACTTCTAAAGCCACGTTATATATGATGCTTATCAAATCCATGACCAGTGCGCTCCTAACACAATGCTCTACAACTTATGTCACTGTAACTTTATATAAATCACTGTCGGACCGTAGTTTTAAGCCAATAATATGTTGATGGAAAATGAAGATGTAGAGGTAAAACAAAAGTATCTCCATTGTCAGATTGTGAGGTTCACGTGTCTAACATTCTCCGATGTGCTAAAAATGAGTAATTTCTCACTCATGCTTCAAGTTTCAGTCAACTTTTTGGCAACGTTACAATTCCTGGGGTGTTCACAAGGATTTAAGCTTGTATATTAACACTCTCAATAACCTCAGGCCTTCTCAGATGTCTGTAGCAGATGTAGCACAGTTTGCTCATAATGTGTTTCGTAACAGCACAGCTCTGGGTTCAATGCTATTTTCACTTTCGTGTGATATGAAATACATTTGGCTGTCACAGATATGGTTAAGACCAAACAAAACACGCCGATACGGTTTGTGATAAACAGCATGGGGTTCCAAATCTATGGAATTGGTGAAGATTTTTTTTGTTTTTTTAAACGTACTCGGTAACTTACGTATCCTCGGTTCCCTGAGATACGGGAACGAGTACTGCGTAGCGGAACGCTATTGGAAAACTCATTTTTCTATAATGACTGAAGCTTTTTCCAATAACAAAGTGAATACTGCACAGCCATTGGTTTGTGAAAAGTAAAATTTTGAACCAATGGCAGCAAAGCTGCACGGACCTATGACGATGGAGCCCGTAAATGTAGGCGGGGCTTATGGCTATATAAGCAGACACATCGTCGCAGTGTCCTCAGGTTACTTCGACTGAAGCGATGACCATGCAGATTGTAAGCATGGCCAGGAACGGAGTACTCATTCCCGCATCTCAGGTAACCGAGGTTACGTAAATTCCTATCGATACTTCACTCGTACTGCATTGCAGGACGCTATGGGGAACCAATACAATCCTGGCGTGCTACAAGAGGAACGATAATAATAAACTACCCTGGAGCTAGGCGTGGGGGCCAAGTATGGAGAAGGGGAATCCTGCAAAGCGGATTGGGCCAAGCTAAAAGGTAACTCAGTCTGGTAATCGTCCCATGATAGTGTGCCTAGTGCCGGGGCGCTTGGGAGCAACCGTAGTCCGTTGACCAGGGGGAAAATCCCTTAAGCAGCGAGGGACATCCAGACTAGACCATGTCCAAAGAGAGGCGACACCTTTAGTAGAATGGGCTCTAACTCATGTGGGGCTTTGAAGGCCCAAGGTAGAACATGTTAGCACAATAGCCTCAACAATCCATCTAGAAAACCCTTTGGTCGGCTCACCGAAGCAAACAAAGAGCTTTTCCGAGCGCCTGAAGGGGGCGGAATGCTCGATGCTAATCTTCAGTGCTCTGATGGGGCAGAGCAGGTTTAGCTCCGGGTCCTGCTCGGAGGAGTGAATCGCAGAAATTTTTACTACCTGTGCCCTGAACGGGGTAGAGAGCACCTTCGGTATGTATCTTGGTTTGAGGACCACCCTAGAGTCGTCATACCCTGGGGATGGCCTGCCAGTGCTTGGCCCGTGTGGCAAGGGGTTGAATGTTTTGTGGGGGCAAACCGCCAGTCCGGGGTTTGATTCCCATGACAAGTGGAAGAGGAAGATTGCTCTTTTTCTAAAAAACGTTCTTTTTTTTTTTTTATATAACAGTGGGTTGGTTTGCGAGTGCTAGAATGGGCCCAACGTTCATAACAGGGCATAAACACACAGTTTTGCTAGCATCCAGAATTGAAAGAGGTACTTGGGAGTTGAATAGAGCTTGCTTGATGGCCGGTCCAGCCACGGCAAGCCCTGTTTCCCTCCTCTTCCTCACAAGCGGTGCCTGAGGTGCAGGGTCCAGCGTGATCTTGGGCCGGGTCCCTGCCATTGAGGGTGAGAGAAGCGTTTTCTAGACCTGGATCGCGGGCGCTTTTGGCGCCGTCTGCTTAGCGGGAGGAGTGACTTTTGCTGGCTGCTGTGTTGGTGCTGGCATAGGTCGGGTAGACTAGAACCTAGAGCCTGGTCGTTTTGAAGTGTTTCCGAAGAGGCCCATGTTAGAGATCGGTGCGTCATCCATAAGTGGCGATGAGCAACACAAGACTGGACATTGATCTGCCTATCGCCCGGGCAGGGGCCTTGGTGGTGCATAGAGCAAGATCGGTAGCACTCAGCAGCTCTCTGTTGGATGCTGGGTCGCACCCAGACTCATCAATTCCCTGGAGGAGTTTAGCTTGGTACACCGGGAGCACCTCCATGGAGTGAAGCGCTGAAGCCGCTTATCCAGCAGACGAGAAGGTGTGTTACTTTGGCCGTCCATCCGATGGCGGTGAGCGGACACAGGTGAGCGGCCACAGGCTCATCAAGGGGAGGCAGCCTCTCGTAACCTTTTTTTTTTCGTGGTCAATCGAGGTGAGAGCAGAGGATATATATAAATAAAACAAACCAAAGTAAGTCTCTTTAACATTATCTTTATTGCTTAAGTTTATGGCATTTGTAATGTTAAACAATTTAAATCATTGTTAAATTATTATATTGTTTAAATAAGTCAAGTAAACGGTGCTAAACTTTAGCTCGCAGTCGCAACATAAAAGCCAATGGGCCAGACACTGCGCGATGACCGTCTGTTGTGTGGTTTGGCTTTTGATCATGACGAATACAGGAAAGTGTGGCCTGCAGCTGGGGAACAGGGACATCAATCAGGCAGGTGTTGAGCACCGAATTTTATCTTTATGATGTGAGAGAATCTCACAGAATGCAGGAGGAGACACTGCATTTATTCACAGTGAAAAGAGGCTGAAATGATTTCTCACTTTACAAAGCAGCAGTTTTCATAGTCATTAAATAAAATACAACAGATCATTAAAAACGTCAAGTAAATATGTTGATCTGTTTGCAGAAACAATAACATTATAATTAATATTAATTTCTGTATATCACCTAATCTTATATTCTTCTGAATTATAGCATGTTAAACGTTTACTTTGTTTGAGCTTTACTAACTTAATAAATATCTCCAATTAGCCAGGACGCATAGCTGGATTGTAATTTTCCTTTGAGCCTGAGGGCAATCTGACCAGTAATGAGGAGAGTTAGTTTGCATTCAATAATGACTGTATTTTAGTGTATTTTATATTTTTTCAACATTTTTTGATTAAGAGAATCGTTAAAGTGTAATTCTCCTCTATAAAACAAATGAGGCAGCTTTTTCAATTTCTGTGGCTGCCAAGGCCAAATTATACATTAAGTAACTCACTAAGGTTTGGGCAGAAGGATAAACGGTCACACTTTTCATAGTTGTGTGTGACACTCCATCACATCACTTGCTTGTCTAAAAAAAACTTAACAATAATAAGAGTAAAATAAGAATAAAAAACAAAAGAAGTGAGTTTCCTTTGAAAGCATTACAATGGGAAGAGATCACGCCCTCCCTTCATTGGTCTCACCAAAGCAATGCCTCCTCACGTCAATGAAACGCTTGTCAGTTTTCATTGAAGTAATGGTTTATTTTGCATTTTTTAGCTTTCGCACCTTATTTGGATGCGTTTTTGATGCTCTTATCACAGTGTCATATATTTAACCGTCCAATCATGAGCCTGTGGCCTTGTGACCATGTAAATCTGACTTTTATGGCAGATTACACTCATTCATCAAAAACAAACATTTTTAAAGGCTTTTGGAGCCGGATGGCTTTGCGTCAGTAATGATTTGAGTCTGAAGATAGTTGAATGTCAGGAAGGAGAGGGGCTTACGCACGCACGAGGGCACAGGTCAACCGCATGACTGATTCATCTGACTCATCGCAGGGATCCATAATCCAGGTAATGTCTTTATCTGTCCCCATCCGATTCTGAGTAGTTCTCATCTGGGAAATCAAACAGCGTCCAGATTACACATACGGTAATCGGGATTAAAGGATGACAGAATAACAAAATCGACTATGGTACTTTTTTTAGCTTGTGGAGATATAATCTTCTGAGCTCTGACTGATGCACGCCACACACAAAAAAGCTAAAAACAAAATCAGAAAAGCTGATTGTGAAAATCATTATTTTTTGCTTGTTTCTATTTCTGAAACGTTGCATTGATTAGCAGATACATTTTATCCAGACCTTCACAAGGATGTGCTTAACCAAGTTCATTCCGGTGTGATACTGTAAAAACTTTTTACAAATAATATTGTACAAAATAGTTTGTTGTTTTTGAGGGTTCAATTTAAAATAAGAAGATACCTGGGTGCTTTCAAATTTTGAGTTTATTCAGCTTAAAAATTTAGTTAACTCATCGAGTTTAGTCAACTTGCCGAAATTCATGGTCTTAACTTACTAATTTAACGTGAATTGACTCAAAATTTTGAGGCAACCTTGCAACTTATTTTTTTAAGTAAAACAAACAAAAACAATATTATTAGCAAATAGTTAAAATGCATTACTATTTAGCACTACAAACATCTTAAAATGCATATATGTAGATCAAAAATCATGCAGACATGCTCAGATTTTGATCCTCAGTTTTTCTAAATTTCATTCAGCATTCTTTAATGAATGAGTCCCCAAAAACAGAGAAAAAACAGAATAGTTACAAGAAAACACCACCCACTTATGTAACTATTGTTACAAAAAAGCAAGGATATTAGGTTTATGGATGATGTATTCACCAAAGAAGTGAAAAGAGTGTCTTAGAGTACGGTTCAGACGGATTGGTGTGAAAAGAAAGGATGTGACATTCAGGTTTTATAATTTAACGAGTTTCTCAGCTGAAGGGGGTTTGTGTCACGTTTTTTGTGGAATGGGGGAATAGGATTGTTAAGTGGATGCTTGAAGAGGTCACCGTTGTGTTCTTCACCATCTCTCTGACTGTAATTACACAGAGACATGTGTTAGCTAGCCGGATCTTTGTCTGAGGCCGCAGCTGAAAAACTGGCATTTTAATTTACCCCTCACAACTGTGAAACATGCCCTTTTCATGAAGACCAGATACAGAAACACTGTCTGCCTTTAATTACCACTTCATACATGAATACTCTCGGCTTTTCCAACATGAACCCAACTACTCTATAGGCAACAGCAAGAGAACCTTCAAAACAATCGGGAACCCTTTAAAAGAAGATCAATTAAAAAATAGTAAAATTTAGTGTAAAATTTAAAAACTGATTAAGTTTTTTTTAACAGAGTTTGAAATTACATCTATATATACATATATTGTTGCTGTGGAATCTTCATATATATTATGATTTCATTTTTTTCCATACATTTTAAAATATATTTTAAAAATATTAAAACCAAAGTGTCAACACAATGTCAATTTCCTGAAAATGCCATTTCCTTAAAAGGAGCAAAAAACCAAACAAACATAAAATATATGTAAAGGTATATTTAGGCAACAGGTTGGTAAAAAATGAAAAGTTTTATTTTTAATATATATTAAAAAATTGAATAAGAAAGTGTTTTTTTGTAGAGGTTTTAATAGTATTTTGAATTTTGCTCTACATTGCATTGTGTTTAAGGGTTAACGCAAAATGACCGTAAAAATAAACAGATAGTGTCCTATTACATTTTCAGTTTATTATGATTTTATTATTATTATTACAACAACGTTGTCATTATCAGCAAAAACTTTGACCAGACATAAAGTAATAAATGAATAAAGTCATTCTGAAGCGCCGCACAGGTATCTTGAGATCTGAGAACAGTGTGTGGCTTTGCTTAGAGATCTTCGCAGAGAAGACATGTGACATTGCAAGCCTCTGTTCTCCAGGAGAAACCTCTTAGAAGAAGGACACTCAGGTTGTTCCTTATTTAATCATTACTGACGCATTTGATCTTATTTGTGATTTTTCTTCACTATGGATCATTTTCATGAGTGGATCTGAAACTGACAACAGTATTGTTATAGACTCAAGGTGCTTGATCTCTTCTTGCTGTCAGTTTTTATATTGTGCACATATGTCTGCAGTTCTTAATTGACTTTAAAATGGTTTAAGTGATAAAGTAATTACATTGCAATGCCTCTGGAAGAGGAAACCCATGAATTACCACCAGTGACAACCCCAAGAGTGAAAATTAAAGCCCAGAAAAAGCCTGACCTACATTTATGCGCTCATAAGCCGCAGATTTTTTCATTTCCACCTGGAAGCTTGCCAAGACCAGGATTTTGCAGCTGTTGGAAGCAATTTGATGCATAACAGAAGAAAGTTCAAACGTTTACGCGGATTCATAGCTTGTATGGACTCTAAAACAACACAGCATTTCAGTTAAGTGCTAGACAACAAAACAACACAAATCTTCTGTTTGGCCTGAGATGTGATGCGTCAGACAACGAGAAGAGTCTGGAAAGACCCCTACAGCTCCCAAAACAATATCATCATACTTGTCATTTCACATTCAGGTATCTCAGACATTTTCTTTAGATCTATTGTTTACATCTATTAATTCAATTTGGTTTATTTATATTGCGCTTATCACAATGTGCATTGTTCCAAAGCAGCTTTACAGTAGCAAATAAGAAAAACCTGAAAAACACAGAATTTATAGAGCAAGCAAGATCATTGTAATAAATAATATCTAATAAATAAATAGATGCAGTCTCCGGGTGAGCAAGCCAAACTCCAACGATGAATAATGGAGAATTATAAAAACTCGAGAGAAACCAGGCTTAGCCGGGGGTGCCAGATCGTCTCTGATGTGTCATAGCTGCACTCAGTGACCACGACCATAAGCCACCGAACAAACATCCACGATATTAATACTCTATTAATAAATCTATTAATGTATTAATACTATTATTATAATAAATCACATATTTCGATAGATTTATTATGTATTAACAGATTTGTCAGGCTGTAGCTTTGGCAGTGAACAGATGTGATTATATATATATATATATATGTATAGTTATTTGGTTTAGGTGACACTTAAGCAGGAATAGTTGTTTATTTGACCAACAAATAGACTTTACCTATACATCCATTTTCAATGCTGTAAGGATTGAAAAAGAAACCCTTCGAAGTCAAGGCCAGTGTATATATATATATATATATATATGTTGAAGGTTATCTTCTTAATTTTAATAATACATTTTAAATGATTTCTTTTAAGGCAAAATTTGAAATATTACCAGAGCCCAAAATGACTCATACCAGGTTCATAAAAATTCTACGGATTTATCATTAGAGAGAGTGGATATTCACTGGCTTAAAAGAACCGGTGTCAAGTGTATTTACAGTGTAAAAGATTAACATATCCCCTCCAGCCAAAACTGTGATTCATGGTTTTCAGAATCATTTATTGGGCGAAAAAAGGACATTCAATAGTTTCTCCATGCTGAACAACATATCCACGTTGTTCTGTCTGAAGAGTAACAATCAACATATTTTTTGTGCCTATTATTTTTCTCACTCTTGTCTTTTGTTGTCATAGTCTTCAACATTAGGGGTTGTATTTTTTAAAAACCTAGAAAGCACTATTGGTGCTAAAGGCCATTCATTTTAGGACAAAATATTACAGTTACATTCTGAACAAAACAAATAATAAAGAAGCAGCTTGCTGTTGCGTTCAAGTCCGCCTGGAAAATTCTTCAAAATCATAATTTTGACATATAGTGCATTCAATTTTGGTCATAATTAAATGACTTTCATATTTCGAGTCTTATCATTTCCAGACACAGAACAAAATTTTTCAGATGCTGGTACAACAAATTAAAAAGAAAAAGATTGCACAAGCTTGTAATTGATTTTTTGTAATAATAACAAAAAACAAAGACTCTATCAATCACACATGGGCTCCTCTGCCAGTCAGAGCTTAAAGAACTTCTGATGTGCTTAAATATGATCAGTCCAACAAGACTTGAAGGCAACATACTAAAACTGGATTTACAAAATATTTTTTACATTTATGACACAAAATGCAGTGTACATTCAAAAAAGCTGAATTAAGATCATTTCAGTGTAGCAGTGCTCTTTTCGTAGCCTGCGTGTAAAAACATGGTTCAACACACTAAAGCATTATTAGCATCTACAGCAAGAGAATGCTGCATTTCACAGACTTTCATCTGGCTTTTGTGCACAAGCTGAACATTGAAATAAAATCTTCCATGTAACACAGCAAGACACAGCGAGAGCGACAGGCCCGCTGGTGCATCTAGACGTGAAAACGCAGAAATGTCCACATTTACATAAAGTATCCCATATATTGCACTGCTCTAAATAAACACAAACCTACAATGTCAACAAGTCATATAAATAGATCAAGCACAAAATGAATCAGTAAAGTACATGGGGAAATCTCACCGTAACATCTGCAGGTCACATTTCAACCCCCCCCCACATTTTAGATTGTCATTATTGTAATAAAATGATTGCTCGCATAATATACAAAAAAATACTGCTTCTGTGATTTGTACAGAAAATACTTTAAAACTAAAATAATGTATAATTTGTCACATTAGAGTAGAGAATGAGATTTAGTTGGAATTACGGTATTCCAATGGCTCAGGGGTGCAATTATCATGGAAAGAATTTCTGAATGCAAAACATTTCATGGTTCTAAAAACAGGCTTCAGTGTTTGTTACACAAATGACAGTTTTCTCTTTCTTCCATTTGATTGTAGGATAAAATATGACCCGGCCGTGTTCCAGTCAGATTCACCCATGTGCAGCATCAGACATCAGATAAATCAAACCTTCTGTCATCATTCTCTAAACGAGAGCAAGCGCCGTCGACCTCATTAGTGCCTATCAATATGTCTTTCTCATCTTCTTAAAAAAATAGTCTCGCTCATTTTCCTAGTGCTTTGTGCAAGGGTCTAAAAGGTTCACAAAAACCCTGACAGAGATACGTATATATTTATATTGACAAAACATTATTTAAAAAAGTACAACACACTTTCCTCATTGAGATCTTTCTGTTAATGTGTACCTTCACTTGTATTTAACAAATCATACTCTCGATACTCATCAAGCTTCATGAGGCGAATCCCTTCAGCTAGATCTTTCTGTCCTGTCGTCTTTCCAGCTCCTGAGGGCATCTGGTAGCTGTAAGCCGGTGCTTGATACCTTTGCGTTTAACATTCTGGATGGCGAATCTGCTAGAGACAGTAGATGCTTATGTATTGCAGTATTAAAGTAGACTTTAAAAATGTGAACTAATCTTTTGATCAAACACAGACACACACACACACACACACACACACAGTCCAAATGTCTCTGTGTGTCACAGACTGGCACATTCATGTGTTTCATAAAGCTCTGGATATAGTGCTGAAAATGTGTGAAAAAATCGGTGGTTTCAAGGACCCATAATCCATACACGACATTACAAAAGCTCAATGTTTGACTGCAATAAGACGGTAAAAAAATCCATCTCTACTGTAGAGCGTAAAAATAGCCACGCATTTGTAGAGAGAAGTTTCGAAGGACGAGACACAGAAGAAAAAAGCACATCTACTAACAACCAGAGAGCTTCACGCCAGCGCCGGAGCTGCAAATACTAGATTCTGACCTTGTTTGTGCTGACTGACATTTTTACTAAATCACAATCATTTTATTTATTGTGCCGGCTGACAGCAACATCTCAAAATAAAAAGGAAGCGAAATAAAGGAGGAAATAATCCATTGTGTCCACAGTGGTTCTTTTCATTGCTTTTGTCTTTCTGTAAGCTCCCAGAGTGATATTGGGACGTGGGTTACCTCTTAAACGAGTACGCTTGCTTTCAGATCTATAGACGTGTCTTTAGGACTCAAACAGACGATCTTCACAAATTTCCAACGCTGCTTTGGTGGCACCGCCAAATACCTCCACGTTGGCATCGACCCATGGCACCACGTTGCCAGGCATGTAGGCAGAGCAGTTAGCCATAGCAGAGATGTCTATAGGACGCAGGACTCTGTCCCACATGTTAAAGTGGCTTAACTCTCCTACAAACGCCTGTGTGGCATCAAATCTCCCACCTACGATGTCCTGATGAGAAACAACAACACATTACTAAACACCACGTTTGGCATTCAACTTCTCTACAACTGGGATTAATAAGCAACGAAACACTAGTAAACTGCCCCGCGAGTCTTTATTAATGTTTGGGTTAAAGCCTGTATTAAGCAGCTTCAAAAAAATTCCTATTCGTGAGATTTGATTTAATCTGTTGTTATAATAATATCATGACCTAATGTCTCTGCAATGACTATAACATAGTCTCTCACCAGAACCATGCTCCATAAGCATTCGGGTCAAAGATTTCCATGCACTATTAATCTTTATAAATACACTCTATTATCAGAGTACAATTGACCAGCTGATCACGAACCCGTATGTGCATCTTATGTAATATCCCCGAGGAATGATCAGGTCCCTGAAGTCTCAGAGCCCGCATACTGAGATGCTATGAAGTGACGTCTTCCTATCATCGCGTGTGAAGACTTATTATTATCGTCTTCCTCGTGAGAGCTTCAGACACTCTCTCTTTCGTGCAATCACCTGTTCTTGGCCCAGTATAATGACTCCTCCAGGTTTAATTGGGTGCCACGGGGCCAAGTTCTCTCCGGTCCCTAGTCGCTCTCCATCCTGATACGCCTCCCAGAAGCCATCTCTGGTCGTCCAGGTGATGCAGATGTGATGCCATCGGCCGTCACTCACGGCGAGAGGCAGCTGAGCTACCTGTGACAAAGACGTCAGAATCATTGACCCGTTATTAGTGTGGAAACACAGGTTTTGTGTCCTGAAAGTTTCGGATTTCACATTTAATTTGAAATGCATTTGCGACTCTCGAAAAATAGCACGCTTTCACATAAGTTATTCAGTGCAGAACCATGCCAGTTTCCTCCATCATTTCCCTGCAGACGTGATCCTGAAGCGTCTCATGTATTTACTGGAGGAATCCATCAAACAACAGACCTATAACTAGATTTCCTGAAGAGAATGTAAAGTGTGGTGAACTGAAATGCTAATGCTGAAGTTGACGTCATGATGATGGGGTGTTGTAGGCAGTTACTGGACACTGTTTGTGGGTGCTTAAACTGTGTTTGGTGTGTTGATGTGTGTTACTAATGCCCTTCTATGGTGTTCTAAGTGCTTTCTTCTAAGATCTCACAGATGAAATCTCTTTAATATCTTAATTATCAATGAAATTAAATGGAGATCAAAGGGTAACATATAAGTCTCCTGTGATATTATAGTCCGGAATTTCAGAATTTCACCTCTATACTCTACATCTGCTTTTACAACTGACCCTTCAGAAGCATTGATTGACAGGTGATCCGACCAATCATAATGACAATATTATGGGCCCCGTGTCTGACAAACAAACAAACAAACCAGTCCGACAAAACTGGCGTGGTAGAGCTTTGGTTTTAATGGATGTTCACTTTAACGATAACTAAGTTATAACTTTTAAAAATCATTCTAAATGAAGGAGAGTAGCGGAGTTCACATCACAACTATACCAATAACTTTATACATACAAGACACAATATTGTTGGAATCATTAATGTTCGAATTACAGACGGAAGCGTTGGGAAGTGGTGTTGTATGGTGGAATATAATACTTATATACTTATATGATATATTACTAACATAGCTATTACATGTATGAGCAAGCTGGCAAGATATGCTTAGTGTCCCTGTGATGTGATGAGAGCACCTGTAGCCTTCAGAGAGCAGTGTTTGCATTGACATTATAAAGGACAGACGTTTTCAGCAATTAAGTCGTAAAGCAACAGCTGTACTGTGTGTTTGTTGTATTGAACACAATTAAATATTAAGACACTGATAGACTGTTCATCTTTTTTGTGCTGAACTAATATTTAATATTTTCCTTTTGTTTTACAACGAAGGATCACGGCCGACCGAAACTCTGCCCGAAGTTACTAAATTGTCAAACAAATGTTGAGTAAATATTAGTGGTGGGCATAGATTTTTTTTTTTTTATCTACATTAATCTAGATTAAAATGGCTCATTTGAATTCTGCCGAAGGCATTCAGAATATGTGTGCTACCCAAATAATGACTAAAAGTAAGTCTTTGAGAACGGGTTTCTCAAGCCAGGTGGCGCATTAGACCAGGGGCTCATCTCCTGTTTCCAAAATGCATCACAAACTGCTTGAGAAAGCTGTTCTAATATGATAATTGGTGATGAAAATAAGTTATGTTCAATAAGATGTACTTGTGTTTACTTTCGCATTAGCTAAGGGATGCTTTGCGTTTAGGTGGTACTTGAGACTGGAAGAGCTCCTACAGTACATTTACATTTAGTCATTTAGCAGACGCTTTTATCCAAAGCGACTTACAAAGAGTGAGGGAGCAACAAGCGACCTGTCATACAGGAGCCATAATACATTAGATCTCAATACAAAGTTACTGGTTTCAACTAAAGCTAGACCACTACCTGTTGAGAGAAAGTGTTTTTCTTAAACCAATTCCGCATTGCACAAGGTGCAAACAACCTTAGTCTTGTCGATGTTTCTATTGGGAAGCTTCTTAAAAATAAATATTCCCTGAAGCAAACCCGGCGGCTTCATAGCTGCATCCATGTTAGCACGTCACGTTTGATGCGGTAATTTCACAGTAACGTTATGTTGTGTTCAGACCAAACGCGAATGGCGTGTCAAGCGCGAGTGATTTATGTGTTAATGCGAAGAGGCAATAGACCTACTTGCTGCGCGAATCGCGCGAATGAAGCCCTGGTTATGAGATGATGAGGCGGCGGGAATGACGCGAATCACGCGAGTTGAAAAATCTCGTTCTCGCCCCGTACAGTGCAGTTAAGCTGGTATACATCTGCGCTAAAATATCAAGGTGAAAGTCATCATAGCTTGCGTAGTATAGACCCAGCTCCCAACCCAACTTTGAGAATAGATTAACGGCGACATTTTTTTTAACGCGCGATAAGAGTCTCACTGCGTTAACGCCGTTAACGGCCCACCACTAGTAAATATAAACACTTGATACTCCACATTTAGGGGTCGTTTACACAAGACCGTTTTCGATTGAAAATGCAAAAAAATATGCATCTTGGCCGTCGTTTAGACGGAAACAGCGTTTCGGGGGAATGAAAACGCTAATTTTTGAATACGGGTCTCAAAGTGCAATTATTATAAGTAATATGCCGGCTTTCCACTACTGTGAGCTCTCGCTGCTGGTCTATATATTAACGTTTCCCCAGCAAAATGTGGATTTGCTGCACCAATAAGACTTTAAAATACACATATACATCGACCAACGGTTTTAAAAAGCACTTTTGCCTTATAACTGTGCATGTGCCAAGGCACGTCCTGTTTCTTTACACAACAACATCGCCATACACTGGCCTGGCGTGAATACAACATCGTTTTTATCCGTTATCCTGTAAACTTTTTTCAAAATGTAAATGAAACACTTTTCAGTTTTTCATTGTGTAAACGTGGCCTTAGGTTAGCTGTATACATCCATTTGTATGACAGTAGTAGCATGCATCGTGCGAGTTTAGAATTAACGTAATGTATTGTCTGCTCTTGCATTTTCCAAAGGAATTTTAGAAGAAACACTTGAGACGATGCTGATACTGAAAATAAACTGAGCAATAACATTTTTCTGTTGAAATGCTGGCCCAGACCGTCTATAGTACAAACATATATTAATGACACAAGCTGAAGGGGAGAAATGTACCATTTTGCTGGGCGGTTGTTCATACTTTCAAGTATGAAACATATAAAAACCCCAAGGTTTGAGCAGTAATCTTTATGTATCAGTCAGAAAAGTTAGGTAAGTGTCTTAAAGAAACATGGAAACATGTTCAAAATCAGTCTGTTTAAAGTTGTATTTCGTGTTCTTCGTTCTTCAAAATAACTTATGTTTAATCCCAAAGCCAAACTTGTCTTGCGTTGGGTGCACATTGAGTTTGATAGCTGTTGCACGTCGAGACAAGACCTTCAATGCACTTAACTGGGGCAGTGTGCAGAACGTATAAAAACACAACATTCAGACAGAAGTAAAGACAAATGCGCTCAGGTGTGCTGTGTTCAATGGAGTAGGAAAAAAGCACTGAAGACACATTCGACAGGTAATCAGACTCAGCACGGCAGCATCTCTTTCACTTGTTCTTTCCTGTCTGACGCACACACACCGCATATGTATAATGCATGCTGTGCGGGTCTGCAGGGCAGGATGCCTCTCTCAATAAGCGAGATGCCAAACTGACACATCCTGAGTGAGGTTTCAGGGGAATATCAGGCCAGCGGAGTTCATTCATTCACTCCTATCCTTCATTGGCTCTTCTTCTCTCCCTAAGGTAACACTTGACAAGAGGAAGAGATGGTGATAGCTCGTGATCTCTTCTGCAAAGATCCAGAAGTACGGGGTGCATCGCTTACTGAGACATGCTAACCTCATTTTCTGAGAAACCGGAAACAAATTTTCCCCTAACAAAAGTGGCTTAGTTTCATATTCATATATTTAGAATGATGAAGGACTTATTTCATTCATTAATGTGTGCTTTCATGATCAACTTTGATATCACTGAGGGTCTGAGTGCAAAAATGGTCTCTGAAAAGTAATTATCCAATATTCAGTTTTATTGAAAGTGTATCCATTCTAGCGAAGAAATCTATTTATCAGAGTAGCATTTTGAGTGTTCCTGTGGTTCAATTTAGCCTGTTAACTGTCGCCCGTTCCGTATACGGGACACCTAAGTTTGCGTCAATATTATGCATGTAATTTCTTATCGAATCATGACAAACTATATATCATTGGAAAGGTCTAAGACACTAGAATACAGTGTTTTTTTTAAATAATTTTTGTGTGCTTAGATTTTTTGTTATCCTTTTCCGACCCTTATTTTTCTATGTATTTTTAATCAAAGATTTATTTATGTTTTACAATAAACCTAACAACATACCTTTACATTTTTAATGTGTGGTTTTTTTTTTCGTTGCAATAATCAGCTACTTTTCTTTTTTCAAACGAGACCAACCGTAAGTCTGTATTCCAAAGAATTCATGAGTTACCGCTATTTTAGTTCCAACATGTGGTTTCATGTGTAGGCTCAAAAAGGGCTCCAACAGTTATCAGTTAAGCACTGTCGGTAAAAAATTAGAAGAAATCCAGTGTATAAATGCTTTTTAATTTTTTATCTTAATGTTGTATTTCATACATGCTGTACGTGGACGAGGCATAAAAACTTGAAAACTGTTTCGAAAAAAATTGAACAGTCGCACTGTTCCCAAAGCGTTATATGGTTGCTAAGATGTTTTGGGTGGTTGCTAGGATGTAATTACTTGCCCAGGTCAAAAGAGCCCAACGTCAAATCTCTAAAGGCTTTGTTCATCGTACACACATATTCCACTTGGTTTTCAATTACTGCAAGTGTGAAATCTTATCCGTTCATTCAGTGGGTATACATCAACATCAGTCGCCACAGTAATGATGTAAGCATGGGCAAACAGCACTGAGAGAACATCTGAGAGAAGCTGTCAGTGTATAAAGACGTACCGAAAACGAAAAATTTTGCTTCTGTTCATGTCCTCACAACATATTGCCGTGTTGCTTATTAGGACTATAAGGGGTATTGTGCACATTTATGCACATGCTTTGTGTTCAACAAACTGTTCCAGACAACTATGAATTCTGGAATTCTTTTACACCTCCTACTTGGAAATATTGCCTGAAGTGAACTAAAATCAAACCAAGATATGACTTGGCACTCTTTAATGTGGCATGAAGTGTGACTGAATAGAGTCCACTAAGCCACCATAAATTCTTACCTCAGACTTATTCTTGAACATGGCATAATTTATTAAAAGTGACTGTCATATGGTTTTTATATGAGAGTAAATAAAACTATTTATAGAGATGTGGCATGGACACCAGACATCTTGTGTTTTTTTTATCAGTAACATGTGATGTCAGAACAAGGACTATGATATCATTGTGCTTTATTGCTTGGTTTATCATTCGACAGTAAATGTCGGGTCCCTTAAGAATAATCAAATTTTTGCACACAAAGTGATAATCTTTGGGGTTTAGTGTTTCATGGCCAGTTTAAAAGAGCTCTAAGTATAAGCATAAGAACTGGAGATCCAATGGCAAAAGCCACTGACCAGATGGTAGATGATCGTTCTTTAGTCGATCTCGATAGCTGCTTATTTAATTGCAAAGGCAGCGATTATGTTTTATGCGAAGCTTGTTCCTGAAGCAGGGCTCTGTGATCAGTAGATAATGCTGTGCCATCTGAAAGCACTGTTACTTTAATTCGCCCCTAACGTTCATTTTAATAAGCAAGACCCTTCAAACACCATAATTATAAATTACTTTATCATCATGAAGATACCTGAGAAGGCTTGAAGAACAGTGATAGAAAGATGCAATTTAGAAAGACAGGACGATGGCATCTCCCAGTTATACGTATACATAAATATATAACTAGATGCCGCATTCAAGCGAACTAGGCATGTAGACATGTCGGCCATCTTGGAACAGTCCACTGACATCACTCACAGTTGACTAGAATACCGCAGAACTGCGCATTCGCAGCCATGCCTGTGAAGACCACCTGGATTTAAATTTCGGAAAAGTGGGATAACCTTTCGTTGTCATCTGTTAGTGTAGCAGATGTAATGTTTGAGTTTACGCAACAATAAATATGATTTCATAATCATACACAGTCAGCTTGCTCTTGAGTGGTAATGGACTGGCTCCCACCGTTCCAAGATGGTAGATTACCTACGTATAGCTGCCCATAGAAACAAATGCTAACCCGCCATCTAGTTTTTTTATAACTATGGTTATAGTGGGTTATGGTACTTCTTCTGCGGAGCACAATTGGAGTTTGTGGGCGAGAGCGCCCTCTGGCATTCAGACACAGCAGCATTTTACAGTATTAACCCATATCGTGTGCAGCCCTGCTAGATGGCATAACCAAACAGATTCCACAAACAAGTAGTTTAGCATTTTGTTGTGAAACAGTAAGGCTTAATTTTACAAATCAGTTTGATCTCTCTCCCAGTAGACAAGGTGGATCCACAGTTCATTAATGACGTACCTTATCATTGACAAGCAGCTCGATGGGGTTGTTTCCCCACTCTATCAGAACGATCTCATTGGCCTGTCCCGGGACACCGTAAGAAAAGGGAGTTCCGATTCCGGGACTGGCGCTGGACTTGAGCCACATGCACACGGTGAAGGCGTACATCTCTGGCAGACTCTTCTTTATACGGCCATACAGGTAGTTGGTACGCAAGGGCAGAGACACTTTAAACTCCTCTGGGGATTTAAATGCGCTGTTACCTTTAAAAAAGATGCGAGAGAGAAGCTTGAGTTTGAAGGACAGCAAGACACAAAGTGCTGACGTTAATTTAATTGAATTTCATCTAATTGAATTTGGGTGAAGCTTTCAGGTCCAATTAATGAAATGAGAGACACACACAAGCTGTTAATGTTCTAATATGAAACGATGTGCCGGGGCTCTGTAAGGTGAAATGATGAGCTGTTGTTGGCGACACATCAGCGTTAATCGTTCGCTGATCTTTGCGAGCGTGGCTTATTTTCTGCTTGCGCTGCCCTAAATTCTGAATATAGCGGGATGAGCATGTCCATCCAATACAAACAGATGGGGACTGTTTAAATCCCACATCCAAAAAGGCCGAGGGGAGGATGGAAGGCAAACAAACAACTTTAAATAGCCAGTTTATTTCCATGCTGCCATTTTCTCATCAGATAAAGTCGCCATAGCCAACAGATCCTGCAGTGCTTGTAAAATCCTACAACATGTTTAAGATAAAAATGAACGCTAACTTTTGACCTGTGCTGACACTGGAGACCACATGTTAAAAAACGTTAAATGCTGAAAACGGGTGAGGTCCTACATATGTAAGCAAAAGTGATCAATTCTGTCTCATTTGACATGACTCTAAGAAACATGAGGACAAGACTTGAAGGACTGATTGAATAAATCATCCGTACTTTTCTCCAGCTCGGTGATCCTCTCCAGCAGTGAATTGAGGGTGTTCTCTGTACGTTGCCGGTGAGCGGCCGTCTCGTTGTACAGCTGGCTCTTTTCTTCCTCCAGTTCGGACACTCTGGTCAACAGTTGGCTCTCCAGGTCACCAAGGCGACGTCTCAGCAGGTCTTTCAGATCATTGGGGAGCGGTCCTCCGGATGTGTTGGTACGCAGCTGCTGCTGCGCGACAAGAGGTGCTAAAACTTTAATCTGCTTCAACCTGGTAATGACTCAAGCTGTTATAGTTAATACATCAGAGCAGGGATCCCCATCGCAGAGATGAGCAATGGAAGTGCATGGGGTTCGAGTGGTTTTGACAGAAATGTCAATATTGAATTAATGAAGAATGCTTTAGGGGAGTAGGCTTTGGTGGTTGCAGCTGACTAGTTAAGTGGATCTGTGCACAGTATGAGTGATTATTGGAAATGTTAATAATTCTATTAATTATAATTGGATGTAATTTACGGGTGTAGTTCTGTCTTTCATCATACAGTAGTAACCCAATCATGCTTGTGGTTACACACTTAAATAAAGGTGCTTAAAAGGTTTTTCACAGTGATGTCTTTGAAGAACCGTTTCTGGTTCCACAAAGTAACCAGTAAATGGTTCTTTACAGATCCAGGTCATTCTTTCCTTTTAATAATCTGGGGAACCTTTTTTTCTCCGCAAATAACATTTTGTGGTGTTATTATGGAACCATTTAGACTTCTATTTGGCATTGTGAAGCATGTTTATTTCAAAGAGTGTATGATTTTACTAAAGATATCATAGTGTAGCTATAGTTTGTGGTGATTATTTTAAGGTAAGATCACCCGTTTTTTCTTGATGTGTATAGGGATGCCGATTTTAAATAAGCTCAAAATCTGCTTGTGTAGCTCTTCCAAAGCAGCTAATTTTGAGCAAATATTGTGGAAATAAGTATGTGTCAATTTCAGCAATTATGATCAGATCTCCTGTGCTGTTACTGTGTAGTTTAATGTAAATATTCGTATATTCACCATTGAATACCCAAACTGTATGTTGACAACTAATTCTGGATTTACCTTATTCATTTATAAGTTGCTTTGATGCAAAGTGAATTACAAATGAGGAAGCATGTTGGGGTCACTGGCCACTGAAAACCCATACTGTTTGACCACTTATACTCTTTATTATAGCCTAATATTGGCATTACACTCATAAAAATGAGCAATGTTATTAAGCAAGGTTTTATAATTTAAGCTCTTTGGCAGTTTACCATTTCTATTACCATAGTTCTGCAACAAAAACTGACTTAATTGATTAAACTATTAAATTGGCTGTTATATTGACTATTGTTTTACAAGCAAAACTATTGTTAGTGTAGTCAAATATATGCTAGTTACAAACGTATCTAGTTTTCGTATACACGGTCAAATAGAAGCTTCATTCAAAAAGTCAGCATCCGCTTAAGACCTCTCATATGTCACAGGTAAATCAAGCATCACTAACCAACTAAAAGCAAATCTCACAGATCGTTTGATCTTTATAGCCTATTTATACTTCATTATGAGCAGAGTAATGTTATTAATGATAAAGTATCGTCTTATCTCCAAACTCTCACCTCCAGGTTCTCCAGTCGGTCTTTCAGGCTCTGCATGGTCTTGCCCAGTTGCTCGACGGTCTCCGCTGGGTCTCGTGGCAGATCGCCCATCGTGTTCTTACCAAACTCCTTCCTGCGCGCGCTGCCCCGCGACCTGGCGTCCGCCTCGCAGCGCGCGAGTTTGGAGTTGAGCTCTTTGATAGTGCCCTGCTGACTTACGATAGTCTCCTTTTGCTGGAGGATGGTCTCTCGCAGCTGAATGATGGTGCTCCGCAACTCCTCCTCCTGCGGGCTGGTGCTTTGGACCCTGTTAGCGGTTTCCACCGGGCAGCTGATGTCGGTGTCGGCGGGCACGGGCGTGCACACGAAGCGGCTTCCTTTAGCGCCACTCGCGCGAGCCACTTTCCCGCTCCAAGACGCGTGTATGAGCAGCAGTGGCACGAGAAGAGCGAGCATGACGGCCGTTTCTGTTTCAAACACGCATAAAACTTACTTATATCTGTGGGTACGGACTACAAAGTCGCTCAAAGTAGTATGAATGAAACTAGACCGGGAAAAATTTAACAGCACATGCGAATATGTTTTATTTTAATTAGACGGACAATTTGCCAAACAACGTAAAAGTCAGTCAGAATCGAGTAGTTAAATGAAGAGGTTTTAATTCGACTGTAATCCAAAGAGTCCTTGGCGTCAAATGCAGAGTGTGACACGGTGTGATATTTAAAGATGAAAACTGTTGCAGCTCCTCTCACAGGCGTGTCAAACGCGTATAACTCCGTGGCAGTATCACCACCACAGCAGTCCGACACAAGTTGCAGTTCAAATGAAACGAGATTTGCTGAAATTGTTTAAAATAATCCAAATTCTTGTGGCCTCGAGGACCGATCGTGAGCGCTTTAACTCTCTTCACAGTCAGACAGTGGTGCTGAATGGACAGCGGCGCGTAAACGGATTAATATAGAGACTGAGCGCGCGCTGGAGGAGAACTCGTGCGCGCACATTTAGTTGATCTCTGCTTGCGTCACTTACTCGCGCATGATAGCGGTCACGATTGTAAATCATATTGTGTGGTTGTTTTTAGTTTTGGACGTCGGTAAATGTCGTGATGAATAAACAGATGCTGAGACAGGCTCTTTAAATGAGCCTCTAATAACTGCATTTCAGCCAATTTAATTGAACATTAAATGGTTTGTCACAGGCTTTGCCTTATCTTGGAATGCATTTACAGTATGTGTAATAATTAAGTATGCTTGAGAGACCTCAGTTGATACAGTGTCGCCAAAAAGTACTTGGCACCATTTTGGGGCCACTGTATATAAAATATTTTTTTAAGTCATGACGGGTTTTAATGGCAGACTACAATCTAAAAAAAGGCTGGGTTAAAACAACCCAATTTGGGTTATTTTGGTAACCCAACATTGGGTCAAATATGGACAAACCCAGCGTTGGGTTATTTTAACCCAGCCAGTTGGGTTAAATCTTTGACCCAACATGCTGGGTTGTTTTATTTAAATCAACTTTTGCTTAAAAATTACATTGATGGTTTAAAACAAACCCGAAATGTTTAAAAATAATAATAACAAAATCACAGAGAAATACTCGAGGCATCAGTAAGAATCAATAGTTTTATTAAGGATCAAAATGCAAGACAAAAGGAATTCATAAAAACATGCAATATGTTATGCTCAATGAACAATAAAATGGCATATAAAACACTTTGATGAAATGTATGTTTATACATATTTAAAGAAAATTAATTTCAATAAATTACATTAGTTTAGATTTTAACATATACATTTAACAAGGTTATTAAAGTGGCACAAGTAAATATAAATAGTTAGACAACTTAACACTTCAAAACACTATAAAAAGTATTTTACTAAACCCTTGTTAATAGAACCGCATTTATATGTTAAAATATAAGTCTATGCACAAGTTTTCTATAAAAAAAGAAATAAACAAGCGTTATGGATGTGAAAAAGGGACACCGTAACTTTCCTCTTCATATAAACTCACAAAACATTTTAAATAGTGTTAGTTCTTTCGGTTTCAGCACTGCTTAACCTAAAATATCCACGGAGCAGTCTTACTTAAGAGGATTCTTTTCCTAGGAGTTGTAGACAACAGTGTGGCGTGCACTTTTGGAAGTGGATGTCCAGCAGGAGGGTTTCTTTATCAATTTGTTCATCTAAAAAGAGACAAGAGAAGAATGTAAGGAAACTGGCCAACCCAGAGCACAATGGATTATAATAAACATATAAAGAAGTACATTAACATTTTACCTAAATAATGTTTACCTTTAAGCCTGTTATGAAAACATCCAAGTTCCAGTTGACATTCTCTTGAATAGAATGATCCATTAATATTAGCTGTTATTCTGCACGCTGTCAGTGGGGGAAAAAAGAAGAGTGGGATCTAGTACAGAAAGCGAAATGCAGTCTTAAAAAATAATATTATAAACGTTAAAACAACCCTTCACTAATTCGACACACTCGGGAATAAGTAGAAGTCTAAAAAGAGCAACAATTGTTCGTCTCATATACCCAAAATTAACTATATCGCATTGTTAACCACTAACGTTATAAGAGCCAGCGGCTATTCCCGAAGCAATGGCCGAGATAGAGCTGCTCTCCACGGAGACACGACCGCTGACAGCCTGAAGCTCACACCTCCGACAGCGTCTTAACAAAATCTCAAAGAGGCGTTATGTTTATATATAAATCACGTATTTGAGTTCTTAACAACAACATTCTCGTCTAAAAGACTCTTAAATCTAAGTTCCGTCACCGAACATTAGCGGTATTTATAAAAAAAACGAGCTGGATGTTTGCTTTTGGCACGACGCTCTCGTGTCGACCTTAAACTAATATCAAGATGCGTAAGTTACTGAACTAAATTCCTCTCACAAGTCACACATTTCAGAGGAAATGTTCACCAAAAAGGAAGTTTAAATGATTAAAAAGCTGTAAATTAGAACAACGTGGGCATAACGTTACAGACTAGCTATACAAAGCTAACGAAGCTAGATTGTAACGTTACTTTCAAACCTAATGCGAACAGCCGAATTTTGCATACTTTTGCATTTTTTTACAGTAATAGTTTTATACATTAAAAACTCGTAAAACATACCTTTTATTCTCCGAATAACAGCTTTCCGAGATGAAGTGGATCAAAATGCCCGCGAAGGTAAAGGTTGTCTGATGCGTAGAGGAGTGGGAGGGGTTTACTCTCTCAACTGTCACTCAATTGGACCAGACTGGTAACCCAGCGTTTGGGTTACTCAAAAAATGACCCAACACTAAGAAAATAACCCAACAAAATGACCCAACAGGCTCAACCCAGCTGTTGGGTTAAACAAATAACCCAGCATTTTTTAGAGTGTATGGATGCTTTTCAAAAGTCTGGTGCTGTATGTCTTTTTGGCAGTTCAATAGACAAAGCAGTGAGACACACAAGACTTTACATCCCAAGCCAGACTTGCAGTAAACTTTAAGCAGGATTTTAGGTCACAGGTTGTTGATGTGTGGCCACAGTCAGGTACAGTCTTCATCCTGGCATCGGTGGAAGAGTTAGAGTTAATGGTCTGTTGCCTGGCAGTAATACAGAGTGGGGCGGCTTGGGTCACGGGTTTGGTGACAGTTTCCATGTTCGTTTGGACACACACAGCAGGAAGCTGACACTTCTCTTGTGCCTCCACCCTTACTGAAAAACACATCTCATGTCTTATGCTTCTAACTCTTTTTCCCTTTACCTGTTTTTTTTAGCAATGTGGCTGCAGTAAGCCTTAACAATGATCATTCTCCAAAAGGTCTTTAAGGTTGTGTGATGACTGCATTATAGACAGAGACTGTTAATGGGTAGCTACACAATACAGTGTGCCAGCCGCTAAATTTCCACTAAGCTATAAATAAGTGTTTTTAAAACAATCAGTTCATCTTATTGAAAAATAAAATGTCAGCATTTATGCACTCTCCTATCCCTGTAAACCTGGATGAGAAGAACATGTTTACACTACTCTTTTCCATATAATGTCAGTGAACGGCAATAAGGGCTTCCAAGCTACAGCATTTACATAAAAATCACCATCAAATATTTATACCACCCAAGCGTTATGTTACATATGCCATGAAATCATACAGCTTTGCATGAGTGACTGACACCGAAACGGTTAATTGCTGTAGCTTTCAAATCTTCAAATGATGACCAGCTGAATTTTATAGATCATGTTGCTAGCACCACGTGGTCCTGTAGATTCATCCTCTAAAATATTAGACCATTCCTTTCTGATCATGCTAGGCAAGTTCTTGTACAGTCCAGACTGGACTATTGCAATGCTCTACTGGGTGGTCTTCAAGCTTGTACAACCAGACCTCTTAAGATGCGGCGGCAACAGTGGTCTTCAACGAGCCGAAGAGAGCACACGTCACTCCACTCTTCGTTAGGTTGCAATGACTCCCTATAGTCGCTTGCATCCATTTCCTATGTCTGCTCTTGGTCTATAAAACCACCACTAGCGCAGCAACCGCCGATCCCTGCTCTGACATCTAACAACGTCTTGTGGTGCCGTTCCACAAAGGGAAAATATTACTCTCATGCACTTTCTATGGATTTGTTCCACGACTATGGAACGATCTCCCTCTTGCTGCAAGATCAGCGGATTCTGTAGTTGTCTTTAGGAATAGGCTAAAAACACATCTCTCCGATCGACATCTGACCCATTTGTACAGTCTTCTACTTCTTTACTTTTCTATGAACATACTGTTTATGAAACCTGAATTTGTTGTTTTTTGTTGGATCCTTGTGGTATTATTGATATTTGTAATAAGCCCCTTTACAGTTTTGCCAGCAAATTACATTTAACAGATCATAAAGACTTGCGGGTTATTAGTACTGCAATTTTACCAGTAAAATAATATTTACAAATAAATGACCAGTATTAGGCGATGAAGTGTGATAAGAGGATAAGGATTACCAGTAAGAGCATGTACGACGCACAACACCTTAATGCCTTGAGTCAATCATGAAGTTCTGACTCAACTCAAAAACACTTTTCCAAAACGCTTTTTTCATATTTGCTAAATAGCTCTCGTCTTTTGCACAGCTATGCATCCGTGAAAACATATTCTTTCTAGGCCCATTTTTTGCATCTGCGTTTTTCCTCCTACAATTTAGTCATTCATTTTGGAGTTGTCTAATACAGTGTAATTGGTGAAAAGCAAGTGTATGACCCAAATATCATCGACATTGCGTTCATTTAACGTAATCACCTACTCCATGTGCTTATTTTAGTTTAATAACATCACATAACTAGAATATTTGGACCTACTTGTAAATGTTGACTTACCGGCGAAAAGACAGAATGCCATTGCCTGTGTGAACACCACATTTGTGTGCAGTCATTCTGGTAGAGCTATAGTAATTTATTGGGATTACCGGGTGGAAACGGTTATACTTAGTGTGTTTTTACCATGACCAATCACAGTTTGTTGGGTCATGTCATGTATAATAGGCTCACTTTTGCGGTTTGTGTCCTAACCAACTCCGCAGAAGTGCAGGAGTCTCAGCTGCCTCGGTGGAGCAGGGGAAATATGGCTGTCAAATGTGATTAGTTCAATAACAAATAATAGTGTATGTTAGTGTTGAGTTCAGTTTGTGTGGATGACATTCACAGTGGAATACGTGTACACATAAGATATTAAGACACTGCACGGAGGCAGATTTTAAGCTCCTTACACGTCACCCTCAAACAGAAAAAGATATAAACCTGTACTGTTGCATCTCAATGTCATCAAAACGTAGAGGGATTTAAAATCAAATCCATGCTCTGAGTGGACATATTCTTATGCGTTCTATATAAACATTGAAACTAGTAACTTTGTATTTGCACATATTGTATTATTGCTCCTATATGACATTATCGCTTATTGCTTCCTGAACTCTCTTTAAAGGTTCTGTGTGTAAGTTTCAGAGGCCACGATTTAGGAAATTGCAACCTACAGCTCCGATACCCCCCTCTCCCTCCCATTAGAGAAGCTATGGTTGGCGTCACAGGACAAAAGGGTTCCGTAAATGATAGCGGCCATAATTGGGGGTGTTGATAATTGCAATCTACGTCTCACAGGCGAACAACAGACTGAAGCTACGGACACAGATGTCGTCGTCTGAGACAGCAGAGAGTAACGTTTGCAAGTCAAGTGACAAGGTTTATTTACAAAGAAAAATTAATAAATTAAATTGACTTAATTCATTATTTACTCTAATCGTTATAGTGAATATTATTGTTACTTGTTTAGCATTGTGTCAGTGATGTATTCGCTTATTTTGCATAGCATTTTTTGGCACGGTAACTTGGTTCGTAGCTTACTGCCTATTGAAACCGCTTGCTAATGCTCAAGGCGTGTAATCTTACGGCGAAAGTCTTAGCAGACGTTTGGCATCACCCCAATTGATCAATTGTATCTTCTCAAATCTTTGTTGACACTGTATTGCTGATAAACTATGCAACTTGGAAGTTTGGATTTTATCCTATCCATTATTAAATTACACATTTGTATGCACAGAAGCTAAGCAGTATTATTATATAATTTACACCCGATTTATGCAAATTATGTGTCACGACCCAGGTCGGATCGGGACTTCTTCTGCACGTGGGTGTGTTGTTGTTTGTTGAGCACGAGGCTGGCTACCCACTAACCGCGTGCTCAGTGTCTACGTCTCTCTCCCCGCCCCCGTGTTTCCTTAGGATTCCCCAACACGGGTGATTTTCCACTCATGCTCACACACCTGTTTAGAATCTCAGTTCTAGCTCAGTAACTCCATCGCACCTGTTAACCATGTTATCTCGTTAAGTTTCCTATATTATCCCTCTGTATCTGTTGTCCGTTGTCTGACCGTTGCATTGTATCTTGCCAGTTCAGACTGCCCTAGACGTAGCTGCGGCTCGTCTAAAGAAGTCTTTACTTTGTTCCTGCCTAGTCTGTCGTGTACTACCTTGTCACAGTTTTTCTCGAGCTTCTCTCCACGCTTCCACGCCTGCCTGTGAGTACACCAACCGGTGGCATCTGCCTTCCTCGTCTAATCTGTGGGGCTTTTTCCTACAGCTCGATCTGACGCCCCGGGACTACTCTTCCGTGTTTCACGAAACCCCGCACGGGATTGAGCTGCGCCTCTACTACCAACCTACCGGTACCCGGGATTCTGTCTCGCACGGAATTGAGCTGCGCCTTTACTACCGGTCTACCGGTACCCGGAAGTCGGCCTCATCTCGCTGTGATAAAGCCCCGAGTTTTTGGACTTTCCCTGTGCTATTGACTTTGTCTCTCCAATAAAATCTTTTGTTCACCCCGCAATTGGGTCTCGCCTGTGTATTGACCATGACAGAACGGTCAGACCAAACTCATGACCCAGCGGGACAAGATCCACTGCGAGCGGCGTTAGTGCAGCAAGGAATTCTGCTTGGACAGCAAGCGTCTCGTCTCGCCGCAACCGCTCAGGAGATGGACTTACTCCAAGGACAGATGGCAGCACTGAAACACCAGGTCGCCGATGTCCTGCAAGGTTCCTTACAGTCGGCTGGAGCTCATCACTCGTCGACCCAGGGAACTCCGCTTCACCCTGAGCCACATGCCAACAGTCCTCCACTGTACGACGGAGACCCCAATTCGTGCCGAGCATTTCTCTCCCAGTGCGCCCTGGTATTCGCTCTCCAGCCCCGTCGGTATGGCTCTGAGGAAGTTCGGATCGCCTACATACTCACCTTGCTCACCGGGAAAGCCCGTCAGTGGGGAGTTGCGGTCTGGGAGTCCCAGGACCCCTGCTGCCGTTCTTTCCAGGAGTTCCGTGAGGAGATGACCAGACTGTTCGACAGGTCCGTTCGCGGTGATGAGGCGGCGGCTCAACTCTCTCGCACTTCCCAGGGTAAATTATCCATCACAGATTATGCCATTCAATTCAAGACCCTAGCAGCGGCATGTGAGTGGAATAGTGAAGCCCTACGAGCACGTTTCTTGGACGGTCTCAACCACTCTATTGCTGACGAGATCGCCGCACTGGACCCACCCAGAGACTTGGAGGACCTGATATGCCTATGTCTGAGAATCGAAAATCGGGTCAATGCTCGTCGTCGAAGACGTCCTTCTCCCACCTCCTGGCGACGTCGAGACCACCACCAGCAGACTAACGGGGAGTCCGGACGGGAGCCCATCCGGGAGACCAGTGTCATACATAGTCCGTCGACGGATGCAGAGCCTATGCAGGTCGGCCGTTCCCGTCTGACGCCCGCCCAGAAACATCAGCGGTTAGTGGATGGTCTCTGCTTCTATTGTGGCAAACCGGATCACATCGTTACACACTGTCCGGTAAAAGCCAGCGCTCACCCGTAGAAAGGAGAGTCCGGGTGGGCGTCATCGAAAGAACCTCTCCATCCCTACGCACCATGCTACCTTTTCGTCTTACCTTCGGTCACTCTACCCACATCGGGAAGGCTTTGATTGACTCTGGTGCTGAGGGAAACTTCCTGGATGCTACCACGGCTCGGAAGTGGGGTATCCCTGCCGTTCCTCTTCACCCGCCCATCTCAGCCGTGACTCTGACGGGCATGCCACTGTTCACTGTCACTCACACCACTCCTCACGTAAGTCTCTTCCTTTCGGGAAATCATTGTGAAAAGATTAGGCTGTTCATCCTCGATTCCCCCACAACCCCACTGGTATTAGGGCATCCGTGGTTGACACAGCATAATCCTCACATTGATTGGGTAAACACTTCTGTCTTAGCGTGGAGCCCTGCATGTCATGTGTCTTGTCTTGGTCCTGCTCCCTCGCCTGTTTCTGTGTTTCCTGTGTTGCAGGTTGATGTTGCCGATCTTACCGGGGTCCCGGGGGAATACCATGATCTTCGTACCGTGTTCTGCAAGTCCCGTGCCATGTCTCTCCCTCCTCATCGACCTTACGACTGTGCCATTGATCTTCTCCCAGGCACTTCTCCGCCCAGGGGTCGACTATTTTCTCTATCTGCTCCTGAAAGAGAGGCCATGGAGAAGTATATACGTACATCACTCAATGCCGGGCTCATTCGCCCTTCCTCCTCGCCAGCCGGTGCGGGTTTCTTCTTCGTAGAGAAGAAGAACGGCTCCCTGCGCCCTTGTATTGACTATCGGGGTTTGAACGAGATTACGGTAAAGAATAAATTCCCCTTACCTTTGATGTCGTCTGCCTTCGAATTGTTACAGGGGGCTCGGGTCTTTACCAAGCTAGACCTCCGCAATGCGTATCATCTGGTTCGCATCCGCGAGGGGGATGAGTGGAAGACGGCGTTTAATACACCATCGGGACACTACGAGTACTTGGTTCTTCCGTTTGGTCTAACCAATGCTCCTGCCGTCTTCCAGGGTCTCATTAATGACGTGCTGGGTGATATGATTAATCGATTCGTCTTCGTCTACCTGGACGACATTTTGATTTTTTCCCCTTCTCTACAGGAGCACACCCAGCATGTTCGTGAGGTCCTCCGGCGTCTTCTTGAGAACCAATTATTTGTCAAGGCGGAGAAGTGCGAGTTCCACTCCGATACGGTTTCGTTCCTCGGCCATGTGATCTCTCCTCGGGGCATTGGACCGGACGACTCCAAAGTCAAGGCTGTCGCTACATGGCCAGTTCCCGACTCTCGTAAAGCGTTGCAGCGGTTCCTGGGGTTCGCCAATTTCTATAGGCGCTTCATCCGGGGTTTCGGCCAAGTGGCTGCACCGCTCACTGCATTAACCTCCTCTAAGATCCCGTTTGGTTGGAACTCTCTTGCTCAGGTAGCCTTTGATAAACTTAAGTCCCGTTTTGTCTCTGCACCTGTGCTCTGTTTTCCAGACCCGGATCGCCAATTTATTGTCGAGGTCGATGCATCCGACGTCGGGGTAGGCACAGTCTTGTCCCAACGTGCCGGCCATGATGAGAAGGTGCACCCCTGTGCCTTCTTCTCCCATCGCCTCAGCCCTGCCGAACGGAATTATGATATCGGTAACAGAGAGCTGCTGGCGGTTCGACTAGCATTGGGGGAGTAGCGTCACTGGCTGGAAGGTGCAACACAACCATTTTTGGTCTGGACGGACCATAAGAATTTGGAATACGTCCGTTCAGCCAAAAGGTTGAATTCACGTCAGGCTCGCTGGGCACTGTTTTTTGGCAGATTCCACTTCACCCTCTCGTACCGGCCTGGCTCTAAAAACATCAAGCCAGACGCCCTCTCTCGCCTGTTCGAGGAACCAGGTAGAGAGAATCCCGTCGATCCCATCCTGCCTAGGGAGATGGTCGTCGGGGCTCTTGCCTGGGACATCGAACGGCGAGTAGAGGAGGCCGGCCGTGGGGTGCAAGTGCCGGAAGGTTGCCCAGCGGGTCGGTTGTTCGTGCCCGCTCCACTACGTTCTGCAGTCCTCCAGTGGTGTCACTCTTCAAAGCTGGTCGGCCATCCAGGAATTAAGGGGACCCTGGCTTCCGTACTCCAGCGGTTTTGGTGGCCATCAACCACCAACGATGTCAGACAGTTCGTGTTGGCTTGCCCGGTCTGTGCACAAAGTAAGACCACCCGTCGTCCACCCACAGGTCTGCTCCGCCCCCTTCCTATTCCCTCCCGGCCATGGTCTCACATAGCCCTGGATTTTGTCACTGGTCTTCCCCCGTCCAGAGGGTGCACTGTGATTCTCACGGTGGTGGACCGTTTCTCCAAAGCGGCTCATTTCGTCCCTCTCCCCAAACTTCCTTCGGCCCGAGAGATGGCTCAACTGATGGTGGATCACATCTTCCGGCTACACGGTCTTCCTGTAGATGTCGTTTCCGATAGGGGTCCTCAGTTTACCTCTCGGTTTTGGAAGGAGTTCTGTCGACAGATCGGGGCCTCAGCGAGTCTCTCTTCAGGTTTTCATCCTCAGACCAATGGACAATGTGAGCGAGCCAACCAGGATCTCGGACGGAGACTCCGCTGTCTGTCATCTAACAACCCTAATTCCTGGAGTCAACAGCTCTCTTGGGTGGAATACGCTCACAACTCCCTCCCTGCCTCTGCCACAGGTATGTCCCCTTTTGAATGTGCACTCGGTTATCAACCACCTCTGTTTCCCTCCCAGGAACTCGATGCTGCGGTTCCCTCAGCTCTGGCATTCGTCCGGCGTTGCCATCGGACCTGGACGAGGGCCAGAGAGGTTTTGGCCCAAACCAATCTGAGAACCAAGTCAGCGGCCGATTGCCACCGGATCTCTCCTCCTGCCCATGTGTGTGGTCAACGGGTATGGCTTTCTACCAAGGATCTGCCTCTCCGGACACCTTCTCGTAAGCTGGCGCCCAGGTTCATAGGGCCATTCCGGATCACCAAGGTGGTTAATCCGGTAGCCTTACGACTCAAGCTCCCTCCGACTCTTGGTCGAGTTCACCCTGTATTCCACGTTTCCAGGGTCAAGCCTTTTGTCACCTCCCCCCTTAATCCGGCCAGTTCCCAACCCACCCCCCCCCCCCCGCCTCGTCTGGTGGATGGCGTCCCCGTTTATACCGTCAAGAAGTTACTTGATGTCCGCCGTCGGGGTAGGGGTTTCCAATACCTAGTGGACTGGGAGGGTTATGGCGCAGAAGAAAGGTTGTGGGTTCCCTCGCGAGATGTGTTGGACCGGTCGTTGATAGTGGAGTTCCACCGGAGGCAAGGTAAGCCCCCTCCCTGATCGCCCAGTGGCGCTGGTGGGGAGGGGGGTACTGTCACGACCCAGGTCGGATCGGGACTTCTTCTGCACGTGGGTGTGTTGTTGTTTGTTGAGCACGAGGCTGGCTACCCGCTAACCGCGTGCTCAGTGTCTACGTCTCTCTCCCCGCCCCCGTGTTTCCTTAGGATTCCCCAACACGGGTGATTTTCCACTCATGCTCAAACACCTGTTTAGAATCTCACTTCTAGCTCATTAACTCCATCGCACCTGTTAACCATGTTATCTCGTTAAGTTTCCTATATTATCCCTCTGTATCTGTTGTCCGTTGTCTGACCGTTGCATTGTATCTTGCCAGTTCAGACTGCCCTAGACGTAGCTGCGGCTCGTCTAAAGAAGTCTTTATTTTGTTCCTGCCTAGTCTGTCGTGTACTACCTTGTCACAGTTTTTCTCGAGCTTCTCTCCACGCTTCCACGCCTGCCTGTGAGTACACCAACCGGTGGCATCTGCCTTCCTCGTCTAATCTGTGGGGCTTTTTCCTACAGCTCGATCTGACGCCCCGGGACTACTCTTCCGTGTTTCACGAAACCCCGCACGGGATTGAGCTGCGCCTCTACTACCAACCTACCGGTACCCGGGATTCTGTCTCGCACGGAATTGAGCTGCGCCTCTACTACCGGTCTACCGGTACCCGGAAGTCGGCCTCATCTCGCTGTGATAAAGCCCCGAGTTTTTGGACTTTCCCTGTGCTATTGACTTTGTCTCTCCAATAAAATCTTTTGTTCACCCAGCAATTGGATCTCGCCTGTGTATTGACCATGACATTATGATTGTAAAAATGATTTCTAACTTGATTCGCACACGACCATGCAAAAAGGAATTATAGTACAATTACAAAGTGCTAAAACATTACAAGGAAAAATGCTACTTCTCTTGATGATCATGCTCATCTATTAGCTAAAGCTATCAAACAAACAGTTAACTTATATAGCGGAAATTAGACAAACTTACCGGTCCAGCAGAAATCTGGCAACTTCAACGTCGCTTAGCAAACCCGTTTCCTGCTTCAGTGCCCTACATTTGGGAAAAGCCACGCCGATGTTTATTCGGGTTTTCTGCCGTTTTTGGTCTCCACTTCGGCTTGCTGTATCGTATTTTCTATTTTTTGAACGAACAGATTGACGCTCTATCGGCTCTTGTGCAGAGTATGTGTGGTCCGTCATTATCGCAAATTTTGCTTCTTACTGCAACAAAGAACCGTTTATAATTCTAATAAAAAACAAGACAAGTAAATGCTGTTATTGTTCTTCCTCTTCTTCTGCTAATCCTTCTATGTAGTCGCTTTGCAAGCTGCCTCCAAAACACAGCCGAAGAAGAAGAACATAGTCCCGTGCATCCTTCATTTTACGAAACGCGCTCAGTTTGTCCGTGTAGTGCTACTATAGAAACATGGCTGTGCACATTAATAAATTACATGTAAGGGTGTGCCCGCGGTGTATATACATAAAATGGCTCATTTTAAGATAATATAAACATTTCGCTTCATTTTGTAAGGCATTTCTTCACCACTCACAACATAGTTTTGTATTATATATTACATTTTGGTGTATAAATCCTTAAAATCCTACACACTGTACCTTTAAGTCGCTTTGGATAAAAGAGTCTGCTTAATGACTAAATGCCATTTACCTCTCAGGACTGCCTACTTTTGACTGTTTTTATTGGTGCAGTGAAAACTAGTTATCAAAATCTGACGATATAAGATTTGGTTTTGAGTGAACGTTTTTTAAATAAAGTCCCCGAATACCGGAAGTTGCGATCGTTTTTATTTCCGTATTTTGACGCGTTTCTTAGTGAAATTTAGTTCCTAATAAGAAAAATAGTGGGCGTGTCTTCCGTCTTTCTCTGCGATGTGATTGGATGTATAAAAACAGCCTTTGCATTTTGAAATGGACTGGCTGCAGAATAGCAGTTGAAGGGGAGGAGTTAACGGATGCTCCGCCCAAACCGTCTAACATATACGTCATTTAAGATGGATAGTCATTACAGAAAGGAAGTAGATTTTCAGATTTTAACGAAAGATTATGAAAGCACACACATTTTAGAGAGAACTACCCACGTTGATTAACTATTTACAACAAACACTGCAATATTTCATGAAAAAATAGGCTTCGTATTTTACTTTAATAAACAAAATTTCTAAGTGAGATATATCTACATGTATCTGAAAATAGCGTGATATATCCCATAATAAAGCTGCAAGGTCTTTTATCTGACATCACAGCTGCAGCATTAATATACATCTCTGAGTTGTTGCGTGTTCATTGTCACGACCTCTGGTCATCAGCTTGGAGCGTCAGCAGTATGTGATTCAGGCCTCACAGCACTCACAGATGTACACTGTGGGCACACAGCATGCCCCGAATTACTCATTTAGAGAGAACAACTTTATATCCGCTAGAGCAACAATCTTCTAAATATTGAGTGTAAAGCAGAAACGAGGTCATGCCTTTTGCAATTTTTTGTCAATCTTCTTCCCCAGCACTGTCAATTTTATCAGAAAAATTCTCATGTGACAATCTTCGTTTTTTTAAGAAAAGCTGATTCATATTCAAACATTGAGTCTTGGCTTTTGACAGAGGCCCTTAAGATCACTTCCTACGATATACATATAGATTTGCTCTGGGTTATTTGAGAGAGAACAAGATCAAATAACCCTTTAGTTCCTGAGGGTGCTTGAGTTTGGCGTGCTGCTGTATGCTTCGATTGAGATTTGGATTAAAGACCCAGAAATCGCAACAAAGACATGATGCAATACTTTTGGGTAAAGTGTATCAAGTTTGGTTGAGAAAGAGCGTGAGGGTGTGTTTGAGGACTCGTGAGAGAGAAAATGATAAAGCAGAGTAGGATGCAGGGACATATTAACTGTAGAGCTGGGCAATGTTATAAGAAAAAAGTCATATGTGACCTTGGATCAAAAAACCAGTCTTAAGACGCACGGGAACATTTTTAGTAAAAGACAAAAATACATTGTTTGGGTCAAAAGTATCGATTTTTCTTTTATGCCCAAAATTGGTGGGATATTAAGTAAAGATCATGTTCCATTTAGATAGTTTGTAAATTTCCTACCATAAAATAAAACTTTATTTTTGTGAGTGGATGGCCTGCCACAGTGTCCATGATTAACAACTTCAAAGGCAATTTTCTCAATATTTAGTTTTTTTGCACTCTCATTTATTCAGCTTTCAGATTATGAAAAAATCTCAATTTTTAAAGGCGAGGAGTGAGTTTTTTAATCTTTAAATGCTTTCTTCTATCCAAATTTAATGTGCAGAAAAATAAATTACCAATCTGTAGGTTGAATCTGTTCTCACTGTGACTCTTATTTATGCATCCTTGACCATCTTTATATAAATTTGGTAGCACAAATATAATCATATAATAACGCTGAAAAATCATGTATTCATTATTTAGCAACATTGTCCGGTTCTAAATGTTGAGCTTTAACAATCAACTGTAGAAATGCACGTGTGAAAGAGAGAAAGTCAACGATTTTCTTTTACAGTCATAATGATGCTTCGCGGTGCCCGTCTTCTACATGTTCTGTGATATTTGGCCCGGGCTGTGAAATGAATTATGGTCTCTCTGACTCGAATCATGCTGTGACACAGGGGAGATATTCACAGTACACATCACACATTTGCTCAGCATTTGACAAGATCCAAAAAGCCAAAAATAACAATTCTGTCACCGTTTACTCATCCTTATGTCATTCCAAACCCGTGCGATCTTCAAAGGACGATGTTGATCAGAATATCCAGGCAGATTGTTTCCCAATACAACAGAAGCAGGTGACCAGGTGATATCAGTTTTGAAATATTTCAAGTCCTCTGCCGCCACACACTAGTATGTGAGGAACAGACTGGAAAGCACACCTCAGTAGCCCTCTGAACTTTCATTTTGGGGTGAACTTACCTTTTAAAATCACACTGTGCCCTAATTAAAATGTCATTGGATTAAAGCATAAACTACAATGTGTGCCCTTCAAAACAACCCAGCAATTTTCGTTTCTCAACATGAATATTTTATAAGAGACTGCCTAGGCTTTGAAGATTAATTTCAACATTTTTCATTACCATTCAAATGTTTGTGTTACGCAGCAACTCACACAATGGAAATAACTTGAAAGGCATAAACAAATTGTAGCACTGTATGACTTAATAAGTTTATATCTGCATTTTCATTATGAGTAATATTTCACATTGAGTTTACACATGATTGGGTGTTAAAACATCACCTCAAATTTCAGATGTGATAAAAGCGTTTGTGTTTTGAACATATTTCGCTACGGATTTTCTGTTACGGATTCAATATCATAGGCCACATGTGAATGTTGTTTCCCATTGACAAGAGAAAATAACATGAGCGGCTGCAATATACTCAAACGAAATCAAACTGACATTTCAAAAGCTAGCGGAATCCAGCGCGCTTTGATGTGAAGTGTGCCGTCGATAAAGAAGCCTCAATATCTCCAATTTTTCTCAGTAGAAGGAATAGGAAAAAGCTCACCGCCTTTACTCGCAGGAGAACTGAAGAGGTGACAGAGCTTCCTTAGAGGGACGCGTGGGCTCAGACATTGATTTGCCGCAGATGTTTGTGGTTTACATCAGATATTGATGTCTGCACACTGAAGTCATGACCTGTATCCGGACAGAGTGATTAACCACTGCGCAATCTGTCTGCAAACATCATTAAAACTATATTGTTAACGCTCTATATTAATCTAGTATTAGTTAACATTTGCAAAGGCATTAACTATTATACATCAGTTCTCTCTGGATCTCGAATCTGATTGGCTGATAGCCGTGAGATATTACATCAGGATCGTCACAGGAACTGACAGTTGAACCGCTTTATAGACTGTTTGTATCACTCCGCCACTAAAATAACTCTGACTATACTGTCCTCTAAACTGCGCTACTCTGAAGAAGTTAAATTGCTAGCGAACGAACACACAAAGCAGTTTATCCTTTCCAGAATGTTCATTTCTGTGACGCTTTCTCTTTTTTTTGTAAAACTCGCATACAATAAACAAGATATTCAATTACTAACTGCACATTAATTCGTTTGGTATAGCCTTCATATAAACACGTGCACTGCGATCTGCACATGGGTGTACATGTGATGCGATAGGACTTTCTTTCATTATCATTATATCGAAGCGAAACTAGGATACTGCTGTACGATGAATAAGATATAAATCTCAACACTATTGGATAGTTCACCCCAAAATTAAATTTCTGTCATCTTTAACTCACCTCCGAGATCTGTATAAATGTCTTTGTTCTAATGAACACAGTGAAAGATATTTGGAAGAATGCTTATATCCAGACAGATTTTGTCCCCCATTGAATCTGTAGTAGGAAAAATACAATGGTCAAACGTGCCCGAGAACTGTTTGCTGTCCTACATTCTTCAAAATGTCTTCATTTGTGTTCAACAGAACAAAAAAATTATAAAGCAATTTTCCTACTATGGGAGTCAATGGGGGCAAGATCTGTTTGGTTCTTTCAAACATGTTTTTCTCTATGTTCACTGTAACAAAGATTAAATGATAACAGAATTTTTATTTTTGGGTGAACTATCCCTTTAATCTTTGTTCATGTTTGTCAAGTCAATACAGTTTGTTCTCACATTCTAATGCTTCATGCTAATGCAGTACTCTGTTATTACAATAGATATTTCCAGTCTCCTGTATGATAATCGCTCTGCATACTGCAGGCCACGGGTTTCATGCATGTTTTCGAAAAACGTGACCTTGTGCTGGTTCATCACTCATCTGTCTTCTGGCCTGGCGGGACTCCGACAATGGCCCTAACAGCTCTTTGCAATACAATGTTGGTGGCGGAATTGAGTAACATGGGGGCTGACGTCCCACACAACACATGTCTGGGCGTCAGGTGTTGGCGTTGGTAAAGCCTGAAGCAGCGGAGGCGTGAGTGTG
The DNA here is from genome assembly GCF_015846415.1 of Triplophysa dalaica. Taxonomy (NCBI): domain Eukaryota; kingdom Metazoa; phylum Chordata; class Actinopteri; order Cypriniformes; family Nemacheilidae; genus Triplophysa; species Triplophysa dalaica. The sequence continues at coordinate 21,471,629 of NC_079548.1, read as the reverse complement.
TGATCAGTTTCACGTGATCATATTCATGTGCCTGTGTGATATCACCATTTTTACGATGCTGAATCACTGTGTTTTCTGCTGCAAGTCCATTTAATGTTTGAATGTACGTTGTGTTTTTGAATATGATTATATAATTAGACTTATATTAGTATTTTAGTCATTGCTCCAATATGCACTTTTAATAAGTCTTGCTTTAGGAGGCGTAGGGGTCTTTGTTTTGTAATAAGGATGTTCTGAGTGCTTTGTGTGTAAGTGATCTTTTAGAATTATGTGATTATTTGAGTTCACATTGTCACGGTTAGTAAGGAACAGAACCCACACGCAGGCAGACACAGATGGTTGAGGGGTTAACACAGGTATTTATTATTAACAAAAGGCAAAACAAAACCCACGAGGCGGAAAACAAGACTTGATAAACTAATAAATAAAACAAGGACACTGACTCACTAGACTATAAAAACACAAACACTTAACATTAAACTAACACTTACAAACTCACGGACGGTAACAAGCTGTAACAAAAATCTTAAATCAAAACTCAGGAACAGAGTGCTGGAGCAGAAACGCTGGGACACAGCGTAGGAACAAATCCTCAAAAGAGCAAGCAGGTATAAGCAGGTATAAGCAGGTATAAGCAGGTATAAGCAGGTATAAGCAGGTATAAGCAGGTATAAGCAGGTATAAGCAGGTATAAGCAGGTATAAGCAGGTATAAGCAGGTATAAGCAGGAACTAGAACACTAGAACAGGTACAAGAACAAACGAGCACAGGACAGAGAATAAAAGGGCATTAAATAGGGAGACAAACAAAGGATAATTAACAATAGGCAGGTGTGGGTAATAAAACACTCAAAGGAAGCTAACGAGGAGACGAGAGGGGCGGGGCCATAGACGAGACACGAGAAGGCCCATGACAATATCCAAGCCATTATCTAAGCCATGCCATGTCCTTCTCACACAAAACCCTAGGCTTTGCCATGACTCCGCTGCACGAACAAGAATAAACATGACATGATAGCGGAATCATGACAAACATGCTGTAAAGACACATGAGCTTAACTAAAAAAAAATATTTTTTTTTTTGCAAAATGCTCATATTTTGTTTACATGTAAATCAGAAACAATAAATGCTAATATCATAATATTTGTCATTTTTCATTCATTTTTCATAAAATATACGCATGCGATAGCCAACACAGTACTGAAGGGCAAACGTCGTAATGAAATTAAGGTGATTACTGTACACATAATAATAAAGGCAGGAGCGAGGCTCAGTTCGCCGAAAATTTAAATGTTTTCCATAAGTTACAGCTTCGTTAATCATTTTGATGAGGTCCAATAGCTTTCTGACTCCCCTATAGACAGCAACACAAAATACATAGTGCAGAATGTTAGTAAGACATCATTAATAGTCTATGTGACGACAATGGACCAAATTTCCTATTATAAAGCAACAAGAATACCTCCGTGTGCAATAACACAAAAAGAACTACTTTACTTTTTAAAGACACATGTTGAGAACACATGACAGTAGAGCTGACACAGGAACTGGCGTGCTCTTGTTTAAACCTTAATCCCTCAAGTCATCTTTGAATGCGCGTGAACCAGAGGTTTGTTTTTTCCTGTAGATGACGCAGGCACTTCCTGTGACGAACGCTGCATTTTCCGATTCGTTCCATTGGATAGCGTCTACTTTGGCGTGAGCGTTCGTCACCGTCATTTGCCAGAAAAAAACAAGCCTCTTGTTCACACGCAGCAGAGAGATGACGGAAGCTATTGATGCCTTTATTATAAGTAAACATTGTGACGCGATTTGTGGGCGGAGTTTAGGTGGAGGCAGAAAGATCCCCCTGACTGCATTGCTAATGCTAGGTAGCTCATTTTGATGCTTGCTTTTTGACAATGACTAGAAAAAAATCGGATTCAATTTTAACATGTGAGGTCATTCTCTGTCTTGGACCGCGATTGTTTTAGAAAAATTAAACTTTAATGCAAGGCATCTGGCTGAGCTGTACGCACTCACTCAATGGATCCAGGGACGAACTGACAGGATTACCTCCAGTTAAGTGACCCGACGTCTGCACCTACCTGACAGAGAAAACAAGCATGTATAGTAAAGATAAACTGAGTGTTTATACATACATGCCAGCGTGTACTAATGGCCTCTCCAGATTACACGATTTTAGCTCGATTTTGGCCTGATTTGCATGTCGTACGACATAGTAGAAATTCATAAATAACATGGGGCTTCGAGACACAAGATTCAATCGTGTCTTCTCGTATAGTTTGCCATAGTATTCGACAAACAAAACTTCTCCTGCAAGGTCACACGATAGAAAGACTAGCATGTTTAATTTGACAGCTGTGACACTGTAGTGACGTTGACCAATAGAACAGCACAGCACATAAGCACAGCACATAAGCGCTCTCACTGAAACTCTTCCGTACACAACATTCAAACATGGCGAAGTACAGGAGAGACAGTGGTGTTGGTGCTTCTTTGTGCAACAATGCAATGGAGGAAAATTTGTTGAGTTATGGCAACAGTACTCCTTTCTGTATAATGTTTCCTCGAGGGACTACCAAGATAGAATTTAAAAAGCAAATAATTGCTGACGCTAAACATAACATAACTATACCTCAAGTTCTCTCTGAAGAATGGACAACCCATACTGTCCCCGTTTTTTCAATCCAGGAGCGTGTCCGTGTCTGGATTTCTTTCTTTTTTTGTGCTTTTCTGATGCCAAAACAGCAAGTACAAAACACGCTGCTTCAATTCCCATATCTATGGATTATTTTTATACTGCAGCTGCTTCTTTCCTAAAGTCAGTCAGTCATTGTAGTAACGTCTACTCAATGACATCACATACGCAGTCAACGTCATCCATGTCGTAAAAGACGAATACCCGTTCTCGTTGGGAGGGCACGCATAGTCTGCCATTGTTTCTTGTGAACATGATTTGCAAAGTCAAGATCACAAAATCTGACAAAGTGACATCGTAACAGATGAAAAACTGTTTTAATCTGGAGAGGCCCTAATAGTGGCATGCGCCTTCTCACTGTTGCCTCCGCTTTATACTATACACTTGTGACAACTAAATAAGCGATGACAAACAGTTTCCTTTAGGTTTAGTTTCTGGCCAATATTTAACTGCTAGCTGTATGACGATACAAAGTTAGCTAGCATACCATATACGATCAAAAGTTAACGCTACGTGAAAAATAACCTTGTTCCCCAGTTTCTGATTTGGGCATAACGTACGTGAGATATTTTCAGACACATACCCTAATCATAATCGACACTAACAAAAGGCAGATGTTTTTAATCGTATGTGTCATGAAGGGAAACGCAAGCATTTTTGACGATCGTTTCTGTTCAGTCTGCTAGTTTTATTGTGTTTATAGCTGTCGTCAAGTGTTTTTGTTTGGCAATTGCAGCAGGTATGTGTTAAAATATCAAATTGGAGACTGTATTCTGTCGATTGTGGCACTAAACAACACAACAAGGTGATATTTTATATTCCTTATGTAGCCGAATCTGTGCAGGTTTGTATTGGCCGCCTCCAGTTTTCCTTTTGTTTTGTCGTGACATAAGCGTGACGTCAGCTGTAAAGGGGTCTATACACCAATGTTAATCACACAGTCAATAAGGATATTTCTCTTAAACAAATGCATTGATTCGCCTCAGAAGACCTTTGTTAAAAACACGGAGCTGTGTCAAGCATATAACATTTTGTCAACACGCTAAACAGTACTGTTAGTTTACCATATTAAAAAAAATAAGTAAACAAAATTGATTCTCTGAAATCTGAATGTTGCTTATGAGGATTTTTAAGAATGTTTAAGAACATAACATGGATTTATATCAAAACCATACACAAACACTTCTGCGTCGGTTTGAAATTGTTAAATAAAATAGTTGTTTTTGTTTTACTGCGCACAAAAAAGTATGCTTGCCGCTTCGTAAAATGAAAACTGAATGTCATACAAACTTCTGTTACTACTTTGTCCTGTAGAACACAAAAAATATTTTTTGACCGTAAGTTGCTTAATTACTTAAACATCATTGGTCCCCAATGACTTCCATTGTCTGAAAACAAAAGCACTGAGACATTTATCAAAATATATTCTCTTGTGTTCAACAGAAGAAACGGAAATAAATGGTGATAGCATTTTGATTTTTTTTGTTTATTTTTGTATTATATTGGTATGTGTAGTGTTAACATTTGTAAGGCATTTACCCTTCACAAGAAAAGCAAACATTATATCAACTTGTCACCAACCCACCCACACACTAAACTCATTGTTCTACTAAATTCTGCTTTTACGAGCACAGAAAACTCATCAGCTCTATGCATGGTAAATTAACCCATTTTCTGTCTGACTTTGTATATGGCTTTTTTTAGATTGCAAACTCTTACGGTACTCACATCTGATAAATGGCATATTAACATTAAATGAAATAAAATATGTGCTTTGTGTGTGTTTAAATCTCTAGTGTGTCTGGTTGCAGTATAAATAATACTACATCAGCTATGTTTTCATTGAGCCCGTATGTTTTTTACTTGACATAATTGCAACAACTTTAAACATGATTTACTCGGGTGTATATAACCACAGTAATACATTTTTTGACACCTATATGGACTGGTCCTGAAAACTTCACCCAACAGCAAAAGAAGCAGATGTCACTGAAGAAGAGACTGAAATCAGGTTTCCAAAATTGGAATATGTTGCAGAATAACATTTGCAAATAAGCATTAACCCTTTCGCAAAAAAGAAAAACCACCTCAAGCGAGCGTAAAAACATTTTTTCAAATTAACAATTTTTATTTAGAAGTTTGGCATTTCCATCAATCGTGTCTAATGCGAAACTTCATAATGCACATAGAACCAGGGTGATGGAAACCCGGCTTTAGAGATAGAGAGAGATGCCAAACTTAACTGTTTATTCAATCAAGCCAGATATGCTGACAATGGTCACAAATCTATTCACCTTTATCCATGGTGACATGTTTCCTTTATATTTTCAGAGGACACTTTTATGTAAAGTGACTTATAAATATGCAAAAACAAGCAATTTGTCAGGGAAGCAGGAAAATATTGGCAGTGCCGCTACTGCAATGCAGTGTTTTGTGTTTATAAGAATATAAACAATATACATGAAATATGTAAATATGTAAACATATTGTTTCGACTGTCCCAGGTTATGTCTGACACAGGAATTGGACTGGCAGTTTAACCATCGGTATCAATTTCAAAATTCTGTAATAGTAAAGTACAGGTTACTTGCCCATACAGTCTTAATAATAAAAATAATAATATATGTATTTGACTTCCTGATTCAGAAGTGTAGAAGATGGTCTAAAGAATTGCCATTACTTGAGGGCGGGCGGCTGTTTATATACACTTGGAATAATGATTGACAAGACCAGAAGGTCGGGATCCTCTCAAACAATCGTTAAATTCAAACTTAATTTAAGATTTTCTAACATCTCAACCAACCATTAAATTATTTAGACATGGGACTACCGCAAGATATTAAAAGAGTCTGGTACAAATGGTTATGATATTAAAAAAGGCCCAGAAGGAGAGATTGCATGTTTGATCATTTGCTTAACAGCTGATGCCAGATCAAGAGAGAAAAAAAGAGAATGACTTATACTGTTCTCTTGTTTTGCAGTAGAGGTACCGAGTCATGAAAAAGAGACATAAATATGAATAGAGCCGCCAAATGTTCATGAGATACTTCGCTTCGACAGCAACTTTGGAAGCTATCTGGACACTTTTAGAGAAATCGGTTGGATACTTGGTGGTTACATAACTACTTTAAGCACAGTTCTGAGACATAAAGCTCGCCAAAAAATATGTGTCAAACTAAATTAATCTGAAAGCATCCGAGTGGATGCTGCTAAAATCCCTGGCAGTCTGCCCCGAGAACGATATTATTGCTGAGAGGTTTCATTCTCAAAACATAATACAGCACTTGGTTAGGATTCAGGTATTAAACTTGTCTTGAACATTTCTTCTCGTCTAGGACGAATCGGAAAGGAAACAGTTGATGAAGATGTGCATCTTAAATTAAAAGTTAACAAACTGTATAGCTCAGACAATTTCATGTTAATAAAATCTCTGTTCAATCGAGGACTTTTGCAAACTATTTCCTTGAAACTCAATAGAGTGTTTTCTTAAAGTAAAAGTCAAAATGTACGTGCTAGTATCCGAGCACTTCTAAAGGGAATTATGGCAGCCACCTGGGTAGACGGCAGTTAGCGCAGATAACAAGCCGTTGGGCTTCAGCGCTCTGTGGCTCTGCAGATTGAGTACGACAGATTGCCCGCCCCCGACGTTGCTGCTGTAATGATGACTATAAAGCACTCTTCAGTTTGATGTGGCGCTCGCAGCTCTGTGTAAACAGCAACTGCCAGGCTGTGCGATTGAAGGCGGGCAGATTATGTAACCCGGTCATTTGTTTAACAAAAACACCAGAACTGTTGGTGCGCCCCGTCACAGAAAATTGCAGTGGCCAAAGCGAAACAAATCCTGCTTTCGGCTTGGAGAGACAAACATGGCATGGACACCTGTGCCATTCAACATCTGCCGTGGGCAAACCCATCATCGCCTTACTGGACCCTCTCTATTGTTGTGTAATTCAGAGCTCCTGCATTTGTCTGCAGACCAAATCCTATGTTTATTTGCTTTGTGAGGCGCTGTTCCAGAAGAACTTCCTGTTTCAGATTATTTAACACTACACAAATGTTTGAACAAAAATACAAACAATTTTATATGCATGCTTTAAAAAACGTACATTAAACAAATTGCTTCGGGACCAGTTTGCAAAGTGGTCTAGAACACTAAATATAGCTTCTAGTTGAAGCCGTTCATCCAAAAAAAAAGATGTCATAAGATATCCTTTGCTTTAGGTAATTAAAACCTTTTTTCTATTTACACAAAATGTAAATGTAACAAAAATCTTTACAGAGCTCTGTTACACACAAGGGCATATAGTTCATATAGTGACCATGTTTGACAGGCTTTGTAAGAAGAAGATAACTATAAAGAAGTATCATGAAAGTAATTCCAAGTCTTTAAAACAGCACAATAGATGTCAGGAACAGGCTGAAATCTGAGACAGAACATTTCTTAGTTTTCAATCACATAATCTTAGTCATTCTTCACTCAGAAAATGTAAATTGAGATGTGCTAGTAATGGTACTACTTTAAAGCTGCTTTGTAACAATGAAAATTGTAAAAAGCACTTTATAAATAAAGTTGAGTGGAGTTAAATAATTTCTTTCTAAACTTGACATATGCCAATGCAGTGATTGCATGGATGAGAGCTTCTATGTGTAAGTTTTTTTTTGTCATCTATAGAAAACATTAGGGATGGACCAATGTATCGGACCCCGATATTAATCGGCCAATATAAGATTAATTTAGCACCTTCGGCATATCATCAAAAGCATGAAAAAGCCCGATTTTATTAACTAACTGCATGGAGGCAATGAGTTGGGAGCGCTGCTCAGCAGAGATGTGCTGAGCAGCCCTTGTCCAGACCGGCATTCCAGCCGGGGTCCGTTCCGGCAGTCCGCCAAGGACTAAGACGGCTTCCTCCGGAACTCCTGTCGAGCCCTCCGGGGCTCTGTTTAAACAGATATTTATTTTACAAAAGGACAAAACAAAACCCACGATGGGAGAAACAAGACTGGATAAACTATAAACAAAAACAAGAACACAGGCTAACTAAACTAGAAAATAAACACTGGTACAAACACAAAACAAAATTACTTGGTAGTCAAGGTAACTCTTACAGGGAACAGCATACGCGTACAGACAGCATACGCGTACAGACATCAGACAATCCAAGAGCACAAGACAATAGACAAGAGGATGATTTAAAGGGTAACAAAAACAGGATGATTAACAAGATGCAGGTGTGGGTGATGAAACACTGATGGGAAAGCTAACGAGACTAAAGGGCGGGAAACACAGACGAGACACGGGGGGGGGGGGGGGGGTAAACAAGAATAAACAAGACAAAATGGCGGAACCATGACAAGTTTATTAAAGAAATGTTCAATGTTAAGTCAAATATTAGTGTAATGTTGTTAATAAAAGAAATATTAGATAGCAAAAATCACCTTTGAAGATTGTCATGTTGTCTTATTGTGTTTTTATCTTAACTCGTCCCTCTCGTAAAACCTAAATGGATCCAATTCATGTTCAGTAAAATTAATTTAATGCGGAAAAACTAGCTTGTATTGTAAAATACTATGCAATTAACCATTATCGGAATCGGAAGATAGTTGCTTGTTAAATTCTGTATCTGCCAAATCAAATCCTATCGGTGCATCCCTAGAAAACATCATAACATATATTTTTTCAAGTTGGACCTTGACTGAGTTGGGAATAATGTGTTTGTGCCATAAAACAGTACAGTGTGAGTGAAGTATTTAGCAAATTCACCCCCAAGTTTCCTCAGATACAAGACCAAAAGAACTGTCAAACTTAGTTGGCTCTGGTTCAATGTTAAAGGCACTAAATGGCCAAAGGCAACAACATCCCTGACGTGGCTCCATGTGGCCCTTTGGCCCAGTCTGTTTGCCAAGAAACTTCAGTGAGTTTTGTTGCACGGTCTGGCTTCTGTTTTCAGGTCCTGCTGTGTTGTTGTCAGCGCTTGTTGAATCTACTCATTGCCTTTCATCTGTCAGGCCCAGAGCCGCAGTACGCCTGCAGTGCTTTGCCTCGCAGACCGGCTTATGACTCTCTCTCTTTTTTTCGGCAGGATGTGTCACTCACAGGCAGCCCGAATACAGATTCAGTGCACCTCAGCGCTGGGGGAGTCTGACTACAGGATCAATGAGAGGATGGATCTTCTCTGGTTCCAAAAGTCTTGAGTTTCCATGAACCTAAATGGGTCTCTCTGTGAATTGGCAATGTTAAATCTCACGGCTTAATTTAAGTTCGCCCAGAGCTGTATCCATGAGCATTGCTTGTTTTTACTTTGTGACACACAAACTCTGTCAATCATTTGGGGATGCAATCACTTGACTTTGTTGTGGAAATTTTTCCTCCATCTTAATGTAACAAGTACACATATTTCGGTAGAATATACAAATGAGCTTGAGGAATTATGCTGGCAAGACGTCAGCACATTAAGTATTCTTACAAAAAAATTCCTTAGGCAAATCTTACAATTTCCTTGCATTGAAGTCACTCGTGTTAATTACAAAAACATCAAACGATCCTTTTACATGAAACTGTCATCAGTGTGTAGTGCTTTCACTGCTCATGAAAAACAAACAAAACAACAAACCTAAAAGGAAAAAAAATCCTAGCTGAAGAATGATGATGAAAACACAAGCCGACTGACCTTTGCCCATTCCTGAGGCTAAGAATAGAGTCAGTGTGACCTTTTAGATTTTAGAACCAGTAAAACTGAGAGGTTTACATAAGGATGACCAACATCTACAAAGGCCTGGACAAAACTTTCAATACTGACCCTAGAATGACCCTAGACTACTTTTTATTGATATTTTCAAAATCTAAAGATGTTTAAATGGCATACATTGATTTTGAAATAATATGTCAGTTAATTGTCAATAAAAGCTTCAGTTGATAAGGTTTCTGGTTTGAACCAACACCGATTCTCAAGCAGTCATCACCGTGTAAAATATTTATTTTCTTATGGGATCATGTTGTTGGAGACCCGTTATTAGCAAGCCATGTCCTATGACCATTGTTCCTTTGAACACAACGTATGATGGCAGGTTGCTCCTCGGCTGTCCTTTGGATAATGTAAATTATTTACCTGTCATCGTGTTGCTATAGTGTACTTTTACAAACAGTTATAACAACAGATAATAATGACAGATTCTGTAAAAATAAATCATGGTTAAGAAGTACACTCTTGAAAATAAGGGTGCTTCATGATGCCATAGGAGAATGCTTTTTTAGTCTAAATGGTTCCATAAAAAACCTTTAGCATCCGAAGAACTTTTCTTTTTCCACAAATGGTTCTTCCTGGCGAAAAAGGTTGTTCAGGTTATAAAAAGAAAGAGATGGTTCTGTAAAGAACGTTTGACTAATGTTTTTGGCTGTGAAGAACCTTTTAAGAACCTTTATTATTGGAGTGTAGTCGTGAAAATATGGCGCCATGAACTTCAAATTTCAGCGCTGTTTGTTTGTAACATGTTGAATGTATCGATCTTTAAATATTAAATACATATAGTATTAATTAATGCTGCAAAACGATTAATCGTGATTACTCGCATCCAGAATAAAAGTTTGTGTTTACATAATATATGCCGGTGTTCTGTGCATAATAATTTTGTATTTATGAACACATACACATAAATGCATATATTTAAAATATAAAATATAACAATTAATAAACTTTTATTTAGAATGTCAATTATTGGTAAATATAAATTAATACATTTAAAATGTCCTTAATATATAGACAAGTATGTGTATGTTTTGTCTTTACAAATACAAAAAAATGAATATGCACAATACTCAGATATATATTATGTAAACACAAAGCTTTATTCTGGATGTGATTAACCGCGATTAATCATTTGACAGCCCTATTAATAATAAAAAAATTTCTCACCTCTTTTGTTTCAGTAGACATTACATATTGCATTGTTTTGTTTAACTGAAGAAGGGCATGAGGGGGAGTAAAGAATGATAATTTTTTTATATTTGGGTGAGATAAATATTAACATATAGAAAAATTGTAAAAGGGGAGTTATTTCTTTTGGGAAATAAACTCTTCACATGTTAGTGTATACAATGTGAAATTGCAGCAAAATAAAAATGTCAAACTGTCCAACAAAATGTTTTCATCTTTTTGAGTCTATTGTAGTTTTAATTCAGTACAATTGGGAATACTGATTCCCAATGAAGTAGAGAAGAAGCATAACTCTCCCCGCTGCCCTTCCCAGCATGCAAAATTAAATCTCAAATCATAAAGGCATTCTCGTATTATATGAGGATATGACGATCTCAGCATACGTGTTGTGAAAAGCATAATGGTTAACTTGGGAGTCACGTTGTAAGCCAATTGTTAAATGACCCTGACATGAATGACTCTCTGCAATGGTGACTGACTGTTTCAATAAAGAAATGAATAATTATCGCTTTAAACTGAATTATAACTGTAAACGCCAAATTTGACTTCCCCCAAAATAAACATTCAATAGCAAACAAAGAAGACATGTTGATGATTCATAATGTGACAAAAGCAGTTTGTAGCATCTGTTTCATTTATATCCATGTAAAAACACATCCGATTGTCTGTGTGTCAGTGTAGCGTTGCGTCTTGCTTTGTTTCGCTAACCTTGGAGGCTCCCCCTAGAGGAGGGACTCTGTATCAGATTCATATGAAAATACAGTTAAGATTGAATGCAATCTTAAATCTGCCATGGGCTCTGCCTGAAATCGTGGGATATTTATAATGCATGGGTTTACGACGGCCTTTCGGTGTTCCAGTCTCTCGCCTTACGCAGAGAATGACAATGGGGCAGAGCTGGCAGAGACTGAAGCGTGTGTTTAGAGGGCAGGTCTGTGGATGCAACAGCCATCAAAGGCCTTGAGGCCCAGCTGCCATAATATCTCATTCCTTTTGTGCTCTCTCTCCGTCTCTCTCTCTCTAGCTCTCTCTCTCTCTCTTCTAGCTCTCTCTAGCTCTATACACAGCTGACAGTCTTTCCGAGCACTCAAAAGGACACAACAAAAGACTGTATTGTGAGGTCTTGCTGTCCCTGAACATACAGGTACACAAACACACGAATGCGCACGGCAGATTCAGACGTACGTAATACTTTTTTTATGGGCTCATATCTATTTTCTGTTCACTCTTTTCATGTCTATTTCAGTCTCATGTCTCTGGGTGAGGAGGTGTGACAGAGAAATGTTGTGGGATACAAGCTATTAGTGAGTTCATACTTAACCAAAAACTAGTCACAGGCGAACCTGCATTAAGTGGGGGACCAAGGCAAAATGATTGAATACGTGCTTTTTTGTGAACATACATTTGATCAAATAAAAGTGTAAAATCAAAATACATGTGACAGAACATAAAATGTTTAATTTTACAACATTAAAAGTTCAATGTCCAAATATTTACATCGTACATATTATCAGTATGTTGAAAATAAAATAAAAATGCTACTATGTATAAAGTTTTATAAAAGCGCACATATACAAGCAATGCACCTAAAAACCACAGGATTAGTAGCCTAAAGAAATCATTTGATAACAATAGTTGTATCTTTAATTTTCTTTCTCGCAATGCAATCGTTCATTTTTTGATAATGAACTAATACTACATCTTAATAAATGTATCTGTATCATCTCTTTCACGTTAATTTTAACCCACTTTATTATTCAATGGGACATCACAAGCATAAATCCTTTAATAAAAATCCCAATCAGCTGCTAGGTCATTATTTTTCAGCAAGGAATATTTTTCTTTCTTTGCCATCGACTCTGATAAGGAGTTTATACGAATGCTATCCTTCTGTGCAAGACTTTGAGTACATCTACATTGCCACATACAGAATAAAATGTTTTTAATCAAAATAGCATCAGGATCGCTTTAAGCATGGCTTTATGGGTGTGAAGCGCTTTATTCTGCGGTAAACTAAACTGTGTTGACAAACAGAGTGAAAACTGTAGAGTGGATGAGAAACTGTATTGTATTGCTCCAGCATCACATTATGCAAACTGCATTTGTAACAAATACCTTCACACATGCAGATATCATAGAAAATAGCAGTAGATACACACATCTTATTCTCTTCTTTTAAAGTTCACTCTGCAATACGAGGCCATAGTTTGAAGAACGCGGTAAATAAGACGGGGTGGAGCCGAAGCCTGTGGCTGTTGTCATGTGTTTCTGCATGTTTCGTGGATATCATATTGAGCATAGCGGGAGAGAGGGTCCTGCAAAGGGGGTTGCCGAAATGTTGTTGCCAGTTTTATTAACATTACAATTTTTTTTATGTTCAGCCCTCAGGGGCCCCCCATTCCTACACCTCTGCACCTAGTCACTGCACTGCACTGCTGGTCAACCCGTATTTTTCATTGACGAACATTGAACAAGACACTATATATGAATGATCTTTTCAGCGAGGGGAATTGGGTGACAATCTTTGCAAACTTACACAGTACTTCACTTTAAATAGTCTGCGACTACGTTTTTATTTAAATGTTTTGATATTTGTCTGAGCGTGTGAGGATTTGTGAGAAAAACTTGCACGATTTCCCCTGAGAGCATCTGCATTGCTTGGGAAAAGTGTTTCGGCTACAAATACAAACCAAAGTAATTCCTTGTTAGCAGAGAAACAAAATGACTGGTTCTGTAAATGAGGGTAGGCTCAGCCCTAGAAGACACACCCACACACCATTCTCACAACCACCTGATAGCACAAAAATACCGGAAGCTTTTCAAAAATCGCAAACTTCGATCTTTAATCTAACGTTCGACGTGCCCGTCATAAGCGCTAAAGATCTTTTGCAAAGTGTAACGGTTCTCACGGTTCAATGGACTATACACGCTTCAAGTTTTTTTTATTCTGTTGACTTGAACACTTGCCGGTCCACTAACCCTCCAATTACCATCCAAGTGCTGTTTACATGTTGGCCACTTTAGCGTTGGTCAAGCAGTCAGTTTGCAGATTATAAGAATGCTTCTCTGATAAAGTCTTCATTATGTGTTTTGTCTGGTTGTTCCTCAGGGAGTTTTGTCAAGAAGCCTCACTTTTGAAGTGTTCCTTTCTTAACCCTGCAGAGATTTCTGTTTGATGATCTGAAGATCCCACTCATGTGAAATGGAAACATTGGAGAGTTCCGGTGTTGAAAAACAAGAACGCAGGTTAAACCTTTCTTTTGATACAGAAATAAAATGCGAAGCATCAGAAACCACAAAATTATAGCAGCCTACACAAATCACAAACATTATTCTCTATTTTTCATTTGGCAGACATTTCTATCCAAAGCGACTTACATTGCACTCTAGTTTCTGACTAAGTGCAAACCTCCAGGATGGAACCCATGATCTTGGCATTGCTAACACCTTGCTCTAACCACTGAGCTCAAGAAAGATGTATCTGTTGCATTAAATCTAATAAATCTGATCTGAATAAATGTAAATGATCATTCTGGTAAAAGATTTTGCGGTTACCATTGGTACAGTCACAGATTGACCAAGGTTCTCATTGCAAGAGTACATTTTACATCAGTGAGAGTAGCCTTGTTGAATAAGTCCATCATAACAAGCGTTGGAGTGGTGCTGTGGCTGCCAGGCTCTCTCGCTCACTCACTCGCTCGCTCAACTCTTTGTTGCATTATTAATCTCCATGGAGATCCAGAGACTTGAAAGTTTTCTTCATTTCTGGCTACGTTAATTCTAGCAATTTAGCAGAGAAATGTTTGCAAGACAGTTGCTCTCTTTTGGCGGAGTTCTCTCATGCCCTGAAATGCACTCATCTATACCTGCGGCTCAAGCAGCGTAACGAATCTCGATCTGTCAGCAGGAAAAAGCATTTACACAAACTTGAGCATTTTAGTAGGCCACCCCGTCCAGTTGGAGCTCATAATAATTTGGCCTAATTTAATCGTTCTAGTCTCTTTTTAGATAAGCATTAATGAACACCAAAATATGATGGACATAAAACAATGTTTTCAACCTTCATCTGCTATTTAAATGCAGTAAGGATGGATACTAAATAAATCACAGACTTACTCAGTTTTATGAGATGTCCACTGAGGAGAGCTCCGGCGAGGCTGATACGAAGAAATCATGTTGGAAAATTATGTCTTCGTGAAAGAACAACGTTAATTTAAGATGATGATAAAGATTAAAGTTATATGTGTCTGAGGACCGGAGCAGTTAACAGATACAGCAGAACTGCTACTTGGCACTTTTGGAAAACTCTAGGGCCACAAAAGCAAATTTAGTTATTCCTTAATATTAATGAATGAAGAGAATGCTGGTATGGTGTCAATAAGTTTACAGTATATTATTGGACTTACATTATAGACTGCTTTATCGGACGCACGTGCCTAGCCCAACTTTTGTTCCGGTCTGTGTTTGGTTATCGGTCTGACTAGTGCTAGTCATATAACAATTGAAATGAAATGAAAACTATTAATTATTGATTCTTTGTGGAGGTCTACCGGAAGTAAAGTTTAGGCCACACAACTTTTGTTTATGTTGTTACCACTGAAAGCATCTATAGATTAAAACAGTGATGTTGATTGGCAACCTACAGCCGACAAAAGTGGAGCGTCATGATACTTCACAAATTATAAACAAGTATACGTTGAAAGCTATACTATAAAATACTGTAGTTTTCTATTTAGTGTTAGTCATAAAATACTAAATAGTACTGTTAATCTGTACCAGTTGTAATCTGACAAACAATCTGACAAAAACCTCAAACATTTTGCCATTGCTTAATTTTTTTAATCAAATTGTGTATCATACAGAACTGATGTAGATATGTGGGGGTGTGGTTACACGAGGTGTTTCAGTCAGGTCTGGGTGAGCATTTGCTTTTAGATAGAATGCATCTTTTGTTCCCACACTTTCATTTTTGCAATTTTACGTGTCTAATACATGCATGGGCAACTAAGACACAGAAAAACACGTATTCATGCCAAATGATCCCTATATGCAGAGTTTGGCAAATCAAAATTGTACTTTTATAAAACATGATTGTGGTTTTCAAAGAATAGCAAATCCTTCTCTGCTAACCAGCTTTGAAATATGTTTGCGTCAGAACCCTCAGTCTGGAGAGAAATAGTCCATGTTATTCCAGCAACTCTTCACAAATTGGTTCCACTTAAAAAAATGAGTCAATATTTTGAGAAAAAGAAAATCGCAACTTCTCTGAGAAAACAGACGTCAGGTGTTATGTAAGATATCTATAAATGCAAAGGCAACTACTTCGGTCATGAGACCTTTGCCAACAGAAGTGATGTAAAGCCACAACTACAGAACCAATGTGGATCACCCACAGTAAAGTCAGCCAGCTAAACCGCACCTGTGGAAGAGTCATATCATCAAAAATAAATGAGATTAACAGGCAGCAGCTTCTGAGAGCAGAACAACTTCCTCTTAAAAAGAACAAAGCATTAAAATTAGTCAACAGGAAGAGATGCAATAACATAATCATAAAAACGATTGTATCGAATATAAACACTTGTCTTCTTTGAGTTGTTTTAAGTTTAGCATTATGGTACCCAAAGGTGCTACAGGGCATTATGAGAGAACTAGCACTAGACTTTAAAACTTGGTAGTTCTCTCCAGAAAGGAGGTCAAGGAAGCTCAAAACTTTTCAATTTCCCCTACGACGCTTTAAGTCAGGACAGATATGCAATTTATCTCAGGGGTGGGATGTTGATGTGACGGACGCCGGATGCTAATCTAAAAAGAACAAATGCTATTTTGTCCGTATATAGGGATGTATTGACACTCTGACATAATGTTTCCCTCAGTTTTATAAGACAGCAAAATTTGTTGGAACACACTTACAATGGAAGTGCACAAGGCCATAAACATGATTATAAAACTGTTAGTTTCAGTCCTTGAATCAGACTGGATGAGAGCTGTTTTTCGTCAGAGCAGCACTGGGATGTTAAACAGTTTTTTTAACGGTTGAAATGATCCTAGAAGTTTTCGATTTCCTCTGTAATAATGTCATGACAGACTTTGACGATCGCATCTCTCTTTTCTGCTCTGTTGAAATGCACCGTTGACCATGTAAAACAAAACAAAATAAGATATTTTGAGAAATGTCTCAGTGGTTTTGACTACTGAGTATTCTTTCAAATATACGTTGACATACAGGTTTGGAACGACATGAGGGTGTGTGAGAGTTTTCATGTTTAGGTAAGGACCTACAGACCAGTCATACAGGAAACAAACTCTTTTGCTTTGCTTTACACAGTAGTTCACATCCTCATAAATGCTTATTAAACACCACATAACGCCCCCCAAAATGTTTCTCTTTTCTCTTGTTAATGGGAATAATGAGTTGGCCTTCCAGAAAGCTCCTTTCTCCAGGGATACACACCCCACGTTCTCCTCTGTGTAATAACTGAACATAAAGATACTGCACATTTACCCATGTGGGGGTAATTACAAAGAGTTTTTCTTGTGTGAGGATTGTGCAACATAGATGAGTAATATTCTGCACACTTCAGTAGCTTATGAGTCTACTGGGCTCGAAGCGAATGTTGTTGTTTAAAGAACCAGAACGTAATGCAGGAAATCTCTGAGAACGAGTGTAGTTTATTAAATATAAACACAAGAAACCAGGAGTAACACAAACATGGCAACGAAACAAGAAACTGAGGCTACCTGCAGAACAGCTTGAAAATAATGAGTATCTATACATAAGAAATCAAAGGATTAGTTCATCATTTATTCACCCTTGTGTCACTCAAAATCTGTATGACTTTGTTTTGGAAGAATCTTGGTAACCGAACAACACTGGACCCCATTGACTTGTATGAACACAAAACCAGAGTCATCTCTTAAAATATCTTATTTTGTGTTCCAAAGAAGAAAAAGCCACACACAGGTTTTGTACAACATGAGGGTGAATAAATAATGACTGAATATGTATTTTTTGACTGAACTATCTCTTTATTGGGGTAAGATGGCCATATCGAGATAATTAGGAGAGAAAATTGGGAGTCAATGGGGGGCAAGATCTGTTTGGTTATAAGCATCCTTACAAATATATTTCTCTGTGTTCATCAGAACAAAGACATTTACACAGATTTGTAACAACTGGAAGGTGAGTCAATGATGACAGAAAAGTATTCCTTTAACATAAGAGTGATATTGCAGAAAAGATGAAGGTGTTTTAGGATTGATGGGTTGGATGTGAGATATAGTCAAACACCTCTGACATCGTACAGAATTGTATTGTTTTACCAATCAGCCTTTTTCCATTTTTGAAGTGCACTAAAAAACCACCCTGCTGCCGGAATATTATAATTTCTATTTGGAATTGAGGTTTTCACTGCTGATAGACAAACTGTGGGGCAATATCACACATGAGCTGTATTTCCATGTTTTTCCAATTTATATCTTGGATAGGTGAAGATAAACCACACCTTGTCTTGCCAATCCAGTCCAAAACATGTTTCTGACATGAGGAAGGTCATTACGTTTACTTCATGAACAGTGTTACTGTATGAGAATAAACATTTCATGATGTGGACATCAGTTTTAATTTAGGGCACTTGACTGGGGTCTTCAGCAGTCTGGGCATTTCATCTGTAAGCCCCCCGTGTCAGTGAAGCATGTTGGGTTGGGCTGATAAGCCGGCACAGGGGTGCTCTAAGGGGATGCTTCAAAAAGTCAACTCGGATGAATCATTCATGCTAAAGGTGCCGTGGATGCTGCCATCACTTTAATGAGCCAACCCCACTGTTTGTTTAGCAGCAATGATTGAGGCACGGCACGTTCCATGCAGTGCTGAAATATAGATCGCTCCTTGGCCTAAACCAAAGCAGCTGGAACTTTCTAGAGCCCTTCATATGAATCATAATGTTTCTTCTGCCTTTTAGCACTAACAGAAGACATGAGATCAAGCCAGAGGAAAAACGCAGCAAAATAAATCGTTAAAACTAAATAATTGCTAAAGAGTGGTACACAAACAAATCACTTACATTGCTGGGTCTGGATCCTAATAATTTTTTACGTGCACTTTCATCAGGCAGTAGCTACCAACATCGTATTAACTGCCCATTCAGTCCTAATAGAGTATAGGAAGTTTGGAAGGGCTCGATCCCTAGAACTCCTGCTCTGAACTTACCCCTCAGCTGGAAGACGCAATTGGATAGAAAGTGTGGAGTCCACTTTTGTCTTACAGTAAATTTTCCCAGTCCCAGTGAAATAAAAATTAGACTGCCTGTTTTTTCATCAAATATTGAAGCGATTATTGTAAACCGTTTAGCAATGTTGGTCATTCTCTTTTTAAAAATCGTGTGCCCTCATAATCTTTAGTTAAATTCTGAAAATGCACATCCGTCCGTGTGTTGGAGAACTACAGACTGGTATCTCTCCTTTCCTTCATTGCTAAAACTCTTAAACGTGTTGTATGTAACCAGCTATTATACTTTCTCACCCAGAACAACCTCCACTAAGACTCCGTTGCTCTCTGCCCTGAGACTGGCAAGAGCCTCCTCTAACTCATCTGTACGTATCCTACTGGATCTTTCTGCCGCCTTTGACACTGATAACCATCACATCTCCCGGTCGAGCAATGCTATGGTGTCTCAGGAATGGTGCTACAATGGTTCAGGTCTTCCCTCACAGAGAGGTCATTTAGAGTATCCTGGAGAGGTGGGGTCTCTGAGTTCCAACATGTCGAAACATGGGTGCCTCAGGCCTCAGTGCTTGGACCGTTGCTCTTTTCTGTGTAGCAACAGAAAATTACATCCCTAGGCTCTTTCATTTGGAAACATGGCTTTTCCTATCAGTGCTATGCGGATGATACACATCTCCACCTGTCATTTCAGGTTGACGATCCGACTGTTTCTGCACACATTTCAGCATACCTAGCCAACATTTCACTCTGGATGAAGGACAATCACCTTCAGCTGAACCTTGCAAAAACAGAACTGCTTGAAACTCCTCTACAATATTGGGAAAAGTAGACCTTTCCTATCCGAGCATGCAACACAAGTCCAAGTCCAGGCTCTTGTTTTTTCCAGACTGGATTACTGCAATGGGCTACTGGCTGGACTTCCAGCTTGCACAACCAAACCTCTACAGATGATCCAGATGCAGCTGCAAGAGTTTTCTTCAATAAACCGAAGAGAGAACACATCCCTCCTCTCTTCATTAAGTAACATTGGATCCCTTTATTCGCTTGCATCAAATTCAAGGCTCTGCTCCTGGCCTACAAAACCACAACTGATTTGGCACCCCCTTATCTTCACTTGCTAATGCAGACTTATGTACCCGCCATATCCCTATGCTCTGCAAACAAACAACCTATTGTGGTGTCATCTCAAAAAGCCTAAAAAATCTCTCTCACATTCCTTCTCTGGATCTGTTCCTGAACTGTGTAATGATTGTATAGCCATTATTAAGTATCGTCTGAAAACACATCTCTTCCGTCAACACCTGACCGATCAGTTTCTTTTAAACTTAGCTCTGTATACTGTGGTAGGCTAAATGAGACTATATTGCATTTAAGCAATAGTCCTTATGTTGTTCCAAAAGCTTCCATTGTTTATCTCATATGTAAGTCGCTTTGGATAAAAGTGTCTGCTAAATGACTAAATGTAAAAGACTATCCATCTTAGATGACGTATGTTAGACGGCTTGGGCAGAGCATCCGT
The DNA here is from genome assembly GCF_015846415.1 of Triplophysa dalaica. Taxonomy (NCBI): domain Eukaryota; kingdom Metazoa; phylum Chordata; class Actinopteri; order Cypriniformes; family Nemacheilidae; genus Triplophysa; species Triplophysa dalaica. Next base: position 21,451,254 of record NC_079548.1, on the reverse strand, counting down.
TAACTCCTCCCCTTCAACAGTCAGTCTGGTGCAAGTTCCATTTCAAAATGCTACGACTGTTTGTATACATCCAATCAAATCGCAGAGAAAGACCAAAGCCACGCCCACTGTTTTTCTCGTTCAAAATTCCATTTCACTCGGAAATGCGTCAATACGGACATAAAAAAACACAACTTCCGGTTCACGGTGACTTTAAAACATTTAAAAACAATTGTGAACATTTTAAATAATTTTTAAAACATTAAAACAATGTTTATCAGAGCCGTTAAAAAGGAACACGTGTCATTGAGGGCTCTGTAGTTCCAAACATTGCATTTAAACCCATTCATTTCACTATTTCGGAGATAACTCGAAAAAATACAATTTCTGTAAAACTGTGTTTTTTATGAGAATGTTTTCTAAACAAAATACTTTCCTTAGTAAAAAGGATTCTTAATAAAAATGGCTTTATTGTGTGTGTGTGTGTGTGTGTGTGTGTGTGTGTGTGTGTGTGTGTCTGTAAGTGTGGTTGAATGATTTTCTATAAAGACATGTTATATACCATCTCCCTGTATACATTATATAATAAAATCTCTAAATGACTGAAATTGTTTGTCTTGTTCATTTACTTGACATAATTTGAATAATACTGATTAATACTGTCTCATCAAACAAAATGTTATCATACGTTTAATTAACATAGTAATGTGTGCATATACTGTGTTGGTATTTAGTGAAATGTCTAGCAAACACAGCTGCTTCCACTGTCTCTGGTGCTTAAACCCATTCAGAAAGACTGACAGTTGTGAAACTATTGAGAGCTTCTTGAACCAGGTGACGACGAGGAGGCGAGATCAAAGTGTGTCCCAACTCTGTTTTTTGAAGCTCTGGTGTTTATAACTAGTTAAAGTTGAATAGTTTGAACAATGTGCTATACAGATATGAGAGATGCCTCAAAAACTATTACTGCATTACCCACGCATAATTCTTCCGGAAATACTGTATAAGGGTTAAGAATCTGTATTTCTTTTCACGTAATAGTCTTGAGTTAACATCATCAGGGTGAACGTCATTAAGTTAAGTGCTGCTTTACTTAAAGTATGAAACTGATGTTTATACTGTCAAGATGTTCTGCTCTGTTAATGACATAAGAGCTTGAGAGACAATAATATTGATATAAGGGTTTGGATGCAGAACAGAGTCGAGTGTATTCTCAGAATAAGTAATGCCAACTTTTTTTTTATTTTTGCTAGACTGAAACGAGGAGTTACTGAAAGATTCATAGCAGCCTCGTTCAACAGGCGTTTCCATAGCAACCCAACATTTTTTGAGCCGGGAATGAAGGCCGTAGTACATTGCTAGACTATCTCTCGTGTGCTTTGATCTCTCTGTCCTTCTCTCTCTTTATCCCCCATCTTCACTCCTGTCATACACAAAGCGGTTTTCTCACAAACTTTTGAAACTCTTACAAGTTGGCACACATTGTATAAACATTAAAACAGATGCTATGGATGCTGTGAGGTTACACAACGACTCCTCTGAATCCTCTGCAAATGTATGCTTTGTTGAAAAACATTTCATCCATTATTCATTCTGTGTCCGAGTGTTTGTTTTCAAATGTATTAAATGTAACATATCCCTCTAGGCAAGCAGGATACTTAAAATGGTTAAAATGTAGTTGACAGTGTTATCAGAAGTTGAACAAAATGATCCTTTATTATTTATATTTTTACAGATAAGATTGCCGGTGAAGATTGTGGATAAATTACAGTATACATATATTGGCATTATTATTATTAATTTGCAAGAATTGTTTTTGTCCTGAAGTGTACCTTTAAAAATCTATTTTAATGTTAATGTCTTGAGGGTGATTGCTAATCTGGACCCCAACAGGAGATGAATGAGACATTTTCAAACTTGTAAATTAAATAGAAGATGAATCTTACCTCCTGAGGTGTGACGTGTGCTGGAGTTATTCAGTTTCAGCCGTAGAAAGCAAAAGATTTTGAGTTTTTGGAGGATTAGTATCATCAACGTACATTTTACTGAGAAATACCAATAACACCATGCAGGCAAATGTACACTTTTATAACAAAATCAGCAAATACTTTATGGCATATCTGCTAATGCCAAACTCCACTTTGTGTCTTTGGTGTTATAAATTGCCTATGCATGTATTAGACACGTAAAATTGCAAAAATAAAAGTGTGGGAACAAAAGATGCATTCTATCTAAATACCCAGACCTGACTGAAACACCTCGTGTAACCACACCCCCCAAAATCTACGTCAGTTCATGGTATGATTTGTACAATTGCGTTTGAAGCTGGTGTTCCAAATATTGTATGATGCGTTGCATTTCCATCACACCTTGCTTTTCAGATCGATGAGTTTTGTAAAAAATCTGTGCGTTTCAGAGAGCCGAGGCAAAAAGGAGATAAAAACATGCACGGTATGTGGAAAATACAGCGTTTTTCAACCTTAAATTGTCTATTACATCTAAAACAAAGGCAAATATTCCTTTTAACCGTGTCATATCACCCCTTCAAAAAATACATACAGCATCAGGCTATACACAGGACAGCAGTGGATGACAAACGTATATTTCCTGCTCTATAGTGTATTTGACTTTAACTAACAAATAGTTCACACAGTTAAATGTTGAGCTGTTTAATCTGTCATCTCATCTCTCTTCATATCCCCCTCCCTGACACTCCACGCATCTGGATTTACATCTTGTACAATCCTCCCTTCTGCGCTCTCTCTCTCTCTCTCTCTCTCTCCCTGTCTCTCTTTGGTCCACTCCTGGCTGGATTAAGGGATTATTTGTGGAAATGCGTGTACTTTGCCGGACCATGTGGGTGTATGACATTGCCGGTCAGGTGAAAGTACAGCTGGATTTAGAGAGACAGAGAGAGTGCTGTGGGAAAGGGTTTAAAAAAACCCACACAATTACTGATAGCAGACATCACAGGTTCAAAAATAGCAAGATGGACAGTGAACACAAGCAAATAAACAAAGCATATTACGGGATGGTTTTCAGTTTTCAAAAATTCATATTAATCGTAAAATTTAATCTCATTGATGTCTATGAGATTAAGATATTGAAGAGATCTCATTTGTGTTTTTTATAATGAGTCATGTAAAAAAGTTTAATGTTTAACTGGTTGGGGTCACTCTGTTAGCCCCAGGTTCAGAAGGCGTAAGACTTCTAATAGGTTTACTTCCATTTGGAAAACCTCATTGGCTGATAAAATGACCAGTCAGTTTACACCGCCATGGATTTGAATGATGGCTCAGGTTGGTTTGAGTCATTCAAATAAATAAATAAAAAACTGTTTCCACATGTTTTTGAGACAAAAGTATTCTGTCTGTACTTGAATATCGTGAGAAGAGTGCGGTCAGGTGGTACAGAGCTTTAGAGGGAACACTGGCTCTTTACACTACGTGATCACAACATAAGAGCACAATGGACTACAATAGATTTCATTTGCCATAGAGAATAATATGCCCTATTACAAACCATGGTCTAAACAGTTGAACTAAACTTGGTGACCTCTAAATCTATATACCGTATATCTAAATAATGGAAACATACTAACAAGGTTCCTTATAGTTGTTGGGTGTAGATTGAAGGTGTTTGCTCATTCATGGCCAGGATCTACAGTATGATCAAAGACTTCCCTTTCACAATCATTACAGTGTCTATACTGTTTTTACACACCAGTGGAATGATTGACAGGTTGTGGAAATAATTTGTCGAAGTTAATCTGTCTGTCTGTCTACAATCTTGAAAGTGGTCAGTTCGCCTCACTAAAACAAGAATAAACCTCTGCTGCCCCCTGCTGGATGAGCAGGGAAGTCACTGTGATATACCTGTGAGTGATACTCAAGTTTCAAATTAATGAATGAATTAAATTAATCATGACCTCCAGCATACCACTGAGTTATACTGATTACAGTTTAAAGCTTCAATCATGAATATAATTTGATTCAGAATGTAGTCCGTTGAATGTGTTCGAAAAATCTCCAAGACAAGTCATGATTGGCTTCTGGGTTCCTCAGAGCAACAGGGTCCGTGTACGTTTTATTCATTTGATATCCTATATTAAATAAATTAATGGAAACTGAAAGATGACTCGTTTTTTCATTTTTCGTTTAGTTCAACAAACGAAAAATTAGATTTCGCCCCGATTTTTCATTTTTCGTTTGTCGTTTAAAAAACGGATTTCGGACTCAATATGGGATTCGTACATGTGGGCGGTGCTGTAACGCCCCTTTCACCCAATTGGTCAAATCGCTCACCATCCTGTACGGCCTTAATTCTGCCAGGCAGAATAAGAGTCACCTCTAGTCCTTCATTTTTAAGTTATTGCAAGTATGTCGGCGCGAACCACTGCTTATTGTTAACAGTGCGTGATATTTAAGCAGACATATCTGTTGCAATGTACGACATTTAAGAGATGCAGTATGCTGAATACCAGGGGTCTCCAACCCTGCACTTGGTGAGCTACTCTCCTTAAGATTTCAGCTCTAACCCCAATCAAACACACCTGGGTTGCTTGATAATTACAGAAAGGTGTGCTGAAGCAGGGTTGGAGCTGCAATTTGCAGGACGGTAGTTCACCAGGTCCAGGGTTGAAGATCCCTCTGTATACAGTAATTTATGATGATTTATGATGATATAGTATCTTTCCAACAAAAGTCACCCATTACAATAAACACTTAAAAGACACAGACAGTCAAGAATAAGAAATGTGACCTCTTCGAAGTACTACAGAAGGTCTCTGCTGACACGCAGACATAGAAAACATACATGTGTAATAGCATAAGTAAAAACGTTGACAAAGATCCTTTATCACGGGGCATTGCGGGTGTTTGACAGAGTTGCATCAGTCCAGCTACTCACTGCCTGCTGAATAAAAAAAAAAATAGCAGAATAACTCTGATCCCCATCATCTGGACACTATTCCCATCACTTACCCCTTGTTTACTGTCTTATTCCTTTGGTCTTGTTATTTGTCCGCTGTTGAATGTGTTTATGGTGTTGTGCTTTTTCCTGTGTCTCTGTGGATTAAATTATACCAGTTTGGAGTATCTGCTTGTCTTGAGTGTTTGCTTCACAAACCGTGACATCTGTATGTAAGTGTCTCCGTCGACACCTAGGGTACTTTACAGACTCGACTTTCACCTGAAAATTTAGATGTGCTGGTTTTTCTCAACAAAAACTAATCTGATTTATAAATGGGTTTTTCATTCGGTCTGCATGAGTTTATTCAGAAATTGTTACAAAATCTAAACGATAAAACTAATATTGTATTGATGGGAGAGTCTACCCGCTACGCAAAGTCTTTTTCAGCACATCCCAAAGATTCTCAATAGGGTCAAGGTGTGGGCTCTGTGGTGGCCAATGAGTGAAAATGATGTATATGTTTCCTTAACCACTCTTTCAAAATTTGAGCCCGATGAATCCTGCCATTGTCATGTTGAAATCTGCCCGTGCCATCAGGAAGGAAAGAACCCATTGATGGCATAACTTGATCATTCAGTCAACTGACCTCATTCTCTGGGCACATAACGTTGTTGAACCTAGACCTCAAATCCAATGGGAGGCTCTTACCTATTTGCTTAGTTGAATTCATGCTGTTGTTGACTGTTTTTGAACGGGCAGTGTATATAACTCTGCTTTATAATTGGGTTTCTCATTCGGTCTGCATGAGCTGGTTCAGAAATTGTTACAAAACCAAAATGATAGAACTATATATTTACATTAACATTTAGTCATTTAGTAGACGCTTTTATCCAAAGAGTATTACAGAGAGGTCAGGGAGCAATAAGCGACATGTCAAACAGGAGCAATCACACAATAGGTACTGATACAAATAAGCCAAAGATAATTTAGATAATATCTACAGTACACATGGATGTCCAGTTCACAGCATATCTTCAATACTGTAAGACAACAGAAGCCCTAGTTTAGGCACAACACGGTTAGCATATCTATAAATCTGGTCACCTACAGATAGTCATTCCACCACCAAACACACACACACACACAAACACACACACACACGCACACACACACACACACACACACACACACACACACACACACACAGACACACACACACACTTCTCCCTCAAACATTTGCAAAACATACTGATATGTAGATTCTCACAATTAGATAAAGCTGTTATTTTAAACTGGAAACAAAGAGTCAATGCCTAAACTAAAAACTAAAACAAAAGACAAATGCTAAAACTATTGTTTATCATACATACAGTGAGGGAAATAATTATTTGATCCCCTGCTGATTTAAGTTTGCCTGCTTACAAAGAAATGAAGGGTCCATCATTTTCATGGTAGGTTTATTTAAACTGATAGAGACAGAATATCAACAACAAAAAATCAGGGGGAAATGTTATATAAAGGTTATAAATTGATTTTCATTTCAGTCAGTGAAATAAGAATTTGATCCCCAAGCAAAACATAACTTTGTACTTGGTGGAGAAACCCTTGTTGGCCAGCACAGAGGTCAGACATTTCTGATAGTTGGTCACCAGGTTTGAACATGTGTCAGGATATATTTGAGTCCACTCCTCTGTGAATCTAGATAAGATAAGATTCAACCGATTCGTCAGGTATGGTGACCCACACCCGAAATGTGACCTGTGCTTTTAACCCATCCAGTGATTAGTGAGCACACACACAGCAAGTGGTGAACACACGTACACCCGGAGCAGTGGGCAGATATCACTGCAGCGCCCGGGGAGCATGTAGGGTTAGGTGCCTTGTTCAAGGGCACCACAATCGTTACCCGCCAGCCGTGAGGATCGAACCGGCAACCTTCTGGTAACGAGTCCGACTCTCTAACCATTAGGCCACGATTTATATCTTTAAGGTTTCTTGGCTGTCGCTCAGTAAATTGTAGTTTTAACCTCCTTCACAGATTTTCTATAGGACTAGGGTCTAGAGACTGGCTAGGACATTTAATGTGCGTCTCCTTAAGCCACTCTTTGGTTGACCATAGTGGTGGAGAGGTTGAAATGGGAGATACAGATTCTGTTGGCAGGCCTCTCTTATATACATAAGATGATTTAGGAGTACTGTCTTAAAGTGACAGGACTAATCTGTGGGCCATGTAGGCACATAACCAATCTAACCCTACATGCTCCCCGGGCGCTGCAGTGATATCTGCCCACTGCTCCGGGTGTACGTGTGTTCATCACTTGCTGTGTGTGTGCTCACTAATCACTGGATGGGTAAAAAGCAGAGGTCACATTTCGGGTATGGGTCACCATACCTGACGAATCGGTTACTTTCACTTTCATGGCGTGAACTATTTCTCCTTAAACATGAATCGATGAATGTTCCCAATCATCATTACAGAATGCTGTTTTAAGTTCAGCAATGTTCATAAACTTGTACTATAAAATTGTCGCTGTTGAAAGAAAATTATTTGTGATAAATTGACTTAAATTTCTAAAACATTTCAGGTCACATTTAGTTTGGTTACATGTGATGTTGTGAGAATAAAATAATTTTTTGCAGAATTAAATTTTGTGTTTTACAAACTAACATACACATCTGCATGCAGGCTCCCAACTGTGCAGATTCATGATGTTCCTTATGTGTGATGTTTGTTCTCAGAAATACAGCTACAACATATTCATACTTTATCTGTATGGAGAGTGGATAAATTAGATTGAAAGAGGCTGACACCCCCTCAGAATTATGGTCATCATGGAATTTTTGGAGTTTGATCTAAATGATCTGTATCAAAGTTCGTGATATAGAGCCTATTCATCCACTTTTTTATAACAATAAACATTAAAATAAGTGAAAATTGGCCCAACTTGCATCAGGAGTAGACTTTGAACTTGAGCTAGCGCATAAAGAGAGATCGCATTTAGGCCACGCCCACACCGGGGAAACAATCCAACCCACTTTCTATTGCGGGAAAATGCATCCTTGTCATTTCTGATTTATAACAAAAAACATAACAATGCCTAAACTGCTGTGAGACAAGGTGCACAGAAAACAAGAGAAAGTCCAGTGAGCACGTCCCTCTTAACCTAGCGGGTCTAAGATATGCGAGGCTGTCTGGTGGTTCAAGTAAACATATTTTAAAGTGCAAACACTTGTCAGTATCGCACTCGTACAGACTCTTAATCTGCTGGGTAGAATTAAGTCCGTACAGAATGGTGAGCGATTTGACCAATCGGGTGAAAGGGGCGTGACAGCACCGCCCACATGTACGAATCCCATATTGAGTCCGAAATCCGTTTTTTAAACGACAAACGAAAAATGAAAAATCGGGGCGAAATCTAATTTTTCGTTTGTTGAACTAAACGAAAAATGAAAAAACGAGTCATCTTTCAGTTTCCATTAATTTATTTAATATAGGATATCAAATGAATAAAACGTACACGGACCCAACAGCAGCCGACAGTAGATGACTTTTCTGAAGAAAAGAAACCTAGAGCTTGTGTGGAGGTCTGGACTCGTATTCTTAAAGCCAGTAAGAAAGCTCTTAATTGAGCTTAAAAACGTCTATGTAGTTGTCCTAGTTTAAAAACGATTCAGGACCAATCAGAGAGAAGGTCAATCCGTGTATCATTCGTTCTTTTCATATTCAATTGAGATATCAAAATCGGAAAATTAAAAAACGGTTTGTTTCTTCGTTATTCGTTTATAAATGTAATACCAAAAAACAAATAACGGGTCATTTTTCGTACTTTTGATTTAATGCTCAGATCAAAAATAGGAAATGAAATAAAGGGGGAACGACCGATTTTGATTTTGATATTTAATTTGTTCGATTTGCGTGAACCGGAAGTTATCTTCGTGTGTGTGCGTGTGTGTGTTGCACTTGGAAGTTTGCCGTAATTGCAAAAAGTTAAAAGAAGCCTGAAAAACCTCAATCTTGCAGTGATTGACTCAGTATTTTTTTGTAATTTCGTATCGACACCATGGCCGCACTGGAATCATATGCTGATTTAATTAAATACTTATTTGAAAATTTCAAGACACATAAGGAGATTTCCGCTACGCTGCAGAAGACGGGTATCCAGCGATGTTCTGAAATGAGTGTGAGAAGATTCTGTGTTCAGCACAACCTTAAGCGAAAAAGACATGTATCGGACACAGAACTGGAGAGGGCTGTGGTTGGATCAATATATGAAGTAAGATTTTTATTTAGGTTTTCACATTTTATATCCTGCCCGTCTTTCAAATGTTAGGGCTGGGCGATATATCGCATTAATTATCGCCCGTGATAATTAATGCGACATGGCTCAGCTTGTCAGTGAACTACGGCTCTGTGTAGTAAATGCCGCTCCATTTGAAAGCAGGTGATGGCGATTTACTACTAATCAAGGACCCGGCTTTACTGACGAGATGCGCATGTCATGCGATATATCGCCCAGCCCTAGTTGTAGCTAATAGCTGTATTTTTCTTAACAGACAGGCCCGTCTTATGGCCGCAAGTTCATGACTGGCTATCTGTCTTCAATTGGAGTCTGTGCAGGAGAATGTCGAGTTGGGAAAATCCTGAGAGAGATTCATCAGCCATACCACGAATTCCGACGCCAGGTAGGCTAAGTTATATGCTAAGAATCAAGTACGCCTACAGGATATTGTTATGTGGTCTAATAATAATAGTAATAATAATAATATTAAAGGGGTGGTTGATTATGATTTCACTTTTCTAACTTTAGTTAGTGTGTAATGTTGCTGTTTGAGCATAAACAACATCTGCAAAGTTACAACACTCAAAGTTCAAAGCAAAGGGAGATATTTGCTTTTAGAGAAATAACTTTTTAAGGACTACAACAAATGCCTGGTAGGGACTACACGACATTCCTCACGGGTTAGTGACATCACCAACCCCAATTTACATAACCCCCACCCCAGAACACGATTTATAGATTATGACATAATATGCTAATCAATGACTAGAAGATAGTTAACTCCACATTAGCTTCATAAATTTAAATAAAAAAAAAACGTTTTTTTTTTTTTAGGACACAAGCTGTTGTAGCTCCGCCCCCTATGCTGGGAGCAGCAGCTCCTTTGCATTTAAGGGGCCAGACACAAAAACGGTGCATTTTTGGTCACCCTCAAAAAGTGACAACTTTAACATGCTATATAAACATATATGTGGGGTATTTTGAGCTAAAACTTCACATACACACTCTGGGGACATCAGAGACTTATTTTACATCTTGTGAAAAGGGCATTATGCCACCCCTTTAATAACACTGATTAACCATGACATAATGACCACCTGCCAGTGTTGGCACTGGGAGTAAAGCATTTATACTTCTGCGTCGAAGAAACGGGAAGAAACCTGGAAACGGGGATGGATTCAACTACACTGCCAAGCCCTCTACATGGACCAAATATGGATCTAATCCCCAGGGCTACTGGAAACAGATCGCCAGATCATTTAAAAAGCAGAAGAAACTATGCGCAGATTTTCGTAACGCAATTACAGTTGGCCTAATTTATTGCTTTTTGCTGTAACGCAGTTATATAACGCATTACAAAATCTGTGATATTATAGCCTACCCCATTACAATCTCAAGAACGCACATTACAATATCAAGTAACCGCTTTTTACAATACAGATTGTTTCAACGCAGCTTTACAGATAACAGGAAAATAATGTTGTAATAATATTTATAAATATAAAATAATATGTCCCCAACTATGCAAGCCAAAAGTTAAAGGCCACAAAGGCAAAGAAAGACGAAAAAAAACTCAATCAGTGACCGAATGGAGAAAAAACCTTGGGAGAACCAGGCTCAGTCATAGTTCTTTTAGCCAAGGAACGAACTACAATGCATTTTAACGAGTGGCCACAGTGCATTTTAACACGAAATTACGTTTTTTTTAAATATAGGTTAGGTATAACTCTCAAACACCGAGAAACATTAAACACCCATTTTTCCGGCTTCAAACACATCAGCTATGAGGACATGTTTACTTGCTGCCTAATATATCCCGGTCACTGACAGGTGCCATGGTAACAAGATAATCCGTGTTATTCACTTTAACTGTCAGTGGTCATAATGTTAATAGGGCTGATTGGTGTAGATCATCTTTAGAAAAGCTTAAATATATTGAATATATTGAGTTGAACTTAAAACAACTAGAATATTATAACCACCCATGCGTATAATAATTTATTTGTTGTAAAAATGTTTAGTGAATATTTTGGCCTCATGTGACAAAGAGCTGCATTAATCAAAATATACAAAATTTCTTCAGGGTGCTCGTAATCTAAATCCCATCCCGTATAATGCTGAATATATGGGCCATAAAATTCACCTGGACCAAAACGAGAAGCTTGTGATGTTTGGAGTGACGCATGTCGTGGCAGTTGATGGCTACAGCAGCAAAATTGTTGCCAATGCCACCATGCCAGTGAAAAACAACCTTGTGATTTATGAGGAAGTTTACAGGTAAATGCATTCAGAACCAATGTTATTGTCATAATAGTTTCTGTTCAATGTATATTCTCTTTTCATTGAATGTAATTTTCATTATTGGATAAGTTAAGTTCAGTGCAGCCCTTTGCACATGTACACATTATTTTATCCCAGATCTGCAGTGGTTAACCATGGGATGTGGGACCAAGTCAGGGTTGACCATGGCAAGGAGTTTTATATGTGCTTGTACATGCAAGAGATGCTGTCAAGACATAGATACAACCCTAGCAGGCCACCATACCTTCAAACAACATCAAAAAGGGTGAGGTTTTTGTAATACTGACAAACAGTACAACTAATATAATCAAACATAGTAAAGAAAGAGAGACTGGCCATTTATTCTTCTAACAAATAAGGAGTGAAAGCATTTAAAATGGGAATTAATTTCCCAAACTAATCTTTAACCTATTACATTTTCATACCATCTAAAATCATGTTTGTGTTCCAACAGAATCTTCGAGTGGAAAGGATTTGGCCCGAGGTGAACAATCGCGTGAACTACCCACTGAAACACGCCCTGGTACACATGCTGGACCAAGAAGTCCTCAACATGGAGGACAATTTGACTAAATTCTGCATTTCAAACCTGACATGTCAGTTAAGTCAAATTGGACTAGGCAGAGTGGTGCAATCGTGGAATGCACACAGGATCCCAGGTATGCTAAACTGAGTATCTACAACTCTTTGAAGCAGTACAACTCTTTTATTTTTTTCAAACTCCAACCACATACAGCATAAATGGCATTGCTTTGTTAGTTATGTTTACTTGTTTTAGGCCGTGGGATACCCAATGAACTCGCAGCAGGTGGCTGTCCAGCTAAAATCTCTGAAGAGCTGTTGCCCAATGCCTCTGTTGTGGCAAACATGTATGAGCAAGATTTTGGATCCTCGCTGACTTGGGAGTCAGTATTTGGAACTGACCCATTTTCATCTGAGGAGGATAGATGTCATGCAGAACAAGACTTTGCAGATACCTACCCTGACATCTCTCTTCTTTTTAATCATGTGGTAAACAATGACTATACACCTTTCCAAGATGCCTTGTTGCACTTAATAAATGTCACCCAAAGATATGTCTGAAAAAAGTAACTGGAATGCTGTGGTATTGAGTAGCTAGGACATCAGACTTTGTTAGTGCTGATTCAAAGTTTGTCCACCATTTATGCTATTATAGTTTTGATATAAAATCACTGTTGAATAGACTATTGATCGGTCTCAGTGTGTTTTGTTCTTTACTTCATCAAACTGTATTCAGTCTGCATACAGCTTCTATTGATACCCTCTTAATTGTTGCATTTTTTACTGTATGTTTTATGAGAGCACCCTGGATAACCCTGCTCTTAAGAAAACCTAGGCATACAGATTGTTATAAAAATCATATGTAGCTGCCACTGTGCGCCCAACTTGTCAGTTGAATAATTTGACACATAAAACTTTGCTTTAAACTCTGTTGTATTGAACCCTTATAGATGAAATAAAATCTTGCATACAATGACAAAGTATTGCACTAGTATTTGAATGCTACTTTATATGCTTAATTTAAACTGTTAACTTTAAAATACAGAAAAATATACAACATAAAATAGTGCAAATTTGAGATTGTAACTTGGTATAAAAACTAAAATGACCTAATAAAACTACACACATGAAACAGTGCTTAACTGTAAACTCAACCTGTTGTTCAAGAAGAAATAGAACACAATTGCAACCCCCACGCACACACACGAAGATAACTTCCGGTTCACGCAAATCGAACAAAGTAAATATCAAAATCAAAATCGGTCGTGCCCCCTTTATTTCATTTCCTATTTTTGATCTGAGCATTAAATCAAAAGTACGAAAAATGACCCGTTATTTGTTTTTTGGTATTACATTTATAAACGAATAACGAAGAAACAAACCGTTTTTTAATTTTCCGATTTTGATATCTCAATTGAATATGAAAAGAACGAATGATACACGGATTAAGGTCTGAGCAAGGAAACGACAAACAGGTTTATCTTAGTGAGGAGAAGTGGTGACCCCATTGCTACGTATGACACTTTTGGTCTTTTGAACACTGTGATTGGTTGGTTGACCAAGAAGGAACACTCAACTTTTTTGGGAATTATGTTCATTCAGAGTTAATAAATTGAGTTTTACCGTTTTGGAATCTATTCAGACGATCTCCTGGTCTGGCGAGAGCACTTTTAGCATAGCTTAGCATAGATCATTGAATCCAATTAGACCAGTAGCATCGCGTTGAAAAATGACCAAAGAGTTTTCTTTTTTTTCCTATTTAAAACTTGACTCTTCTGTTCTTATATTGTGTACTAAAACAGGCGGAAAATGAAAAGTTGCGATTTTCTAGGCCGATATGATTAGGAAATACACTCCCATTACGGCGTAATAATCAAGGAAGTTTGATGCGGTAACATGGCCGCAGCAGAAGGGAGAAAATAGTCCCCAGCAGCGCCTTTTGTTACGGCAGCAAACTTCCTTGATTATTACTCCTGAACGGGTGTAAAGATTCATTTAAGTTCTTTAATATGAGTCTTTTGAAAAACACCAGGGCGAAGTATGTTGCTCACGTTTTATAGATGCAGGTACAGTTTCAAACATGACCTCTGACGCATTAGACGTAGTTCATTGGTAATTAACAAACTGAAATATACACAGTTACCCTATAAATATGTCATTTCTAAAACAGTACACATATGTTTTGTCATTTCCTGAAGGGTAGGTCATGTGTAATACAGTTCAATAAAAGGAAGGAAGGAGACGGAACCGGCAAACATTTAAACATTTATTAAAAGAACAACAAAGTAAAAAGACGTCCGGCAGCCCCTCAAGGACTACTGCCGGCGAATAACAAAAAACACAACTTAAATCCAGGCCTGGTCCTCTCTCATTGACGGTCCAGTCGCTCGTCCTCTTATGCTCCCGATCTCCTCCGTGACCGGTGCGCATACAGCTGACGCTCATTATCACTCACTCACTGGCCTCGACTCATGGTCTCGTCCCGCCTACTTAACTACATCATGTTTTTCTGATGGTGTTATCAGTAGATACTGTGTCAACCTGAATATATACTTCTGCCTTCATTGTGCTTTCCTTATTCAGATGTCTCTCTCACGCACACGCAAACGCACACACGCGCACATACAAACACGCACACACAATGTCTGGTTTATTATCTCCGTGTTGACAGATCAGAGGCGTAATGATTTTTAAAAGATCATAGAAAACTTTTTGCATTTTTAGATTTTCAAAAAATATTGTTCTGTATGATTTTCAAGCTTTTCTGCCCATGTGGAACTCAATATTGCTCCCCACGGTGACGCGAGTCCCCATGAGTTGGTGTGCATTCAGGTTTAGGTCCCCACCGGGATATATAAACAAGGACACGCACACACACACTTCATCACTGCTGACCAGACTCACACCCACACATCGACACCTAATGAGGTAGGACGTTTTTCACTTCATGCTATAATTGCCACATTGGAGAGTTTTAATGGAATCACTGTGGGAAATTGGCTCTTAAATACTCTATGCTGCTGATACCTCCCCCTCATCTTTCTCTCTGTCTTTTCTTTATTTCTTTCTATATCCCCTTCTTTCGGACCTCTAGGTTTCAAGGTGTAGTGCCTTTTGAAGGTACACTGCCCTTAAGAGCCTTACAATTAATTGGTGTCATGTTTGTTTCTGTTCAGAAATGCTGCAAGTAACAGTGACAATTTGTATTACAGAACTCACAGCTTGCATGGCCGACCTCTTTCATGAGTCTTTAAGTTCATCTACTGCAACAAGGCTGTGCTGAGCTGCACTGCTAAACCTTTTTTTTACTATTTATTTGTATGTCTTTTTTTCTGTTTTCAGAATGTACAACTTAATGTGAGACTAATGTGGTGACTAAATAGTAGTGGAAAATATTTCAGTCATATGCACTGTATTTGGATTATTTTAAAGCAAATTAAACATTCAGACTTATTGGTCAGTCTAAGTCACACCGATTTCTCTTATATTGCTATTGTTTGTTTATGAAATATTGTAGTGTTTTTATAAACAATTTATCTGTGCACTTTATTAATTCTAAGCACAAAGTATGTTCATTATGAATATGAATCTTTCAATTAGAGAACGATAACGGGAAGAGCTAATCAATCAAATTTCTCTGCAAATCAGGCATTCAAGTATTGCCTTCTGCAGTTGTTGGAACATTTGTTAGGCAGTGTGTGACATATAAGGTTTGTAACAGCCTGAAAACCTCGAATCACATAGTTCCTCTAAATAATTAGAGGATAGTTGACAATAGTCTCAAAGCAGGAGAAAGACAAAGACACTGACAACCACCAAGTACCCATTTTGACCATTTCTCTTTCAAAGCGGCCCTGCAACGATGTATCATACATTCTGACTTCTTTACAATGTTAAACGTGCTGTCTTCTCATGCTTAACATGGTCAACTTGTCACTTCCACTTGTGTTTAGGAGAGAGAGCGAGAGAGAGAGAGAGTATACATTTGCGAAGTTCAGGTGTTTATTTGTTCACTGCATTTGGGTGATGAATGTTATATAAACAATATAATATGGAAATAATGCTGGATTTGGAGATGGTTTGAAACTGATTTATGAAGTATGCAATATAAACATACACAGGGCAGGAACAATAAACTCTGACTAAACTAGACTACAAATAACACTTGACAAACTATACAGGACTTGACTATGAGTAAGATTTCAACTATTAGAGATGGATGACCAGACATCATAAATCTCTTGGCAGGGTAACTAACAAAATGTACCAAACAAGGCAGAGAACCCGAGGGATTAAATAGGGAGAAAATCAGGGAACAGGTGCCAGACATGAAATAATTTACAATCAATAATGAGGAAACGAGAGGGCGGGGACAAAGACGGGACCCGAGAGAACGCATAGCACGCCAAAAAACAACAATGCCATATCTCTCTCACACTAAACAAGTGGGTCTGATAGGATTCTGCCACAGGGCAAAGAAACTATGAGTAGACGAGGCAGAATCATGACAGAACCCCCCCTTAAGGAACGCCCCCAGGTATACCCCAAGGGGAAACACTAGCGACAAGACTTGACAAACCGAGACAAAACCAGGAGAACATGGCAAACATCAACAATGGCAAGCAGGCATAAACAAGAAATGGACAAGGATGGAATAATAAATATAATTAACGAGGGGGAAGCATAAAGTTCACATGGGGTGGACTGGGCTGGGAAGGAATCCTTGGGTGGGTGGGGATAGTCCGAGGACGAGACTGGGAAGTCTGTGTCTGTTTCTCAGGGGGTCCTCACACATCCTCACATTCTCCAACTGTAACGGGATCATTGTATGCCTAATCACCTCCCATTACTCTGACTGACAGAGCTGTCCAGGTCTCAAGTTTGTAGGCAACACTGCACATGAGTGTGTGCATGAGTCAGAGGCAGGTACCAGTGAGTAAATTGGTGCATGTCTGGACACGTATGCGTGCATCTGTCTGTAAAGAGTGAGAAGATGAGGTGAGAGGCCCAGAAAAGATATGTTGATTTGAAGCAGAGTGGATAAAGCTCAGATGGAAATATCTGCCAAGGACAACCCATTCCTTCAGGAAAAAACAATCCCATCATGCATTTTGTAAAACATGTACTGAATGGGATCTGAACACTTTTATAAAGCTGCACCTGAACCGCAGTGCAAACTTGAATAACATATGTATGAATAAGCTCATTATGCTTATACAAAACATATCTCATTCACCAACCTCCATGTTTTGTCCATCTTAAACTCTATGAGACGTTTGCAATCTTGCTTGATTAAATATTGATGGAGCTTTGTCTGAGTGTGCTGAGGGCATTCAACCGTGCCCAAAGTTCACCCAACTGAAGTGAGGTCAACTTCTTTGTGTCCTGTTCCAAATCATTTCAATAATACATTCCAAGACATTTGATAAACGGCACCTCTTCTTAATCTCACACCTCATGAGGAGAGAGAGAGAGAAAGAACAGACAAGGCTGCTTTGAAGCTTTGTTAAAAGCAAGGGAGCGAGGACAGGGAAAAGAAAATAAATTGCACTTTTCATCTCCCCTTAGTGAGGAGTTGTGCTGCAAGGTTCAAGGTTGGGCCCAGTGTAACTGTTTTCGAAGTCAATCTGAACGTGTTGATTGGCTGGGAGGGCTGGTGAGAGACTTTGCGTCATGAAGACACAGAGGGAGAGACAGTGTTGGGAAACCATCTCTGATGAGGCACCATGCTTCTGTTACCTCAGAGAGACGAGAGAGCAGCAATACATGAAAGTGAACCTCACAAACTGTGGGCAGCAACCTTCTCTACACTCTTAAAAATAAGGGTGCCTAAAAGGTTCTTCACAGCGATGTCATAGAAGAATCATTTTTGGTTCCGTCAAAGAAGAATTCAGTCAAAGGTTCTTTAAAGAACCATCTCTTTCTTACTTGTTTATAATCTGAAGAACCTTTTTTCGTCACAAAGAACCTTCCGTGAAACAAAAAGGTGCTTCAGATGTTGAAGGTTCTTTATGGAACTGCTATCTGGTTCAGGCTAGTTTATGCCGAATTGATGCTGGCCTAGCTGCTTGGTGAAGCTGGTTGAGCAATGAAGGCTTGTTTAGCTAGTATGGATCCTGAGACGGTAGACATGATGTCTCCCCTTAGTGTCAGATGCGCATATGTATGATGTCATTTTGTGTAATCACTTGATTGAAGCATTTTTCACACAAAATAGGGTATGTAAGTAATGTAGCAACAAGCTCAGTGTGTTTTACAGGGAACTCAGGGTATATGGAGATGTATGGCTTAATACGTTGTACAGTTTTTCTCGAGTGCTTAAAGGACCCAGTCTTCAGCTGTTTTAGAGCCTTTGATTATATTTTTGGGGTGTTTAACAATGGATGTTCATGTTTCTCATTTCAAAAAATGCTTTTTACTTTACATAATTAAGTCTATTGTTAACCGCTGTCCCTCTTCTAACAAAACGACTGGATTTCTTCCGGTCTATAAAGTCCCTACCTCCGAAACGCTCTGATGGTAGAGCTGACCAGGTCTGTCGTGATTGGTTCCCTGCTAGGAGTGTGTGTGTGTGAAGATATCACACCCATATCAAATCAGCGACCTTCCTCTTCTCAGGCTGTTGTGATTGGTCGATCACCTTCTCTGTGCATGTGTATTCATAAACTTTGGCTTTTAGCAATAATAAGTAACAATGGCGTCTACTTCACTTCATCAGTTAAAAACATGCGTATCCATCGAAGTGTAATGGAGGTCTGCTAGTGCATGTGCAAACGTCAGTCTTTGTTAGAGATCGCAATATTTTTCCTACTATGGCAAGGGACATGACACCGGACCGAATGGAGTCAGACTGTTATTTTAATTAACACTAATAACAGAAGCGTTAGTTTTGCGTTTTTATATTGGACCCGAGTTGGATAATGAAACAAGCAGATTGACCAGCAGACATTTGCAAGCAGGACTTCAAAGTACGTTTCATAGAAGTGTTTTTCAGATGTACACGCACACACAATATCAGTGTATTACACAGAACAGCTTCCACAGCCGATGTTAAAGTCATGGAATCTGTTATTTGAGCGTTGGTTACAATGTGTGCAGCTGAACTCTTATTACCAGCTGTAGGACTGTGATGAAAGTTAAACTATTTTAGCGCGTAGCTCAGTCAAATGTTTACAATCTCTGATAACCAAACACTACTCCAGCATCTCTTCCTCTTCTCTAAGGAAGGCCCGCCCCTTTTTAGAAAATATTAAAAGCACTCGGAATAGTGACATCATTTACCCAGGAAGTAAAGGGCTGCAGTCTGATCTAGCTGTTCTCTGTATTCCTTGAAAAGCAAATTCTGTTAAAGACAATGTCTCGCTTGGCACTAAACTTTGAGCTTTATCATTTTAAAGCTTTTGTTTATGCTCTAACAGCAACATTACACACTAACTAAAGGTTGAAAAATGGGATCATGGGGAATGTGGCCTTTAAATTATGGCTCCTTTTCTCTGAGTTCCATAACTTGTCAACCAAAATTTTTCGGGTCAAAATGAAGCTCTCCGTTTAAAACCATTCAAACTTGCCTGACAAACCAAACTTTCCCCCCAAACATGATACACAAGTCCTTAAAAACCCCCAATAGCTGGGTTTCAGTCACGTGATTATGATGACGCTCGAAGGCGGGGCGATTTCAGATGGAGGGCAGGAAGTAAATATGGAGAATACGTCTATGGAGGAAACCGTTGCGGAGAGTCCGTATTGTATGAAATTAGGACCAGTTTCAAGCAAAATATACAAGGAGTTAGTAAACAGATATGTTGGTCGTGACCCGTTACTCGTGAAGATGATTGAGCTTTTATGTCGAACTTGAAGATTTGCCAACAGTGGATGCTGTTGACATCACCAACTATCTATCATTTTGACTATTGTTATAAGTGTGGTCTTTGTAAGTTCTGGCTGTTGTTTAATATAAATGCAAACATTAAATGCCATTGAGAAGACAGAATTATAAATGGTGGTTTATTTACAATATTAGATTTTTCAACAATTGTTATAATAAGAACATGGTGTGCAATAACAGATTAGATTCCATTTCATTACATATAATACATATAGCCAGTACAATTGGACTAGTCACTAGCCCTCGTCACTAGTTTTACACAAGTGTAATACTTTTATCCACTGGTCACTAGTCACGCTGCTTCGGTTCGGAACTTTCGGCTGTCTGTGTCAGATCCTGGCTCTCATCTGTCTGTTGGAGATCCAACATAGCCTCTGCACATTTCGACCGTCTTTGTTGGTCTTCCTTGAGCGTCATCCTCTGCTCTCGTTTGAGAGATGCCTCTGATTTGGGTTTAGTTTTTGGGGACCTTAGGTTGACCGTCGGAGCCCAATCTACCGACTCAACGTCACCCAAAGCGCTAGGGCAGTCAAAAAAGCCCAAATGAACTGCATATTAGACTACCGTTAACTTTATAATAATTACTAAGTAAAGAGCATTTAACGAAAACCGAATGCTATATAAACACAGACACAAAAAACAATTTGGCTATATAACATAACCTCCGACGAAGTGGTCGCACACACGGGCATTAACAGACTCTGCTCCTCCCGACCGCAGAAGTTCGTTAAAAATCCACTTTTTACGGCGTTGTTCTGTGAACTTTTTACATTTCTCACATTTATGAGTGACAATCTTTGGTACTCTGTAAAATCCTTTTCTCTGTTTGAACGATTGGAGCAGCCGTAAACTACACAAAACATTGGCATTTTTTCAGACGGCACTGGCAGATCCTCAACTATTTTACTTCCTGCCCTCCATCTGAATTTCGCGCTCTCACGATGCAGCATCGTGACGTCACGTGAAACCAACCTATTGCAACATAGTCTTAGACACTGGTAAGATCAATTGAAAACACTGTTACTAAAACCTCCTTCTTGGGATTCAAGAATAATTTGACATTTTAGTGTTTCTTAGAATATACAACATAAAAGAGTGTAGATTGAGCAAAATGTAAGAATGAATAGGAAAAAATGAAAATAAAACATTACACTACTGTGAAGTAGATGAAGATGATCTTACAAGACAAGAAAAGTAAAAACAGCACAGAACAATATGAACTGGTCATGCAACACAATACAGTATACAACAGCACAAATGACATTTACATTCAGGCGACTTGCAGAGAAGATAAAGGAAACAAAACAGTTAAGTGATTTGTCAATTGAAGGCATTGTTAAAAATATGGCATCCTCTGCACCTTTGGCCCAATTTCGTAAAAGTCTACTGTTTTCTGCAGAAATACAGAACAGGTAAGAAAGTCTACAAATACACATTTATACACATGTATACACATGTATGGTAACAGTCAGTAGTATAAAGCCCAGTAGATGATTCTAGTTTGCACAATTGCTCCTATTGATATTATCCAGAGATTCTGATTGGTGTGTCATCAGTTTTGCTATTGAATGTTTACTGATGGATAAATGTGTAATATTTGAGTTTACATCTTGACAATTCAGTTCATTATATTGTGTGTTTTTGTTTTCTGAATGAGAACATGGTTCAATCATTGCAAACTGATGCTGTTTTTGTGTGGGGTTTGTACAAGTTAGTGTGTTGTTCTGAGAATGTGTTTATAGTTGTCAGAAAATGGTGAATTGTTTCATGAATTGTGTGTAAGCAATCGAGAAAAACCGTAACCTAAGGAGGCCACCATGTTCTTTTTCGATGATGTAAAATAGTGGGGCGCACATGCAGCCAAACTGAACACAGAGACGCTAATCAGTTATTCAGTTATTCAGTAAATAAAAGGAACCGTAGGATAAAAAATATATAAGAAATAATGCTAAAATAATAAAGAAAATAAATAAATCCGCTATTTGGTGTATTTTCAAAAAGGTTCATAAATTGGTCAGAAACAATACAACAGAGATTAATAACCAAAATTAATATAGAATAGTAAAAATATGTTTTCAAAGTTTATGAATACAATGACAGATGTCAGACACTGTTTTTTAATTTCACATTTATAAAGTCAATGACATTGTTCAAATATTAAGCCATACATCTCTCTATACCCAAGACGCGTTTTAAAAGAAGAATGGCATTATCACACATTTGATTTAATTACAATGTAAAAGCAATTTAACCGTTGTATTACTGTACATTTATTCAGCTCATTGTTTACATCCGCTTTGTGGGTTGGCCTGGCATTTTAAAATGTATGTGGAGTTTCGGGCCAAATTCAACCAGAATTATTTCATCTCTGTGCTAATCTCTGTGTTGGTGCTGTGGAGGCAGCTTGTGGTCTGGCAAACAGGGTTGATGGGAAAGGTCGCTTCATCTGCATAACTCCACGTTACTGTTAATGTGCGCTGTGATTGGATTGTGCCTTGTGGCCAGTCAAGCGGTGAAATTTCTCATTTCATGGCCTCCTAAATGAATTCTTCTCCATCAGCTTCAGTGTGCTGTAGTTGTGTAGCTTGTTCTCAGTATGGATAAGTGGTGTGTGTGTGTGTCCATGTGAAGTAAATATTTTCAGAGGAAGCATTCTAACCATTTTAATCCATTGCACAAAGCCAGTATGGAAGGTCAGGTTTTACTACAGCATACTATTCATGCTATTTTTGCAATATACTGTATATTGTGGTCAGCTATGTAAATTCTGAATGCATTGAATAGCAGCATCTCCAAATATTACTAATTTACTTTATTTGTCGTAGAAATGCATAGAGATACATTATAGTGGCTTCTATGATGCAGTTTGTAACATAATCAAATACAATTATGATGTGATCATTCTGCCAAAAATTTGTTTGTTTAACTTAAAATAACTATTTAATTTGCACATTTTTATTCCCAATTTATTGTTTTTTATGAAGCAGATACCAGAAGGGTAGGTTCATGTGATTGCGATTTAGAGCATACATTTATTGTTGCATATTGTTTACTTATCCATAAAGTTTTTATTAAAGGACCCATTTGCATGAACGTCAAACTTTTCTGTGTTTAAGTGCTATAATCGGGTCCCCGGTGCATCCAGCAACCCAGAAAAAATGAAAAACAAGATTCCAGTAACTTTGTTTTGGAAAGCCATTCTCTGCAAGGATGTGAGAAATCGAGCTGTTCAGATTTTGCTCCTGATGTGACTTATTATAATATTACTGCCTCTTAATCTACACAATTCCACCCACGGTGCTGCGTCTCAACGTCTCAAGTCATTAGTCCTTAGGTTGAACAATCTGTCATAACATAGAACATGCGTTCAGCTCTCACCCAGACCTGCCTGCCTTGAATACAAATGAATATCAACATACTGTTAATTTAATAAAATATAAATAGTTATATTATTTGACACTAAAAAAAAACTGTAAGATTACCTGGGGTCAAGCGCGAATGCATCTGATGAAACAGTCTATAGCAACAGTTTTGTTATTTTCCAAATCCATGGCTTTAATATTGATTTATCATGACACAAGCCTGTTCCCTAGAAAATACAAGATGTGACTATCTCTTGCATTGTCCGTATAGCGCACAGTTAGCCGATCAAATACAATCACATTGATGATGTTTAGGGCCTCATTGACTTATCTGGATTTTTTGTTCCCTGTGAATGGAGACTTTGTTTTCCTCTCTGCTGTCTGTATAGATTCCTTCATGAGGGCAAGACATGCATTTTTGCTCTTTTGGGATGATATGAATGCCGTAAGTGTAGTTTGTGTTGCTGAGAGAAATATTTCTGTAAAACTCGATAATGAAGCTGTCTTCACCCCAGAGCAACTGTTGTATTTTAATCAGTCTTCTTTTACTTGTTTCCAATTTGACCATCTCTTCGTCCATAAAACCTCTGTTAGAACACTGTGTATGTGAATCAAACCTTACACCTTTAATTTAAAGGAGTTAACAATCGTGAAAATTACAAGCTAAAAGAAAATTGTGTCTTCTGGGGAGAATGAATAGATTTTAGTTAATCTTATTCATTTCTTTTTTTTAAGGCTTCCATAACCTTTGTGGCAACTGTGTTCTCTTTTAACATATCGAAATAGTAATGACAATAGCTGATTTTACACCTTTTACTATGTATTAGGGCAACCCCATGCAAATGTAAGCCTTGTTTTTACATATTAAGGTTTTAACTTTACTGACGTCAACATTTTGTGGTTCAAATTCCAATGTGAGGTTTTTGTGTTTTTTAAAGCATTGGTGCCATTTTCAAGATTGTCACATCCATGACGGCTCATATTCCCCATGAATGGACAGAATAAATTTCTAATAAATCAACTATTTTATGTTCAATAAAGAGACATCCCTTCTCCATTTGTTGGGTATTTTTGCCTCTGGTTTGTGCATTTTTTTCACAGAAATCCTGCATAGTACGTGTAGTGGAGTAGACAGGGCGAGAACGTGAATCGAGGCAGGTTAGTAAGTGTTAATGAGCGTCAGCTGTATGCGCACCAGTCTCGTATCACGGAGGAGATCAGGAGCTTAAGAGAACGAGCGACCGGACAGTCGATGAGAGAGGACCAGGCCTTGATTTCAGTTGTGGTTTGTTTTATTTGCCGGAAGTCGTCCGTGATGGGCTGCCGGCTGTCTTAGTTTGTTGTCCTGTTATTAAATGTGTAAATGTTTGCCGGTTCCCGTCTAATTCCTTCCTTTTATTGTCAAATCCATAACGCATGTATATTTCCCTTTTTAAAATAGAAAACTTGTGCAATGACTGATATTTTTGATGCTTTGAATCAAGGTTTTAGTAAAATATGAACAGAAGGTTCAGTATATTAGTAACAAATACATTTGAGTGTTTATAGGACACATCCATCCTGCTTATTGCTGATGAAATCAAATTTGCCCATTTCAGCAGCTGACCAAAAAAATCTGATCTCAAATCTGATCTCCTAAAAGGAATGCCAACTATGACCATAAAACATGGCGGACGCAGTGTTTCCGAAACGTATTCATACAACTCCTACAAGAACGTACGTTCCCTTTCTGTCGGTCTCTCGACGTTGTGTCGAGAACGACAGATGGGGTTCGCCCTTGAGAACCAATCAACTCTGACTACTATAGAAAAGGCCAATGAAATTTGGCGAATGAAATTTGCATGCCGGGCTCCGCCCCCGGATATCCGGTATAAAAGGAAGCCGGCGTGCAGCATTCATTTACCTTTTGTTCTTCAGAGCCTTCGCTCATGACTACGAACTGAACGAATTCAATGAATTCTTCGTCTTCTTCTACTGCCGGATCTACGACGTGTAGCAGCGGATCGTCCCTACCTGCAGCGACCTTCCCCTGGGCGTCTCGGCAGTTCCGAGGGTGTGAGATTTATCTAAAAGTCCTTTTCAGGACTGACTGAGCATTCTCCAGCGCGGCTGTTCTCTTTGGTGCGGAAAGGAATGGATACGATCGCTGCATTAGGTGTGTGGGCGTCCAGCACACTGAAGCAGCGTTCGTTGACACATCTGCCCGCACTGCGGGTAGATTGTCATTCAGAAGTTGCGGTCACGGGTGGCTGTCTTCCTACGGGAACCAGCCACCATTTCGTTTGCTACCAGGGCTGTGACATCTGTGGCTACGGCCCTGATGACCACCCATGTTAGCAGCGTTAGTGATATGGGGAACTCTGCGAACGTAAACCCGCCAGCTAAGTGCTCACGGGCCGATCGCACCCCGATTCGCTTTTCTGAACGTTCCCCAACCGGCGGTGGCATACCGTCCGGATTCTCACGCACACACATCGAGAACGACATGTCCCGCTGTTCTCTTGGGTGCGGCAGGGGACTGACACGATCGCTGCATTAGGTGTGTGGGCGTCCAGCACACTGAAGCAGCGTTCGTTGACACATCTGCGCGCACTGCGGGCAGATTGTCATTCAGAAGTTGCGGTCACGGGTGGCTGTCTTCCTACGGGAACCAGCCACCATTTCGTCTGCTACCCGAGCAGTGACATCTGTGGCTACGGCCCCGATGACCACCCACGTTAGCAGCGTTAGTGATATGGGGAACTCTGCGAACGTAAACCCGCCAGCTAAGTGCTCACGGGCCGATCGCACCCCGATACGCTCTTCTGAACGTTCCCCAAACGGCGGTGGCATACCGTCCGGATTCTCACGCACACACATCGGGAACGATGTGTGACGTAGATGAGATGTCGCTCGCAGCATCGGAGGGAGACTGACATCCGACTCTGACGAATCCGAGCTCCACCCCCAGCGGTCGAGTTAGGAGGAAGCAGAAATGTCATTCATGCTAACCCGGGGTTCCGGAGGTGCATGAGGAGCTGTGTAAAACTTGGAGCGCTCCACTCTCGGACCGCTCCAGTGAAAACCAGCTCCACCTCCCTTACTTCCCTCGATGGTGGGGCAGCCAAGGACTGCGTCGAGATCCCCCGAGTGGAACGTCCGCCCGCGGTGCACCTGTGCCGCGGACGGCTACCACCTGGGGGGAATCGGCCACGCCTACGGTCCAAAGCACGTAAGACTTCGGCATCACTGGTGTCGAGGGCTTGCGATGCCGCGGACAAGGCTGCCTCCTCTCTCTTCGCCATGGCCATCCTGCAGGTCCGCCAGGCCAAGGCGTTGAGAGAGCCCCACGAGGGTAAGACCGACCTGGGTATAATGCAGGATCTCCGTGCCGCCGCTGACAGCGCTCTACGGGTGACTAAGGCGGCGGCACGGGCCCTGGGTCGGACGATGTCCACGGTAGTGGTCCAGGAGAGACACCCCCGGCTATACCTTGTGCAGAAGAGTGATACCAAGGAAGTCCGCTTTCTTGATACACTCATCTCGCAGGGTGGGTTGTTGGTAAAGACCGTCGAGGACTGCGCTCAGCAGTTTTTGACGGTGAAGCAGACAGTGGCAATTAACCACATTTTTCTCACCGCGACTCGGCCGCCTGAAGGCCTCCGAGATCCCGCGTGACGTCTGCTTCCCTGCAACCCAGGACCCCTTCGACATCGATTCCGGTTCCTGTGCCCCCACAGGCGGCACCCCGGAAGCAGAGGTCGAGGGGGGAAACCTCCACCCCGTCAGCAAACTTCTCACGAGAATGGACACTGACGGGAAGACTCCAGGGAGAACAACATCGGGCCCGAACCATCACAGCCACGCCTCTGATCGGTCGGCACGTGACGACTCCTGCCTCGTCACCAAAGCCGGGCCCTTTTCAGGGCCTGGCGCCCACTTACTCACAGAGTTTTTCGGTCTCCCCGGGTGTACTTGCAGCCGATCCCACACTCCACTGGACTGTGCTCGGCGAACCGACCTCACGCCCTGGCGAGGCATGAGGTCGTACACATACGACAGTTGTCACCACTCTCAAACCGACAGTGCGTGCCATTGTCCCGCCAGGCAGGTAAAAAGGCGGAGCCATCCTTCCCTCCGGGGACCCCCCGCGACAGATGGTTACCTCCGCCAGCCGACGAACCACCCCTGTGGAAATGATGAAGCAGACTGCCCCCTTGGTCACCCTGTACAGTCCCTGGGAGCTCAAGAGCTGCCCACACTGTCTCGCTGGCTAATGCGGGTGGTCCGTCTTGGTTACTCGATCCAGTTTCCCAGAGATTTCTGGCAAAACAGGCATCGAGTTCGTCCAAAATCAAGACGTTCAGTGGGTCACAACCTGCACTTCATCATTCCCTAGAAAGATGGCGGGTTGCCATAGGTCTGCGTACCCTGAACAAGCATCTTCACGAGTTGCCGTTCAGATGCTCACGCAGAGGCGCATCCTGACATCTATCAGGTGTCAGGATTGGTTTGTGGCAATCGACCTGAAGGACGCTTACTCTAATGTCTCGATCCCCTCGACACTGCCCCGTTCCCATGGTTCGAGTTCGAGGGGTGGGCATATCAGTACAGAGTCCTCCCTTTCGGTCTGTCCCTGAACTATCTCGACGACTGGCAAACACTCGTGAGATCTGTTCTGTACACAGAGGGACCTGGTGCTCCGGCATCTAGATCGATTGGGATTTCAGGTCAACCGAGAAAAGAGCAAACTCTCCCCAGTGCAGAGCATCCTCTTTCTCGGTATGGAACCAAACTCTGTCACCATGACGGCACAGCTGTCCGCAGCACGTGCCCAGTCAGTGTTGGAACTGGAGGCTCCTGGGACACATGGCATCCTCCGCGGGGGTAAGACCCCTCGGGCTGATGCACATGAGACCGCTTCAACACTGGCCACAGAGTCAAGTTCCGAGGACAGCGTGGCACACCGGCAGCAGGCGCATGGTGATGACGCCCTGCTGCCGACGCACCCTAACCCCTTGGTCTTCCATGACCTTCCTCCGGGCGGGGATTCCCCTCGGGCAGGTTACGAGGCACGTCGTGGTGACGACGGACGCCTCGCTGCAGGGGTGGGGTGCAGTGTGCA
This sequence comes from Triplophysa dalaica, assembly GCF_015846415.1. Classification (NCBI taxonomy): domain Eukaryota; kingdom Metazoa; phylum Chordata; class Actinopteri; order Cypriniformes; family Nemacheilidae; genus Triplophysa; species Triplophysa dalaica. The sequence continues at coordinate 21,422,910 of NC_079548.1, read as the reverse complement.
ACGGGCACGCAGACGCGGGGCGCTGGACGGGCCCCCGTCTGCGCTGTGCAATTGCCTAGAGTGGTGTACGCTCACGGTAACTAACACAACTTGCCCGACGCCTCCTCCTGTGGAGTTAGCAGGTGATCCGCTCCCTGTGGGCCACACACATCCCAGGCAGACTGAACCAGACAGCCGACACGCTCTCTCGTCAGTATACGCCTTGCGGAGAGTGGCGACTCCACCCCCGGTCCAGCTCATTTTGGGTGTTGTTCGGACAGGCACAGATAGACCTCTTTGCCTCCCATGACACCACCCATTGTCTGCTTTGGTACTCCCTGACCGAGGCCCCCCTCGGCACGGATGCCCTGGCGCACAGCTGACCACGGGACGGGCGGAAGCACACCTTCCCCCCCCAGGAGCCTCCTTGCACAAACACTGTGCAAGGTCAGGGAAGAGGAGCACCAAGTGTATTGGTTACACCACACTTGTCTAACCGCACTTGGCTTCAGAGTTGATGCTCTGAACAGCGACTTCCCCTGAACCATTCCCCTGACAGAGGACCTGCTCTCTCAGGGCAAGGACACGTTCTGGCATCCCAGATCAGACCTCTGGAACACCCATGTCTGGTCTCTAGACAGGACGAGAAAATCCTGAGATGGCTACTCCCCCTCTATGGCTGAGACCATCACCCAGGCTAGGGCCCCATCTACTAGGCGGTCACACGCCTCTAGACGGCGCCTCTTCTCGTCCTGGTGTCTCTCTCTCTCAACGAGAAAAGACCCACTGAGGTGCTTGATCAGGATTGTGTTCCCCTTCTCACGAGACTGGAGACTAACATCTCCCCTCCAAACTGAAGTGTATGTAGTCGCTATCGCCACTCATCACGACTCAGTTGATGGAAAGTTTCTAGGGCAACTCGACCTGATCACCAGGTTCCTAACGGGCGCGAGAGGGCGGAATCCGCCTCATCTCCGCTCCATACCCTCTTGAGAGCCCCTCAGAGGTTCCGATCTTCCTCACCGGAGTAAGACAGCCCTCCTGTTGGTGCTCGCTTCCGTCAAGAGGGTAGGGGACCTCCAAGCATTCTCTGTGTCACCGGATTGCCTTAAATTCGGCCCTGGTATTCTCACGTTATCTTGAGACCCAGGCCCGGATACGTGCCCAAAGTTCCCACTTCTCCCTTCGAGGACCAAGTGGTGGACTTGCAGGCGCTCCCCACTGGGGAGGAAGACCCAACCCCATCCGTGTTGTGTCCTGGACCGCACGCAGAGCTTCAGTAGCTCTGACCAGCTCCTAGTTTGTGTTGGAGGACAGCAGAAGGGGAAGGCTGTCTCCAAGCAGAGTCTGGCGCACTGGGTCGTGAATGCCGTTACGACGGCATTTTGATCTCAGAATCTCCCATGCCCATTGGCAGTGTGGGCTCACTCCACCGGAGTTTAGCCACCTCCTGGGCACTGGCAGAAGCACCTCTCTAGCAGACATCTGTAGAGCTACGGGTTGGGCTACGCACAAACACCTTCGCAAGGGTTAACAACCTTCGCGTAAACCCGGTGTCAGCCCACGTCCTGCGTGGCGACATGTAGGACTGGCATCCGGGGGGGCGTATGCCTGCGAAAGCACCTTCCCACCCTCCAAGAGGTTGGGTCAGTGTGCTATCTACCCTTTTCTTCTTACCCAAACACATGGCTAAGAAAATTGGTACCTCACCAACCTTCCTTCTTACCCAGACTCTGGTTAAGAACAGGCATTCCATCCATCACTAAGCAAGCACCTCCTGGGGGTTGGCTGGGCAGAGCAGCCTTCCCCCTTAGGCCGGGAAACCTTATGACCTATCACAGATAGTTCTAACCGGACCTGTGCTATCGGACGCAGTAACACCCCCACCGTGGGCTGTTCCGTCTGTTATACCCTCATGACAATGGTTCCCACACATGGTAACCCATGAGCTTCCCCAGGTGGACCTCCACCTCGCGGTACTACCCAGTCCGCCCCTTCCATGCGTTCTCCTCCAAGGACGAGACCATATCATATCTCCACCATATTCCTCCCCACGGGTAGGAGGTGGCCTCTGCAGCGCTTCTCTGATTAAGAGTTGCGCTTTTCCCGGTGCAAAACCGAGCCGGACGGCCTCTCGCCTGTAGAGAGCTAAGGCCCCGTCCGTGAAAGGTTACCGGTCAGGGCTGTACCCATCTTTCTCCCAGAAAGCTCTGGAACCCCCCGACCACCACACTGGAAGGTTACAAGTTTCACGAAAGCGTCGAGCTGACACGCCCAGGCTTGTTACCGTCGCTTCGCTGAGATTGTGACGCGATACAGCGTTTGTGGCGTTTTCCATAGATAACCCCATCTGTCGTTCTCGACACAACGAGTCGAGAGACCGACAGAAAGGGAACGTCTTGGTTACGTATGTAACCTCAGTTCCCTGATGGAGGGAACGAGACGTTGTGTCCCTTATGCCACAAACACGTATCGTATTCTGCTGCAGTCGTGAGAGGATCTCAGGCTCTTCAGAACAAGAGGTAAATGAATGCTGCACGCCGGCTTCCTTTTATACCGGATATCCGGGGGCGGAGCCCGGCATGCAAATTTCATTCGCCAAATTTCATTGGCCTTTTCTATAGTAGTCAGAGTTGATTGGTTCTCAAGGGCGAACCCCATCTGTCGTTCTCGACACAACGTCTCGTTCCCTCCATCAGGGAACTGAGGTTACATACGTAACCAAGACGTTTTATCGGCCAATAGGTAGGTACTTATTCAAATTCAGTCTGTACTGTCACAGTATGCCATTTCAGACGCGGCACAAGTCTAGTGTAAATTGAACAGGCGTCAGTTCCTGGCTTTGTCTTACACACGTGCAGAACTGTGTCACACAGGTAATTCTGTAGTAAATTCATTCATGGACATTCTCTGTGACAAATCTCTCTTAACACGATGTTGCTTACTTCACACTAAAAATGGCTGGGTTAAAAACAACCCAATTGGCAACCCAGCGCTGGGTAAATATTGGACAGAACACATGCTGGGTTAAAGTAACCCAGCACACTGGGTTACACATGATAACCCAGCATGCTGGGTTATTGAAAAAAACCAAAATGTAGTCATTTTAACTATTCATGTGTTTAATTCTGGGTTATTCTTGCTGGGTTATTCTTAATTTATTCTGTACTTCATTGTCAATCAAGACAATTGACATCTGTTTTTAAGAAAAATATTTTTATTTGACTGTAAAAATAATTGTTAATAAAAATGTCAACTTTTACACCCACACTCTAAAAAAAGGCTGGGTTAAAACAACCCAATTTGGGTTATTTTGGTAACCCAACATTGGGTCAAATATGGACAAACCCAGCGTTGGGTTATTTTAACCCAGCCAGTTGGGTTAAATCTTTGACCCAACATGCTGGGTTGTTTTATTTAAATCAACTTTTGCTTAAAAATTACATTGATGGTTTAAAACAAACCCGAAATGTTTAAAAATAATAACAAAATCAGAGAAATACTCGAGGCATCAGTAAGAATCAATAGTTTTATTAAGGATCAAAATGCAAGACAAAAGGAATTCATAAAAACATGCAATATGTTATGCTCAATGAACAATAAAATGGCATATAAAACACTTTGATGAAATGTATGTTTATACATATTTAAAGAAAATTAACTTCAATAAATTACATTAGTTTAGATTTTAACATACATTTAAAAAGGTTATTAAAGTGGCACAAGTAAATATAAATAGTTAGACAACTTAACACTTCAAAACACTATAAAAAGTATTTTACTAAACCCTTGTTGATAGAACCTCATTTATATGATAAAATATAAGTCTATGCACAAGTTTTCTATAAAAAAAGAAATAAACAAGCGTTATGGATGTGAAAAAGGGACACCGTAACTTTCCTCTTCATATAAACTCACAAAACATTTTAAATAGTGTTAGTTCTTTCAGTTTCAGCACTGCTTAACCTAAAATATCCATGGAGCAGTCTTACTAGAGAGGATTCTTTTCCTGGGAGTTGTAGACAACAGTGTGGTGTGCACTTTTGGAAGTGGATGTCCAGCAGGAGGGTTTCTTTATCAATTTGTTCATCTATAAAGAGACAAGAAAAGAGACAAGAGAAGAGACAAGAGAAGAATGTAAGTAAACTGGCCTACCCAGAGCACAATGGATTATAATAAACATATAAAGAAGTACATTAACATTTTACCTAAATAATGTTTACCTTTAAGCCTGTTATGAAAACACCCAAGTTCCAGTAGACATTCTCTTGAATAGAATGATCCATTAATATTAGCTGTTATTCTGCAACCTGTCAGTGGGGGAAAAAAGAAGAGTGGGATCTAGTACAGAAAGCGAAATGCAGTCTTAAAAAATAATATTATAAACGTTAAAACAACCCTTCACTAATTCGACACACTCGGGAATAAGTATAAGTCTAAAAAGAGCAACAATTGTTCGTCTCATATACCCAAAATTAATTATATCGCATTGTTAACCACTAACGTTATAAGAGCCAGCGGCTATTCCCGAAGCAATGGCCGAGATAGAGCTGCTCTCCACGGAGACACGACCGCTGACAGCCTGAAGCTCACACCTCCGACAGCGTCTTAACAAAATCTCAAAGAGGCGTTATGTTTATATATAAATCACGTATTTGAGTTCTTAACAACAACATTCTCGTCTAAAAGACTCTTAAATCTAAGTTCCGTCACCGAACATTAGCGGTATTTATAAAAAAAAAATGAGCTGGATGTTTGCTTTTGACACGACGCTCTCGTGTCGACCTTAAACTAATATCAAGTTGCGTAAGTTACTGAACTAAATTCCTCTCACAAGTCACACATTTCAGAGGAAATGTTCACCAAAAAGGAAGTTTAAATGATTAAAAAGCTGTAAATTAGAAACAACGTGGGCATAACGTTACAGACTAGCTATCCAAAGCTAACGAAGCTAGATTGTAACGTTACTTTCAAACCTAATGCGAACAGCCGAATTTTGCATACTTTTGCATTTTTTTTGTTACAGTAATAGTTTTATACATTAAAAACTCGTAAAACATACCTTTTATTCTCCGAATAACAGCTTTCCGAGATGAAGTGGATCAAAATGCCCGCGAAGGTAAAGTTTGTCTGATGCGTAGAGGAGTGGGAGGGGTTTACTCTCTCAACTGTCACTCAATTGGACCAGACTGGTAACCCAGCGTTTGGGTTACTCAAAAAATGACCCAACACTAAGAAAATAACCCAACAAAATGACCCAACAGGCTCAACCCAGCTGTTGGGTTAAACAAATAACCCAGCATTTTTTAGAGTGCAGTAACAGCAATATTTTTAGATTTGCATAATTAAAAGAAAACAGTTTAATTATAATAAATAAAAATGTTTAATATCAAACATTAACAAGCATTATAAATAACATTATAAATGACTAATAAACATACTCCACAATATGTAGCAACAAATGTCAATTAATAAAACTAACTAAAGACATATAAATTATGTATAATACATTATGAATTACACTTAATACACTAAGAAACCATACGTGCAGCAAATCAACTCATTAAATTCAGACTACCACGCTCGTCTTTCTTTAATATGTGCACAAACCTTGAAATGTTTGGTTTAAAACAGAGGGAGCAATATAATTGACTGGCCGCTTAATATCCAGAGTGAACACCGAGAGAGGCGTTCCTGAACCGTAAATGCTTGCCCGCGCTCGCGGGGCACTCGCCGGTTTGACTCAAATTTTGTTAAATTCTCAATAAAGTTCATAACTTAGCTTACATGTAATGGGGTACACTAAATTTTTATTAATTCGCATCTTCAAAGGACTATGCGATGTCAATTTATCTGTAATGGTGATCTGAGGTAACAGTTGCTGGTCGTCTAAACTACATCACTAATGTTAGTTAAGAAACCGTTGCCTTGCAAAACGTTAAAAATTATGCTTATTTCAATAAATATTCAATTAAAACTTAAAAAACTTAGCTTTAAATTGCTCCAGCCAGTGACTTTGCCCCTTTGTTCTTTATAAAAATGAAAGTTGCGAAGTACACTCAACGTCTTCAGGGCGGTAAGCGCTCGAGACTCTTCAAACAACCCAGCGGTGAGCAGAAACAACCCAGCACATTAACCCAGCGGGTTTAACCCAAAACCTTGAAAACTAAAACTACCCAAAAAGTGTTTAACATGTGGAAAAATAACCCAACAAAACAACCCAACGGACTCAACCCAGCGGTATGGGTTAAAAAATAACCCAGCCATTTTTAGAGTGTTCCTTTACCTCATATTTAGGTTTAATGATTTTCGTTTATTGATTTTGTGACTTTAACTATCAGATTAACTGATATAGTTTTTCACAGACAAAGCTTACACAGAGCTTGTGCTTGAGTTTATCTCAGCTCATGTCCGAGCGCATATGTGTGATGCTGTGAAAGATTGGCTTTGTTTGCTCTGTTTCTCTCTATAGAGAATGATAAATCAATTGTGCTCACAGAAAGGAGCAGCACTGTAGAAGGCAGATCAGGTATCGCCATAAATTATCAATACCCACTGCACTAAAACAGGAGCTGTGTTTTAGTTTTAAAGCATTTTAGTCTAAAATTGAGATTAACTGGTTTCTGCTGAACATTAAAAGGGGATTTAGGGTGGGAGTGCATGCGTATGTTTGTTTATGTGTTGCACTTACTCTCTTTCTCTGAATATTCTCAACAGGCTTTATCATCCTCAAGTGATTTTTTACTCTTCCCCGCCACGCTCATTCCACCAGCATTCTCCTCTGCCGTGACCTGCTAGCTTTACTCTCAGAGTATCGACCCGAAACGGTTTGCCGGATCTCCACAGGAGAGCTCCTGATGAGCTCTGCCCTTGCCCGAGGTCTCGCGCCGGCGGTGGGCAGCGATGTCACAGTCCACGGCCACTCTGAACCTCCTGTGCCGCTTCTAATGAGAAAGCATGCTGGACTCTGCAGAAGTTACAGCGCTAACAACCCTAACCGCACAATAGGAGGTCATCGTGGGTTCACTCCCACAGCGGGAGCTAAGCCATGAAACACACTTCTAGAAATACAGTGAAAGTTGCATTAAGACAAGTGTATAGGGCTCAGAGATGTATTCTTTTGTATGCAAGGTTACGTCGCTCATAAACATAAAACACACCAATTATAACCTGATTGTGATTTTTTTAAGCCTTAAAAACGGCGGTTGAAAACAAGTTGCTAAGTGGAATACTACCTTTGGAGGGGACGTTTGACATCTTCAAAAAAGCTCACAAATAATGCAACATGGGCACAGATCTTTCTAAACATTGATGCGGATTCATTGTGGAAGCGATTACTTACCAAGAAATACATTTTTAGTAAAGATAGGAAGAGTTGTTGGAGGCTTGATGGTGGTGATGTTGATATTGAGCGACCTTAAGTGTAGTCTGTTTATTAGAGTGACCATATGAGCCATTTCTCAGTTGCAGCTTCCAGGAGTCGGTTTTATTTTATAAAGGCAGCCGTTATATTTCAAGGTAAGAATGACTACAGTGAACAACAATGATAATACATCTTAAGTTATGCTAAATGTTAATTTTATAACGCTTTTTATTACTGTAATGTGAGAACCTCGATGACGTATGCGGTTGACTGGCAAGGACGCGTCTGGGAGAAATGTCTCATACGGTCACCCTACTGGTTGTAGCATCGTGTTAGCTTTTGACTTCTTCTGATTGTATTTCGGCTTCAAAAGGTAACAAGTGTGGTGTTCATTAGTATAAATTATCATGATTGACAAAAGATGTAAACATCATAAACCTTATCATAGAGCTCATTTTTTGCGATCTTCCAGGAGTCCATGGGGAAAATGCATAGGCTTTCGGTCGAGCGAACCAGCGCGACGCTTACTTCCGGGTTAGCCTACTAAACATCATCTCTGAGGTACTGGATTGGCAAGGGTGGTCACGATAGTGTTAGGTTTAATGGATATCATTTTGGAATATACCTTTCACGTGATTATAGGTCATATTTATTGGATTATAACTTACCCTTACAGAAATGTACTTATTTTTCACTTAATTTTACTACGGTTGAAACCAAGATCACATGGTTGCTGTAGTAAAACAATGGTTATCACAAAATATCCATGGTTTTGAAAACCAAGTTTTTTGTAAAAACCATAGTAAACGATGGTTACTGTAGTAAAACCATGGTGTTGTCCTAAGTAATAAATGCACCAAAATAACATGGTTACTACACTTGTACCACAAAAAAGCATGGTTAATTCTCGGGTAAGGCAGATGAAGAAAGCTACTGTACATTATCTGTGGTTAAATGTAATTTCTTTATTTCTCGAAAAGACGTTCGACTTTCTGGACCCAGCTGTGATGGACAAATGGTTTCTGGCACTTGCCGGCCTTGTAGGCAGTGAACTGCACACGGTTCCACTCTCAATGTCACATGGCTACAGGAAGAGCTCCATTACAGAGCTATTTCAAATACCAACCACTGAGAAAATGGCCCCACCGAGCACAATGAAAGTAACTCGCAACCAATTAGACTCTTCAGTCACACTTTATGGCTTTTACTGAAGTGTTAGGGTCGAGAAGAGAGAGGTCACGGTTATTCTCTTTACTTTAAAAGAGTTTAATATCTGTGAGGTGTGTGGCTTGAGTTGAAAACATCATTTTCATACTCTGATTGATAACCTGTGAATGGTGTTTGGTTTTAGAAACGTAGTTAACATTCTTACAGCATAATAAAGTCTGGCTATGTGTAATATATTTGTGAAAGCTTAAATAAAAGAATATATGCATTGAATATTAAAGTTAACACTATTTTACCACCCTTGCGTACATTCACTGTCTCTAGAAGTCTGTTTCATGGCTTCGCTCCTGTTGTGTGACTAGATTTGATAGCGCTGTAACTCTCGCAAAAATATTTCTATGACAAATATTTTCACAGGCTTTTTGAAAGAATTGCTCTGTCAACAAACATCTACAAAATTTGTGCAATATTGGTGCCCTCAGTTTGGGGTGGGAAGTTCTGGGCAATCTTCTTTTCGGTTTGGTTAAGGTACTGGCAATTTTATTTTTATTTTTTCACGAACTAAAATGATGATCGGTGAGATTGGTAACAGGAAACCAGCCTAGTTAGATATCTGATTTGCGAGATTGATCATAGCAAGGCAGTCAGGTTAGTTATCTGCCGAACTTTGTTAATAAAATATAATTTGTTGGCGCATATGTGTGTTAAGAATTTGTAAATAATAATGTATATTTCGCTTTTAAATAAAATGTATCGTCTGGTTGTAGTGGAATGGTAAAGCTCCATGTTGTTTTGAGTATAGGCTAATGGCGCGTGAGTAGCTTTCAGTTTTCACAGAGATGATAAAAGCTAGTTTCCAAAAAAATTACACTTTGAAACCTGTGTTCCAAAGTTTGCATTTTCTGTCCCCAAAACTTTTAATGTGTTTTGGTTGATAGCGTTGTTGTATAAACTGCTCCTTAGTTCATTTGTTGTATGAACCACCGTTACATCACACATGACGTTCTGTATATGACATGCACATGCTTCGTTGTTTGCCGTTGATCACAAGATATTAATAAAAACACCAGGATTGGCTCAAAATGTAGTTTAGAATTAAAATAATGTAGCACCCAAAACAAATAAGCATTAAATTAACGATTGCTATATGTATAGTTAGAAGCATCACAGACCATTGTAAAAAGCCTTTTGTGTCACTTAGAGGCCCATTTAAACACAGCAGGACCCGTTTTGAGTTAGAGAGGCAATTTATTTGATTAATTTAGTTATTTTTAATTTGACATTTGACTTGAGAACTTGCAAATTAATACAGAGTCAGATCAAAGCATGGGTTAATCTTCAGTTGTATGATGTATCTTGTACCAGCTGTTAGTTAGATGTTTGGTTTGTATATCTCAGTGAAGCTGTGCTGTTGTACACTAGAGGGCGCTGTTCCTCTGCACTGCCTGCTCTCATCCACATGCCCTTCCTTCACTTTGCAATGACTGTTTAATCTCTTTGAGTACTTCATAAAGATACAAGAAAACATGCACTCATTATGAGGCCTCCTTAATATCTGCTTTGAGTCCTTATGGCCGTACAGTGACGGTGAATCAAGGTGACAAATTGTGTGCGGGCGTGCATTAAAGTGTGTACAAGGGCACATCCTTTCCATCGGAGTTCTGTAACCTCTTCATTCACTCATGTTTCAGCATTTAAGCTGTAAGAAATGTTATCCTTGAGGAACAAATAGCAAATAAACAAGAATCCTTCATTCAGACAGACAATCATGTCAGTTACACAGGTTAAATGAAGGGCGTCGTTGTCTACACACGAATTCTGAAGCAAGAATGTCCTCGTTCATCGTTCTTGATTTTCTGGCTTGCAATACAATCATCATCGTCCAAACCTTGATGTGTTTCAGAAAATCTGTCGTATGACGGTTTTTCTCACTTCTCCTCTTGGGTGTCGTGATATTTTCACCTCTGTGGGTTTTTCTGACACCTTTGACTTTCAGCATGTTTTTTTATATTTTTTTGTGCGAAAGTGATCATAGACGTTTGAATCTAATTTGCCAAAACCCAAATTAAAAAATTAAAAAAGTGTTTTTGTCTTGTTTTGTAGGACAAATATCTAAACATTCTTAAATCACTTACTTAGTGCGTATAGAACTGATACACAGCACTGTAATGCATTCTTTGATCTAAATAGATGCTTAATTTAAAAGATGCTTAATCTATTACATCACTGTGTTAAGTAAAAAAAAAAATTTTTTCTGGAACAGATAGAATTCGTCACATTGTCACAGTGTGTGTATGCTCATTCAAGAGTGTCTGTACGGTGTGCACGTTTTTATTATTTTAACTTTTGAAATCATGATGTGTGAACATTTAATAACATTTAAATGTCCATTTTTAAATTCAGAGGTCTCTTTTTCAGGAGAAATAAGAAACGTAAACAAGTGTTTCCATTTGTTGGATTGGTGTACTTAGACAAGTATTTAAGGACTCCAAAATAAACCTCAACACAAAAAAATTTGGAGTCTTTATTGTGTAGTGTAGTTGTGCCTCTATGTAGTAGAGTTTGTACTGAGGCTTGTATTACTCTATTATATGGAGTAAGGCGATGTCTTCAGCTCGAAGCACTTTGGGTAAAGAGACCCAGTTAAGACTGAACTCTAGTTGGCAGTCAAGGGAGCGTGGGTGAGATTACCAATTATTACAGAGCACAAAGCATGAGCTATAAAAGCCCCTTCTGGAGTCTGCTAGAAGCTCCAGATTTGCACAGACGCTGAAACAAAGAAACATACTGCAACATAGAGCAAATCATTACAGTAATGAACGTGGGAACTCTGGGAATAACTAAGGCTAAGTCATTTTTCAGGCTGTGAAATGGTAGCGTATCACAGGGCGGTGGTGCGTTTTCTTGTAATATGTTCACAACTGTTGAATGTGCACCTGTTTCTCAAGCGTTTCAACAACAACATGAAATTAAAAATACCAATACATAAATAGTCAAACGAAAACCAAGTTATAAATGTTCTCTTGCGCTAAATTAACTACAGGTCAAAGCCAGGGGCGGACCGGGAAGCAAAAATGGATCTGGATTATTCGGCCCACATCAGCCCTCAACCATATCTGTCGACGTGAATGGAGGTGTGTTTGATGGCATCTGCCTCCACCATTATGAGATTTCCAATTGGTCTCGGATCTGTGCAGCTGTCTGTGGATATATGTGGGTGTAGATTGTGTATGGGTCTGTTACTACAGTAACTGCCGCATGCATATACAGTATACAGTACACGCATAGAGCTGGGCTGACAGTCACAACAAATATAACAACACCAAAGACATCCTGGTTGTCTGCCCATAAACTCCCAGCGAATATGCAAAATATTATCCGTGTGCGCGTGTGTGTGTGTGCGTGCATGTGCTCTCGGTGTCAGATTGGCTACATGTTAGTGGAAATGAATACAATGTTAGCCAGGGTCATTTTAGACGACTCAGCCGGATCAATAGCAGTTGAGGTACAAAGAGGAAATCAATGGCTTAATTTGTCTTTAGGCAGACGGGGGGTTACAGGGTGACAACTTTTTTTCCTCACCAACTGATCAGAGCCGAGCTCTGCCAGTTTTAGATCAGTCATAATAAAGTGATTACACCTAAGTCCTGACACAGGTCTCATAAGAAAAGAATAGGCTAAACAAAGGTTAATCACCGTGTGTTTCTAGAGAGTTTGTCTACATTTTATTTAGTTTTCATGCTGAAAATCCCCAATAGAAACCATCACAGAAATTTTAATGGTTTCCATTAAAATATCCATTAGAACCATTAGGTTTTTCTATTTAAACCAGTATTTTTGGACAATATTACAAAATGATTATTCTGCCCGATAACAACCCACCGATATAACTAATCACATATCAATTAAAACCATTTTAGTTTCCATTAAAGCCAATTATACAATTCCCATTATAACCATTAAATCCATTACATTTCTATTGTGTTCTATTGTTTTTTCATCAGGGTTTATTTGATGAGACATATCAATATATAGATTGGAAAGGAAAATACAAGGCGGAATACGTAGGAATAATTGACGACGGGCCGTTTTATTATTTGAAAGTTAATGCACACCCCGAGGTGGTAATCCTAAAGTTATCTATAGCCTTGCGATAGGAGTTGACATTTGATCTTAAAATCATATTAATATCTCTCAAATCACGTTATGCATCATTGACGCTTGTGCCTCTTGTAAACGACGTTCACAGTGATGTCATGCTCCTAAAATGAACTGATAAACAGGTAAACATTCTGGGCTGGATCCATGGCTTGTGGCGAGGCAGTCAGGAATGCAACTCAGTCAATTTCAGTAGGAGAGAAATGTGGAGTGTAGCGCAGAGAAGGTGAGGAAAAACAAAACTGGCAAATGAACTGCTGTTAAACATATGAAGAATCAACGCCAGACAGGTAATGATGGAAATCAATTCCTGGAATCTGTGCTTGATCATTGCTTCATACGCCGAGATATTTAACCCTCGATTCCATGTGAGGTTCTCTGTTACTTTTTGTCTCGTGTTCCTCGTGCTGTTGGGTTACAGTGGTCATTATTGAATAATCTTTATTCAACAACCGGTGAAGTCCTTATTTTATCACAATAGATCCATGCTGTCAAAATATATTAATTCTTTATGGTCTGATAACTGTGTAGGGAGAGGGAAGGGATATCATATATTCATATGCTGAAGATAATTTATTGGGGCGAGAAAATGCCAGAGTTCCTGCAATAAGATGATAATCGTGTCGCGATATGTCCCGGGTTACAATTCTTTTTAGGTTTCGAAAGCACAGCAGGCATTGAGATTAGATAGCGAGAAACAATGTTATTTATTAACCTTTTTTATATCTGTCTGCTGGCAGTAGTAACAACAAATGCTTGCTTCTCACACACTCAATTTAAATGGTGACAGGGCATATCAGATCTGTACGGTTACGCAACAGTAGCTTTCATCACGGGGATATTCTTACCTCACAGAGAAGGAAACAAGATAAGAGAGAGTCCATCTAATAAACTTCACAAGCTATCAACAACATAGTGAGCTTGCCAATGCAAAATCTGTGGTGGTTGTTGGATTACTTCAGTATGTAGCTGTTAAAAGGGATTGTTCACACAAAACAATTATTTACTCACCCTCAAGTTGTTCCAAACTTGTATAAATGTTGTTTTTCTGCTAAACACAAAGGAAGATATTTGGAAGAATGTCAGTCACCAATCAGATCTCATCCCCCATGAACTGTCTGTAACAAAAAGAGCGAGATGATGGCTGTGAGGGAACAGCACTCGCATCGCTCACGGAGGAGCTCCGGAAGCATAAAAGATGGAGCGACAACAGTGAAGGATGAGAGAGCACCCGGAATGGATTTTATTTATGTTTTATTATGTGTATGTGGCCAGCAGTCGACCGTGAGGGAGCTGTCGGCACTAAACTTTCGTTTTGTTGTTTGTCTATTTTATTATAGATTGGTTTAACGTTAACCGGTTCCCGCCTCCTTCCTTCCTTGCTTTGAACTGTGTTACACTGCCATTGAAGGGGGATGAGATTACTTTGGTTACTGACATTTTTCCAAATATCTTCATTTGTGTTTTGCTAGTCTCAGCCTCAGACGATGCATAAGGCACACTTTTATGGAAACACTTCAGCACGTTTGAAGTCATCATCTGATTGGTTGAATTTCACAGGATTTCCGGGAGACGTGTGTGTTGCGTTTTTTAACGGTCCGCCTGGAAACAACAAAGGCTTCTGACCTAAGAAGTAAGCTGTCATGTTTACAACGGTTGCTATAAGAATTCATCACGATCGACTAAACGCTTAATGCTTAAAAGAACGCAAAGTTAATTCCATAAACATATTAATCATTGTCGTTTCTGCTAACTTTTGATGGAATAAAAGGTAAACAGGTGATGGAAATGTAACACCTCTTACCATATTTGGAACACCGGGTTCCAAATCAATTTTACTGACAGGTACACCACCTTACTTGCGTATACATTTGGGCGGTCTAAGTCAAATCATACCACAAACTGATGTAGATTTGTGGGGGTGTGGTTACACGAGGCGTTTCAGGCAGGTCTGGGTGAACATTCTGCATCTTTTGTTCCCCTCCCATTTTTGTAATTTTACGTGTCTAATACATGCATGGGCAATTTATTACCCATCAAAGACACAGAAAAACACATATTCGCGCCATTTTTCCCCTTTTAGTATAGAAGTTGCATTAGTGTTTTCTCCCAATTTGTGACATATCTGATAAACGGCTTCTGGAATAATGGAAATTGTAGGGTGGGCCTTGATTCTGTCCTTTTGGAATTGATTTAATTGTTGAAAGCTGGATCCAATTTACTTCCCAGTAAAATGTTACAGAGCATCATTATAGAAATGAACAAGGACAAGACCCTGGACCATAGAGCACATTTTCTTTACATTTCATTTAGGACGCACAGTCTACTATTGGACACAATGCTTACCATGACTAAAAAGATGTTTTTTATGTACATGTTATTTTGATGCTTGTTTTGTCTTACTTTAAATGCTTGTTTTGTCTTACTTTAAATAATTTCAAGTCACATTGAGACCCCCTAGTGGGCAGATTGACCAGCATTACAAACATCAACTTCTCACGTGCATATCTCGAAAGATCCATTGTCATCCTTCATGTTCCGAAGTCGGTGAAGACACGAGAGGAACTATCCAACACTTCAATTATTAGCTCCTCTCGAGTGGAACGAAAAGTTGACTCACACTGAAGCAACAAATACTTGACGGATTAAAATTGTACATTGGAGCAGATAGCAAAAGCCAGCCATCTAGAATGGCAACAGTTTTGATTAGTTTGTACTTCTCCCTGGCTCCGTGAAATGCACTTGATTTGAACAGCCTCTGAAGCGAATCTCTGAGGGTCCCAGGGGTGTCGTGACTGGGCTGTCACAGCGGTGCCAGACATCACCGCTACCTTCAAAACCTGCCGAACGCATCCTCGGGGAGCGGAGCAAGAGGGCTCCCGCTCTGCTGATGTAGGGCTTGTGTTCTGTGAAGGATGACTTCATTTCCTCTTAATCTGCACGCCGGCCCCCTGAGCCGTCGAGAAGCACTGAAAAGCTGTGCAGGCCTTATTCCACTCAAAGCTGCTATGCTCTCTTGAACAACACAATTGTAATGAGATTTGGGGGTTCATTTCAGGTGATTAGAGCTGTAAAGTACAGTAGCTTTACCTCTCCGTGTAGAGGCTGATGGTTTCTTTGCAATTTGCACACTTCTGCCAATGTGACAGGCGATATTAAACCGCAGGTTTATTTCAGTCCCTGGAGCATTTCTATTCATACTGTATGTATTGTACTAGGGGCTGTCAATCAATAATGGCGATCATTTGAATGACATGATATATAGATTTACTCATGGAATTTTGCTCTTGTATAAATATTTGCAGAGGCAAGCTCCCAAACAATAATGTTTATAATAATGACAATAATTCAGAGTCATCGCATTTTTCATCCGTAGCAGACGATGGCACTGGATAGACAGTATAGAAATCAATATATAGTTTCATTCTGGTGGATATTAGAACCCATCTATTTTGCTTGTGTCTGTGTGTGGCCGATTTAAATTTCGTTCCAATCTGGTCTCACAGGAAAACATGACTATTTTATGAGGTGGTGGTTTTGTATGAGTTAGTACAATGTAAATAACAATTGAGGTGAAAGCAGATATTAAAAGTTAACTAGTTACCATTAGGTTGTATTGGTTGCTCATGCAAGAACCATTCAGCCATTGTTTGTTGTATTGTATTTCAATATGTCCCGTGGAAACAAACATGCGAATCGAAGGTGTGTTTTATTGCATTAAAGGGATACTCCACCCAAAAATGATCATTCTTTCATAAATGACTGAACCAGGTTCCAAATCTGTATACATTTGTTTGTTTTGTTGAACACAAAGAAAGATATTTAGAAGAATGTGAGCAGCTGAGATTTCTAAGGTAGTCAAAAAATGTTGGTCAAATCAAACAAGAACAGATTGTTTTCTTAAATATCCTATTTTGGGATAAACAGAACAAAAATACGTACAATATTTTTTCTACTATGGTACTCAATAGTGTGGCTTTAGTCAACGAAATATATGACGAAATATGGTCGTAAACGAACCTTTATCGCATGATGAAAACGAGACGAGACGCAACGTAAATGCTGGTCATGTGATAACGACTATAATTAAATGTATAATGCAATATTGTTGACGAATAAAGACAAAACTAAATGTGGTTTACAAAAGAAAAACTATGCTAAAATGTCTCTTCATTTTCTAAATGAATTATGTGCATAGTTCAACAAACAACACGAGTGATGGTCGAGGAATTATCAGCGTCTGCATTGTATGAGGATATGAACACATTAACTTCATCTCCAGAGTTGATCTGAGACTTTATTTTACGAGCGTTTACAGTTGTAGTGAAGCTATCGGCTAACAGAAAAACTCAATCATCTTCCCAAAGACCCGTACAAAATAAAAGTCCCCTTAAATCGAACACTCAGACAAAAAATACTTTAGTGAACTATTGAATTTGCAATTGAAATTTGAAGTGCCCTTGTAGTAAATTGGTAAACACTGTGTACTGTGTACAAAACACGATAGTATCTAAGAATTTTTCTGCAGGCCCTAATTTATCCACCTGTATGTTATATGAATGTATTTTGTCAGTTACCTGCCTTTTCATGATGAACTGCACTTGCATCATTGTTTTTAATGATGACAACCAACAATTTATACTTGTGCTCCTACTGTTTGGCCTGTGCTACCAAACTTTAAACCTCTCTAGCTCCAGTGCTATCTGCAAAAAAGTCTGCATAATTTACCGCATTTTGTATGCTAAAGGGCACTGAGGGCAGTCACTCTTTTCCTGTAGGTTCTTTGCAATGCTTGCAAATATAACCTTCAAGTTCACATGCAAAATCACTTCCATTTGTTTTATTTATAAAGGATATTGGAAGTAGAATTTTGGTTTGGGATATGACAAATGCTTTCTTTTAATAGTCACACAGCAGGAAAAAGTATTGTTTATAAAAAAGATGCATCGAGAATCATTTTATCATCGCATTGCAGACCTCTGAATCGTAATCGAATCGCATCGTGTCGTGCCTAGAGATTCCCACCCCTACAGATGGCTGTAAATTCAAATCTGAGGGTCTTCCATGTCTGGAATGGATGTATACTGAGTCTATAAGGTAACAATAACATCATAAAATAACCTTATTTGACAACTAAAACTAGACGAAAATAGTCATGGATAATTCTGACTAAAATAGGACTAATGTTCAGACTTTTAGTCAACTGAAACTTGACTTGACTAGAAAGAGTACGAACTTGACTAAAACTAATAAAAACTAAAATGACAGCTTGACTCAAAGACTAGACTAAAATTAAAACAGGCCGCCAAAAACAAAACTAGGAGCCAATGGGGCCGCCGAAATGTCAGTTGCTTACATTTTTCCAAATATCTTTCTTTGTGTTGAACCAAACAATGACATTTAAACAGGTGTGGAACAACATGAGGATGGGTAATGATGACAGAATCTTTGTTTTTGGTGGACTATCCCTTTAAAGGCACGACGTATGATTTTTGGATTAAAACATCCAAAAACCAAAACCACCAGTACAGTGTTAAATAATGAGTTAAAACTTTGGTATATCTAGGCCCGGCTCCAGATGAAAGGTGGACCAAGTGATTTTCCAGGTTGGCTGGGACAGTATATATAGTTATACTGTAACTATACAGTATATATATTTTTGGCCCAAACTATTTATTATAAACAAACTATTTACAAAATAACTATATAGCTTTTTGAATTATTCCTACGATTGTGCATATTGTATAACATTTTTATTTTTATATTCGTATGCATATATTGACTTTTAACATTTATTTTATATTTTACAATTTAGTAACTTAAGATTTGATGAAAACATCAAAAGAGCTATTCACATCACTATAATATTCATAGCTTTAACGTTCTGCTCCTTTTAGAGAATTCTGTCACAAACTCATCCATGTCCAGTCCATGTTATTGCTAATTTCATGTGCAAAAAGTTAAAAAAAAGTTTTTTTCCTATCATGAAGCGTTAGCATTTTCAGCGGAATGGTGTCAGAACCATCACCCGTCGGATGAACCGCTAATATTTGATGTAACTGGCTGAATAAATAGGCTATTCATGTGTTATTTGTGGTTTGGGTACGGCTCGGGAAATAATACGGGCGGATTCAGTAGCCAAGACTATTTCGACTCACCTCAGCTGATGCGAAGCTGCTTTTACACGGTGCTGTGCTTATTTGTGTTCAAGCTCTGTCTGAAGAGATGATTTCTAATTGCAGCGTTGAGCAGTGTAGCCAATCCCGTGCAACTGATGGACAGCTATGACTCATTCTTGTCACAATTTAAGTAAGCGTTTTAGCTCATCAAATTTTTTTCTGCATTAAGCTTTTTTTAGCCTTGATATGGCAGTTAGCGGCTCTGGTATAATTTAACATTACCCAGGAATTCCTAATATTTTTGTTACTTGTTGCATGTGAAAATAAATGGTTTTGTCTGCATCCTAAAGATGTAATGCGGGTGCGGTTCGGGTTGCGGCAATTTTGTCAAATGGGTAAAGTTGGGTACGGAATTGAATTAGTGCTGCTGTCCGATGTCGGTTGCTCTTTTAATTACTGCAGGTGCAGGTTTATCAAACATGACCTGTGCAGAACTCTGCTGCAGTGGCGTGCAAAGTCTTTTCACTGCAATGGAACAGTTTTATCACAGCAACCGCGGTTCACTGATCCCTCTCTCTCTCAACGGCTCCGGATGGAGGCAGGGTGGGCATAGCCCACACTGGCCCCCCTGTGGAGACGGGCCTGGGTTTATCACCTCAAGTTTGTCATTCTCTGGAATCATTGATGTTATATGGCATATCTATCCAGTTGAACACACCTCATGGCAAGACAATGAGTAGCAGTAGTGGTAGAAGTTGTACATCTAGCATGTCACTGTTGTTGAATTGTTTTTTCATTTTGTCATTTATGAACATTATTCAGGGCTAGACATTAATCGTTATCATGTGGTCCTTCTGACAGGTAAATTTGTCATTCACTTGTCATAGATCAACAATTACTTGTCCAAAGATAAAAACATTTTTTTATTTTGAATTATAATATAATATAATCGATATCATTGTTTGGGTTCTGAGCATTTTTACTAGTGTCCGCTTTGGAAGCCTGAATTTGGTTATAGGCCTAATCTCCATGACTGCTATAAAACAAAGGCAAACAGTAATTATTATTAGTATTAAGGCAGTAAATTAACGTTTTTGAACATAGCACTGGTGTTAGAGAGGTTTAAAATTTGGTAGCACAGGCCAAACAGTAGTATCACAAGTATAAATCATCTTTTGTCATCATTTAAAAAAATGAAAGTGCAGTTCATCATGAATAGGCAGATAAATGACAAAAGTCAATAATGTTACATATAGATGGATAAATTAGGGCCATATTATTTTTAGACTACCTGAATTTTTTGCGTTTTTCCTTTTTTACTATACGATGGTGGTATTTGTCAACATAAATGACTGTAGTATACTATAGTATTACTATATGTGATAAGCATAGCGGGAAGATGGCCATGAGGGAACAGCATGAGGTCGCAGCTGCGCGTTGCACCAGTCGCGCATCTCTCACGGAGGAGCTCGGAAGCATAAAAGGAGCAGCGACAACAGTGAAGGATGAGAGGGAACAAGGCCTGGATTTTATGTTATGTGTCATGACACACGACTATGGAGACTCAATTGCAGGGGTTTTGATAATGAATTTATTGAGACGAAACACTAGATAGGTAATCACAAGAGTTCAGGGATACGCTGGCACCCAATCCACGGGGAGATGCTCGACCCGGAAGAATCTAATAGAATCCGTAGGTGCGGAAAAGCGATGAGACCACTGGGGAAAGCGATTAACCTAATGGCCGGTGATGATCTACAGGTGGAAAGTGTGATGAGAAACCGGTGAGGGGAAAGCCTGATGGGGGAAACTCGAGGGCGGGGTTATGACTTAGACCACGAGCGCTATCAAAACAAACACTCGCATACGCTCGACACAAAACAAACACACCTCCATGTCAGACAAAGAACCGCCGTTTCCGGGGTCACGACAGTTATGTTTTATTATGTATGTGAGGCTGGCAGTCGACCGTGAGGGAGCTGTTCACCCTTTTCTTTCGTTTTTTTGTTTGTTGTTTATTTATTAAAAGTTGTTAAATGTTCGCCAGTTCCCACCTCCTTCCCATTCCTTGAACTTGTTACACAAAAGTAAACTGCAGTAAAATTCTTAGATATTATATTGTTTTTTAACATAACTATAGTATACAGTGTTTATTATTTACTACAAGGGTACTATAATTTGCAGTAGCAAATACTAAAGTACACTACAGTATTTTTTGTCTGAGTGTTCAATTTAACGGGACTTTTATTTTGACGGGTCTTCGGGAAGACTCAATTTTTTGGTGTGTTTGCCTCAGTGTTGGGTAAGTTACTCTGAAAAAGTAATTAATTACTAGTTACTCATTACATATTCAATAGTATAATTAGATTACTGTCCAAATTACTCTGTCCAAAAAGTATTTAGTTACTCATTACTAATTACTTTCTATATCCTACATCAACCTTGATTAGTTAAGTGATTCAAGGATAGACATGAAACGGCTCATTTAATTAATTCATATAAATAATGTTATTAACTAACCAAAGTTTTACAAATGTGAGAATTATACATTAAAGCACAGATTTTAAAAGTAAGACTTTGAATTTTGATGTCAATTACACTATTGCACACGCATATATTTCACAAAGTATTTATTTTAATTACATCAAAAGTAACTGTATTTAAATTACAGAAAACATAAGAGTGATCCCTTACTTACTTTTTCAAGGGAAAAGTAATTAAATTACAGTAACTAATTACTTAGTAACTAGTTACACCCAACACTGGTTTGCCTATAGCGTCACTCAAGCAGTAAAACGCTTGTAAAATAAACTCTCGGAGCATATCTGGAGATGAAGTTCATGTGTTCATATCCTCATACATGGGAGACGCATATAAATCCTCGACCATCACTCGTGTTGTATGTTAAACTGTGCACATAATTAATCAGATTAATCATAATTAACTCTCTCACTTGCCCATACAAAACGTTCACTTGTCCCAGACAAGCATTAATGTCGAGCCCTGTAATTCATAAATCGTGATTTCCATTGACAGTGGAGCAAAAGACAGCAACTCTCATCCACGCTCCTTTACAGCAGCTTTTAATGTTACTCATCGTGCTATTTTGTTTATAATCACATCAAATTAATTTGGTAAATGGACAACCCTAATATGCATGTAGATTTGGGAGTTCCTCACGTAACCTCTGTGTAGAGTAGCAGATGGGTGGTGAATCTGCAGTGTGAGGGGTCTTTGATGAGGTTCTGTAAAGTGTGAGGCCGACAGATCCAGTCAACAGAACTAGACTGCTGGGACCCTGCGGTACACACACCTGAAAGATAAATGACTGGAGCAAATCTGCTTCCCATCTTCTTGTGTCTCTCTCCATCCTCATTTAAAGACTGGATGTTACAGTGGCTGCTTTATGACTGATAAAAT
The DNA here is from genome assembly GCF_015846415.1 of Triplophysa dalaica. NCBI lineage: Eukaryota > Metazoa > Chordata > Actinopteri > Cypriniformes > Nemacheilidae > Triplophysa > Triplophysa dalaica. Next base: position 21,400,704 of record NC_079548.1, on the reverse strand, counting down.
AATGTTGTGAGTTTCTGCTTCCCAAAGCGTTTCACTGCAGAATCATGCTTTAAGATCTACATGCCTGTGACACTTGAGCAAAAAACATGAAATATCAATATGTAAAGAGTAAATATTACAATGTCCTTAAAATGACATTTCACGCACTGTATAATGTTGCTGTGTGTGAATGTAACCAGTCTACCAAGTTGTAAAGCCGAGGGTGAAGGAATCACAAAGTTATTGGCATGGGACAAAAGGAGTTGAGTAGTCGTCTGTCATTCGATCTTCATTTCCGTGTCAGATTTGTATCACTGCTTGTAATCCCCGTCAACGTTCAATTTGTGACACTGCACGCAGAAGACCAATCACAGCAGACTAGACCATCTGACCAATCAGATCAGCATAGGCTGACAGAAAGGAGGGGATTAGACAGATGATTCCTCGAACGAATCACTTGAGGGTCAGTCAAGAAGTAAGGTAATAATAACTGCCTTTTATTAGAAAATGTATGTGTTTTTACACCGTGTATGTATGTAAACTTACATACTCCATGAACCAAAGTGGGACCTTAGAAATCACAAAATATTTACTCTTTAAAACTGTCTCCAGATTCTTAATCGCAACAGTAAGATTATAATAATACAATTTTGTAGAACATTTTAATTTAACTCCATCTGACTTCAACACATTTAAAGATCATAATATGTAAAGTATCCCATTATGTTTTAAATAGAGATGGCGACAAGTTTAAAGGTCTCCAAACCTACCATTCACTTTGTTACACACTTCATGTATGGAGTAGTTCAAGCATCTTTTTGAACAATGATGCACAAGCATCAGAATGTAATGAAGCTAATCCAGTGCATGAATGTGTTGCTTGTACGGTCAGATGCGCTGCATGCTGGACGCCTGTATTAATTCACTCCTTTAAGGCATCAGATATAATTAGTGCTGACTGGCTGTCATCCTTTTCGCCTCAAGCTATAAAAAGGGTTTTTGTCTGTGGGGCGCTGTTTGCACCCTGAATAACAGCCGCTCTTGTGATATAAATCAGTATGAACAGACTCGCAGGACGGCAATATTAACATGCTGTCACGTCCTTGCACTTAATGGAGTCATAAATACAAAGACACATCTGAAGCTCTGTCCACGTGTTAGCGCCTTGGGTAGCGGGTCTTTAAAAAAAGCTCTGATTCATTTCTGGCCAGCACTGATTCATGATTCCACTCCAGGTCGTGTGACTAAGCTAAAAAATCCCTGACGCTGTTTTCATATTGACAACTCTCTCCTGATGGACGTGTGGAGTGTGAAAGCTCTAAGCAGTGGGTGGACAGTGGGGATGTCAATGGTTAGAGGCCAAACAATTCTGACACCAACACAACATGGTCCGTACACTGTCAACAGCCTATCGCTGTTTTCTGAAGCCTGGTAGTTATGACGCTTTCTTTAGCCATTTAGTAATGCCTGAGAGCTGTGGTAGGCATTTACAGGATCAACAGTAATTACAACACATCATCCTCGCTGACAGTAACACAAGCAGGCAAAAAGGCTATATCTATATCCATCACCGCTACTATTTTGACACAACCAGCAACGAATGGTTTTCATGATGCTGAGGGTCACTGTGACCCTGTTTAGACTAAAACACTGATGACTGACTTGGACTAATGTCACCTTTATAGACTTAATCCATGACACACTCAATGCCAGTATTAATATGTGCTTGAAATACTGAGTTGGGTTGGATATCAGTTCATCTGGGAAAATATGCAAATCATAACTTTTACTATGGGAGTTGTCAAGTACAGCATGCTGATTTTTTTTGTTGAATTCTTGGTACACCTAAATATAAAATTGTATTCATAATTGACTCCCCCATAATACAACCCAATATATATATGAACTGTTTATAAGGAGTCAACGTAAACAAACAGTAGAAGATAACATGATGGCATTTTAATCTAATTTATTCGTCAAAAACATCATGGAATGGCATGATGGAGAGTAAATCTTCATAATTGAGTATTTCTTTAATAGGTCGAAATATAAAAAAAAAGTCTTACCTATCAGTGCTATTACTGAAAACATACCATATCGAAGCTGTTTGGTTATAAATAGACTTCTGAATGGTGGATAAAATTACTGACACATAATTTATGATTCATGCACATTCTAGCATGAGCTTAATGTGATTCACAATTCGGTTACTCAGTACCTCTCAAAAGTACCTGTCAAAGCCCCCATTACCTGTGCCAGCTCATGAGGGCTGCCAGGTGTTGGCCCATCACCCTTAAGCAGACAGATGGAGGATGAATTTAGAGAGAAAAAAGATCACACTCCGAACCCATCTCACCTCTCTCTCCCTCCACCTGCTCAGACAGCGTGAATGAGCAGTTGCCCATGTCAACGGATGTCAGTCTGAACCCATAGCCCAATGAGAAGTGTCGTCTCAGAAAGCCTATCTGTCAGCATCCTTCAGATAGTATTCTCAGAAAATGTCTGAATTTAGTGTCACATCCTGAGAATGGCCGACAGAATTTAAAGACATATTATGGGATTCTAAAATGTTTCATCCAAACTCTGTTACTGAAAGCTTTACTTTACAAAAAACAAGAAAATAAATAATGGAAAAACTTTAAAGCTCTGATGAACCACATTACAGTACATGTGAGAATGTGTAGGCGTGTCCATTCAAGACGTGACACAATAGCTCACCCCAAAAAGGTCTTTATTTTCTCATCCTCGTGTTATTTTAAACCTGTATGATGTTGTTTTTAGTAAAACACACGAGTAGAAATATGTAAAGTATGGTTACTTCGCTCATTCGATAGTTCATAGTGTTCTGCTGTCACACCTTCAAAACCATCAGTTTGATGTAGTGTGTGGGACTTATTTAAAGTCTTTCGAATCTAAAGCCAAACAATATTTTAGGTAATCATTCATTAGTATTGTGTTTTATTGTTAAATCTTCACAGAAAAATACTGAATTCGTGAAAGGAACTGTCTGAAATCCGGCCAAACAACTCTCATGGTTCTCTCATTTCTGTTTTAGGCCTTTCCAGCCTTGGGGTAGAACCATGATAGTATCACGTGTTTTGTGTGAGAAGGACATGGCAAGGCTTTGATATTGGCTGTCATGCGCCTTCTCGTGTCTCGTCTATGGCCCCGCCCCTCCCGTTCCTCGTCAGCCTTCCCTGAGTGCTTAATCCCCAGCACCTGTTACTTGTTAATTATCCTTTGTCTGTCTCCCTTTAAAACATCCTCGTGTTCATTGTCCTGTGCTCGCTCATTGTTTGATGTGGCTGTTCCTTGTGGATATACCTGTGTGTTCTCCCTTGGCTGTTTCATATTTGCTGTACCTGAGTATCGTTAGACCTTGTTCCTTATTCTTTCTTCTTGTGTCATTGTCAAGTAAGTGTTAGTTTAGTGTTTTTACCCAGTGTTATTTTCTAGTCTAGTGAGTCAGTGTCCTTTGTTAACTTTGTTATTTATCCTGTATTGTTTTCCCCCTCGTGGGTTTTGTTTTGTCCTTTTGTCTTGTTTATTGTTAATAAATACCCGTGTTAATACCCCTCAACCATCTGTCTGTCTGCGTTTGGGTTCTCTCCTTCTCTAACCGTGACAACAACTGCTTCTCCTCAGATGTAACTCTATTCTGAGAGCTGAACTGCACTTACAGGATGTCGCTTTTCCACTGCATGGTACCGTCAGGTTTAATACGACTCGGCTCGTACAGCTCTTCAAATCCAGCGTTATATCCATCGTTTATATAACATTCATTACCCAAATGCTGTGAACAAACAAACACCTGAACTTCGCGAAAGTATGCTCTTTCTCTCTCCTTCAAACAAGAGATAGTGACCTCTGCGCATGCTCCTGCTCTCCATGCTGCCGCGTGGGTGTGCGCATGCTTTTCTGGGAGAATTGTCCAATAGGGAGAAAACTTGTTGCAAAACAGTTTGATACGTTCGAAAAAAACTTTTCAGAAACTGTATGATCGCTGGGGGAGTGTATTGATCACCGAAATACTATGTAATACGCCCAACTCATTTTGGACAAGTCGACCATGTTAAGAATGAGAAGAAAGCACGTTTAACATTGTAAAGAAGTCAGAATGCATGAAACACCATTGCACGGCCGCTTTCAAATGCGTCTTGTGTTGCAAATCCTGTGACGCTGGTAATGATTCTCTCTTCCAAATTAGTGATCTGTGTTTAAACATGTAACATTTTGGTATCGGTACAGTACGCTTGGAACTTCAACCGAGGTGATATCAAAAAATGATCAGGTACTAGCTACTGCCCAGTGTAACACCTCCTCCCCCAAAAGCGAGCTGTACCACGCAGTGGAAAAGCGTCATTACAGCCCTTTGCTTATGTTCACCATGCTCCTTTGTGTTTTTATTGGTCTGTCTTCCTAGCTGTGGAATGTCACTGTTATGTACAGACAAACACATAGCTGTAGTGAAGTAAAAAAGTACATGTGTAGTTGATATCAGTATCTCTTTTTCTGAATCACTTTAATTGTACTTTTAGTGTTATTGGCCGAAAAATTACTGTATACTGTATGTATATGACTTCTACTTTATGGTGTGTTGGAAAGATTTAAAGTTAATATTGGATTTACATTTTTGTGAAATTTTTCATTGTTGCATCCTCTTTAAAAGCAGTTGTTCATGTCTGGATTAGCTGGACCTGGTGCTGATATGGCCGCTGCCATTGGTTGGCTATCAGTGCTTGCAAGTTGTTGTATTGATATTGAATACACGGTCAGGGATAGAGTTTGCTGAGACCTGCCTGACCTCCATCTCTCTAGGCTTGGACCAGTCCTGTGGTTTCTTTAATGTGACGGGCTGCAGGTCACCACCGGAGCTCTGCTTGGAGATGGTAAGTGCTTTGATTTGATTAATTCCTCACCTGGGACATCAGAGTGAAGAACTTCTGGCAGTCTCAAACAGTCCTCAGGCGAATGATTAAGTGGCGAGTTCAAAAGCCTGACCCATACTTGTCCCTTCGGAAACCTTTCCCGTCATGAATATTTCATGAATATTCATTCACTTCATCAACACGCCTTTCTTCTGCTTTGATGGGGGTGCAAGTGCAGAGGACAGCCTGCTGCTTGTAAGGATGCTAAATAACACCATATGCCGCTAAAGGTCAAATCCCAGCTGTGGTAAAGTTAAGAAAAGTGGGACGATACTGACTCTGAAGTACAAAGCCGTGTGATGTTTTCATCAGGATTTTACATCAAAGCAGAAGACGGCACTGACTATGCAGTTTTGTGTTTCCTTCTGTTTCATCAATAGAGTGCTGAAAGACTTTTTGCTGAGTCTAGTCTCATTGAATACAGTATATTTTCTATATGAGAAAGATGGGAATTTGAAATATTCAGTACCAGCAACATCTGAAATGTAATGAAAGCATAAAGTTACTCAACTACTGCAGATCCATTTAAATGTTATTTAAAGACAAGTCTATTCGAGACCAGAATACCCCAGTGACCACAAGAAATCATTAAGATTCAAATCAGAAGATCTAAAGTTCTTGCAGCAATATTGCTCTTCGCTCCCCTGGCGCAACAAAGCTGGAGAAGTAATCCATACATCTGGAAGAAGGAGTTGAATGAGAACAAATAAAAGGAAAGTAACTCTGTGGAACAGAACTAATTTTCTTAATAATTAGCCCGGGTGCAAGAAATGTAGGATGATCTAGTTCTTATGGGCCAGTTTAAAGAGAAATCCATTTCACAAGAAAACCTCTCAGGTCCTCTGTGGCGAGCCTCGCTCTTGTTAAGCGCAGCCCTGGTTGAATAGCTACTTGAGAACATAGGCACCTTGGCGGTCACAGGTACAATACAGCACATCCATGTTATCTGACACGGTGGGTTTATAAAACTCAAAATAAGGGTACACCTTATTCTTTCTCTGAGTCCTAATCTTCTGTAGCAGCTGTTCACAAACTATATTAAAGGTCCAGTTCCCCGTGATCCCATTTTTCAACCTTTAGTTAGTGTGTAATGTTGCTGTTAGAGCAAGAACAATACCTGCAAAATGATGAAAGGAAAAGCTCAGTGCCAAGTGAGATCGTCTTGGTTACGTATGTAACCTCAGTTCCCTGATGGAGGGAACGAGACGTTGTGTCGAGAACGACAGATGGGGTTCGCCCTTGAGAACCAATCAACTCTGACTACTATAGAAAAGGCCAATGAAATTTTTTCGTAACGGAATCCACGACCCAGTGCGCCAGCCTCTGCTTGGAAACAGCCTTCCCCTTCTGCTGTCCTCCAACACAGACAAGGAGCTGGTCAGAGCTACTGAAGCTCTGCGTGCGGGCTAGGACACAACACGGGGGGGGGCTGGGTCTTCCTCCCCGATGGGGAGCGCCTGCAAGTCCACCACTTGGTCCCGGAAGGGAGAAGTGGGAACTTTGGGCACGTATCCGGGCCAGGGTCTCAAGATAACGTGAGAGTTTGCCAGGGCAGAATTTAAGGCAATCCGGGGACACAGAGAATGCTTGGAGGTCCCCTACTCTCTTGAAGGAAGCGAGCGTCAACAGGAGGGCCATCTTACTCATCAGGTGAGGAAGATCCGAACCTCCGAGGGGCTCTTGGACCCATTCTAGGGTTCCAAGAGGGTATGAAGCGGAGGTGAAGCGCATTCCGCCCTCTCACGCCCCTTGGGAACCTGGTGACCAGGTCGTGTTGCCCTAGAAACTTTCCATCAACTGAGTCGTGATGAGTGGCGAGAGCGACTACATACACATTCACTGTGTAGGGGAGATGTTAGTCTCCAGTCTCGTAAGAAGGACAACACAATCCTGATTGAGCACCTCAGTGGGTCTTTCTCACTGAGTGAGACACCAGGATGACAAGAGGCGCCGCTTAGAGGCATGTAACCACCTAGTAGATGGGGTCCTAACCTGGGTGATGGTCTCTGCCGTAAAGGGGGAGTAGTTCCAGAGGTCTGATCTCGGATGCCAGAACGTGTCCTTCCCCACAGAGGACCTGCTCTGTCAGGGGAATGGTTCAGGGGGAGTCGCTGTCCAGAGCATCTACTCTGAAGCCAAGTGCGGTTAGACCAGTGCGGTGTAACCCATAACACTTGGTGGTCCTGTTCCCTGACCTTGCACAGTGTCTGTGCAAGGAGGCTCCTGGGGAGGAAGGTGTGTTTCCACCCGTTCCGCGGTCAGCTGTGCGCAAGGGCATCCGTGCAGAGGGAGGCCTCGGACAGGGAGTACCAAAGCGGGCAATGGGTGGTGTCGAGAGAGGCAAACAGGTTTACCTGTGACTGTCAGAACAGCACCCAAATGAGATAGACTGCACGAGAGTGGAGTCACCACTCTCCGCAAGGCGTATACTGACGAGAGAGCGCGTCGGCTGTCTGGTTCAGATCGCCTGGGATGTGTGTGGCCCACAGGGAGCGGATCACCTACTGAACCCACAGGAGGAGGCGTCGGGCACGTTCCAGCCTGGGGGATCTCACCATCGAGGGAAGAAAGGGAGCCGGAGCTGGTTTGACCGGACCGTGAGTGGAGCGCTCCAAGTTTTACATAGCTCCTCGGGTTAGCATGGTTGACATCACTTTTGCTTCCTCCTGAGCTCGACCACTAGGTGTGGAGCTCGGATTCGTCAGAGTCGGATGCCAGTCTCCCTCTGATGCTGCTAGCGGTATCTCATCTACGTCACACAGTGCGTGCCTGAGGATCGGATGGTATGCCACCGCCGGTTGAGGAACGTTCAGAAGAGCGAATTGGGGGGCGATCGGCCCGTGAGCACTTGGCTGGCGGGTTTACGTTCACAGAGGTCCCCATATCACTAACGCTGCTAATACAGGCGGACTTCGGGGCCGTAGCCACAGATGTCACGGCCCGGGTAGCAGACGAAATGGTGGCTGGTTCCCGTAGGAAGACAGCCACCCGTGACCGTAACTTCTGAATGACAATCTGCCCACAGTGCGGGCAAGATGTGTCAACGAACGCTGCTTCAGCGTGCTGGACGCCCAGACACCTAATGCAGCGATTGTGTCCATCCCCCTCCTCGATGAGGGTGCCGCACCCAAGAGAACAGCAGGACATGCCGCGCTAGAGAATGCTCAGTCCTGAAAAATACCTTTTTAGAAAAAATCTCTACCACCTCCGGAACCGCCGAAACGCCCAGGGGAAGGTCGCTGCAGGTAGGGACGGATTGTCGTAGATCCGGCAATGTAGAAGAAGAATTCATTGAATTTGTTTTCTTTGTAGTCATGAGCGAAGGATCTGAAGAATAAAAGGTAAATGAATGCTGCACGCCGGCTTCCTTTTATACCGGACATCCCGGGGCAGAGACCGGCATGCAAATTTCATTCGCCAAATTTCTTTGGCCTTTTCTATAGTAGTCAGAGTTGATTGGTTCTCAAGAGTGAACCCCATCTGTCGTTCTCGACACAACGTCGTAGATCCGATTACAGCCCTCTACTTCCTGGGGACATGATGTCACTACAAAGCCTCAAAAACAGCAAAAGACTGGCTTTTTTAACATGGTTGAAGGTTTATTTCATTGAACGTTTAGTTGATGTGTTTTATTAATAAAACAAAAATTCCAGCCACACTATTATCAGCCATTTAAATACTAAACTGCTGCTCCTGTTAACTCATAATTCCAAAAACACTTCTGTCATCAAACAGTTGCATCAATTTCCATAAATGCTGTAAATCCACTGTAGAAATTAATGATTCAATAGGAACCATGTAACTGTCTTGCATTGCTTCCAATTTTTTTGCAAGCTGCTTATTTGGTTATTGTAGTTAGAAATGTCATTACTGTTGGCCTGTCGCTGCTGTCATATTTAGATGAGATATGATGATGAGGCTGCTTGTTGTTTATTTTTACACTGAATGACTTTAAGTGACCTTGGTTATTTTAACAAATAGTTGACAAAAGGATTCAGATCGATAAAGATGGTGCACCAGACAGCGCAATGAGAAATTTAGCTTTAGTTTTGACAAAGGTCAAAAACATACTGCAGTCAGACTTTCCCATCCAGGTAAGATTAGATTATTTCTATAAATTAAAAAAGTCTGCAAAAAACAAACATTAAAATCACCAGTAAAATTAAACATGTGCCTGTAAAACAAAATTATCTTACCTCTGCTGGGAAAACTAATACATGTTTTTTTCTGGTGGGCTAATGAGAATTCTATCTCTGCGATAACCTCGACTTACATTATATCCTATTAAAATAGTATAAATTCAGCATGCAGAGGAGGTACACAGTACATACAAATCCACTTTCCAATATTAAGTTGTATATATCAACAGAAATTTGGACCGCAGGCTAAAGAACTGCATCCTTTGCTGACCTTTGCCAACGCAGCCTACAACTGCCAAGCTAGAAAAGTCATTTTGATTCTCACCCCTTGAAGTGATGCTGGTTGCTAGGAAACAGTCTGTCCAGGTTGGAGGTGTAAAAGGCTGTTTGCACATTAGCAGCTGAGGCTCAAGGTCACCATCCTTCTGTTTGACCAGCGAGGATGTGAGATCCACTCCCAAACACTCCCGCCTAAATCCCCTGCGCAAACACGCATGTAATGTGCTCTGATATAACGTTTCAGTCATTTCATGTCAAGTAAATCCTGAGAAATCTATCAGTCAAGTCTCCATTTTTTTGAACGACAGAGTGAAGCTGTTTTATTTCTCATCTTGATTTATGTTAAAACTCTTTCTATGTGGAGAACATTGTTTTAAAGCGGCAAATTTGAAGTTTAATAGTAATGACCATTAACAAATAGCTTTGCACATTTGCTAAGAGAGTTGGCAATGTGCATGATGATACTGTAGGTTTTGGTGTACTCTAGACGCTCATATACAGATTAAATTTAGACCATGCAGTCCATCTACCCATTTTATCCCCAAAAGAAAAAACGATCCATAAAGTCCAATTGCCTAATTTTAAAAGGTGGAATCAAAGCATGGGCTCCAGTCCAATTTCGCCACTGCTCACTGGGGTCTTGCAGCAGGGTCAGTAACCTGAGTATTGTTGAACATCTCAACCATCTGCTGCCCTGCGTTTAAATTATCAAAGTCAGTGTTAGACTCTTTATGCTTTGAACCTGAGCAGAAACGCAAGCACAATGTCAGTGTAAATGTCATTTGAATCAGAGTCTGTGGACCACAAAACAGGATTGGTACCCTGGATTAACATTTTTAACAAGATTCACACAAAATATCTCTGCTTGTCACAGGCTAAAGCGTAAGTTATAGTCGCGCACCTCTCCGAAAACTTTTAAATTCATCAACTCAACGGGGACCCTATCTTGACCACAAAAAAACCTCTGCGATAGCATCATGTTTACTAATTGCATTTCTGAAAGAATTTTCTAAGTAAATTATTTGTTCATCTGTATAAGCTGCAGCAAAAGTGACCGTTTACTTGCCTCTATCACTGTTAAAATGCTTCTCAAATTAGCTCATTCTTCTTCCGCTCTTGTCTTGGTTACACAAGTAACATGCGCATGGACACTGACGCCTAGTGGTCATTGCCTGTTGACGCGGACAATGATGCAGAAGTGTAAGTGAAAACCGACATGTAGGCTACGGCGTAGGTCCTATGCACGACTATAACTTATGCTTAAGAGGGAGTCAGAACTCAAATGACTACTCTGTCCAACCTTTGGATCCAAAGAGAACATCATGGATGGGTACATGGAACTGACTCACAATTGACTCAACTGATCATGATCCATCAGGACGAGCTGAGATGAAAAAAGCATGAAATTGACTTATTGATTATAGATTAATCAATCCTGTGGTTGTTTTCATGAATTATTTTATTACTTTGGATACAACATCTGCCCTAAATGACAGTGCTACGTTCACGTGTGGGATAATGTTGTCTTTTTAACGTAGGCAACTGCTATTCTAGATCATTCACATGTTGACAAGCAACCCCCTTGATTCTTCAAAGTGTCACTCACAGCAGATTTAATTCTCCAGTGCCCCCTGACTCTGAATGACTGCATTTGTTTGCATAATATCTACTAAAACATCCACCCACTGGTGTCCACTCAAGTGACCAATGAACAAAGGCGGCATGGGGAACTTGACGTTCAATTAAAATATCACAATTTAAATGTTTTTTGTAGGCATTTTGGGCTCATTTGTTTCCACAGAGCTCTGATGCATGACAGGGATCTTGACCATGTTCTTCTGTCCTCAAGAGCACTGCTAGGATATGCTGCTGAACCTCTCAGTGCGAGTGAAGGGTGAAAACACTGATTTGTTGTGTGCAGAGAATCAAGAAAAAGGCAAAAACACATTTTTAACACTTTACAATTTTAACAACATTGGGTAAAGGGGTGCGGTATTGGTTTGGCCAGACAATGGCAGATGATGGAGTGTTTACACACCTAAATTTATTCTTGCATTAAACACCTACCTTTAATTAATAAACACAAAAACGTACTAAAAATGCGAAAATGCAACCAGCCCTTAGAATGTTTGTGGAACAGAAAAAATCTAACAATTTTGTGAAAATATAAAAAAAAATGCGATTCCTTAATATTATTTTAATTTGGTGCATAAAACGTTGTTAAGAGAGCGTGAAAGGAGTCGTAAAACCTTGACATAATTTGAAGTCAGAACAGCAGTTTGTTACTAAGGTAAAAAACAGTAATGGAGTTAGATAGTTTGTCAATTTCATCGATACATATATAGTTTGGTCCATACTGTATATATTTGGGAAATGACAATTATATATGTGTGCCTCTGTATGCCACCAGGAGTTAATAATTCAAATGAAACAATTAAGGTGAAATTAAAGAGTAGACTTTAAGTTCTAATACACATGGGGTTGAACAAAAATATTGCAATTCACATTTGGCTCAAGTTGATCTTAGTTTTAGCCATCCAGAGATTGCTTTTTCACAACTGTTCTGGCTTTTTTCTATTTCGTCGTTTCTGTCTGTTTTGTTCTATTTAGTCTATTCTTGTTTTTTCGTATTTGAACATTAAAATGAACCCTACTGTGGTGAGGAAGGCGGGATGAGAGCCGTGAGGCACGTACCGCATATCACACAGAGGAAATCGATAGCATAAGAGGACGAACGACGGGACTGTTGACGAGAGAGGACCGGACATGTGTTTAGTTTGTCTTTATGTTCTTGCGGCTGGCAGACGACCGTTAGGTGGCTGCCTGTCTTTTACTTCCGTATTATTGTTTGTTTATTTTGATTAAAGTGCCTTAAATGTTCGCCGGTTCCCGCCTCCTTCCTTTTATTGAACCTTGTTACACCTACATACAGGGACATACAGTATCTACCTCCTGGAGAGTGTTCTTCAGTTGGCTGGATGTTGTGAAGGGGGTTTCTTTACCGAAAAGAGACCCTCTGTTGTGTTATTTCTCCCAAAAAAAAAAAACTTTTGCTGTTTTGCTCCCATTTTGACCCCCCTGGAATGCATTCTCGAACGGACGGTCCCCATACTTTGGTACACAAATGTTGACAGGTATGCCGATCTCCTGCATGATGTGAAAAAACTGAGAATCATCTCCAGATATTTTGGATATTTTGTTTGTGAAGACATTATGAATGTAGAGCCAGATAAAAGAAAGGACTACACTCAAGAGTGCTTAAAAGGGTTTTCACAGCTATTCCATAGAAGAACCATTTGTGGCTGCACAAAGAACCATTCAGTCAATGGTTTTTTACATACCCAGCTCTTTCTTACTTGTTTATAATCTGAACAACCTTTTGTGAAACAGAAAGGTTCTTCAGATGTTAAAGGTTCTCCTTGAGGAGGGGCTTCTCTCATGATTCTGTCCCATCATGTCATGTTTCTCTTGATATGGTGGCAGGATCATGACAGAGCCTCGTGTTTTGTGTAGAGAGAGGAAATTATGGCCCTTATGGCCTTCCATACACTCTCTCCGGTTTCGTCTTTGTCCCTATTTAATGCCCTCGTGTTTGCTAGTGATGGCAAAATGAGGCTTCCTGAACCACTGACACCTCACAGCCCATTGCTTCACCAAAATGTTCATTACTCGAAGCTTCATTCATTATTGCTCACTACTGACACCTAGCTACTGTGCAAAAAATAGAAGACCAATAAATTAATACTGAATCAATGACCTGAGCAGACATTTGTCCATTGCTTGGGTATCAAATAAAATATGTTTCTCTCTCTGTCTGAATTTACTTGTGGAGAGACAACTGTCACACACAGTTTACATTTACATTTATTTATTTGGCAGACGCTTTTATCCAAAGCGACTTACAAGTAGGGTGCAGTGGGCAGCTATCACTGCAGAGCAAACAGGGGTAAGGGGCCTTGCTCAAGGGCACTTCAGTCATTTCCTGGTGGCACTGAGAATTGAACCAGCGACCTTCTGGTAGCTAGTGGTCCAACACTCTAACCACTAGACCACAACTGACCCCCGTTCATTAATTATTCATAAACTGTTTGGATAGTGACAGTAGGAACAACAAAAGTGAGACTGTGTTGAGTGCAGTGCTTGTGGTGGAGGGAGTGTAATAATGCAAATTGCAACAGAAAAGTGTGGGGTGGGAAAGGTTAAGAATTGTTTCTGGTGTGTTTTGTGTACTGAACTTTTACTAGTTTTAGTGCAGTGTTGTTCTTATGGGACTATGGATTTAGAGGAACAAACTGCAACACTGCAGTTTGGGCTGGGTGAAGGAAGGATCACACATTATTTTTATTGAGGAACATAATTTTTTCAAGTGTGTTGGGGCTTAGACGATTCCTCTTCTTGGACAGAACCTCTCCAGCCTTTCGCATGGAACAGAGGATGCGGGGGAACATAAAAATGTCAGTGCCAGCTGGTATAAATGAGGATACAGATGTTTATGTTGAGCCCAATATACTAGTGGATCCTCAGATCTTGCGAGATTCACTTCGGATAAATATAGCATTGGAGGGTTGGGAGTCCTTGATGACCATGTTCACCAGGGCCTCTTTTACCATTTCTTTTTTGGAATCTATAATAAAATAAAATGCAGCTGTATTGTAGGAGCCTAAAATATTATTTAGATAATGTTTATTATTATTATTATCATTATTATTAATTACTTTGACTACTGTGTGGATTGTAAGTAGTCTGTGCATGCTCGTCCAGTGCTCGATAATGCCTGAGCATGGAGGAGGTGTTATTGTTGTATGTCAGCTCCTTTGGGCACAGCAAGCATTTCACCTAGAAACATAAACGAATAGACATGAAATATGATACAGCCTTATAGTGAGTATTTTTATTATATCAAGACAGTAAAACAATAATAATACACATACCTTATTGTGACCAACCATTTAGAAAAACTCCCAGATAGGAGAGGATTTCCACTTTCTTGCTGGCTCCATGACAAGGAAAAAGGAAGATGTCACAAAAAGCAAACAAATCCAAAAGGCCAATCCAAATCAAAAAGCAGTCCAGTCAAGATCCTAAAAACCAAAGCAATCCAAATAATCTTATCTAATTAATATAACAATACTATGATATAACTATTATAATTAATAATAACAATATACTATAAATAATCTAACCTGATATAATGTTATAATATATAGCAATAATATAATACATATATGAAACAATAATGACGACGACACATCATCTAATTTGACTCTGACTATCTAACTCTACTACAACTGATTCAACTACTCCTGACAACACCCAAAAGGTGGCGCGAGTTTCGAACCCCCTTTATTTGGAAACGACAGTCCCCTTTATCAGTCACCTGATTTCCACATTAACAACACAAGCCTTGAAGTGCTTCTTCATCTGGCACGCCCCTTTTTTCTCGACACAAGCTCCGACGCCTCGTTTCAAATGTCACATCACTAGTGTTTGTCTTGTGCTGGTTATTTTGATTGTGTGGTTGAGTTCTTGTGTCTTGTTCAGTTAAGTCTAGTCTAGTCTAGTCTAGTCTAGTTTAGTTCAGTCAGGACCTTTTAAGTCAAGAAAAACCCCAGTCAAAATTGAAGACAAGTAATCTTTTATTCGGCAGATTTGCTTAATTTATGTTTGGTGGTATAGCTCTGTCCTAAATTCCCCATCCTTCTCATGAGCTCCACGAGAAGTAAGATGGGGAAGCAGCAGCAGCATCCGGGGTGACTCTCCCGGTTTAGCTGGGACAGCAGCTCAACCCCCCCTGAGAACAGAGTATGCAAAAGAAAGAAAAAAGGACAGCAGAGTACGGTCGATCAAGTAAAATTAAAGGAGGAGCTGGGGAGGTGGTGGGTTTAGAACAGCAAGCATCAGAAGCAGTGAGGCAGGCTTGACAGAACCGATATTTAAATAGGGCGCCAAATTGAGAGAACGTATCAGATCAGCTGATGGGCTGGGTTAGGGTTGTGATCAGCTGATGACAGCTGATAACCAAGCTTGACTACAAGGCCTGACGGAACAAATGCTGATGTTTAATTTATTTGTAATTTAATTCAAGTGTTGTGTTGTCTAGTGTAGTTAGTCCATGTTCCTGTTTATCTGACATGTTTTTAACCTTGTTCTTTGTAATTTCTCCCACTCGTGGGTTTTTGTTTTGTCTTTTGTTATTAAAATGGTCTTCTCTTACCTGCTGTCTGCACCTGGGCCCTCTGTCCGTGTCTCAACACGTATCTTGACACAGTCGATGTAAGTATGTTAGATGAAACATTATCACAATCTTTTTTTTAAGAGAATGTGTTAGCTAGAATGTATTTCATCGTGTGGACAGGAATGCCCGGGAGGTTTGATTCATAGACGTCAGTTCAGAACGAGAGATGTGAGTCACACTGAGTGTGTGGAACTGCAGGTTTAATTCAACAGTGAGGATATGATGTGGTAATAAGTATTTATTGAGCCATAGGCTGAAACTGTACCTTTGAATGTATTATCAGATTCACACCCTCTATATTGCGATATCTTTCTATTAACAGCTTACTCTCACAGTGGTGTTAGATCTTCACACAGCATTTAAACTAATGTATTTCACTCATTTTCTTTCTCTCTTAGCCGTCCATGACATGTACAGCAATAATATACTGTAGATACCTGAGCAGTTCTTGTTAACCAAGATTTAGTGTTTGTCCAGTACCTTTTGTAAACCGAATAAAAATTTCCAAACCATTCATTGGAATTTATTTAAGAAAATGCAGGTCCATATACAGCTCTTACGTTATTTAATATAGTGTAACAGCAATGCATTTTAATGTGGTAAAACTAATTTCATTAAAGTAAAATGTCAACATCTGGAGGCTCTGCAACGTACACTTAAGCTAAGTGCTTGAGCACTTGTAAGAGATATAAATAGTTTACCGGCTTACGCCCTTCATCGCCACAAAGGTGCATGTGCTGTCAACCACGGTTACTTTAATAAAGGAAATACAGTAAATCTCTTTCATTTTGAATCTCTTTCATTTTGCAGAAGAGCATACAGCAAAAAAGTAAAAGGACTGTGTCATTTATTTAAAGTGCCTTTTTACATTTAACTTGTCTTGATAGATTAACCACGTAACAATTTTTTACTTGAATATGCAACATCATGTGGTTGTTGTTATGGCAACTCATCACTAGAAAAAAAAAGAACATTAACATAACCTGAACAACCAATTTCATTAAACTTAAAAATGTACAAAAGACATTATGGTGTCTAAATTAGTGACTGTGTGTGGTGGTTAACTTCATCCTTAATACATCGACTCAATACATAAAGAAAGTGATCAACCATCTTACTTAATCTATTTGAGTCAGGGCTATGTTAATGATTCATGTTGAGTTATAGTAACGACACAGATCATTTTACCCAAAATGTTAATAACCTGTATGGGTAACACTTTATAATAACTGCACGCTATGAATCATTAGTTAAGCATCAGTACATAGTTAATTCATCATTTATGAAGCATTGGCCCCACATTAATAGACATTAGTAAGCAGTTTATAAATACAGCTATAAATGCTTTGTTCTTGATTTATAAGCATGTATATAACATGCTTAATAATCAAAATGTCATACTTTATTAAGGAGGAATTCATCATTTCTAAATTAAGGATTACATTACTTACAAACCAGTTAGTTAGGAGTTGTCAGTGGTTCATGAGATCATTTAGAAAGTGTAAGTAAATGATTAATAAACTCTTTGAATGCACATTTATACATCTTATTATTCTGACATATAGTAACAGTTACTTAATTTGTTAATAACGGCTTTATTAACACACATTCCTGCTGTAATTCATGACTAATTAAGGTAGTTATAAAACATTTACTAGTTGTTAGATAACTATTTTTTGTGAGCTCATCTCAAATGAGGACTATGTATGCCTTGTAAAGCATTTACAAATGAGAGTTGCATATCACTTCACAGTTATATTTTTTCTGGAGGTGTGCAGGAATTAATTTTTTTTCAGAAGTTTATTTTTCATTTTATATCAATTCATTTAATGTTAATTTATATGTTCGGTTGTACAATTTTAATTTTGCAGAGGTTTATTTTTTATTTTATATTAAATCGTTTTATATTCATTAATATGTACAGTTGTACAGTTTAATTTCTTTTGCATCTTGAAATAAATATTTCTATGTTCTGTATCCCTCTGTGTTGTGTTTTTCCTATTTCTGTTTAGAAGATAACTGAGCCTTTAACTCTCATTTGTAAATGATTTACAAGGCATACATAGTCCTCACTTTAGATGAGCTCACAATAATAGTTATCTAACAACTAGTAAATGTTTTATAACTATCTTAATTAATCATGAATTACAGCAGGAATGTGTGTTAAAAAAGCATTTATTAACAAATTAAGGAACTGTTACTATATGTCAGAATAATAAGATGTATAAATGTGCATTCAAAGAGTTTATTAATCATTTACTTACACTTTCTAAATGATCTCATGAACCACTGACAACTCCTAACTAACTGGTTTGTAAGTAATGTAATCCTTAATTTAGAAATGATGAATTCATCCTTAATAAAGTATGATATTTAGATTATTAAGCATGTTATATACATGCTTATAAATCAAGAACAAAGCATTTATAGCTGTATTTATAAACTGCTTACTAATGTCTATTAATGTGGGGCCAATGCTTCATAAATGATTAATTAACTATGTACTGATGCTTAACTAATGATTCATAGCGTGCAGTTATTATAAAGTGTTACCAATGTAGGGAGCTGTCTTGTGCTTGGATGGATAAATGCTGAGACGATTCTGAAATCCAAGATGAAAACTATTGGGGGGTGTGTGAGTGAACAGTCTGGACATCTGTGGCTGCATTTGTTTACATCCATAAGTCTGTGCTGATTGTGCCCTAGCTGGTTTACCTATGGGATGTGTTGCCACTGTCCCATCTGCTGCCTACATCTGGAGTGCACTTGGACTCGTCCCAAGCGCTTGCTGGCAGTTCTGTGCCAGCTTAAGGAAAGTGGGGAAGGAAAGAGTGAAGTAAGGCAACCGCTAGTTTATCGGGACAAGATCAAGCATTTCAGTGTCAGGAAATTACATACTGCTTAAATCACAGATTCATGTGCAAGATCTGCAGTGCCTGTAAATTGGATGAAAGCTATTAGCAGAGACAGGGTTTTTGTCAGGTGGTGTTGGAGGACTTACCTGTGAGTTGAGCTAATTGACACTCCGTGACAGTAAACAGACAGATGATTAGGCTGATCCTGAGAGCCGCTGATCCCTGGCTGATAACTCTGACAGCTGAACGTGAGCCTGCTCGAGCTCTTTCTAAAGATGCGCTCACTTGGGGGGAACTGCCACAGAGATGCGACATTGTGTAGTTATTTGAAAAGCTAGAAAACATGTTGAACAGCAAAGTGTTACAGTTTGCACTTCCTTCATCATACAAAAATAGTTTTTCGGGGTAGGTTATTTCCACAACACAGTTGCAAATTTGGGATTCCTATAGTACTTGGTATGATTAAGTACGTCAACCAAACTTGGGTTGTCAGATCTCTTTAAAAAATCCTGCCCTAAGGCCTAACCAAAAATGTTATGCATCACACACAATGGGCCTCATTCGAGATAATAAATAACTTATGACTATAGTTTACAAAATAACATCTGACTGAACTCAACAGCAACTTGCAACAGCTTTAAGTAGCACAAGTTCTGTTGAAAAAAACTTACTTGGACTACCCTCCATATACATTTTCCAGCCCCTCCACTTCTTTGTTAATGCATTATTACTCCCATAGGTGCGAGAAAGAGATTTTCTAGAAGATTCAGATGGCTGTAAATGTAAAACACTTTAATTATCGTTGTAAAAGGATATAATATGTTGTGTTTTCTTTTCAGCAAAGTGCAACCAAGTCTATGTATTATGCATGATCATGGTACAATAAATCAGATCAGTGAACCCATAGACAACATGTTCATTATCAGCTTTAAAATTTGAAAAACAAGCTGGTTGAACAGTCCTAAAGGGGTGCCGCACCACATCATGTCTAGGACCGCTCACAGGCAACGCACAAGGATTAGTATATCTTTATAATATAGCAGTTTCTGGTGAAGATAATTTTTACAGGAAATCAGATTTTAAACAAATGACATACAATTTAATGTTAAATTATGTCTATTATGTCTGTCCAGAGATTTAGTATAGCGCCACCACTTAATGGTGCATTCGGGGGGGAAACCGGCAAATAAAACATTGTATTGCCTGACGCTGTGTCGTCGGAGTGTAACCTCCTTATATCAGTGTCAAACCAGTGCCAACCACCAAAAAAGGTCCTCAACCAACATTACACTTACTGCTGACTAACCCTGGTCCTTTCCGCAGCAGTTTCACATTCTTATGCAGCGTAGTATTTTCCGCCCTTGACCGTGTCATCGTATCCTATCTACAAAGTCGAAGGAGTTCAAGTGTTTATCTTTTTCATTTCCTTCAAGAGAGGAATTCAGCTAGAAGCAAAGAAACATCAAAATCCTTGTTCTTACATTGATCCAAGCCCTCTTCATCAAAGTGAGTGTTGGAGGCTGTTTCCGGGTGTTGGGATCAGAACAAACTCTTGAGGGTTTAAGATGAACATCAGTGAGCAGTACAGCCAGTAACACTCCCAGAATGTTCAGGGATGTAGCCTACTGCACCAGTTACTGAGTTTTTACCGTGCTGAGTTTGATTAAACTCTGTTGTTACTTTCTGTGATAGTTAACATATTATAAATTAATCGTTTTGGTCCTGGATAATAATTGGCAAATAAAGGGCAATTTGGTGAAAATGTCAACCATACTGCGAAAAAAATATGTTTTTACTATGGTAACAGCACAGATTTTAACCTTTGGTGGTTCAAATACCCATGTGAGATCTCTCTTCAAATTTGAAAAGCATTAGTTTTATTTTTATTGCATGATTTTCCATAGTCAGGTTAGTGCCATTTTCAGCATTGTCACATCCATAACGCTACATATTCCTCATAAAGGGAGACATGAAAAACAATATAAAGTAACTATTTTATGTTCTTTACAGAGGCATCCCTTCTCCATTCAGTGGGTACTATTGCTTCAGGATTGTGCATTTTATTTTACAGAAATCCTACAAAGTTTATCGTCTCTCATTTTTTTGTCACATGCATGTTTATTTCCCTCTATTAAATATATATTTGTATCATAGAGTGACATTTTTTGATGTTTAGACTCTATCAACAAGGGTTCAGTAAAATATAAACAGATGGTTAAATATAATCCTAACAAATTCATTTTCTGAGCATTTTTATGTCACGTAGATAACGCAAAATGTTACGTCCATAACACTGGAATTGCCCTTATACAGTATTCCAGCCCTGCTATCAGGCAAGACACACTACCAGATAGAATGAGAAATATCTGTGAATCTATCCTCTCCATACATTATATCACAGCCCCAATTGATGCCATATTTTTGCTTTCGTCATCTTAAGATGAAATTGCTTTACACAATAATTGCTGGAAGTTTTGTAGCTTTATAAACATAAATCATTGGTATTAGATTGTACAGCCCATCCTATTTCTCTACCCTAATATGACACCCTAACACACTGGTTATTGTGTTTGGTATGAAATCGATTTGTTCCCTTGATATTGCACTGTTCACTTTATATTGCACTATTCCTACCGTGTTGTTCAAGAATGTTTTGGACTATGTTTTGCCTAGTGTCATTATTAATAGCTCCTTGGAAAAATAGCACCATTAGAGATTACTCAGATCTTCATTCCAGCTTTAACTGTTCCAATATCACAATTAAAAGCAGGACATGGCTTTTCAGTTTATCCTCTATAACTTTGGAACACGTTACGATTAAAGGCACAGTATGTAAGATGTTAACATTAAAATATCCAAAAACCACTAGGACCTTAGAACCATTTTGTTTACATGGATACTATCAGTTTTTCAAATGCTTCCAGAAAGGCTTGAAACTAAATAAGTTTTTGAAGTTCAAGTCGCAGTTAACCCCCTGTTCATACTTATTGCAGTTATTGTTTGCAGTCTGTTTGGTCCATCTCCAAGCAGCAGTTCAGAAAGTGTGTCACCAGAGTGTCTATAGCAGTCAAAATCCAATAAAAGTAATTTCAAACCTTTGTTTACAGGCTTTCAGGGCTTATATTACTGCAGTTCGCTCGACAGCCCAAACCACGCTTGACGATGAAACTTGCCAAGAGACATGACCTCGTTCCCGTCCGGGCCAGCCACCCAGAAGCACTGTACCCTCAGAGGTGGTTGCTATCATCTTGTGAGGGCGCCTAAGGCAGACTTGGTCTATACATGCCCTCATTCTTTCATAGCTGTGATCACTAGGAAGAAGGGAAATAAGACTGTATCTTGAGGACCTACTATCAGAAGGAGAGATAAAGAGGGAGCCGTCCTGATTAATTGAGACAGAGCTGACTTACCGCAAGTCATTAAGTCGCCAATGGGTTGAGTGCGTGTCACTTATCATTTGACTCAATGAAGAATTCCTCAGACTTCCATCATATCTCTCTGTCCCTCCTGTTTTCTCTCTTTGTTTTTCCTTTTCTCTCTGTAATCACATGCTTCCGAGCACTGCTCACAAAGCTCTTCATTTGTCAGCTCTAATAGTGACTATGGATCTTCATTAAGCACAAGAGTGTTTTTCTAAGGGCCTGGATAAATCAACGCCTTTTCTCAGGTTTGTGTTAGAGGTTAAAGAGATATAGATAAGGGCTGCTGATATTGGGGACGGTGCATTTTGGGATATCATTTTAGTGACTCGTAACAGTGAGGATCAATGATTTTCAATGTGACAATGACCATATGCAAGTCATGCATTTAAAAACTTTACAAACGATAATTTTGAAGGGCATTTTCTTTATTAATTCAGAAGACCAGTGTAAAAATAGCTTTTAGGATTTTAATAGTTTATTACTTTCAAAACACTACTAAGATAATTGAATAATTTGTATTGGCTTGCTGAAACTGCGACGATCCTGTCCTTTCTGTCCTTGGATTTCATGCCTTGGGGACAGGGTTGTTTCAGTACCATGTCTTATGTGTATGTTTTGTTTTATGTGGAGACACGTGGCGGTATGTTTTGATAATTCGCTGCGTGTCCTCCGGTGTTCCGTGTAGCTCCGCCCCCTTGTTTCTCCGTAAGTCTTCCACTAATGTTGTATCTCTGTCACCTGTCGCTCATCTCCCGTTTGCAATTATCCCTCGTTGGTTGTTTCCCTTGTTCATTACCCTCACCTGTTTGTAATCGCCTTTTCGTTCTATTTGAGCTTAGCTGTGCCTGCTCTCAGTGTGGCGATGTAAAATTCGTTTGTACCATGTTTGCGCGTTGCGCTTGTAGTTACTTTTGATCTATCCTTTTGTAGGAACGAGGCATCCCGTGAGCTGGTTTGGACTTATTTTTCCCTTACAGGTCTCTTTTGGTTCTCGTGTTCCTTTTGGATTTACGTTTGGATTATTCTCTCACGGAGTATCGACTAGCGGAGTTTTCCATTTTTACGGTCTGGTGTGCCCTGGCCACATTCTCTCTCACGGAGGTTACAGCCGGCCGTGTTTCCTATGTTTCTTGTCAGGAGTGCCCTGCCGATTTATTGTTTGTTGCTGTGTAACCTTGTGCAAATAAACTGTATTATCCTCACCTGCATCTGAGTCCTTCTGAGAACCGTGACAGAAACGGCCTGGTGAAAAATTATTCTTAATAACGATTTGGTGAAAGAGAAAAATTATCAAGTTCAGTCACGAAATTGTTGGAGTTTGGGTCTAAATTGTTTATTGTACTGTGATCTGCCATACAATCAGCTCGCATAACGTCAAACTGATGGCTTTCAAATAACAAAGACTATGCATGCTGCTTCTACCGCTTCATTGAAAAAGTCTTTTTAACATGCTCTAAACAGTATGAGATGAAAGCTCTTACCATTACCCACCTCCGTCCCCAGCTCCACTTGAGTAGGTATATATGCGAGGGATATTGTACAGCAACATCACTTAAATTTTACAACTTCATGCTTCCAGAGAGGTCAAATATGTACAGGTCTTGACGATTCACTTGCTAAAATGAGTTATTATACTGGTTACAACTGAATTGTTAGTATTAGACATTATACATTCAACAACTATATTATAACTATCAGAATAAACAATGTGTCAAAACAGTTTTGAAACTAAATGTATTAAACAAGCAGATTTAAATTTCCATTTTCAATTCTGTTATTATATTAGTGGAAGAGATTTTTCTTCATAGCTCTTGACCTGTAAGTAAGGGCACAGTCTGTCAGT
This sequence comes from Triplophysa dalaica, assembly GCF_015846415.1. NCBI lineage: Eukaryota > Metazoa > Chordata > Actinopteri > Cypriniformes > Nemacheilidae > Triplophysa > Triplophysa dalaica. Next base: position 21,377,024 of record NC_079548.1, on the reverse strand, counting down.
GCAAACCACTTCCTTTAAAACTATAAAATCACTTTGGGCTTTCTGCTCTTCTCTGAGCATGAGTGTGTTTGTGTGGGTCCCTGAGGACATGAAGGGGCTTGCGTCCATCACCTTGTGTTAGCTTCGAGTGCACATGACAGGTGACCTCACCTTTAAAGGGAACACAGACTAGCCCTGCACAGCATACAAGAGACACAGCAAAGAAGAGAGTAGAAGTTTTTCTGTGCCTTTGGACTTAATTCGATTTTCGTTTGTGCAATTAGATTCATATCTCTTGGTCTGTCTTTCCTAGGTATGTGTGTTAACACGGAGTGCCCAGTCAATTTATTTCATTTGGCAAGTCTTCAGTCATCACATCTAAGGTCAGACACAGCCAGTGAGTTGGAAGTCCTGCCTGGTGTTACACAGTCAGCTGCAGATGACAGACAGTCCAGAGTGTTTATCTACATTCACCTTCCAAAATTATGTCCCCATGGCTTTATGAAATAGGCGTTGATTTGTGAACTGGATTTTTTATTCTGTTAATAGCTATTATTATGAGAAATGATCTGGCATTCAGATTTGTTCATTTTTATGTGTTGGTTGTCATCAGTGACAGTGATGGTGACAGCATACAGTAATGTTTTCACAGACAGATCTGTAAAAGGTGAGCATTCTTTTCATGGGACGTCACACACAAATATGCCAACAACATCCACTAACATACCGTGGGAGATATTGTTTCATAATGACCTGAATCAGTAAATTTTATGTTGTACTTTTACAAATTGAAATCCCGTAGGATAAAAGTTTCAGCTTAATGTCTATTTTTTAAATACGTGGGCATACATGCAATTCTGAGTCCTACTCTCTGTAATCTGCTATGCCACATTTGGTGGACCTTATTACACAGCTCTCTGGAATTCTGAAATTCTGATTGGTCAGTCGTAACATTCTTAGATTTGTAATATCCTGATAACAACAGGTAAAACTGATATCAAACCGCTCATCCTGGTACTGTGAGTCATCTTGTGTGGTACTACCTATATGTTTAAAGGGATATTTCACTCAAAAATGAAATTTATGACATGAATTACTGACCCTCTAGTTGTTTCCAAACCGGTGTACATTTCTTTGTTCAGTTGACCGCAGAGAAAGATATTATTGGCTACCATAATAGGAAAAACTTAATTGGTTGTCAAAGGTGTCTCAGAACTGTCAACAAACATTCTTCCAAATTTCTTTGTGTTTAACAGAACAAAAAAAGAAACAATATTTTTCCTATTAAGGTAGTGAGTGCTGGAAAGAGTACTGGAAATGTGTACTTAAGTACAAGTACTGTTAAATAGCTGAAATTGTACTCAATTACAAGTAAAACTAAGAAAGTGTTAAGAAAGTAAAAGTAAAAAAATAATTACCAAAAACTACAAAGTACTAGTTACTCGATACTTTGAAGGCGGTGTTCTTTAATGATTTAAAAATAATTATTAATGATCAAATTTGGAGATTTATATAGAAAATAACTACTTATAACAAAACACATCTTTACCTTACTGATAAAGCTTATAACTGGAAACATACAACAATCATATGTACTAGGCCCCACAATGCAGAAATTAATAAATAAAAGCCCAAAAACTGCATGCAAAAACTGCAAAACGTTTGTAACCTAAATTGCGAACTGTGAAAGAAAGGAGGTCCCCAAGGGGTAGTGCCTGCAAGTTCACCACTTGGTCCCGAAAGGGAGTCGTGGGAACTTTGGGCACGTATCCGGGCATGGTTCTCAGGATAACGTGAGAGTTGCCGAGGCAGAATTCAAGGCAATCCGGTGACACGGAGAATGCTTGTAGGTCCCCTAACCTCTTGAAAGAAGCGATCGCCATCAAGAGGGCCATCTTACTCAAGAGGTAAGGAAGATCGGAACCTCCGAGGGGCTCAAAGTGGGGCCCAGAGAGGCCCGCCAGGACCACATTAAGGTCCCAAGAGGGTATGGAGCAGAAACGAGGCGGACTCCGCCTGCTCACACCCCTCAGGAACCTGATGATCAGGTTGTACTTTCGAGACTTTCCATCAACTGAGTTGTGACGAGTGGCGATCGCGGCTACATACACATGTGGAGGGGGAGATGTTAGTCTCCGGTCTTTATTGTAAGAAGGACAACTGGATCCTGATCAAGCACCTCCGTGGGTCTTCTCGTGGAGAGAGACACCAGGACAAGAAGAAGCGTCATTTATAGACGTATATCCGCCCAGTAGATGGGGCCCTAGCCTGGGAGATGGTCTCCACCACCGAGGGGGAAAGCCTACTCAGGATTTCCTCCTCCCGTCCAGAGACCAGACATGGAGGTTCCAGAGGTCTGGTCTGTGATGCCAGAACGTGCCCTTCCCCTGAGAGAGCAGGTCCTCCCTCAGGGGAATGGGCCAGGGGGTAGTCGTTGTCAAGAGCATTAGCTCCGAGAACCAAGTCCGGTAGGGCCATTACGCCGTAACTAGTAGCACTTGATTGTCCTCTTCCCTGATTTTGCACAGTATCTTTGCAATGAGGCTCACTGGGGGGAAGGCGTACTTTCTCTTGTCCCTCGGCCAGCTGTGCGCAAGGGCATCCGTGCCGAGAGGGGCCTCGGACAGGGACTACCAAAGCAAGCATTGGGTGGTGTCGTGGGAGGCAAACAGGTCTTCTTGGCCTGTCCATCTGCATCCAAATGAGCTGGACAGCACAGGGGTGGAGTCGCCACTCTCCGCGAGGCGTACGCTGACGAGAGAGTGCTTCGGCTGTCTGGTTCAGGTTGCCTGGGATGTGTGTGGCCCGCAGGGAGCGGATCACCTGCTGACTCCACAGGAGGAGGCGTCAGGCAAGTCGTGTTAGCTGTCGTGAGCGTAAGCCACCCTGACGAACCACAAACCACAGACGATGAATGATGCCACATGTGATCAGGAAAGGGTGCAAAGATTTTAAGAACAAAAACTGAAATCAAGAACAAAAAGGGTACTCCAAACTGCAGGGGTGACAAGCTAATACTTCCACGGAACAGACAGGAAACAGCCAAAAACATCCACAGAGAAAAAACAGGGTAAACCAACGAGTAAATAAAATCCACGGAAACATAGGGGTAGGTACTAGCAAACAATAATTTACAACATACAACAGGCAAGTGAAACATAAATAGTGTCCGGGTAATGGGGTGCAGATGCAAGAGTCAGAACTCAGAACTCGGGTGAGTGGGAACGTGGGAGCGCTGATGCAGGGGGCGTGGTCGGCTGCGCAGACATTGCTGTCACAGTACAATAATAACCTGTCACAAAAACTATCCCAAACTCGAGGTACAACTTACCAAATCACAGAATTACTGAACGACTAAGTGTTTTCTACGTTAAACCTTTTAGAAAGTTCTTCGGTTGCAGTCCAGGGATATTCAGAACACCACATAGCAACTTTTTGACTCTGCGCCAAGCATAAATCAGTCGTGATCATTACAAAGAGCTAAGATCACGTGCGTAATAAGGTTGAACCCATGGATTTGAATGGATTGTTTTCCCCCACGGCACAAAAGGATATGATGTTTTTGTGGCCGTTCCCAGCAATACCGTAGGGTAGCAAAGTCCGTAGGGTTGGAACAACTTGAAGGTGAGTAAATGAAGACAGAATTTTCTTTATTTTTATTCTTCCTTTCAGGCACCCTTCCTCCACTGTTTCTTTTCTTATAAAACGATAGGTCTTGCGGGCCTAACATATAGAATGTTAAAAAAAATTATAATTTGTCATGATCCATCTGGTCCAATTATTTTATTTTATAAGAGGGATTTTTAGGTCATTTGACCCATCTCATACTATAACTCATACCTCTAAGCAATAGTTATGATTAGAGGATAAAGAAAAGAGGATGCTTATGGCACGTTTCCAAGGTCATCATTTGTCTCTGTAGCCTATTAGCTATCACCCGTTCCGTTTAAGGGACACCTAAGTTTGTGTTAATATTCTGCATGTAATTTCTAATCGAATCACGACAAACTATATATCATTGGAATGGTCTAAGACTCTAGAATACAGACTCTTTGGTGTTTTTTAAAATAATTTATGTAGGGAGAGTAATTGATTCTTTTTTCTGAAGTGTGCTTAGAATTTTTGTTATCCTTTGGGACCCGTATTTTTTTAATGGATTTTTAATCAAAGTTTTAATCAAACTTTTTTAATTTATTTTTTACTATAAACCTAACAACACACCCTTAATTTCTTTTTGTGTGAGTGTGATTTTTGTTGTTGTTGCAATAATCAGCTACTTTTCTTTTTTCAAAAGAGACCAACCGTAGGTCTGTATTCCAAAGAATTCATGAGTTACCGCCATTTTACTTCCAACATGCGTTAAGTCTTGTCATCTGCCAGTCGCTCTCCCTGTGTCATTATCCCACGTTAGTGTTATCCTTCATAAACCTTGTGTATTCCTAGTCCTGTGTCGGTTCATTGTTTGCTTCCCAAGCCTCTTCGTGTTGGATTACATTGTTCCTGTCTATTGTTCCCTTTGTGTTTTTGGACTTATCATTTGGATAACCGTTTTTGTCTGGTTTGTTTTGTTCCACTTGCGGGAAGAATTTCAGTTTTAAGTCTTTTATTATTTATTGTGCTTCTTCCCCATCAAGGATGTTTGTTTTTGTGTTTTAGAATAAAGTCTTTTGGTTTACCCTTCACCTGGCTGCATTTGGGTTCTGTCCACCAATCCATTTTATGACAATGTTGAGCACATTGGCAAGTTTGTTAATGCAAAAAAATGTCATGGGGCTTAAGTAACAGCACTTTAGTTCTCAGTTCTGTTATTTAGCTACTCAGAAGGCCTTACATTTACATTAAGTCATTTAGCAGACGCTTTCATCTGAAGTTGTCAGGTGTTGACGAAAAGAGATGTGTCTATAGGTGATTCTTGAAGGCGGTTTAAGATTCCGCTGTTCTTATAGAAAAGGTGAGTGAAAGAGATTTATGCCTTTTGGGATGGTATCACAAGATGTTGTTCGCTCGCAAAGTCCTGGAAGGTGAAATGGTTGATGAACACAGTTGAATCGAGAGTTGTTGAAAGTAATTCGCCTCGAGGTACTAAAAGTAACAAAGTGTCTCTTTCAAGCTGATAATGACATAAACCCTGATATTTGAGGACATAAACAAAAAGAGACACCACACAATAAGTAACACTGACTGCACATACAGTTTACAGTAAGTTCCATCAGTGAGTGAAGCTTTACTGCTCAGTACATCTGACCGCTTTTGTCAACACTGAGTCATTATATCGATCCCTCATATCTTATTTCTCCTTATCTTCTCTGTGCGTCATAGCTCGGTGTGAGTCTATAGAGAAAATATGATCTCAGATCACTCTTCTCGGCAGACTGCAGGTCCTGCGTCATTATCTTCTCATTCATGTAGGAGGCAATGATTATTTATTTATTTACTGTCGGTTTTTGTGTACAAAATGAGAAAGAAACAATCTCTCGGGTTATTGTGTATTGGAATGGCATTGCTTATTAAAGGATGACACTAATTAGGTATTGTTTCAAACCATTGAGGACCTGTCAACTTCATAGAAACACTATCGCTGTATTCAGAAAAGCAAACAGAACGCTGTTGAACAAATGCTTACAATTAAATAGTCAATCAATTGAATAAGATGTGCTTTGGAGAAATATTTCGTACACATGCAGCTTGTTGACGGTTACTGTACCTCCAGTCTCGATTTAACAAGTACCATATGTCATCGGTAAAACATCTATAAAATATGTAGGTAGTCAACTAGAATACATATTACCACAGAGTTTGCAGCTGTCTTGAGGCATTGGCGGTAAATATTTACATGTATTCTTTTTTATTTAAATGGATAGTTTGCACCTTTATGTCTTTGTTAAGAATAACCAAAGTCTGTTACAGAAGTCGTGCCACTCTGCGCCTCTGGACACAGAGTCCTTAGTCCTATCTACTTGAATGGGGGAAGGCAGATATTAAAATTGCTGGATTAAACCTCACATGAACTGTACCATAACTGGGGTTTGCTAAACTGAAATTGCTCAAAAAATCTAACATTTTCAAGGTCACTTCATCTACTGTTGATTAACGATTGATTGACGACTTCCTCCGCTAGAGCAGCAATATTTAGCATTGCATTCCTCCCCATTCAATGTAATATCAGTGGCGGATCTTGTCATTAGTAATATCTTTTATATAATGTGGTTATCCTTTGTTTAGAATACAAATATTTTCTACTTTTAAAATGGCTGTTAAAAACAAACCCTGGTCCCTTGGGACAACAATACAGCACTGATGGTGTCCCTGGTAACACCATGATCCTGAATGACTATTGTTTTTATGCTTTGTGCTATTTACATAATACTTCAATGCTATTGCTTGGCAGTATAGCACTTTTCATTCCTTTTGGTTAATGTCTGAGACATGTGTGATTCATCTGAATCCTGAAGTCCTTTGTGGTTTACTCTCTGCAGTGAAGAGAAGATTCTGTAGTCAGGCTGAAGGAAAAAGGAAATGAGATGGAAACATTGGTCCTCAAAGCATTTAAGTGGCAAAATGCTTAGTGGCCTATCAGCTCACTTAGGCATGTTTTTGTTTGTGTGAGTTTAAGCAAGAGTTATATTACAAGCACATGAACACACACATACACGTAGATGGGCACAAGCCATGATTAATTTGTGGCCACCATGGTCATAGCCCAACCCAGTCTCAGTTTGTGGCATAGACACGAAATTTATGCGTGTTCTTGGACACATTTTTTACGTGTCAGTGAGCACAACCTTTTTTTAATGTCACTCAGCTCGACTTTCTTTTCGTGTCACTCAGCACGACTTTCAATACACCGACTGCATGTATATTTACATTTATATATCTATAACCTGGTTTCAAAAGAAGCCGTACATATTTTAAGTTGTACAACTTACTTCACCTAAAACCCTAAAATCTTTTTTGCTAACAACGCTAGTTTCACAAGGTGGCAAAGCAATGACAAATGACTCCCGTAACCCCGCCCCTAAACCTCACGTCACAGGGGAAAAGTCAAGTATGAACAAAATATACCAATCCGATCGCAGGAAATAGGAATTCACATGAATGAGCCGTGTCGTAAAATAGGTATGAATTACTATCAGATTAAGTGATATACACTATAAGGGCTCATCACATGATAACGATAACTGAAACTATAGCTATATTTGCATCCACACCAATAACGTTATGTTTTTTTTAAGCCTGTGCACTGCATTGTTCCCAGTTCCCAAAAATGAATGTAGATGACCTGCAAATATTCTCTGCCAACAAGACGGGCTATTTGTTCTCAGTATAAATAGACACTCCGATTATTTAGACATTCCTCTATTTTCGAAAGATATCAAACACAGTATGTTCTGACATTGCTTTGTGATTCTGACACAGGTGGACAGTAACTAAGTAATTTAAAATACACTTTTTGAGTATCTGTTCTTTACTTGAGTAATCTTTTTTACTCACGTACTTGTGAATTTAACTTCAACACATTTGAAAGAAGACACATATCATACCTTTAATGCCATTACATTTATTAAATGGTCCAAAAGTAGAAAGTCGTTTCTATGTAGACCTTTCACTGTTGTCAAGTTTTTTTAAGCTTGCAGTTTTCCGGCTAGCTATGAATGTCCATTTGGCAGATTTTTTTTTGCAAATCTGGCAGCCCTGGGATCTTCCCCGCCAAACTAGCAATGGCGCTACTACACAGCTGAAAGTGTTATGAAAAGGCAAATAGAACAATAAAAGACGAAAAAAGGTACCTGTTAAAGAGTGGTGATATCATCTGTGGGTTCAACTATGTGTGATGCATTGCTAAGAACGAGCACTACGATCAATCAAAGATCATAGAAGACATTATCATGAAAATGATCAGCATAACGGCTAAACGGTAGCCTTACTGGAACTTACTGGTAAATCGCTGCTAAAACTGGTAAAGGAATACACAAAAACAAAACACTTCTCATAAATACTTATAGACCTAGGGGGGCTAGTGAGACTATTTAAGCAAAATGATCTACAGGATTATAATAGGAATAAAAATTACTATGGAAAGTCATTGGGGGCCAATTTTGAAGTGAACTATTCCTTTAATACCACTGATACTACGAGCTACTCAGTTTATTTATACCACAATAAAACAATGCACCGCTGACATAAAGGAAATGTACTTTTAATACTTGAGTACTTTACAAATTACTTCTGTACTTTTTCTTAAGTTAGGAAGTTGTGTACTTCGACCACTCTCTGTAATCTGAGGACGTCTTGGTAAAGTATTTTTTTTATCTTGGCCAAAGTCCCAGAAACGTTGTGGCCAAATTCTCAAATAACGTTGTGAATTAATCCCACAGGGGACATTGTAGTGGCGTGGTATACTGGTCTTCAGATTACCTGGACACTGTTACACCTTGTCAATTTGAGGAGTACATAACTAAGGATTGATGTAAATTGATGTACATAGAAGTTGTAAAAACACTATTATTTCTTGATAAAAGGAACTTATTCTTACCTTACATATTGACTGACTCTTAAATGGCTCGTTCCGTGATTCAACTGTCTATACTCTTCTTTCTGCTAGCATACTCTGATGTGATTGGTCAGATGGTCAAGTCTGCTGTGATTGGTCTACTGCTGATGAGGCTCACGAGCTACAGTGTTTGGGGGGAAGAGTAAAGTTTTTATCATCTCTAAACCCCTAAAATCCTTCCATTCTTTACAGTCCATAGAATATTACAATATTCACCTTGGGTAAGGCAGAGATTGAATAGAAGGCCTCCGTCTTCTCTCGGGTTGACAGGTTTCGTCCTTGTTAAGGTGCTGTGACAGACTGAGCACATTTCTGGCTCGTCTGCCTTTTTTGCTTTGTCTGCATTCATCATCCTCTCAATAGCTGTCCTCATGCAGGAGGCTCAACCCCTGGGCATTTTCACCCAACAAGTGATCAGGGAGGATGCCACCAGCACACAAGCACTTAACAGTGGAAAGTATCATTGCGTTTCCTCTTGCGGGGATACATGTTAAAACCGGGTTTATTATCATTCAAGAGAGCCTAACAACGTTGTATCACATCAAGAGAAAACACAGTAAATTTAGTTAGAAATGTTTATTGGTCTTACTCAACCCATGTGTAATGCACAGAAATCTCTGGATGCTGTAAATCTACATGTGCTTTAGGTTTAAAATGAGGTTTTGTGGAAGCTTCCGAAGTGTCAGCAAAAACTAGATGAGTGATGATTCTGATTCGATTTGTCTTGGGGTTAGTGTGCTGAGAGAGCACAGCTGGTATTAGCACTACATGTAATAACAGGACTGAGCGACTCCATTGAGCATGTATAATGCATGAGTTGTGTTATCTCAGTGATTAAATCTTCATCTGTATCGCCTGGCTGCTGGCACACAGATCATCTCTCTGTAGATTACGCCGTGTACGCTGGTTTAAAGATATAAAAAACATCAAGCTTACTGGTCATACTCGTAATACATTTTCTACTTTTAAATTATGTTACGACATACTGTATAATCAACATTTAATGATGTGCTCAACCTGTTTTGCTTTATCCATTTGAAACTGAAGGAATGGTAGAAATTTCAAGCTAGAATAGCGATGTAGAGGCTTTGTAAAATAGGAGATGTGTCAATTTAAAGGGACTGTTCACCCAAAAATGAAAACGCGGTCATTATTTGCTCACCCTCAGATTGTTCCAAATCTATATAAATGTATTTTTTTTCTGCTAAACACAGAGAACGATATTTGGAAGAACGTCACTTCCCAAACAGCATCTTACTACATAGCAGCTTACTCGACAACGTGGAATACATAGCACATTTGCAGTCACCCAAAACACAACGCATGGACATGACTGTTTTAAGGACCTACGAAAATAATTTCCTGTAGTTTTATTTTCGGAAACACACTCGCGAACAGGCGGTTTGCTTTGTGTTATAGTTGCAATCCCTAACTAACACTCTTACACAAGCATAGTAACTAAAGATACTAGGGGTGAGAGAGAAAAAATCGTTATGGCGACATTTCAGTGCGCGAGGAGTTTTAGATACTCCGGCACAAATTATCGATTTTTTTTCAAATACATAAGATTCATACCTACACTATGCTAACCAGAACGGCAGTACCCACATATTTCTTGTGGTGTCGCTTCCAGATTACAGATGGTCAGATGAACGGAAATTTTAATTCACACCGGAGAAGAAATACGAGCATAATGGCGGACCGACAACAAATAAGAGATGCACCAGCGTCTTTTCAATCAAAAGTTTGGGCGCACTTTGGATTTCGTAGTGAATGTATATAAGCAGCCGTGGTTAACTCTGCGCTCTGCAAGTTGGGAATACTCTTATGACCTTCTTTCAGTCTGTAGTTTCATCATTCGCTCCAGTCCGGCGCTTCCTCTCTCACCCGCAGTGCTCGTGGTGCAGGGGTGCAGGTATCTGCGCGAGCATATTAAAAAAGCTCATTCTCACGTATTTCAGAAGTCAGATTGTTTTGTAAAGCTTTAATAGTTTTTATAAAGTTCAAATTTAGGCGAACAGAGGCGAAATTTGCTTTGAAATCCGCAATGATGCTAATAGCGTGAGCGCTTTGACGTGACGTGCCGCAAACCCCCGTTTTAGGAGTCACCAGAGACTCGAGGTCCAAAGACAAGCGCAAGAAAAAACAAACCTTAAGACAGAGAGTCGCAACACACTAAAAGTACTCATCTAATAAATCCTTGTTTCCCTTCATTTACAGATGTCGTGATGTATTGTTATAGAATTGCCAAGGGATATATCGATTATCGCAGAATCGGCTTACTGTGATATTATCGGTACCGTGAGCCCTGTATCGCGTATCGATCGTATCGGGAGGTAACCTGCGATTCCCACCCCTAATAGATACCGATAACATTAGTCTATGTGCATGCATTTAGGAATCATTTATCGATCAACATTTATTGTGGTACTGCATCGTTTAAACATAACACTAAATTTGTGATGAGGAACGATCATGCTACGTAAGGTATTGAGACCCGACCACATTACATTATCTTACATTGTCTTCTTTACGGTTATAAATTGTGAACCAGTAACGTTAGTGCGCCAACAAATAACACATAATTAGCGCTAACTAATAAGCTCAAAAGGAAAAAATGTACATAGACTTTCAAATCCAGTAGCAGGAAGGCTAGGTCTCCATCCGTTTTGCAACTGGTTGCCCCATACAGCTCACTCCACCGAGTGTAAGTCAGTCAGATATTGATTCCTGTTCCTGCTCGTGTCTGATCACTATCTCTCTCTTTTCCTCTTTTTTTTGCTGGCTCTTCCATGGTGATGATTTGGAGACTTGCATTGAACTAGATCAACCAGGCTACGAGTATAACGTGACGTATGCTGTAAAGCAGGATATGGGCGGCCTTTTGAACCTACCTGCACAAGTTACAAGTATGATTTCAGAGAGGCCTGCTTAGGTAGCAGCAGCAGTAAAATTCGTCCAGTTAAGAGTAGTCCTACCATTAAAATGATTTTTAAGAGATTATTTTAAGGCCAAAAAACTCTCTAGTGTTGCTTTAGAAGCATTTGTTTTATAGGCAAGTGATTACATTTTGAAGGAAGATTTGAATCTGCAACAATAAATCGTTCACAAAGAGATATCCAATATGCTAAATAGGTTACATTTGGATTTTCACAGTGCTTCAGCAAGCCCCGTTTAATGTTGCCCCAAATTTTGGAAGCATTCAGGTGTGCAATGGCTCAAACACAGCTGCGGCGTCTGACATTATTTCGGTCAAAATACAAAAGTCGGTGGAGGGCTGGAAAGAGGGTTTTGAGAGGGAACAGTTGAAACGCACCCCTTCACCTGTGTGTGTGCCACGCTTGATTTATTGTGGAGCTGAAAACAGCCAGATTCCCTGTCAGGTGCTTCACATGGATACACAAGAAAACCACCCTATACCACTGTTTTTTCAGGTACTGTGCTTTGGTATGAAGGCGACTAATTCTATTCTTGCCATCTCTTTAGGACTGCTAGAATGCAAAATGCATCGCAGAATTTGTCTGCCCGCATGCGGCATGACGTGACATAGAAATGTGTGTGTAGCCCATTTTACCTACTACGCGGTGTTACACGCTTGACAAACTTGTCTGAGAAACTGCTGTGAATTCCACTTTTGTCACCGCCCATTAAAACTGGTACAACAACACATGTTGTTAAATAATCTGTTAAAATAAGCATTATCAAAACATCTGCCATTAGGAACTTCATGAACAAGTAGATTTGGGTTGTGTCACTTATCTGAATGTACTGCCATCTGTTCCACTAGGTTTCTAATGAAGTTTTGCTGTACAGTGCTGCATAATGATCCTGCGTGAGAAGAAACATTACCATCACAATGGGTCCATTATAAAATCTATGTAATCACATTCTCGTGTCTTTCATCATGAGGCCATAGGATCTGGTATAACATCTCATCAGACATCAAGATCCCAGCTGTAGGGGGCAGTAAAGCCCTGGGCGTTCAGCCTGGTCATGTGGCACCGAGTTCAGGAGACCTCAGGTGGGGAAGACGGGATTCGGATGTCCCTGTAATTCCAAGAGATTAGATCACAGCTGGACCAGCAGGGGTACGTCAGGACACGAAACAGAACATTCACGTCTAGGCGACCCGGTCCCAAAAGAAGTTCTGTAAACAGCAGATGAGGGTGCAGAAACACACATTCACACACTTCAAAGTGATTCATTTCCACTCACAGGACCAGATGGCACGTAACAGAACTTGGCCATTTTCAAGTCATTTCTCCTAAGCTGGCACCAGACTCGATTACTTTTGAGAACAGTTTGATTTGTGCTGTAGACTTTACAAAGCTCGCCGGAGCTTATTTTAGCAACTTAAATGTATTTTCATCACACTTCTTTTGAGAGTGCACCGTGCCTTTCAGTCTGTTAGCTGTTTGCTGCGACACGCGGCTCCAGATCAAGCAATCATGCTCCCAGTTCAGCAAGCAAATTTGTATCAGACGCTGACTCGCTGAGATGCAAACGTACACATAAATAGCAGTGTAGATGTAAGACTCAATGACATATCATCTGTCTGGAATAGAAACAAAGAAAGTGTCGATGTTTTACAGTACTTAATCTGGAAATGTATTTTAGGGGTGATTTTTTTACATTGAAGAAGTGTCATGAACAAATGATAATGTCAAAGCATATTATTACATCATGCAGTGCACTTTGAAACTCTTTTATAATTTATATGTCCTATGTAAGATATGATTTAAACACGTTTTATAACATGAATGCATTAAAAATCATTGAATTTTGTCATATGTGACATACTAATATAACAATACAAACAGATATTCCTAATATATATGTATACATAAACATGCGCTGCATCCGAAATTGCCTACTTCCATATTTATAGAAGCAGAATTAGAGTGAGAGTCAAGAATAGTATGTCTGAAACCTCAGTATGCACTCAAATGACATTTTTCATCGGCTCTGCTGGCCAGCTTTAAACTCTTATTTTACTCAGTATTTCCCAACATCCCAGTGACCAGCTAGTGTGGTTTGGGAGAGACCCGCACAGCTTATCATCTGTTTTACAGGTTAAGCTTTGGAATGTGTGATCACTCATAATATTTCTCATTTGCATATGCACAACTTCATTATATTCCTCTCTCTCTCTCTCTCTCTCTATCTCACCTCCAATTCCTTCATCATTAACCCCTCTTACATATCCTCACAGCCGCCCATGTAATTACAGCTCTAACTGACCACATTATTTGCTTGTCTAATGGGTTTTGTCTGAGGTTGATTGCAGGTCTAAGTAGAGAGTTGATTGCTCAGCATTCATTCGACAGCCTGTTGTTTGGTTTAAAGTTTGATAGGACAGGGTTTAAAGAGATTGTATGACAGACTGGGCTTATCTTTTTTTTAATTTAAACAGCTGAGGAGGAAAGACAGGCTGCATAATTGACCCTTCGCAAAACCTCGCTCCCCCCATACGTTCCTGTTGCTATGTCCGACAATCTTTCGGTATCAGCCATGCGCTCCCAGTGTAAATGTGTGCACTCTCTGGGGAAATAGTGAAGAATTTCTGGAAAAATGACACGCTGATTTCAGACAGAAAGGTCTATGCATTCGAGGGATACATTCAGGATTTCAGATAACTGTAACAATACCTATACTTGCGTCCACAAAAGTTAATTCTAAACTCGCATGATGCAGTAAGCTACTTACCTTACTGTCACACAAATGTATAAATATCATACCTAAATGTGGTGTATCAAGTGTTTATATTTTCTCCGAAATTTGTACTAGTGACAATTTTAGAGAGAGAGTAACTTCGGGCAGAGTTCGGTCGGCCGTGATCCTTCGTTGTAAATAAAAGGAAAATATTAAATATTAGTTCAGTACAAAAAGATGAACAGTCTATCAGTGTCTTAATATTTAATTGTGTTCAATACAACAAACACACAGTACAGCTGTTGCTTTACGACTTCATTGCTGAAAACGTCTGTCCTTTATAATGTCAATGCAAACACTGCTCTCTGAAGGCTACAGGTGCTCTCATCACATCATAGGGACACTAAGCATATCTTGCCAGCTTGCTCATACATGTAATAGCTATGTTAGTAATATATCAATAAGTATTATATTCCACCATACAACACCACTTCCCGAACGCTTCCGTCTGTAATTCGAACATTAATGATTTCAACAATATTGTGTCTTGTATGTATAAAGTTATTGGTATAGTTGTGATGTGAACTCCGCTACTCTCCTTCATTTAGAATGATTTTTAAAAGTTATAACTTAGTTATCGTTAAAGTGAACGTCCATTACAGCTCTCTATTACAATAATTAAAAAGCTACTTTTTCATATTAATCACCAAAGCTCTACTATGGCAGGTTTGTCGGATGGCCGTTTGTTTATCGGACAAAATGCCGGTCAGTCACGGGGACACAAAATATCAGCGATGTGATTGGTCGGATCACGTGTCAATTGAACTGCTTATGAAGAGTCAACTCAGAGGCTTCATTTTATTAAAATACCAAAGTGCAATGCTTTTCACAACCAAATTAAGGGCAGTACAACGAAAACAACCAATTAAAACTTTACAATTTACACTACAAATAATAAATGATTAAATAACGTTTCATTTTATGATGTTACTTTACAGTAAAATATCACCTGGATGTGTTTTTGACATACGATTCTGCCATTTAGATCAATATGACCTCTTTGCTATTACACAGCACATATTTTTTTAAGAGCCTGTTTTCCTCGGGTCACTTGAAACATCTCTGTGATTCAACCTCAGAGCCGAGCATCAGGTTCGAGCCCCCTCCGAGGACAGCAAGCGAAGTTTGTTTACCATTATCTGGCAAGACTGAGTGGGCAGGCGAACTAGTGAATGTGCATTTGTGTGTGTATGAGCGTGCTTCACATCCTCTCCATCTTTTGCTTACCAGATGTCACTTCCGTTAATGATTGTGCTTGCTGTAGAGATGAATTGGACAAACACTCTTTGATATCAACAACAAAGATAAATGAAGTTTTTTTTATTTCCTCACTTTGAAAACTATGCGTGATTTAATGATAAGCACAGACTTCAGAGTCACGAAAAAGATAGAGTTTACTGGAGCCTCAGAAGCCCAGAGGAAAATGTTATTGCTCAGGTGTTGCTCTTTCATAGCTCACTGATGGAGTACTAGGTTGTGTGTTTGATTTAAGTTTTACAAGGTCTCAAATTGCAAAAGAGACAATTGACCTATCGGTAAGCAGATGAGCAGAAGAGCCAATGGCAGTTGCACAGGAACCGGAACTCGGACAACTTTAGGTTTCAGCCAGCGCAATTGACTAGAGAAAGATTGTAAGATCCTCATCGCTTTTATGGTGTTTATGCTACAAAAATGAAGAAGCGATGTACCCGGGGAACTTGTTTAGCAATAATTCCAGGTGTCCTGACAGGATGAGGAATGGAATTTATTTATTTATTTTCTAAACCCACACAAAAAAAGAGCAAAATGTGGGCACTGTAACCCGATTCAACAATCCCAGTAAAGACAAAAACGTTTAATTTATGGTAGTCATACTTTCACTAAGTTAAAGTTTTTATCTGCTCAGGCAGATTGTTAATTTCCTTTTGTGCTTCCGTATCGTATCTCTGGCTAAAACTGGTTAAGTTAGTGAGTCATGCTACAGACCTAAATAGCTAACTTAACTGTTCTCACCGCATGTACATTGTAGGTCATAAACTGAGGTCTACATTTCAGTGTCTCTCCATATTAAACTGGTTATGTGTAAATGAACAGTACATGAACAGATGATCCTAGATGATGTCATCTGCGATCATGACGACCGTAACATGGGGCTTCTCCGCTTGCATTCTTATCTGAACACTTAAAACTGAAAAATACTGATACATCTATGACTAACAATTTAGTTTTAAACCTTACATTACTCTGGTTAGGTTCATTATAATGAAATAAAATGATTTAATCAAAGAAACATTTAAAAAACGTTATTACTTTACCTCTTTCGCTAACATGATTTCTCGTTCCCGTCTAATTGATGTATCAGCGGTACCATCAGCGGTGGAGTTGAAGACAACATATCCCATCATTCCACGCTTCTGCACAGCGTCATCAAGCTACGTGGTTGTTGGTGTTTTGATTGTGTGCCCTCTAGCGGCGATTTCTACAGATTGTACCTTTAAATCCCACTTAAATTCTCCTCGACAACAGAGTGTCTCCAAAAACAACTTTGGACAAGGATTTCACTGACAACTGCCATTGAAAGACATTAGAAACTCTGGTCGCTTGTTCGAGTTAGCAACTGTAACTAAGGGGGGTGGGGATTACCAATAGGTCAATTGTTAAAATACAAGAAAAGTGTGGAGGTGTAATGATATGGATTTGGGTAAATGATAATAAATGTTTCAGTTCATATTGACATTTTCAGTAATGTTGACTTTTGATCGCAGACTTTAAGAATCTGGGCTCGATTTGTGACATTGTTCAAATCTTTTGTGGAATTCTAAGGGAGACATGGTTGACATTCATTTATAGCAACCTTAAGGTCCGTTCAGTTTAACTGGAACTATAACTATATTTGTGTTCACACCAGCGGACGATAAAGATAATGTTATGTTTATTTTAGCCTGCGTGCTGCAGGGTTCCCAGTCACTAAAATTAATGTTAGATGACCTGCTGCTGAAAAAATGTCCGTAGGGTGTGAGTGCGTGAGTGAATGAGTGAGTGTGTGTGCCCTGCGATGGGTTGGCACTCCATCCAGGGTGTATCCTGCCTTGATGCCCGATGACTCCTGAGATAGGCGCAGGCTCCCCGTGACCCGAGGTAGTTCGGATTAGCGGTAGAAAATGGAATGGACCTGATGCTGATGCTTTCGTATTCATTCCCAAACGTCTTTTCTCCAAAATATGATAGCAAAAGCACAGCAAAGGATAGATTTAAAGCATACATTTGCTAGCTTGCTTAGACTCATCAGCACTACATAAATAATATCCCGCCGTAAACACACCACTTCCCTGCCACTCTCGGCCAGAAACTGTTGGACAATGTATTTAATCGTTCATCAGCTAAAAAAAATTGCTCTGAAAGTGATCCCAACGATATCGTTCTCTGTTTATTTATTCTATTACCCTGAATTAAGATTACGATTTTTTAATGTGTTTTTTTGTATTTGTTACAGTTATCGTTTTAATGTGAACGGCCTTATTGTGTCTACTAGTATTGGTCCAATTGATTTGAAGAAAAATATAAATTCTGTCATCATTTATTCTCGATGTCTCATTTCCAATCAAGGTCAATGTTCTTTGGTTAACAATGTTCTTCTTTTGTGTTCTGTAGAAGAAAGAAAGTCATACAGGTTTGACAGGAGGATAAATAATTGATTTCATTTTGGGGGTGTACTGTCCCTTTAAGTCTCTTGAGTACTGAATGAGCAAACTATAAGGATTTTTTTTCTCATGGATTTGCTTCGGCAATTAGTACAAAACACAAATCATCCGTCAATGCATCGCCCGACGAGAACTGAAAACACAAACAGCAACCCTGCAATTTGATTGGAAGACAACTTAATTATGCAAATCACCCTCAGTGCAACAAGAAGGAAAGTGCTGATGTTGAGTCTGGCTGAAGCACGTCTTGTCGGTAAACACAAGGCTGTTTTATCACTGTTTGCTTTGTTTTTCCCACAAGCCCCTGAAATAATCAGACACACTGATCGCTGACTGATGGCTCAATTGTCAGCACGTTCGCCGGCTCTAGTTTTTAATAGGCGCGGTTTCGACTCGCACTCTGCAAAATCTTATCAGGATACCTTGACCCTCATTCTGCTGCTGTCCGTCGGAGCTTTGATGTTACCATGTTGCTAACGCCCTTGCTTGAACCTAATCTGTTTCGTCTGTCTGACTGGCAGATACCTGCATACAAATAATTTCAGGAGTCAAGTCAGCGTCTGGCTTCTAGAGCGTGGTTTGCCATAACCGCCTTCAGGAAATGTGAAAAGCGTGTCCTTCATCGTGTCATTCCAACCCTGAATATAAATCTCTGTGCTTATTTGAAGGTCATAAGCTGCTTGTAGAGCAGTGGAAGCTCAATTAATTGTGTTTCTTATAGTGGGATGCAATAAGTGAGATTAATAAGAGATAGGGTGAAATTTTAAAGACCGAGATGATGGTTCACATGAAACCATTTGCTTTAATAGCATCTCAGGACGCGTCCTTGTCAATGAACATGGACACGAGCCGATTCAAGTGTCCGTTAAGCGTGTCTCTCTGGAGAGAGTTTGCAGCATCTGTCCCCGTGATCAAAACCTCAATCACATTATTCAGAGAAACCTGCACGGTCGATCCATTGGTCATCCTGCTGTTGCTACGATGATGAGGATCAGACACTGCTCAACATTTTTCCACCAAAGTACACAGTGCATGAAAAGATGTTATTCATTTTGGTGTGTTTTTTTATTTTTTATGCTGCTGTATCCAAACTCATCATATAGGCAAGATATTTGTTGTGCACTTGTAATGCAGATGTATAAGATTACAGGAATGTTAACCAATAACTCTGTCTGTCTGTCAAAAAATATAACATCTTGTTGTTCATTCTCTCCTTTGCTTACTCCAGCTTTAATCCTCCTAATAGCAAAATAATAGTATTGTTAGTGTAAATGTTATGCAACATTTAAAGATTATAAAATTACAGAGCCTTTCACAAGTGGAGGTAGACAAACTCTGACACATACCAGTCCTGTTATACCGCTTTTGGAATTACATTAGGCCTGAATTGAACATTGTATTCTCATTATTTTTGGCGTAAATGTGGCCGCCACCTTCTTTGAGCTGTTTGTGTTTAGACTTCCGCTGAGCCACTATAGCCAAAGGCGATCGTATTGCAAATGAGACAAGTGTGCTCTTTTAACTGGCCAGTTAATATTTATTATGGAACCCAAAGGTACGAACTTAATGTGTGCAGTTAGAGGTTGCCATAATAGCCTGTACAAATCAGAAAATATCTTGATCCACGCACCAGAGCTGAATCTGGATGTCACTCTGATAATATTAGCAGCAGTTAAAATTTAGCTGATAGCCTTTTTATACGTATTCAGAAGTTTAAAACTTAACAGGCTAAAGCAAACCTTATATATAAAAGATTAGGGAACATTAACTCCGGTGTTTTCTGCTTTTCAATTTAGTTGTGGACACTTTTCTGGCATTTTTACAGTAACCAAAACAGCCTGATTAAATTAAACATCAGCCTAAAGATCGGAAATGGTCACGCAAACATAAATCTCTAAAGAACATTTGTCCATAAAGCCACAGTGAGAGCTGCAGGAGCCAATGAACAGGAAAGCTGTAAATACACCTATTCTCGGCAGGATTCTTTTATTCATTTCTGCTGTCTACTTCATTTGTTTGAAGAAATATGCATTTCCTTCTTTCAATTACAAAAAGACGATGTTCTGTTTGAGACAATTATGCAAATTACTGTTATTGCGATTTCCTTTCTTTGCATATTCGTGTCGTCTTTTCATCCTCACAATGCTTGTCATTACTCAAATTAAATGAAGCAAAGGAATTCTGTTTGCTTGCGAACTGTGAATAGATATCCAAATGCAAATTCTTTTCTTACGATGTTGGACCACTGAACAGAACAAGGTATACCTATGTTTTCTATCTGGGGCGTGAAATAATCACACACACACTCACCTTGAAATAAATACCGGAGTGAAAATCATCCAAAAGCTGAAGTCAGCTTCTGTAATACCAAATCAAACACAGCAGTAAAGTAATGGCTTTCTTTTGCAGTGTGATAAAGATAAATATGGAAGGTGATAAATAAGTCCAAAAGCATGCCACTGTGGTCAATACAGATTTAATATTACAGCAGAATATTTATCAGTCTTCATCTTGGTAGCGGATAACAGGATATCTAGGATGTGATGGTGTTGAAATATTACATTGGAGAGGGACAGTCTTTCACAGAGATCTATTCAGCTGTTAATAACTTGAAAAGTGAAGTCTCTTGGTGTTGAGAGTGTTATTTCATTTATTAATGGACCATTAATTGAGGTGTTTTGAGCTGAGCTCTAAAAAGTACGAAAACATCATTTGGAGAGTATCTGAAAAAATAGTTTTTCCAGAATAACGCAATAGTCATTTTACTAACCCAGTGATGGATTTTTGTCTGTTTTTAACCTAAAAAGGTTTCTGTTGTGAACCTTGAATAAAAGGCCTTAGATCATTTTAATTTCTCTTGACATAGGTTAATTATTTATTTATTATGTTTTAAATTGACTATTTCTAGGTATGTGTTTAGTAAAATGATAATTATGGTTTCATTCTGAAATGATCATTTTTGTTTCATTTCATTTAACGTTTCTCCCAAATTGCAAATGAAAATTTTGGAAGAATTTTGAAATGGGAAAAACTGGTTAAAATAACAAAAAAGATGTAAAGTTTGCAGATCTTGAATATCGAAAAAAAAACAAGTTAATATGCTCAATCAAGCTTGTGAAGGATCTGCCATGCCTTAGCAAATCACAACCAAAAAATTGATTCCATTGCCACAAAAACAGGGAGCAAAGTAGTCTTCAAGTAAGACAGTTTTATTAAGTCCTGCTTACGCAAGATAAAAGGTGATCAAGCCTCATCAGAGAGGAAAAAGATGCACAAATTGTTATCCATTCAAATTAGATCATAAAGATCTGGTACACAAAAAAAAAGACTCATCACGCTTTAGCCTCTCACTAACAGAGGACAAAAATCCAGCATCACCTTTCTCAGGGTACAACAAGTAACTCCCAAAGACAAAACATACACTGAATTCATAAGAGGTGGCCAGCACCATGAAAACAAAAAGGGGAGACAAAACAATACGCAATTTCACAACAGTAACACAAACCCTGAATTGAACAAAAATACATTTGACTAAATTTAGAGCCATGGATAACTTTAGTCAATGGAAAAATAATTATATTAAACAACTCACATTGATCAAGACATCACATTTTCCAATGTCCCCTCTAATACTTGAAAGTTGGTGCAGTCTCATTTCCTTAGAATTCCCATAAAACAGATCTACTTCCTGTTTGAATCTCTTTGTCACTAGGCTGGTCCATTCCAACAACACCCCAGGTATTAAACATTTCAAGTCATCTTAACTATAAAATGAACTAACAATTTGAGCTACGCTTTTATAAATCCTATTCTAGCCACAGAGAAATTTTAACTGGATTTAATGTTTTTATCTTAAGCCACTTAACTAAGCCCGTGCACTGACTCAGTACAATGACAAAATAAAAGATCTTGAACAAAACCAATATAGTAATGTCCTTTTAATTATCAATCCATGCAAAGATAATGGTATCAGAATTGTGTGGCCCAAATCCCGGCCATCACAAAGCTAATAATAATGTTTCACGTGTATTTTAAATACGAATAGTTTACAATTAAAGCATCATACATACATTGCAGTGAAGTGACTTGCGATTGGTCCTATTATATTTTTAAGCAAGATATTTATTGTGGAGCTTTGTAAGACGTGGATGTATGGCTTACATTTATGACACACATTTCACATTGTTTTGTGCATTTGAAGAAAGAAAGAAAGAAAGAAAGAAAGAGGAAAATCAGGCTGAAAGCTTTAAACAAAAGGAGGTAAACTCTAAAGGCCGGAGCCCCAGGAGAGGAGCGCTGCAGAGAGAGAAAAGAGCCCAGAAGATGAGCAGTAAATTGTATCTGTGTCAGCGGTAGAGTGAAGGCGATGTGATTGTGGGAGGTAGAGGACACACAGTGAGGGAGAGGCACCACTGGGCAGACGCTCTAACACTATACAACAGCATTCATTACACTCAACACGACACCTTAACACACACTAAATATGCCCGCTTTTTGACTAAACCTTCACAAACAAACACACAGACTGTGACAGACAACAGAACAGCTTATGTTATTTGTCCTGCTTTGTCATCCTAGTGGTTGAGTACCTTTCCTTAACTTTAGTGGACCATTACTAGAACTAGCAAGCTATATAAATTGGTAAAACTTTACAATTAGTTTGTGTTTGTTAACATTTGTAATATTGGTAGTTAACACATTGTTAGTTAATGCCAAGGCAATTGTATGAATTTGGGTAACACTTTTGAGGCAATTCACACACCTTTATCAGTAAGACTCAGATTATCAGTCAAAACTTTGATCAAAGCAAATTATCATCTTGCAGTTTACAATAATGTTACGAGCCAACTGTTGAGAAACGTATTGTTTATTTACTAACCAAAGCCAATCATTTACTCTCATTTAGCATTTGGCAAATGTTTATTGTTTCACTGGAGTCTTGGGTGCGTTGCCACTAAATAATGATTTTTTTGGCATTGAATTTGCATGTCACAGTAATAAGTTTTGCTTTTTCAGACAAAGTATCGCTTGACACAAGATTGATCTCGAAAGAAACAGCAATATTTTAACCCAACCTCAAACTGTCATATAATCGCGTGGCCCGGGGCGAATTGATCATATCCTTTAATGCACGGCCGTAAATGTGAATGATTAGTTTCTGCCGTCTCTTATCAGAGCAATCTAATCAGATGATCCATGATCAATGTACCATTATGCCTCATTACCTGACTCTTCCCAAATATCTTCATTTTGACTTTTGTCGCTTTCTGCTTATCACATCACAAAGACATGAGAAGGATGAGCTGTATGTAATATATCTTGTCCACCTCATGTATGTACGCTACCGGAGGCACTTGAATGAAACTCTACACATTATTTTAAAAAGGTGTCATGATTTTGCCTCTTTCGATCATGTTTTCTTAGTCTTGTGGCAGGATCATGACAGACCCACGTGTTTAGTGTGAGAGAGACATGGCATTGTTTCTCGTCTCTGCCCCCCCCCTCATTTAATCATTATTGATTGTTAATTCTGCCCTGTTCCACTCTATTTGGTTCTCTATTTTATGCCCTCATGTTCTCTGTCATTTGCTGCTGTGTTGAGCTTATTTCATGTTTTGCTCTGTTCTCCGTACCATACCTCATGGATTACCATCCCTTTGAATTACCCTGCCTCGTGTTTTGATGTTTCTTGTATTTCTAGTCCTGTCTATATCGTGGGAGTTTTGGTTTGATCTTGTCCTTGCTGTTTAACTTCCTTGTGGGTTTTTGTTTGTGTTTTGTTAACCCCTGCCTGCAATTAATTAATTAATTTTATAGACAAAAGTATAATTGTGCACATATAAATGATTTTCATAATAAACTAATAAAATTGTATTTAATAAACAATGACTTTGAAGGATGACTTTGACTAAATAATGAAAAGACTAAATTGTGACTTTGACTAAATTGTGTCAATAAAATCACACAATAGATTGGAACTCCTTAAATAATATTTAAAAAGCATTTTGTGGTGAAACTCCAAGAAGCTGCTTGAGAAAACGGTTAGAGAAAATATCTGCAAATTTTAGCCAAAATGTGACTACATTGAAGACTGAATTTTTTTTTATGGAAACATAATCCTCATACTTTCCTTCGTGTTATTCTACAGTTTTGATGAGTTTACAATTTTTAAGTCAGCGAGTAAGTTTCCAAAAACTTTTGAAAAAAATTAAATACTAAGCGAGTGATATATTGACAAGCAGGTCAGTTTTGGTAGTGATTGTTTAAAACATCTGATTGTTATTTACATCCATTTACCCCCAATGTTTTAGGCCCTGGAGATTTGAATCCATATTTGGAAATGTACATTTCTTGACAGCATGATAGGCCTACTATCACCTTTTTAGGAAAATGTGGGCGTAACAAATCACTGTTGTTGATGACACTCTTTGAGATGTCTTGTTTTATAGGCAGCCAGTCTGCTCCACTTTTGTATGATTAAAGGGACACCGGGGCGCTCGATCAGGCAGTTTTTGAGCAATCACAATCACTTACCCTCTTTTTTACCCACAATGCAATCTGCTGGCAGATTTTCACTCCGTGTGCACAGCACTGTGGACATTCTTATCGTAATTCATATGCTAATCTCCCAATCAACAATTACTGCCAAAAAACGGGGATGTGTCGCTTACTGTGACGCTGAAGGCATTTTAAGCGATCATTTAAAAAAAGTATTTTATGTCAACAGGATGATGTTTCAATCAGAATCTGTGACACTGGAACCTTCTGGGAAGATTCCTGGCAAATATTATTTGCTCTCCAGCCCTCTTCCAGCAGCTTGATGGTTTCGATGTGTAATTACGTCTGATGAAACTGTCTCAATGTCATAAATATTTCATTCCACTCAACCAAACGCTCTAGATAGCATCTCGAGCCAGTTCCCCCAGTGTGATCACAGGTTCCTCACAGGGCTGGGTGGTAATGCTGTTATCATGACAGAGCGTGTCAGCCTGGAGCTTGGATCAGATGAACCTGACCTTGCTCACAGATTAGCCTGTGGTGGACAACCTTAGTGATGTTAGAAAGCTTTGATCCATGATAGCCTACGTAGCTGAATCACTCATTAAGACTGAATCAGAACACAGAGCTGTGTGTATAGCGTTTGACAAATTTTGTGCTTTTTAAAGTTGTCTCGTGTCTCTTTGATTAGAAATGAACAAAAATGATTTGAGCTCGTTCATAAAAAATCTGTTTTAATATGGGCAAACACGTGTTTTTGTGTTATGTGGCAAGGGGGGGGGGGGGGGGGTTTCAGCGAGGTCTGCAGCAGGAGACAGAGGTGGGAAATGGTCCAGTGCACATTATGAAAACCTTTGTCTTGTGCCAGTGATTGGTGAGGAGACAGTAAAACCAACATATAAAGTCACAAGTGGATTAGTATGGAAGTAGGGAGAGGGAAGGCTCATGTTATGTTTCAGGTTTGTGTTCAAGTAAATGCATTTGCTAATATTTCACTGTAAGTACACATAAGCATATATCGATGTATACACTTAGTTTATCTTAACTATACACGCTCGGTTTCTCTGTCTTGTAGGTGCAGATGTTGGGCCACTTAAATGGAGGTTATCCTGTCAGTTCGTATCTGGATCCATTGAGTGAGCGCTAAAGGTCAGCCAGGTGCCTTGAGTTAAAATATATATATTTTTTAAACAATTTTGGTCCTAGACAGTGTGACCTTACATAACATTTAATCAGATTTTTTCTATTCATTGTCAAAAAGCAGGCAAACAAAATGTCCTACCTAGCATTAGTAATGAAGTCAGGGGGATCTTACTGACTCAACCTCAGCTCCGCCCACAAAATCCTTTAAACGAAGGATATATGGATTATGTGCACTGAAAATACCTTGCAATAACTTTACTGCTAGATTTAGTTATGCTGTGATCATGTGTCTCCATTTTCATTGAGCTTGCCTATATTGGCTGGTTGATTCTTGTCACATGAACTGCGGTGCGCTCGCGCCTCTCTGAAAAGTTGAGATATTTTCATCTGAAAATCATGAAAAAAAAACACGACTCCTCCAGTATTAATGAAAAGCAACCTCTTTAAATATAAGTGTTTGCTGTTACCTGTTTCTCTGCAGTGATTTCGATGAATTTAAATGTACTACAGAAAGTACTAGATTATAAATCCAATTCAACTATTCAGTCAAACTACCAATTTCCCTGGGGCCGAAATAACTAAAGGATTTGTCTTTATGCATGCTTATTCTGATTAAATCCTTAATCATTTTCAATCCTTAAAAGTACTCATCTTATCTCAAAGCCAAAGTCTGTAGCTGCAGGAATATATAAAATGGTTGTTTGTTTTTTGAATAAGTGAGCTGACAACAATCTAAAAAATTATTAATGTGGCTTACTTTAACAACTTAACACACACATCAATTATAATAGATTAAATATCATAAATTGTTTAGTAATATTATCTCAATCTTTTAAAATAATTTAACAGTTCTTTCAGTGGGACACATTAAAAATGATTAACAATCCAACATCAAATGTCTCTTTAATGTACATATTATTTTTCATTAACTTAACTTAAATAATACAAGTATATTTAATTAACAAACTATATTTTTATATTCACTTTTATTGAATTCTAATATAAATATTTGAGCTACTCAGATTTACTTAATTTTTACATAGATTTACACAATTTAAACAGTAAATTTCATTGATGTCACAGTTTTAAAATGTACTCAATTATTTTTGTTTCACGTGAATTTACAGTAAATTTGAGTGAAGAAGATAACTCATCTAACACCGTGTCTACACCGGATGCGACACAACAAAAGACATTAAAAACGCATTAGATCACATTACAACTTTACATTTTGTTCACACCGGATGCTGACAATTCATTTTTTTTAACATTTTTTTTATTTATTAAAATCTTCGCGTTTATTAGTAAAATAATAATCAAAGCATCCACCATCACTGAGCAGCGTGTGAGCGGAATTCGGACAGAGCTCCCGGCGGCCCGCGCATTGACAGCTCCCATGAATTGTCGAGCTGTAGCTCGGGGCCTCACGGCTTTAAACAGCCTCTTCTTACAGAAATAATCTACCTTCTCCCCGGGGACCCACCTCAGCAGATCCTGCTAAATAGTGCGGGGCCGTGCGCGCCATTCAGAATGTGCTCTTTAAAAACCAGTTCATGGAATCGAGAAAATCTCTTTGTCTGAGATGATGAACCTCTGTCAGGGATGTTACTTTTCCGGGGTGCTCTATATAGCAAACCGCTTCTGACATATTTAAAGTCTTAAAACACGTGATGGTTACATCAGGGATGCGGTGTGCGCGAGAGAGCCCTCCGACACATTAAAGTACGAAAACTTTTAATTCATCTTGCTGGGCTTTTATGGTGCCTGCTAGCGGTTGCCTGTCATGCGTTTTCTCCCGGTAATTTGTTATGCCATTAAAGTCCTGTTTAATAACGCTTAATACTGTCTCTCTGTCTGAGCTGACATGAAAGGCTGTCCTGTAGTGAGCTTTATAGGTAGCTTAACATCAATTAAGCTTGTCAGGGTGTTGTTTGAGTACACTAACTGGATAAATCGGATGAATCCGTCAAAAGTTTAGCTGCTCCTTGGAATCAATCATCTGAAGTCTTACAGGCTTAATGGGTGTAAGCGTTGCTTAGATACAGAGCTATGTATATTCCCTCCGCTTGATGCTAATATTCTCTCAGCTTGATGTTGATAACAATAATAACTTCACGCTTTTCTATTGCAGTCTTTGCTATTTTAAGTGCTATTCCGTACAGCATAAATGAAAAAAGTATTCTGTAGATCTGCATGAGAGGTTGGGCTCTTCAGTCTTCACGAACAAGTTATGAATGTACGCTGTATGGACATTGAGATAAATGGGTTTAGTTTTTGAATCTGTGCTTTAAGATGTTTTTTTAAATATCTGTTTATAAAAATTGTTTACAAACAACCTAATGGTTTACAGACGATTTGCTCTTTTACAGACGATTCCAATGCACATTTTATATTGTGGTCATATCTGCTCCAGCTTGTGTCGTAATGTTTTTTCAAGCGTTATCCCTGCCTCTGACATTTCCCATCACACGTTTATGCTGAGCACTCTGGAAAATAAAAGTTCTTGCAGTTGTATTCTTTCAAGTTGTTCTCATCTGGGAGGGAAACAGCTTGTGAAATCTGCTGATATTCATCATCAATATGGTTTCACACATGGGGGGCATGGAGACGTCTGTGAAGGCATTTGATTTATCCATAAAAGAAGATTTGATGGATGTTTTTGTGTTATATTGTGGAGAAACTTTGCGATGTGCATTTTCATGTGATGTTTGTTTATTCGGTGCTGGTAAAGTTGCAAAGTTTCAAAGATCTTTAAAGTCTTGTCTTTGAGAGTGCTATAATACCATAGCTAAACAATAAAAAAACAAAGATTGGTTTAGGTATAACTTTATAATGAGTCTTTTATGAGAAAAAAAGTTTTAATTGTCAAGAATGAAGCTGTGGCCAAGGGTGGTGGTGGGCTAGCAGGGCTTAAAATTTAATATTGAAATATCTATGAAATTCAGCAGCACAGATTTTTATCTATTAAAAAAAAAAGTCAGTAACCTTGGAATATATTTTATTGTTTTCTGTGTACATGGATCTCTCTGGTATTGTACCTTAACAACTCAAAGAGATGCGTCAGTCATCCAACACTTCTATGGTGTTTTTTATTTATTATTTTAAATAAGTTTTATTTAATATTCATAATGAAACTTAACAGTGCCCAAGATATTTAAAATTAAACCTTAATATTCATTGTATTTTTTTTTATATATCTGCTGCTGTCTATGGCAGAAAGACACTGAGCTCATTTTGTGACATGGTGGTGGAATTGTTTTTTATATATATATGTTTTCCCCTCAAAACTTTTGGGTTCTCCGAGAAACATTTCGTTCCCTCGCAAAACTTTTGCGTTATCTCGCAAAACATTCTGTCAGTTGGGACACAAAAGTCCTGTTTTCCCGCTCCTTACATTAACAATGAAGCGATTCATAGTAGATTCCCAGACCAAAATTGTGTGTGCTAAACGTTGTAATAACACATAATTCCTTAGACAATCCTCAACTAAGTCTTGCTCAAAAGGATCTTATTATCTTATATTATAATATAAATTGATCTCTTTATGAGCAGGGGACATGAACAAGTCCAAAGGGAGCGTCTGCAGAGTGACAGCAAACCTGAAAAGCGTTACATTGTTACACACTGTAGCGTCACCAAATTCAGTTTAAACAACAACGATCTCCTGTTGAATTGAAACAGAATTTCGTTACACTACTGTATGTTACATTAAAGTTGATTACTTTTTTGTATAGTATCCTTTGCTTTTTGGGTGTTGAACTTTGCAGACGATCCCTTAGGTCCCTTGTAGCTCATTGTTTACATTACATGGAATGCGGTGTCATTGTGTTAAAACAATTTTAGTTTCCAAGTCTTGTGGCAGAATCATGACAGACACATGTGGAAAGAAAAATGTAATATTGAGCCTGTTGTGTTAAAACATACAGTGCAGTATACTACAACATATGTATAAATAGCATAATAAAAATATATGTAGCTTTATACTGTACAGTAGAATTTGATTAAAAAGTATGAGACCAAACAAAAAATGATAAAACAATTGATTTCGCTGCAGATAGTAAACTGTTTCAGGATTTGAACATAAACCCATTTGTGGGATTGGCTTGTTAACTATTAAGAGCTGGAGAGTGTCTGCTCTCCGTGTTGTATCATGCAGATTGTTATGCTGATAATATAATTTGCATTTAAAAATGTACATACGATTATTACTTATGGGCTAAGACCAGCTACATTGGTTATGCTAAACATGGCATCATGCAGCACTTAAGAGCGATGTACTTTTGTCCTAGGTAAAGACATGAACTCAAAGGTTTAAAATAGAAAAATTCTTGCTCAAACATAAATGAAAATCAGAGTCTTCTGAAGATGGCTGAAGGTTGGATTGAATACAAAGCAAGCGTTTTCTCTCTTCCAATTTTTCTATAGCGGCTCATATACATCTTGAATCAAATTCCTTAGATGGCTTCATTTTATTTCTGTTTGTGTGCACAGTGGCTTTAACACGACTTGATCTCTCCCTTCTCCCCTGCATTCTGAGAGGCAGATATCGAGTTGACTAAAGCTGTGAAGTGACAGTGTAAATGTTGTTGACATGAAAATATTGCCAGAATAATTTTAACATTTCTTAACATAGCTCAACATCAAAAGATTTCACAGATTTAAAACTCTAATGATGCTTTGCACAAGCTCAAACTGTATGTTATGCTTCAATTATATTTGTGACCCTAAAACACAAAACCAGTCTTAAGTAGAACCATCACATTTGTAGTAATAGCCAACAAAACATTAATGGGTCGAAATCATACATTTTTCTTTTATGCCAAAAACCATTGGGATATTATGTAAAGATCATGTTTCATGAATGTATCTTGCACATTTCCTACAGTAAATGCAGCAAAACCGTGAACAAAAATGGCTGAATTGGAATTTATGCTTTTGGGTTCATCTACACTTCACAACGTCATTACAGCGTTAAACCCAACAGAGAGCATTAATACAAACCTGTTTCTTCTTAGCAACGGCCTGCTACATAGCCTCTGATTGACAACTTCATAGGCGATTTTCTCAATTTTTCCATTCGTTTTTTTGCCGTATGTCTTTTTACTATATGTCTCATGTATGTTTGAAGTCAACACAATGTCACTGAATTTCACTCACATTTCTGCCTGGCTAAATAATTCACCAGCATCAAACAAGGTTTTCTTGAGCTCTGTATCTGAGGAACAATGTCAATGTTGAAAACTCGCCTGTAACACGTGTCTTTCAATATATCTCTTCCAATGTTTGGAGAAGAGTTTCTTTGTCACAGGGTTTGCCACCAAACACTTTCTTTCTCCGTGAGGAGAGGAACTTCTCAACCGGATTCAGAAATATAAAGCATGAGTGATTTTCAAACCACTCACCCAGCAGCAAAAAGCAAATCTTTTTTTCAATCGTTCCCTCTCCTCGTGTGGAATGTGAATAACAGAAACACATTTTGAAAGAGCTACGACTTGCTGAGGCAGTATCAAGTCAGGGGCACATAAAACATTTCTTGAAGAAAAAGTACAGTTGGAGTCTTGCTGTATTTGTGTGGGCTCAAGTAAAGCAGAGCCAGGATGGTGATGTTAGATCCTTCTTGGATGACACTGACTCTGGAATACTCAATACTGAACAGGAGGATATTTGCTAAAGAGATTTGGAGGCTTAACAAATTTAGGTGACGTATAACCCAAAGCTACCTGGGATTTTCTATGGGTTGGGAAGGATGTATTGTTGTTGTTGTATTATTTAGCACATAAAGTCTAAGGTCATCATTAGTGCAAAAATATTTTTTTTTTCTGAATCAATGGTCATAGCTTTACTTAAAAGGATAGTACACCCATAAAGAAAAACAATGGGTCATCATTTACTCACCCTATAGAAACGTCTTTATTCTGTTAAACACAAAGAATGTCATTTGTAAGAATGTCACCAATTTTCAGTTCTGAGACATCATCCATTACCATTGCAGAAAAATATATTGTATATTTGTTGCTCTGTTGAACACAAGCTGAGATATTTTGAAGAATTTATGACGCAAACAGTTCTCGGGCACCTTTGACTACCACCTATTGTATTCTTACAATTGCAGTCAATGATGTCACAGAAATGAAAATAGCTAATATTCTTCCAAATATCTTTCACTGTGCAAAGTAATATATACAGTTATGAAATGACATGAGGCTGGGTGAATGATGACATCATTTTCATTTTTGGATGAACTATCCCTTTAACCCAAACAAAGAAATTGTGACATCAAGCCGACCTGCAGCCACATGAGAACCTCTTCTGTGAAAGCACTCTTAATTGATTCATCACAGCTTTATCTTTTTTTTTTCGCTTTAATGATGGTCGGCAGTATGGTGATATATAATTGGCATGTATCTGTTAAATGTGCAGATGCTATGGTTGGTAGTCTAATGGGATGTACTGATCGCTCTCAATATGTTTCTCGCGGTGTCACTTGCTGACTTAAACTCGGCAGAACTATCAGCCTAAAAAAAGATAAAGAAAAACAAAAGACAATCTGCTCCGGCTTTAATCACATCGTCACGCGCCGAGTTTGTTCTATTTAAATACAACATACAAAAATCTGCTTTCCCATCGCACACTGTCAGGCTGATGTTATCTCTCTTATAACGTTTCAACTGTAATTCTCCATTATCTTTTCTTTTACAAAGTCCACAGACCATCTAGTGAGGCATTAAAAGCACAATGCAGTTGTCAAACAAAGAGTATTGTCTCATTCATGCTTATCACACAAACATCTGAAGGAGTAAAGTGTTATCTTCTTAACCATGATTAATGGATCCTCAGATTGGATTTAGCTAATAATAACATCAATAAACGAATCGTCTGACTGCAGTACGTCATGATTAGTGGAGCTGTGTACTTTGAAGATCTTGCTAGCGGGATGTGTGGGGGTCAGAGGTTAAAACCGTTTTGACCTTCCCTGGAGACGCACTAAAAATACGGCTCATCATTTCAGAGCTCCAGATGTGACAAGACAAGCTTGGAGTGACTGTCACATCCGCACGGCCTGGAGATTATGTGTCATATGTGCACTGTGTCACGATTCAGTCATTTGGACTTTTACTTTGTTTTCCTGAGTTCCTGTTTCCCTATGTCATTTTGCAGTTCTTTGTAGTTTCTTTGATTATTGGTTCAATGTTAATTATGGTCAGGTATTCCTTGTTTGCCTGCTTGTTCTCCCATGTGTGTATATATCCCTAGTGTTTAATTTGTCATTTGTCAGTCGTTGTTTCGGCATCCCTGTTGTTTTTTTGTATTTTCTTGGATTACTCTAGTTTCTTTGTTGTTTTTAGGTTATAGTTAATCTCATGTCAATAAATCATGTGGATCCGCTTCCCTGCTCAGTTCTTCAATGTGACACGCTGTGGGTCTCTGTCACTCATGTTTCTGAAAGGAGAATGGAAGTCAAGATGCCCCATGCGTTAATAGAATGGCAACTATGACTTGCGTGACGGTTGGATTGTGTTGTGTGCTGATATTTCTGCAACAAGCTTGTTTTGAATTTCCCAGTTCATTATTCGAGGTGATTTTATTCCCAATTAGTCCAAACATGGTGTACCGTAAGAACAACAGAACAAGAACACGATAATGTCTGTAACCAAACATATATCATCCCCCATTAACCACTGTAGAATTTAGTTTCCCTACTTTGTCTAATTAAAGGGGTTGAGATCTGTTTGGTTACTGACATTCTTCCAAATATCTTCCTTTGAGTTTAGCAGAACAAAGAAATGTATACAGGTTTAGAACAAACTGAGGGTGAGAAAAACTATGGGGGTGAACTATCCCTTTAAGTGATGATAATGTTAAGAACTGGCCGTATATCCAGATGTGCGGCACAGCCCAGCACACTTTCTGTGTTATGTATTTCATACTGTCAGTGCAGAAGGAGAAATTTCACCACACAAATTGCTCAGCACTCATTCACTTGACACATTTGCACTAATACCTCATTTGCTTAATTCCTTTAATGAATTGAAACAACCTGGACCCACATGTATAAAACCACACAAAGTATAATTTTACCCTCCAGTGTGTCACAATTCTAAGAATGAGGTAATTTTACTCTTATTATTACAGATAAGAATAAGAATGATTCAGAAAGGTTCATAAGTGTTTAAACTAGCTTTCAGCCTCTAAATTATTTAAGAGAGCTGAGGAGGTCTCTAACCTAGTTAAGAGTCACAAGATTGCATTACAGAGGCAGATACCATAGACTTCAAAACAAAGAAACAGTGTGTTGGAATGAAATAACAACAGGGAGTTCATAAAATCATATAAAATCAAAAAATGTTAAACATTTTTTTAAGGATCTACAGCTTTGGTCTTCTCATTATATACACCTGTAAGTGCAATATAGAAGGATGGGATTCAGCAGCTTCATTATTTAAATGAACTGTTTAAAATTAAATTAGAAGTGTGTAAAACCAAGCAAAAAAGGATATACATTTGTTTACAAGTTTTGTATCTCTGTTGCCATCTCTATTTGAAAAATACAATTGCAGGTTACTTTATGTATTTATCATCATATGGGTTAAAGTCAACCCATGTTTAATTTCCCACAAAATCGTACAGCCCAAATTATCAATCACTTTTATAACCTTTCCGTTTAAATTCAGTCGTTTTTATCACTGATGATTATGTACTTGCCCAATAACTACATTTTGGTTATTTTACCCAAATAAGTTATGGATTGCAGCTGTTTATATGAAACAATAAATATATTGAATTAATAAAATATTTGTAATGTCTAAATTCAGTCCTGAATAAATGGTGAAATGCTGTTGTGACTTCAGCCTCGCAAGGGCGGCCATTTTGTGTTTAAATCATTGTAGTCCCTAATTTAAAACACTTGACTCAGAATTTAAGAATCCGTCTTAAAGGGGGGATTTAACGCTGTTTCATTTATTCTGACTTCTTTGCAATGTGAAATGTGTTGTCTTCTCATGCTAAACATGGTCAACTTGTCCAAATAAATTGTATTTCTGAGCTCGACACACTCCTCCGAGGTTCGTGTAGGTTTCTGATTTTTTTTTATAATATGGAAAGCGTAACGTAAAAACTTTTCTATAAGTCCCTTAATGGGCAATTCTCCTGGAAAAGCATGCTCACAGCAAGGCGAAAGAAATAGCCCGTCTATGCATCAACCGAAGAGCGATAGGAAGACATGCTTTACTTACCATCAAGATTGGCTGTGCTGCGTCAAGATTGGCTGCGCTGTTGGTCTGCAGCTGCAGCTAATTACTCTTGCGATAGTGTGTTTGTTTGTTCATGGCATTTCAGTCATTAATGTTATATAAACAGTGGACATAACTTATATAAACGTGATCAAACTAAAAACTCTACGAAGATACTAAGTATGCAATACTACTTTAAAGATCTCAATATTAATTAGAGATTGGAAGAAACTGCATGTTCAAGCACACCTTAAAACTAATGAAAGTTGTTTTTAGCTTCTGTAAAAAGGTCTCCTCCTCTTGGATAAGTTTTTATTTTTATTTTTAAAAGAAGCTTTTTAAGCTGTAAATGTCTTAAGCCAAACATGTGTTGTGTATTTCAAATGTTTGTGGAGACTATGGGTGGTTTGTGAGATTTTCATATTTTTTAAATAATCTTCATGTTATAGAGTTCAGAAGCCAGTTGTAATCAGTCGCATGAGCAACTAGTGTATGGCTGCACGTATTCTCTAATGCTGCGTGGATTAGGCCATGTTAGATGTAGGGAGGGATTACAGATGGACGTGGAGCTCATCTTTGTGAGGTCAGAAAACTGTGCCAGATGTTGAATAAATCCTCCTACAAATTCCAAAGCACCTTCCCAGCCTCAAAGAGTGTGATGTGCTAGGTCTTGGGTTTTGTTCGATTTATATTGACGTACAAAGAGAATCCATTTTGAGATGGATTAAGTGCTATAACATTTTCTTACAGGAATATTTCAGGTTAAAACAAGTTTATAATTCATTGATGCATCTTTGTTTTTTTTTTAAATGAACCAAAAATGTTTATACAGAAAGGTAGTATCTCAAAAGTGTCTAGACTGTGGCCTATGGTTAGAATAACAGCCATGCTGTTACATGTCTATTACACACATGGTTTTGTGGTTTTAGGAGCATTTTCAGAGCATCTGTTGTCCAGTCAAATGTGAGGACTGGATGTATTGTTATAAACTTCTAATATGTCTGCATATTGAAATACGTATTTTAAAGGTATATCAGTGTTTTGCACCACAGATGTTGATAAAACTTAAATTGTATTGTAATGTAAGATTAATTTAAACCAGTCAGTTTTTCCATCTGCTCTCTTTTATACATAATCCTCATCTGCAGCGTTACTCATTTGATCATTTGTAT
This sequence comes from Triplophysa dalaica, assembly GCF_015846415.1. Lineage (NCBI taxonomy): Eukaryota > Metazoa > Chordata > Actinopteri > Cypriniformes > Nemacheilidae > Triplophysa > Triplophysa dalaica. The sequence goes on along the minus strand of NC_079548.1, from coordinate 21,341,059 downwards.
TCACTGCGAGCTGCACCAACATTAAAATATTTTCATCGTCAAGTTTTATTGGATCTTAGAATTCAAGCAGTGAAATTTTATTCCATTGTTGGAAAGACTTTATTGCTTCCTAGTGCAGCTCAACTCAATTAACGTTCTTTAACAGGATAGGTTATTGCAGGACAGACGTGCCACTTATTATTTGCTTATTCACCACCAATGAAATTGAAGTCCTTTGATCTGAACTAATAGGCATAAAGCTTCATATTTCCCTTCTGCTCTTGCTTTCTCTGTTTGTGCAGGTTTGGCTAGGCTTGTGAATCCCTTAAAAGAGCTGTGTGTAATAATTTAACTGTAAATCGAAAAAATACCTTAATATGTTCGTAGACATTTAGGAAACATGCTTAGTTCGTATAGTATATTGTTTGTCCAAAAAATAATACTATAGCCAGTTATTCCACTCTGAAATGTGCTTTCCGTGCCGGAATGTCTGTTTTAGTTTTGGTCCGTGTGACCCTGCCAACTGACGATTTACCCTCTAGTGTATTTCTACAACTCGATTGCCAATTGGTGACATTCATAGCATATTGCAGCAAACAAACGATCTGTGTCAGAAATAGCAGATTCCACCATTTCCGGTACAATTACCTTGCAAACTTGAAAAGAATTACTATTATTTTAAAACTTACGAGGTTGTATACTTAACGTATACAATTTTTAGAGAAACCTACAGTGTAAGAAAATATGCTTTCCATTACACTCCTGTAAGTGTCTGGCAACACGGGTGGGTAAAAACCCTTGCCAATATTTTGAATTTGGACTGCGATACCAAGCTCAACCGCTAGATGTCGATGTTACATTTGGCTCCTTTAAAATATTTCCTTTATAAATTTTATTGCACTGATGTGTAAAGATGCTCTAGGTTTTCATCAGTGTTAAAATAATACACAATAAATGTTTTACCTTAAAGGTACAATAAGCCAACTGATCACCTTCCTGGGACAAGGTGGTCCCATGCTCCCTGCTATAGTTCAAAGGCAGAAGACATTAATGGTAAGGGTTACCAATTCTTAATAGTGATGTCGTTCAAACATCGATAATCTATACAGGGGTGCAGGGAGCTGTCCTTTTTTTCAACAAAGAAGAATCCTGCAACCCCAGGGGATGATGAATGCCGAATGAGACCAGACAGAAGAGACTCCTGAATGTACTTATCCATTGCCTCTCTTTCAGGACCAGACAGGGAGTATAACCGACCCTTAGGCGGAGAAGTGCCAGGGATCAGATCAGTGGTGCAGTCACAGGAGAGATGTGTAAGTAGGTAGCCCGGGACTTGCTGAACGCCACACTGAGATCAAGGTATTACACCGGGACACTGGTCAAGTCAGCGGTGGCACCTGCGGATCACAAGACATTAGAAGAGGCAGTACCAAGACAAGACAAATGACAAAACTTACTCCAGGATAATAGGAAACCATTAGTCCACTCCATATGAGGATTGTGTTTAACGAACCATGGATACCCCAGCACAATCTGGTTGTCGGGGGTATCGAGGACGCAAAACAAAATGCATCTACAGGCTGTAGAGGCGTCGATAAAGTTTCTCTCTGCCCCTGAGTCTAGGAGGGCCTGGCCGGTCTGGGAGGATCCCCGGAAACAGACCTTGAAGGGCAGAAGAGCGCGGAGGGAGATGTTGAAGGGGTAATAGCGGCCACCAGAACTCTCCAACTCACTGTTGGGCCTTGGTCCTTTAATGGGCAACGGAGGGCAAAGTGTCCCGACTTGCCACAGTAGAGGCAGAGCCCTTTGAATAGGCGTTGTTGCTTGTCCTGGGGGATTAGGCAGAGGTGTCCGAGTTGCATGGGTTCGGCGAGTGGGGGGATGGAGGAAGTGCCCGTAGGTGCGGGGGTTGGATAGACGTTGCTCTTGCCGATGTATCATGAGACTTTCCACTCGCACTGAGAGCTTAATGAGAGCCTCCAGATCGCTGGGAAGGTAAAGGGGTGCTATTTCATCGGCAATGCTAGGGTTAAGGCCGGAGAGAAAGCGAGCACGAAGGGCACTGGTATTCCCGCCGCATGAAGCAGCGAGAGTCTTGAGACGGATGGCATACTCCATTACGGAATCCCCCTTCTGAGCGAGTCAAGCTAATTGAGTGGGCGCTTCATCGACCTGGGCCGTTCGGTCAAACGTACTGATCATCTCCTTATGAAAACTTTCAAACAAGATGCAGTAGAGAGCCTAGGTTTCCCAAACTGCGACTGCCTAGTGTGACGGGGGTAAGAGACACGACACTCACACAGCGCTGATTCGAGCAACCCCAGTGGGGAATTTATTATAAAGTAAACAATACTTAATATATAATGACGAAATCCGGGGTGCTCGTAAGCTGCCATCTGCCGATCCATTCTCATCCTCCGTGCTTCCTTCATATAGTCTCTTCCTCGCTCGCTCTCACTCGGGGGTAGAGAAGACCCCGTGTTAGGCATTTGGAGCCAGAACCCAGAGTGTTGGGAACCCGCAGCTTATATGCCCACCTGCCTGGCCGTTTCCCAGGCGACGCTGATCCTTGACCTGCGCCTCGCCACATTAGTTACGAGCTGACCCAGAGAGAAGAGTGATGACGTACGGCACTTTAGAAGATTTGGAGGTAGAGTGTCGGGGTCAGAGAGAGAACACAACAGAATATTGGGAAAGGCTTGACAGGAGTTAGGATTTTTACCGTACAAAGGCATGTGGTTCAAGATCAAGAATGGCGGGAGTACGCTGAAATTCCTCCAGACGAGTCATGAGCTCCGCCATTTGAGTCTATAGAGCTCCTATCTCCTGGGCAGTGGTGTTATGCCAGGTGGCTTTCCACTCTAGTAATATTCCCTGCTGAACTAGGGCTGTGCAAAGAGTGTCGGCCCCTTCCTACTCCATGTTGCTCCATGGATTTATTTCGACACTTTGCACAATATCACAGTGGATTATTAGAAATGAGGAAAAAAGCTGCCTATTGTCTCAAAACAGGGCACACACTCTGCAGAGTAAGAACCGGGCTACAGTCAGTATGAATATGGCTCTCAGGTTTGAGCGTTCGGCCACTAAGATTGGGAGGAAAGGTGACAGTATCTTTGAGAATCCACAGAAATAAGAAAAGCACAAGAAACAATTTTTTTAGTTTCGAGTTTCTAATCCCAGACTTACTTTTAAACATTAGAATGGTCTTTTCTGGTTTGTTCCTTTTTCAAAACTGCATCATGGCATTTGTAGCTGTATCAATACAGAAGCATCCGTATTGATACACATATCAGCAAGAATGCATTAGGATATAGAGTATTGCTTTTTTGAGCACAGCCCTATTTAAAGCATTGTTCCATGAGCCCCTTTTATACTTTGAGCTCCTGCCCCTTTAAAGGTCTCTGCACGGCCCTGGTGCTCTTTAATCAGAACATTGACCCTGAGCACTTCATCACCCTTTATGACCTGTAATCTGCGCTTATTAGACAAGGTGCCTGTGCTATTAAAAGTGTAAAATGAGTCCTAATGGCTGAGCTGATGGCAGGCTCCGCCTCCTCAATGCCACGTTTACGAGCAGCGCTGTATTAAAACCCTGATTCATATTGCCATGCATCACCGCCCCCAAAATGTTCCTAATGTAATTCCTTAACTGAGCGAGTGAATACACAGGCAGGTGTATAGTCCAAGCATGCAAAGTTCCATGTGCAACCTTGGCTTTTATAGAACTTCAACCATCAGATTTCCAAAAGTCTTTAATCTCTTGATATGTATTTTTAGCCAGTGAGAACAGGTTATGGGAGAGTAATATTTCTGGCCCTGAAGGGACGCAGATGTAGATGTCGTTAGAGTTGAAGGTCCACTGGTGAAAAGAGAGGAAATTTGATTTGTTACCTTACTCTTTTCTTCAGATATTAGACCCGTAAGGAAGGATAGATTTAGTTTTAAAGGCTCTGGCAAATCTTTGATCATCTTTTTGCTTAGCCACATATAACTTTCTCTCAATGTTATTGAAGAATTAAAATAAATAAATCTCATCATTGTTCTCGATGCCCAAACAGTGCCAAAGTGTTGGTCCTCTTAACTCAGTGACCTCTTCCCCTCTCAACTGCGACGCCTGAATATCGCGCCTAGTTTGTCTATTCCCTGTGTTCGCACCTCCCCTGAATTCACATTTCTCCTGGGACGCTCCCTAATGAGCAACTCAGCTTGGGGCTTTGCTCTTATAGTCATGTGACTGATCTGATCTCACAAATGTATGAAAAGTATTCATGCAATATTCATATTCACAGAAGCACAAAGCGAGAGATTATAGTGGGGTCTGCATGGGGGTCTCCAATCTTTAAGCGCCAGCTCGATGTCACACAGAGGTGAGGTGCATTGAAACGGCACGCTTCTTTTAAGATGCCATTAATAGATGCAAGCACTTCAAACACAGCTGCTAGGCTTTACAACTGTTTGACGACTGAAGAAAAAGGAGAAATGTTTTAGTTTAGCTAGTACGTTTTTGTGAAGATTTTGATATTGGAATTGATGCATTTGACTTAAAATCAATGTCTGTGTAGTAGGTTTGGTGGGAATCTCTTTTAGGAGCATTCAAATCAAATCCCAATTTTGGTCAACCAAATTGTTTAATTCACAGCAATGTATGCGTGTTCTGGTTTCAATGCAATCTTAGCGATTATAGCACATCAGTGTCATATATTCCAAGGGGATCTCGGGTAGATTTCGCTGCAGCATAGGACATCTATTTTTAGAACATCAGAAGCTCTGGGGATAGCAGGAGGACATGCAATAGATCATGCACGGATTTAGAAAACTGAAGCATGAAGTTCATATATAATTAAGAAACAACTTCCTTTTTTTCTGAATTTACTATATACAGGTGTGTTAAATATAAATGGGTTATTTTTGTTCTGCAGTGACATTCAACCACTGACAACAAGGGCTAAAAGTAATAGTAATGGGTAATAGTCTATTTATATTTCTGTTACAAAATAGCCTAGCATTTTAATATTCAATGTTTTATGAAAATAAAGAATGAATAATAATAGTAAAAACATAACTTTTCATTAAATTTGTTTCTTGAATTTTATATTGGGTGTAGAAGCACAATACACATGTTCATCTGCCATACTGAAAACGCTGGCCCATCTTGCACCAGAAGCAGGACTTAGTGGTAATGACTGTAAATGATTATATTTATTAAAATTATTAAAGGATGGTAACTTAATTGTATAAAAAAGCCACACACCTACCCCTAACCTTACTCTAAACCAGGGGTAGCCTGTTCAATTAAAGTTTCAAGAAAAGTGGTCTATTTTAATATTTTTCATTGACAACATACAAACACCAAACTGTGACAATAAAAATGCATTCATCATTTTACTAACAAGTAGCCGCATGCCATTTATACCAGAACTGATTCTAAATAATCTTTCCGATTAAAACAGTGTTCATTATGAAATGCTCTTAACATGCTGATAATTAATGGTATCAGTATTATTAATATCATTAATGCTAAATGTAGATACAAGACGTTATGGTTTATAAAGCAGTCACAAACCTGGTACAGCAAACCGTAAACTTACTGACCGATAAAAATACTTTTTTGCTGCTGAATTTTCGTTCACTGCAGTGTTACAATCAAAGTGTTATTTACCTGCTCTTGGTGTCTGTAAGTCTTTATATGTCTCTATATATGAAGAAGCGCTCGCGGAGCTGAAAGCGTTCAAATGAAGGGAGTTTGTTTTAATTGTTCAATTGACTGACTTTTCACTGTCCTAAACTTTAATTAAACACTTGTTTAATTTTTTGGAAAATAAATACATTTACGATCTGATATGTGATGGAAAGATGAAAAGAGCAGATCTCAGGGAGTCGAACACCGATCTGCCGTGTCAGAACAACGTGTTTTACTCCACACACCACTGAGGTCTTATACAAGTGGGCAGATCTAGTATAAGAACTTATGCAGGCTTTTTGGACCGACTGTAAATAGACGCTCTGTAAAAATTAAGCAATAATTTAAAGAGGAACATTTCAAAAAGTGAGGGGGACATGTCTCCTCCGCACCCCCCCCCCCACCCCCACTGCAATTGCACTCCTAAGTGAAAATACTGCACCCAAATTCCAAGTGAAGATTGTGACAAGCAAGGCGAGACGAGAGCCGTGAGGGAATGACGCGGGGCCGGTGAGTTGAGTGATAATGAGTGTCAGCACCGGCTCAGTATCTCTCACCAGCGACATCGGAAGCATAGAAGGACGAGCGGCAGATTGTACGACGATAGAGGACCGGGTCATGACATGTTTAAGTTTGTTTTTATGTTCTTGGAGTCAGCAGTCGACCGTGAGGTGGCTGCCGGCCTTTTACTTCCGCGTTATTGTTTGTTTATTTTGATTAAAGTTTGTTAAATGTTTGCCAGTTCCCGCCTCCTTCGTTCCCTACTCTGAACTTTGCTACAAAGATATATAGATATCTTTTTTTGCATTCATTAAAAAAAAAGGAATGGCTCTCCTGCGAGAGCCTGCAGAATGACTGACCATCCCAGCTCCATCTCAGGCAATTCCATCACCACCCAAGAGTAAGGCGACAATCCCAGCTCAGGAAATTCCATCCCCAACCCAGAGAAAAGATGGACTACTTGTCACATTAATGCTAATGTTACAATACATTGTATTTAATGCTAAACTTACATCACATGTCAGCAGTTTGAAGTTATAGCTGCATTCAGTGGCCCTGATTGGATGTTGCTAAGTGGGTGTTTGTGGGAAGTGGGGGAGCTTGTTGGTTTCGGGGATTTCATTTGTTGGGGCTGTGTGGCTCTGGTTTGGTCTTGTTTTGTGTTCGTCTTGTTATACCTGTTACTTTTCCCTATCTTTTGCACTAAATCAATCTTAGGTGTTGATCTGCCCTGCTGTTTAATTCTAAGTTTCTCCTCGTAAGGAAGACTTTCTAATGGCTTTGCCAAAATCAGGTCGACAATATTAGCACTGTCTGCCATCGTGTTTAGTTTGCTAGCTGGCTAGTTCAGACTATATGAATTAATGAACAAACGATCTAATATATATATATATATTTAAGTCAACGGGAGGAAATGTGGGAATTATGTTAAATTGAAACAATGAATGTGGTGTGAAATTGTGTGAAATATACGATGAAGGTTGCAGCAGTTTGTCTTTCGACTACACATGCAAAATCCGCGATGGGACCGAGTTGGAAATGGAGACACAGAGTGATACGCGTCATAATCTGAAGACCACGCCCACGCCCACACCAACCGTCTCTTTGCATTGCGAGAAGCTGCCGCCTCCTTGTCATTTATGATTTATAACAAAAAAAAATGTCTAAAAGCTGATATGTGACAATGTGTATAGCAAACAAGCTAAAAAAAAACAAGAAATATGTTTTTATAAGCTGTAGACCCCAAAAAACGAGCGTTTTAGACATAAAAGTGGATTAAAAAGAGATGACAGACCCTCCAATCATGATGCAGACGCTCGGAGTCTGGGCCAGCCCACTCCTCCATTCATCCCAGAGACGCTGAGCGTCCGTGGGCGGGACATAATCGCAGCATTATCCAATGACCATCTTGTTTCTAAGCACTGAAAAAAATGTTTAACGCAGCCCCATTGAAGTCAATGGACGCTGGGCTTCAACAGAGTAATGCACTGTACGCTACGGGAATGAATGAGAAGGAAGTCGAGTCAGCCCACCTAAGTAGCTGATTCTGAACGAAATTGTTTTCGTTCGGGATGAACGTGTTTAACGCATTTTTAGTCAATAAAATGTTAACATAATAGTACATATATTTGACTATTCATTTTTTGACAATTATAGGGGAAGCTGAGCTTCCCTTGCAGTCTTAAAGAAATAGCGTCTGATATATACAGTTGAAAGAAAAAGTATGTGAACCCTTTGGGCGTACTTGGATATCTTCATAAATTGGTCATAAAATGTGTTCTGATCTTCATCTAAGTCACAACAATAGAGAAACACAGTCTGCTTAAACTAATACCGCACAAACATTATACGTTTTCATGTTTTTATTGAACACAACATGTAAACATTCATAGTGCAGGGTGGAAAAAGTATGTGAAACTCTAGGCTAATGACTTCTCCAAGAGCTAATTGGAGCCAGGAGTCAGCCAACCTGGGGTCCAATCAATGTGATGAGATTGGATGTGTTGATTAAAGCTGGCCTGTCCAATAAAAAACACACACCAGTTTTGAGTTTGCTGTTCTGAAGAAGCGTTGTCTGATGTGAACCATGCCTCGCACAAAAGAGCTCTCAGAAGACCTACGATCAAGAATTGTTTACTTACATAAAGCTGGAAAGGGCTACAAAAGTATATCTAAAAGCCTTGATGTCCATGTGTCCACGGTAAGACAGATTGTCAACAAATGGAGAAAGTTCAGCACTGTTGCTACACTCCCTAGGCGTGGTCGTCCTGTAAAGATGACTGCAAGAGCACAGCGCAGAATGCTCAATGAGGTGAAGAAGAATCCTAGAGTGTCAGCTAAACACTTACAGAAATCTCTGGCACATGCTAACATTTTTGTTGACAAATCTACAATAAGGAAAACATTAAACAAGAATGGACTTCATGGGAGGACACCACGGAGGAAGCCACTGCTGTCCAAAAAAAACATTGCAGCACGTTTGAAGTTTGCAAAAGAGCACCTGGATGTTCCACAGCACTACTGGCAAAACATTCTGTGGACAGATGAAACCAAAATTAAGTTGTTTGGAGAGAACACACAACGCTATGTGTGGAGAACAAAAGGCACAGCACACCAACATCAAAACCTCATCCCAACTGTGAAATATGGTGGAGGGGGCATCATGGTTTGGGGCTGCTTTGCTGCCTCAGGCCCTGGACGGATTACTGTCATCGATGGAAAAATGAATTCCAAAGTTTTTTTAAGACATTTTGCAGGAAAACTTAAGACCATCTGTCCGCCAACTGAAGCTTAACAGAGGATGGACGATGCAACAGGACAACGACCCAAAGCATAGAAGTAAATCAACAACAGAATGGCTTCAACAGAAGAAAATACGCCTTCTGGAGTGGCCCAGTCAGAGTCCTGACCTCAACCCGATTGAGATGCTGTGGCATGACCTCAAGAGAGCGATTCACACCAGACATTCCAAGAATATTGCTGAACTGAAACACTTTTGTGAAGAGGAATGGTCCAAAATTTCTCCTGACCGTTGTGCAGGTCTGATCTGCAACTATAGGAAACGTTTGGTTGAGGTTATTACTGCCAAAGGAGGGTCAACCAGTTATTAAACCCAAAGGTTCACATACTTTTTCCACCCTGCACTATGAATGTTTACATGTTATGTTCAATAAAAACATGAAAACGTATAATGTTTGTGCGGTATTAGTTTAAGCAGACTGTGTTTCTCTATTGTTGTGACTTAGATGAAGATCAGAACACATTTTATGACCAATTTATGAAGAAATCCACATCCATCTTTCAACTGTATGTACTATTTTCTATGCTTACTTTTAAGAATGTACCTTATTGTATTATTATTATTTTATTAATTAATCATCGCTGTATCATGATACCTTCAATACTTTATAAGTACGAGAGAATGTATTGGCCAGCACTGGGTCAACAGCAGATACTGGTCCTGTCAGTCCTAGTGTTCGTAGCTTGTCTATAATAAAATATTTCAATCTGACAGATCTGCGAATAAGCGAGAGCAGTGACACAACCTATGCCCTTTGATGTCAACAACTAGAAAGTTGAAAGACAAATCCAGCCTGCTGTGAGATTGAATGAGCATTAGTCTGAATGGTGACTTGCAGATGTCAACACAAAGGGACACGTCTCAGACGAGTGCCGTCCAAATAAACCATCTCATGTGTGTCACAGGATGAATTACATCTCAAACAGAGTGACACAGTCACATGCTCCATTTCCTCCTTCCGTTATTCACGACTCATCTCATCTCTACACATTTGCTGCGTGACACACCGGAGACACCAATGGTGCTCATAAGCCATAATGCTCAAGATACTTATGTCTGGAATGGATCTACAGAGGCTGTTCTGGCTCCATGCTGGACTGATGTTTGCTGCATGTACAGTTGCCCATATAATACAGAGAGGTATTACAACATGTCCTCACCAGCCATCACAGCAATACATAATGAGTGACAGTGGAGTCTGTTTTAGAAATGCTCTGATGTCACAGCTGACAGCTCCGCCAACACGGAGATCTCATTCTGTCCAGTTTCCAGAGGTCTGGGTGAGCATTCGCTTTTAGATAGAATGCATCTTTTGTTCCAACACTTTAATTTAACTGCAATTTAACGTGTCTAGTACATGCACAGGCAACTTATGACATACCAAAGACACTGAAAAAACACGTATTCATGCCATATGACCCCTTTAAGATGGACGTCTCCTGTGAGAGACTGTACAGTTTTTAAGACAATTCATAATGCAGACAAAAAGATTCAAAACTCTGTTATATCACATCATGTGGACTGCAATTCTCAACTGATGAGCTTGATGTAAAGTAGGTTTTTCTTATTAACAAAACGTAGAGATAATGCTGAAAAATGTAAAAAGGCAGCCTTTGCACTTGATCTTTAGTATAGTGTTTAGTTCATCAGATTAATGGCCAGGTGACGATATGATATGTGCACGCCGCCAGCGCAACACTTTCAGTTTGCTTTAACAAAAAATATTATTATTATATACCACATCTTTAAATAGCACAAAATCAATATCACGCAAAGACATTGAAACCCCTCCATGATTTTGTATTTGCCCAAGGGGCATTGGAAACTTGTGGATAGAAGTGAATATATTACTCATTGACAATGAAAGACTGATTATAAAAAGCTTCATTGAAGTCATCAGAATAAATAGGATATGGTCAGAGCTGTATAGCCCAATGGTTAGCGCTCTAGATACACATACAGAGAGGTTCGCTGCCGGGCCATGTCCTGATCCTACACCCTGACTATTACCCCCAAGGGAATTCACACACATTTTCCTATTTCCTACGATCTCAGTGGTATGTTTTGTTATGATTTGACTTTTCCCCAGTGATGTAAGGTTTAGGGTGTTGTTAGGGGAGCCATTTATCGTTCTTTGGCAAACCCATAAAATGCATGTTTTTCAAAATATGCCTTTGAGGCTGTGATTTCATGTGAATTAACATGTTGGTTAGCCAACTCCTAAAATGTACGATTTATTTTGATATCAGGTCATAAATGTAGATACACACGCGAGATCTGTGCATTGAAAGTCCTGCTGAGTGACACGAAAAAAAGGGGAAATTTGTGTCCTGGACATTATTCCAAATTGCCTATGCCACGAACTGCCTTGTGTGTGAGTGTGTGTTTTTATAAATACAAAATAAATATGCAGAGTACACAGAGATATATTAGAATATATAAACGGGAACTTTTATTCTTAATAAGATTAATCGCGATAAATTATTTGACAGTCCTTGCACATACAGTATGTGACCCTAGACGACATAACCAGTCATATGGGACAATTGTTCAAAATTGAGATTCTTACATAATCCGAACGCCGAATAAACAAGCTTTCTATTGATATAGGGGTTGTTAGGATGGGAAAATGTCTGGTGGAGATACAACAGATTATTCTGGTATCTGAGGGTGCCACAAAAATTTAATATTGGGAAAATTCTCTTTGAAGTTGGGAATCAGAGATGATGTAGCATGCCATCCACTTACAAAAATATTATATATAATATAATGTTTACGGTAGGAAATTAAAAAAAGATCTTCATGGAACATGATCCTTACTTAATATCCTAAAAATATTCAATAATTTTGACCCATACAATGTATTTTTGGCTTTTACTAAAAATGTGTGTCTACAAAAGACTGGTTTTGTGATCCAGGGTCACATAAAGCAATAAACAGTATCAAAAAAAGTTATGGATTGGAGTGTAACATAATGCTTTTAACATCCATCCATCCATTTTCTACCGCTTATCCGAACTACCTCGGGTCACGGGGAGCCTGCGCCTATCTCAGGAGTCATCGGGCATCAAGGCAGGATACACCCTGGATGGAGTGCCAACCCATCGCAGGGTGCTTTTAACATATAAATTGCATAATCAAATAAATAACTAGCAAAGAAATATGCTTGAAATATTAAGAAAAGCCTTTCCTCACACAATATTCATCTATGACATATGAATCACTTGTGAATAGGGTCATTTGAAGCCTCTCAGAAAAAGAATCTGGAGCTGAAGTGAATAGGTCTGGACTGACATCGTCTACCGCCTGACATTTACACCTGCACTTCAGATATCATTTAAAACTAGTTTATCAAGAGCACCTGAGATGAATGTACAACACCCTCCACACAAGATGAATAATTCATGGCATTCATTTCTTTCTCCGCCGGCATTCGAAAAGTTGTGTGAAATCTTTACAAGGGCTTCTCATTTACTGATCTACGCCTTTGAAGATCTCACTGTCCCAGCATTAGAAAGTGAAATTGAACTCTTTTTAACTAATGTCTCCTTGATATGCAGAAGAGAACAGAAAAACCTGACAGGTGTATGCCGTCCCCGAGGTAAGAACGGAAAGTTTCACCATTAGTATTTAACACCTGCAGATTATTATGTCTGTTCTTTAACTTGTGGCAACAAACTGTGCAGACAATATGACAGCTGGTGAAGGTAAAAAAGTATTTAACTTATTTCAAATTTGCTTTAAAATGCAGCTGAGCACACTGAACACTGTGTGTGAATGTATGCTTTGTCTCTCAGGAAATCTGGTGTTAGTCATAAATAGACTACAAGCAGGTTGGTTGGTGTGGTCCTTATCCCCTCCCTGCAACACGTCCCTGCTGGACTGTGATTGACAGTGCAACACGTTTTCCCAAGATGAAGATTTTTCAACTCTTGGCAACTAAAAACAGAGTTGAGTGTGGAAAAAAATTCAAGGTCCACTTTGAAAAAACACATACACTGGTTTCGAAATCGCATACTGTGACAGTACGTACTGATTTAAATGAAGTACATACTTATCAACCGTTCAAACAGTACATTCTATATAGTATGTGTGGGGGTAGTATGAATAGATTTACGAACATACTGCATCAGCTAAATTTTATTGTCATGTGACCCGTATGCTCTTTGACCTATGATGTATTAACATCAACCTGTTCCTCGGCGTCACATTATTTAATCAAAATTCAATAACTTCAGTATCTGTACTTATATCGATGAAACGGAAACTCACTTTGAAGTTTTAATCCATTTTTTTATTTATTTGATTTGAAATTTGACCGTTGCTCAGCTCCCGTGGCATCATAGGATAGAGAAGTGTCCATCCGATGGACAACGGCGGAAACAGTAGACCATCCGAATATTTCTCGCATACTGTTTTGTGCATACTGAGGTTTCGAACATACTATTAATGACTCATACTCAATTTCGCTTACTCTATAGTATGGAAGTTGGTGATTTCGGATGCAGGGATAGGCTTACGAGTAAGTAAAAACCGCTCGGCAGAGGAAGTTTTTTGCGCATGGAAGTTACGGTAAAATAGCGCATAAATGTCCGCTCTCGAATCATACAGTTGATGTGGAAACGGCAAAATGAAAAACTATTGTTGCATTTGCAGGTACTGCGTTCACGAATAGAGATATAAAAATACAGATTCGATTTTCCATGGCATTTTTAATTACTAGACGGATTTTCGGTGGTGACGTCATAGTACGCGAGAAACTTGGCAAGTCTCAAATATCCATTTTAACGTGGTTTTCTGTGTAGCCAATTTATTGATATGCATGTAAACACGTGAAAACAGGGTTCACTGTTTATTCTCAGATATCCGTTTATTTTGTGCCTGTAGATGCACTGAGTGAGATTGTTTGAAAAGGTTCTTAGGACTAGACGAGGCCTCATTACAAAGAGTCTGCTGTATAATTTATTTTCTTCGACACAAAAGCCGTGAATTCAACTGCCAGTCCACTGATGAACTGCGTCAACATGTTGCAACATCTGCATGTTAATAACTGTCATACAACGTCAGATAGTTAAAAAAATGAACACTGAGAGTTTTAGGAACTGCTCTGCATGTTGTTTCCTTTTCAGATCCGAGACATTTTTGTCACACATTTATTTTCCTTAAATCAAATGAGGCAGATGACAGTGTTTATTTCGATTCAGCTCCCCGTCGAGCGCACATGCATGTACAACAAAAGCCTTCTATGATCCCACACACAAACTCTTCATACCATGGGGATTCTTTGTATGTAGGTCAAGGACTTTCCTCTCCTCGGCTGTCATGTAGAATTGCCCCACAGGAAGTGTTTGAGAACTCCAAAGAATTGCATCTGGGTTCAGTCAGAGAGCACTTAACACAAGCATTTATTCAAGCGTGAGGGCCACAGAACCTGAGACGAAGACAATACCACACGCTAACCATCTCCCTGCGCTCTCTGTGCTCTCAGGGTCTTAGTGAATGGAGGATTTTTAGGAGCATTATATCAAAATGTGCTCAAACCTTGGCCAGACATAATACACTTGACTGGTCAATTATAAATATCCTTTAAAAAACGTATTGCAGAAAGTCCTGGTGCCTTTCCATGCCTAAGGTGCATGAAGAGAAGTCATCTATTACAGGGTTTTCGGTGTTCAAGCAGAAATTTCAGAAAGTCTTCACAGGTTTGGAACAACATAAGGATCTCATTTTTGGGTTAAAGGTATTTTTTGCCATGATTGGCGTTCTTTTTTATGTACGTCATCCCCATAAGACTTTTATAACTTCAGATTATGTACATTTCCATGCCGTGGTCATACAGCACACAACATTTTTACATTGATGGTTGCATTTGTACACTACCTGTGTTTCCTCCATTTTCTGAAACGTTGACACTTGACATAACAATCTCCTATTGGATAAATGTTACTTGATATGATATGAATTCACAGGCCGGAGTTTAAGAAAGTGGATATTTGGAAATGCCAAATGTGTTCACGTTTCTGCCGCAGTCACATGTGTAGTCAATGGAAGGAAATGTCTTGTGTGACGGCTGCATACGTAATCCATCTCAGAGCAGCACATACAACTGGACCCAAAGCGACCAATATCGACCTTAAATCCTCAAATAGACTTCTGCAATTCCCATTAAATTTGCACATTCGGGTGGAGAATACAGTGAAGATTCTGGAACATTCAGATAAGGATTGTAATTTTGCAGGCCAGTGCACTTTGTGTTAGCCACTAATGGCTAATGGAGTAAATAATTATAGAAGCAGCTTGCGATACATCTGATTAAGTTTCTTCACAGCGCTAAAGGAAGCTATGGGGAGAATTCGGTGTTTCGGTGTAATTATACAGTAGACGGCAGAGTAATGTTAATCCATGAGTCTGTTTGGGAAAGTTGTGGTGTCTGTCCGGTGTATTCGATAATACTGCGTGCAAGTCTGATTAAGATGAATCATCGTGACCTGTGCACTTAAAACACAGTTTTCACACAAATATTTTGGGTTCATTAATGAGAATGTTTGCACACTTGCCCAAAACACAGCAGAAATGGTAAATGCAGAATAATTGGAAATGTTCTGGAGTGTGAGCTTATAACATGTTTCTCCTTTATGAGAAGCATAATTAATGGATATTTGTCTTCTCCTGAACTATAAAGTGATATTGATAGTTTCATTTCCAAAGAGACAGAACAACTCAAGCAGCTCTAATATCTGAAATCATGCTACAATTTAATTATACACTCACCTAAAGGATTATTAGGAACACCATACTAATACTGTGTTTGACCCCCTGTCATTATTACATTATTACAGTTTTTGGTTAATTCATTTTTGCAAAAGTGTCATTGCAACAAAGTAAAAATCCATCTGGGTCCCCCAAAAATTATGTCCATTGCTTATAACAACTTAAAGGTTCACATTAGGCCTCCATTCAATTCAATTCCATCTAACATAGGACAATTAAAAAAGTGCACGTTCCTATAGTACTCATAATATACTGTGTATGTGTCTTCTGACTTCACAACTGCTATGTTCCACTTTTTGAAATGCTGCTGACCGATCTGCAAATGTCTGACATCACCGCGAGAATAGTTTCGAAAGTATAAGGAGCTCTGCTCTCACAATACTGTGATATCATACGCCGACCGATCTGCACAACATCTCATGTAATCGAACATACAGTAACTAGTCTTGCTAATATAGCGTTGTAGTTCGGGTCATACCTGGTCAAGACTCTGAAACTCCACTGTCAATCTTGACAGCTTTATGGACTTCATATGCGGGAAAGACTGCTCACACGGATGTGAGGAGTTAAACACAGCGCATTCATAGTGATGCATCCCAGTTTGCTTCCATCTGCTCATCTTACTGCAAGGTGTGTTTTTAAAACTTTTTACATGTGATTTAGTGAGGCAACGAGTTCTGTGTCATATGCCACACAGGGGCGAACTTTCAATAAAAGCATGGTGCTCGCTCTCCCAAAGTCCTCTCATTCTGTGTAGCTTCATCTGAGCTGCGGGTGCGATAGGTTACCATAGAAACGTTGTTTGCCGTTGATTAGTGTCGTGACACTTGCGCACTGCACGGCATGCATTCATGCCAGGACAACCTGAAGTATTCATAAATACTGTATTATGATGTTTTTAACAAACAAATGTTGTTGAAGGGTAAAACACCCGGTGATCCACATGATTTTTGAAAAGAGCCACATGTTCCCGACCACTGCTGAAGCCAGAAAGAGAGAAAGGGAAAGCCACAAGCTTTGCTTGAGCCCAGGGCATCTCAACCTTTTGTCCTCGTTTGAGAGAAATTACAGCGGTGAGCAGGGAGGGATCGGCAGGTTTCTGTCTCTCTCTGCTCTCCTGACACCACTGCTTTGTTTGCGAAGACTTTTGGGTGAAGAAAGCAGGATGCAATTTGGGAACGGAGTGGCTTCTGCCTGCGGACCCTCTGTAAGTGCATCAGTCCGGTACCTGCTGGTTAAGTGACATGGGAGAGAGGATCCAACCTTATCCTCCCACGGCTACCCCAGTGTCAGCAGAGAGAGAGAGTGAGAGAGAGAGAGAGAGAGAGAGAGACGGACCAGTGGCTAACAGTACTACGTCCTTCACAGTGTAGCCTTCAGTCACACTAAAATAGAGCATAACGTTTCAATTATATAACCTTGAAACTGCAAAACATCTCTTTGGAATCCGCCTCGTCTTGAACATATTATTCTGGTAGTAAATTACGCTCTGCTGAAACTGCTGAGACTGTTTGATTTTAGATCTCTGCATTTTTAAAATAAATGCACTTTAATATGTTGGCAAGTTGTTGCCGTTTTTAAGACGTTATTAAACTTTTGCTTGCGCTTTCTCATGCAAATATGCTCAGACACACATCAATAATAAACAGACACCTACACACGCATATCTATTTTATTTTCTCTAGACCTCAGGGCAAGTGCGCTCATTTCATTTAACAGCATACGTTCCTCATTTTTATGGGTACAGTATTCTATGTCAAACCTGGTTTTAGCTGAAACCCAAAAGTTTAGGTTAATGTGCATTGCTTCATTGGACACAATAGCATTACTATTTATCTGAAATATACATTTGACATTTTCCCAATAATTTGTACATGAATTTAAACAAAACTGCACCCTTACAATAACAATCTGCATGGCTGGCATTTAACGCAACCTACAACAGTCTCATGTTTTGTGTGCCGGTGAGAGATGACGGCCAGATGAAGCTTCAAAAGATGAAGAATGGACCTACAAGTCGTAGGTCTGGATAAAAAAACACTGTCATGTTGGAGGCCGAGACTAATTTCTATAAACACTTTATGAGAGGACATAAACAAAGGAGGTTGTTTAACGGTAGAGGATCATTTTGACCCATTCATGGTTGTCCAGTTCTCTGTGAACAGGCCCGATTTACTGTAATGATCCATGACAGTATCTTCAGAAAAAGAAGAAGAAGCTCTTGTATCTCAGAAATAGCAGTTAATTGATCCTCGGGTGTGGCAGATCTCACACTTCACCTCGACTGAGTAACATTTCAGGACCTTTTAAAGTCTTGAGAACCATATCCCTCAGATTTTACAGTTGTTTCATGGCTCCTGTAACCTTTATATAACCTTTTTTAAAGCATAAACATATATCAGTGCATTTCAGCAATCGTTTCCGAGTGGACCTCAAATGTTTTTCTATTTCTTTTTCTCGCTTTTCATCAACCTTTAGGTGACATTTCAAAAAGTAGATGTTGATTTTCAGATATCAGACTTTCTCATACACCTTTACCCTATTTTATATGTTTCCCTTTATATGGCATTATCACAGGGAAATTCACCATTTGTTATTGAGAACTCAACTTCATATTCGGTTTTAATTGAGCACTGAGATTCCCACAGAGCTTGTTGAATATAGACTCCATCCATGTGTTGACAAAACACCACAAAAAGGTAATATTGACGATTGAATATATCTTATTTCTGTGTGGTATATATGTTCTGATGAAACACTTACCTCTATTTTCTTATTTAATATTTGGAAGGCATGAGAAACAGTGATTTCAGCACCATTGTAACTGTTACAAGTCTCCAGATGTTTCACATTCAATGGTGTTGAACTGTATATAAGATAAGCATGGGAATCCACGCAAAAGCAATCATGTAAAATTATTGTGCTCTGCTATAGACCTCTTCGAATGACATAAATAACACAGGTTCAACCCTGGTAAAGAAGTACACAAAGTTTGAACAAAATACAACAAATATAATATTTATAACTGATTTGCATTTTTTCTCAATCGCTTTGGCTCATTTCTCGAATGAGACTATTCTTTCTCAAAACAATAAATTTGGGTCTCTGAAAAGTTTCTCTGTTTACATAAGAGTTAAGTTTCTTATTTATTTAGGCAAATTTCACATTCATTTTGGCACATGTGGCAATAGGTTATGTACAATTCTGGCCAATATGCACAATAATTAAAAACATATAGCTTGTTGATCAAAACAGAGCTTATTCTCAGTGAAACTGTAACTCTCTTCAAAACTTCTTTCTTTCATCGTATGAACTGAAAATGAAAATGAAATCCATTCAGTTATCAAAATCTAAAAGGCATGCATATATTTTTTGTGAATATCTATGACATGGGAAGTTTGTAATGTCAACTCAATTGGCATATTGCAAATGTGTGAGATTTTCTGTAAGGATTTTTTCCCGCATGAAAATCCCTGATGTCTCTTTAGATGTCATGAATGCTTGTGAATTACAGTTACAGTTATCACTGAAGGGCAGGGGTCTCCAACTACTTTTTTCTTAAGGGCCAGATTCCAAAAGTGTAAAAAGGATGGGCCATTTTTTTACCATATCATAATTGCTTCAGTTATTTTGTATCTATGTTATTTATTTATTCAACTATTTATAGCATTTTGATCCTTTTATACTGTTTTTGTTGCTGTTACTTATAGGTCATATATTACTGTAAAACATGCATACAGTATGTGTGCCTTTTCGTGATGTTTACAGTTTTTTTCAATTGCTAAGAAGCGTTTGCCAATTCTTAAAATACTTTTTCTAAACTCTTAACACAGCAACACACCTACATCACACAATTAGCCAAATAGTTAATTTTCTGACCAAAACCACAGTTTGTTAAATAAATACAAACTCTACATTTCAAAACCCTTAAAAACTTTTTCAATATACACTTACTCTATCAAAACACTGCAAACCCATTTCAAAATCGAATCTTTCGGTCAAAACTTTAGCACTCGTTTTCTATCCAACATGAATACATAGTCAATCATACCGCAATGACTGTCAAAATACTAACAGTTGGTGGCATTACAAAAACTGCATTACTTCATGTTTCAGTTCTTTCTGTATAGAACATACAGTAAGATTTTTTTTTTTTCATTCATTCAGCTGTGTGTGTGTGTGTGTGTGTGTGTGTGTGTGTGTGTGTGTGTGTGTGTGTGTGTGTGTGTGTGTGTGTGTGTGTGTGTGTGTGTGTGTGTGCGTGTGCGTGTGTGTGTGTGTGAGAGAGAGAGAGAGAGAGAGAGAATTCATGGTGCATTAGATGTGTACAACATAATATCTAAATGTGAAGGAGTCATCAATACTTTATAGAATGTACAACTGGGAAAAAAACAGTAAGCGACAGAATTGCACAGTGAAGACTTTATTAGCAATATGTAATTGCTGTCAGTGATCAAAACGAAACAAGGACAAACATACATGGCCTTTGATTTACAGTAAAGTGTGCAAAAGTAGAACAAAAGACTGTCTTTTTTTTGTGTATGTCCATGTAATGGAAAGTCTTCAACACCTGGCTATGTCTCTGATTTTGATTGCAATCAGCTATTGCTTATTCTAATTATCAGTAAATTATCAGTATACCGTAAAAATGCTTATCAGCTGTATGAATATATTTTAAAATATTTGTTGATATTGTTGCAGAAGTAGAGATTTTATACTGTATCTATGGTTTGGAATAGGTCTTAATTTCTGGCATGCTGCGTTTAAGCATTTGTAAAAAACACAATAAAGATCCATGATTTTGGTGTTGGGTATGCTTATATGTAAAGAAAATGTAGGCATTCTAGAAACATGTTAATTGATTGGATTTTGTGAAAACAACATTAATTTTGTTAATGGTATGGCCACAACAGACCGATGTTGTGTTAATTGTGTTTAGAGTTTTAAAAATGTGACTATAGATTGGTCAAAGGGATGTTAGCAATTGAAAAAAACTGTAATTAAAAGTGTTGTTGTCTTTTTAATTGTATTTTATTGTCCTTAGTTTACCCAAAAATTAAATTGCTTTTCTTTTTCGCACCCACAGTCCCCCAGCACATCCAGAATTTGGGTGGTATTGTTGTTTTCAAGAAGATAGGCTACTTGATGATATTTGGTTGAATAAAAAAAAAATCAAAAACGCTAATGCATTCAGCACAAAAGTAATCTCTGCCCCTTGACGTCAAACTGTTGTCTTATAAAGTAAATCAATTGTAAAACTGAACACTCTGGCTATTATCGCATCTTCGGGTGAATTCCAATCGCATTCATGTGGCCCACGCACTTAGAAGGCCAGAACATTTGAAGTGCAATTCTGCAGGGAGATGAACAGCTGTTTGTCGTAAATATAAAAGTTTAAATCATACACAATGAATGCAGTAATAAAAACAACTTGTTTTTTCCCTTATATGATACAACAGTTCAGTTTCTTTCAAGGGCACAAGACACGTTTTGGAACGCGACCTATTGGCAGGCCGCATTTGGCAGCATAAATCTTATTTTGGGTACTACATTACTGATTATTCCCAGTAAATCTTTAACTCCTGTAAGCTTTATAACATGTTTGTATTTTACAGTGAAAAGTTGAATATAGCAACAATATTCACATGACTGCCATAGTAAAAAAGAATATAAACATTGTGATTAGCACGGTTCATACTATAATGAAAACAATTACTATTTTGGTTACACCTGCCAATTGTTTGTTATTATTAATAAATAAAAAATGTATACAAAAACATACACTACAAACATTTCGTCTTTATCGTCATATACTGTACATTTAAATGATTGCATATTGTGTTGTCAAAGACTTTTTAATTATTTTTATTGGTTAGATGTTTGCAAAACCCAGTGAAAAACATGAGTGATTAATAATAACGATTTATGGCAAAACATAAAAAAAACATAAATATGGGGATACAAGGTTTTAGAAAGACAACAGCGATATGTTGATTCAAGATGAACTAGATGATGGTGAACTTGTTTGTAAACCGGATTTTGGATCAACAGCAGATGTCCTTAATACATGTGACAAGAAAACTTAAGAGAGAGATAGCAATGATGGATTCTTCCTATTGCACAAAAGTGTCACGATTTTCGAGGAGAGAACCCAGGTGCAGGCAGCGGATCAAAAATAAATCAAACTTTTATTTAAATACACCAAAACCCACTATGAGGAGAAAACAAGAACATGACTAATATAAAACTTGAAAACAAATACTTCCCACGAGGGGGCAAAAAACAAGAAAACAAGGTGAGTAGACAATCTAACATGCAAGACATCACAACATGGCAAGGAATCCAACAGGCAAGGCTAATCAAACAAGGTAAGGTAAAACGACAAGAGCTTTGACACAATGGTAGAACAAACAAAACGAAACAGCACAGGACAGCAGACTCAAGGTCATTATATAGGGAGACTAACAAAGGACAATTAACAAGGGACAGGTGTCGGAGAGAGTACATGTTTTGTCAGAACCAACAATAACATGTCTCTCTCCACACAAAACATGAGGCTCTGTCATGATATCAAAAGGTTATTTGTATTGGAAAAGAGTTCTTTAGAAGAAAAAAAAACATTTTCCTCCTACAGTTTATACATACAGTCGCTGAAAAAATTAAGAGACCATTTCAGAGACCATTTTTATGATTTTAAAATGTACTACTTATAGGTTCTCATTGGCACGCCAGGCTCCACCCCACTTCCACGCTCACCAGGGGCGGCACCAGGACGATTTCTTGGATACCTCTCCTCACAAATTTCCCTGGGCACTGGCCATCCGGAGACCAACCAAACCCTGTCGCTACTTAAAGACGGCTTCTGGTGGCCCGGAATGGCAGAAGACATCAGAAGGTACGTGAGAGGATGCCAGGAGTGTGCCATGTCTAAAACCCCACTCCATTTGCCTGCAGGAAAACTCATGCATGTACCTGTTCCCCGGTGTCCCTAGGAGTGGAGTGGACTTTGTCACCGACCTCCCTGCATCAGATGGATTCACCTGTATCTTCGTCGCCTTTGACCGGTTCTTCAAAGCCTGCCACCTGGTGCCGTAAAAGGGTTTACACACTGCCATGGAAACTGGCAACCAGTTACCAACCTCACACCATTCCAGTGCGTACTCAGCTACCAGCCCCCCCCCCTTTCCATGGTCTGGAGATTCCTCAGAAGTCACTTCGGTCGCAGCGAGTGGGTCTGGGATTCAGCACACCAACACCTTCAACAAGCCATCTGCAAACACCAGATGCATGCAGAGGCCCGGAGAGCCCCAGCACCCATCTTCCAGCCCGGACAACAAGTTTGGCTCCCATGCCACTCCAGCTGGAAGCAGGAAGATTTGTAGGTCCCTTCCCCAATGACCTATGAGCTGAATCTACTCCCTCAATACTGGATTCACCCCAATTTCCACGTCTAAATGCTTAAACCCTTTCACCCATCTCTTCTGTCTCCACATAGCCTACTGACGACCCCCCACTGCCAGTGGTGCCCATGGACGGCATGGTCTATGCCATCCTGGAGATCCTGGCATCTCGGGCGCGGTGGCCATCTGGAATACCTGGTGGACATGGAAGGATACAGGCCAGAAGAATGATCCTGGGTTCCGTGTGACGATATCCTCGACCCCAGCCTCCTAACAGGTTCCACGTGATTCCCCTGGATTCCCAGTGTTCCGTAAACCTGTTAGTAGCTGGCGTCTTGAGGCCTCTTTCATTCACTTACCCCTGGTAACACAAAAAACTCTGTCATGTCTGCATTCCCAAATACTCTGTTTCATCCATACCCACCTGCTGTTGTCTGTGTGTACTTAAAATACCTGTCTGGCTCTTAACCCTGTCGTCTCAAATGCTTTGCATTTTTCAGACCTCAAATACTTAAAAGAAAGCCAGTTCATATTCACTTTTAAGCAATACAGCAGAAATAGTTGCACATAATAAGGAAAAGTTCAGTGATTATTTTTAATGTGGTGACCTTTTATTACAGTTTTCATGTGTCTTGTCATGCTGTCAGACTTCCACATTGCTGATGGATGACTTTGTTATTCCTGAGGTTTGATCTTGTTGAAATTCAACAAAAACTGGACTGTAATGACCACACTATATCTAGAAATGCTTTTGAAATTAAAATTTGCAACAGTTTCTTATTTTTTTCCATGGCTGTATGTTTATGTAACATAGTACTTTTGTTTTTCAAACCTGATTGGATAAGAGTCATTTAAACACAGCTAAAGTCCCGATTTGTAGTACTTGTTCAAATTCGGAAAATATATTTTTTACAATACATAGATCGAAATGTGTGGTTGGGGTTCCCTTTCTGTCGGTCTCTCGATGTTGTGTCAAGACGACAGATGGGGTTCGCCCTTGAGAACCAATCAACTCTGACTACTATAGAAAAGGCCAATGAAATTTGGCGAATGAAATTTACATGCCGGTCTCCGCCCCCGGATGCAACATTCATTTATCTTTTGTTCTTCAGAGCCTTCGCTCATGACTACGAACAAGACGAATTCAACAAATTCTTCTCCTACATTGGCGGATCTACGACGTAGAGCAGCGGATCGACCCTACCTGCAGTACCTTCCCCTGGGCGTCTCGGCGGTACCAGAGGTGTTAGAGATATTTTCCAAAAGGTCATTTTTAGGACTGAGCATTCTCTAGAGTGGTATGTCCCGCTGTTCTCTTGGGTGCGGTACCCTCATCCAGGAGGGGGATGGACACGATAGCTGCGTCAAGAGTCTGGGCGTCCAGCACGCTGAGGAAGCTTTCGTTGACACACCTTGCACTGCCGCGGGCCAGGCTGCCTCCTCTCTCCACGCCATTGCTTTCCTGCAGGTCCACCAGGGCCAAGGCGTTGAGAAAGCTCCACGAGGGTAAGGCCGACCCTGGTATAATGCAGGATCTCCGCCCTGGGTCGTCCGATGTCCACTGTAGTGGTCCAGGAGAGACACCTCTGGCTGAACCTTGCGCAGATGAGTGACACCGAGAAAGTCCACTTTCTTGATGAACCCGTCTTGCAGGGTGGGCTGTTGGTGACACCATCGAGGAATGCGCTCAGCAGCTTTCGACAGTGAAGAAGCAGACAGTAGCGATTAGCCACATTTTAACGCGACGCAACTTGACCGCCCATAGGCCTCCGAGATCCCACGCGATGTCTGCTTCCCGGCAGCCCAGAACCCCTTCGACATCGGCTCCGGTTCTTGTGCCCCCAGCACAGGTGGCACCCCGGAAGCCGAGGTCGACGGGGAAACCTCCACCCCGTCAGCAACCTTCTCGCAAGAAGTGACACTGACGGGAAGACCCCAGGGAGAACAACATCGGGCCGACCTGCTGATGCTCTGGACAGCGATTCCCCCTGGCCCATTCCCTTGACAGAGGACCTGCTCTCTCAGGGGAAGGGCACATTCTGGCATCCCAGATCAGACCTAAGGAACCTCAATGTCAGGTCTCTAGATGGGACGAGAAGATCCTGAGTAGGCTACTCCCCCTCTGTGGCGGAGATCATCACCCAGGCTAGGGCCCCATCTACTAGGCGGTTATATGTTTCTAAATGGCCCCTCTTCTCTTCTGGTGTCTCTCTCACCGAGAAGACGCACTGAGGTGCTCGATCGGGATCGTGTTGTCCTTCTTAAGAGACTGGAGACTAGCATCTCCCCTCCACACTGAATGTGTATGTAGTCGCTATCGCCACTCATCACGACTCAGTTGATGGAAAGTTTCTAGGGCAGCACGACCTGGCCACCAGGTTGGCACGAGAGGGCAGAATCCGCCTCGCGGTTAACTACTCAGTCCGCTCGTTCCATGCGATCTCCCCCAAGGTAGAGACCATATCTATTTCCACTGTATTCCTCCCCCCGGGTAGGAAGTTGCCTCTGCAGCGCATCCCTAATTAAGGAAGTCGTGCTCGCCCAGTGTAAACCCGATCCGGGCGGCCTCTCGCCAGTAGAGAGCTAACGCCTCCTTCCGTGAATGGTTACCGGTCAGGGCTATACTCATCTTTCTCCAAGAAAGAACTGGAACCCCCGACCACCACACTGGAAGGTCACCGTTTCGCGAAAGCCTCGTGCTGACAAGCCCAGCCGTGTTACCGTCCCTTTGCTAGAGATTGTGACACGATACAGCGTTGTGCCGTTTTCCATTGGAACCGCATCTGTCGTCTCGACACAATGTCGAGAGACCGACAGAAAGGGAACGTCTAGGTTACGTCTGTAACCTCAGTTCCCTGATGGAGGGAACGAGACGTTGTGTCCCTTATGCCACAACACATATCGTCCTCTGCTGCAGTCGTGAGAGGCTCTCAGGCTTTTCAGAACAATAGGTAAATGAATGCTGCATGTCGGCATACTTTTATTCCGGATATACGGGGGCGGAGACCGGCATGCAAATTTCATCCTTTTCTATAGTAGTCAGAGTTGATTGGTTCTCAAGAGCGAACCCCATCTGTTGTCTCGACACAACGTCTCGTTCCCTCCATCAGGGAATTGAGGTTACAGACGTAACCTAGACGTTATTATGACATTCTTGAAATAGTCTTAGATACACTGGTGAGACGTCATTTTCAGCGCATAGGTGTGAAATAGTGAAATTAAAACTGTATGTATCCACTGGAAGGACAGATGATTGTCACAATGTCAGATGAACAAACAGCAATAGCCTGATTCTTATACAAAGCTTTTATTTGACAAACATTGGTTTGCCAGTCACTGGAATGTCATGTTATCTTGACTTGGTTTGAAAGTTAAAGTGACTTATTTGTCAGATTTGGTGACCCCATACCCAAGATGTGACCTCTGCAAACCCATCCATCGAGTAGTGAACACATGCACTGCGAGTCTTGAACACATATACACCTGGAACAGTGTGCAGCTATCACTGCAGTGCCTTGCTCAAGAGCGCCTCAGTCGTTACCCTTCTTGTCACGAGCCCCAGTGTTACTACTGACAGTACTACAGTGATGTCAGTGAACTAAAAGAATATCAATAGTTGTGTAAGCTTTGAGTCAGTATAAATTAATAGAGATGATGTGTCAATTTATACTGGCAGCATTTGATCCTGGAATGAATGTCAATGAAAAGGAATAGTTGGCAATTTTTGACTATTGAAAATCTAATAAATGCAAGCAATCATTCATCACAATCATGACCTTCATACACAATTCACACGACAAGTACACATCTGTCTGGAAATGCTTTAATGTTCCTATGATCGAGAGAGCTTTTATGTGGTATTAGGATGCCGAAAGGCCAACATTCAAAGTCCAGGCTTAAATCGAAATGCCTTGTGGCTGTACCTTAGAGAGACATACAGACCAATCCAGTTTTCAGGCTTTATTTTAATATTCTTGATGCAGCTCAATACTAAGTCCACAAAAAGACAGCTTAAGCTGAAAATAAAACAATTTGCTGCAAATCCCCTGTATTCAAATACGGAGAGATAGGAGGTGGAATTGTTCTGTTTGACATATGTAAAGAGTATATAACAATCAATGTTTCATTTGCTTTGTGTGCTCAAAGAAAAGACGCAATCATATCACTCGACATGCATTGCCACGGCAAATATAAATTCAATCTATTTTTACTCCAGCTTTTTGTATTCAGGCTTTTGAATAAGACCTGTCTGAATAAAACTGTTCTGGGGTCCCTTATTTGAATTCGTTTTAAAGTGGTCCTATTCAGCAACAACCGTTATTACCTTTATATTGAAAAGCTGGAAATTCATGTAGATTAAGACATCTCTGCAGCTGTGAAGTGCTATTATTTAAAAATGAAATGCCATTTTAAGGGTCATCTAAAATGCCTGTCACAATAATGAGGTTGAGACTATTTTTATTGTTTGCAAAACAAAAGACCTTTGTATCTTTTAACAATATTTCATCTGTCAGACTGTAGTAATGAAATATGTAAGTAAATTTCCCTTCTAACCTCTTAAAATTACGGCCAAATGGATCAAATTTGGAGAGGTTGACACTCAGACAATACTCTACATAAGTGTATTGTTTAAAGTGGAATTACATGTCTTAAAATCAGTAATCGCAATTTTTATTATTATTATTATTATTAAATCTTTCTTCAGTTCAAACACAGGCCAAGCCAAAATATAATTATTTATTCTTAACCTTAGAAAAAAACCTACTGTCAAACTTCACAATTTTAACATTAGGAGATGTTCAAAGCTACATTATGGCCGTGCAGTTTAATCTCATTCATTTCTTATCAATTATTCTACTAGTAGCCTAATATCGCAGCATATACATTACATATAATGGCATAAATCAAGAGCTAAATGAATTGTTGAGGATCATAACATGAGACTGGTAGGAGTTGCAAATCAGGAACAGCTTTTGAAGTATGTCCGTTATAACGTGCTTATTTCAATTTGTATGCTCTTTGACAATACTAAATGAACATTAGATTTTAAAATTTTAACTTTTGTCCATGGGTTCATTGGCCCATAATTCTTAACCAATTACTATAACATTAGATGGCAAAACACAAGAGCAGACAGGAACCAACAGTTCTTTAGAAAAAAAAAAAAAAGAAGTCATGAACACAAAGCAAAAAAAGGTTAATAAACACAAGGGCAATATACATAGGCCTACTGATACTAAGGCACAAGTGCAAACAGTGAGGGTGGGGCCGAAGGACAAAGGACATGTACAAAATGGCACATTATCATCATTAGAGTCGTAGATGTTTTCTTTACATAGCCACAAAATTATTTCAATTAACTTCTCTTGGTTTGTATAGTTAAGAATGTAAGCTAACATGTTTCAGATGTGTAAAAGTTGTTTTTTCCTGGTACCATTGTTTTGAGGTAATTGGGTTGAATTGTTTTGGTGGGTGTGATTGCTTTCTAGTAGTTCTGGTTTGGTTAAGGGCTCTTTTTGAATGTATGTTAAGCTGTGTGATATACAGGAAAAGTCTGTGAAGAGTCTGAGGAGTGTGTAGAAAAACAAGTTGAAGGTTTGGATGTCACCAGACCTGCTGGTTAGTACTGTAGGTGTTTCTGCTGGACTGTTGTTCCATGACGAAGATTCACCCCCCATTGTTGGCTGTTGCTCATTTGCATAAAGGTATTACGATTTTTTGAGATATAATTAACTTTACCTTCATTTATTTATTTCACAGTTCACCCACACTGCAACATAGTCTTAGACACTGGTGAGATCAGTTGAAAACACTGTTACTAAAACCTCTTATTGGGATTCAAGAAATTGTTTATTAGAATATACAACATAAAAGAGTGCACGTAGAGCAAAATGCAAGAATGAGATTTAGGAAAAAATACAAATAAAAAATCATCCTCCTGTAAAGTAGATGAAGATGATCTTACAAGACAAGGAATGTTCTAAAACCAAAGAACAATATGAACTGGTCATGCAACACATTAGAGTACACAACTGCACAAACAACATTTACATTCAGGCATTTAGCAGATGCTTTTATCCAAAGCCACTTACAGAGAAGATAAAGGAAACAATACAGTGAAGCCATTTGTCAATAGGAGGTAATGTAAAAAAATTGGCACAAGTCCATAAGAGTATAAGATTTTCAGCAAAAATACTGAACAGGTAAAAAAGGCGACAAATTCACAAGTGTAAACTTGAATATCACAAATTTGAGGGTCTAGACATAGTTTACTGGACACAGAATAGTGAAATTTCTCTTATATAAAGTGTGCAATGTGATAAAACTGTTTGTTTACAGTAAGTAGTATAAAGCCCAGTAGATGATTCTAGAATGCACAATGACCTTTGCTCCTATTGAAATGATCCAGTGATTCTGATTGGTGTGTCATCAGTTTTGCCACTGAATGTTTACTGATGGATAAATGTGTCCTATTTGAGTTTAAATCTTGACACTTCAGTTCATTATATTGTGTGTTTTTGTTTTCTGAATGAGAACATGGTCAAACCTTTGCAAAATGAGGCTGTTTTTGTGTGGGGTTTGTACAAGTTAGTGTATTGTTCTGAGAATGTGTTTATAGTTGTCAGAAAATGGTGAATTGTTTCATGATTTGTGTGTAAGCAATCGAGAAAACAGTAAACTACTGTGTGGTTTGTTTATAAAACAAAATATTGGATGGCAACTCTGGTTGAGGGGTGAAAGGTGATGACAATTCAAGGGGCCCCCACTTCCCAGGGTCCTCAAAAAATGCATAGGCCTACTAAATACTTAGTGGAAAGTCACCTGTTTGGTAAAACATTAATTGTAGATATGAGATGTTAACGAAATTCACAATTGCAAGCAATTTGGAAAAAGGTGTGATTCCCCATCCCAAAAATAGGTTAAGTCTGAAAGTCCGAACACCTATGTTGTGCACAAAAAAGGCAGCTCTGAGCAGAGAGGAAATAGAAGTCAGAACTGATCAGTCAGGTGTTGTCGGAAAAGATGCGTTTTCAGGTGTTTCTTAAAGATGGCTACAGGATCTGCAGATCTTGTAGCAGCGGGCAGATCATTCCACATAGGTGCAACCGATACGGAGAAGGTGCGTGAGAGAGATTTTTTACCTTTATGGAATGGCCAAATGACCTACTTGAGAGGTAAGACCTGAACCATTGTAGTACCATTCCGAAGACCCCCATAGCCTTGAGGGGGTGACAGGAGGATGTGATGGTTAACAGTGTCAAAGGCGGCAGATAGATCTACTAAGATAAGAACAGATACTCGCTCGTGGTCAAACGACGAAGTCAGGATGTTGAAGTTGGCAGCCTGTGTTTTTTGCAGATGGATGTTGAAGTCTCCAAGTACCACGAGAGGAGTACCATCCTCGGGGAAGAATGACAGAAGCGCATCCAATTCCTCCAAGAAAAGTCCAGACTTAAACACATGAACATCTCCGAGCTCCTTTGAGAGTTGCCTTCCTGAACTGAAACTCAAAGGTCATATCATAGTGATCCTATACTATAGTACAAGTACATCATTAAACTATATACAACAGTCATCTAGAAATTGCTTTTACAGAAAAATATCTAATTATATAGTATGCAATATCCTTTTATTTTCATCAAACATTAAGACATTTAGACTGTTTTATGCCTTACTATTTAATAATGTATTGTCTTTTATTAGTCTGTTAAAAGTCTTCCTGCATTTATTTAAGACAATCTCTCATAAGTTCATATAACATTTATAAACATTTAACAACATTACCATCTTCTGTTAGATGTAAATAGACTACGTCAAAGTGTTATGATATAAAACTTGATATAAAATGTCCTTCTATTAGTTGGAAGGCAGTGGGGGCCCACATCAATATTTTTTTAGGGGGCCAGAATTCTCCAGCTACAGGCCTGGGGGAACATAATATCTGCATTCTGATTTGTCAGATGGCCTGTCAATCAAATCCAGGTGAACAATGAATTGATTTCAAACACAGTTGTGCCAGTATGATGTATCTCATATACCTAGAGAGACTTTATCCGTACGTGATCTTCTGCTCCTGGCTTACAAGACCACCACTGGTTCGGCACCACCTTATCTTCACTCGCTACTGCAGACATATGTACCAGCCAGATCCCTACACTCTGCAAACGAACAGCGTCTTGTGGTGCCAAGGTAAAAAATCTCTCTCGCGCACCTTCTCCGGATCTGTTCCACCTATGTGGAATGATCTGCCTGCTGCTACAAGATCTGCAGATTCTGTAGCCATCTTTAAGAAACGTCTGAAAACACATCTCTTCCGTCAACATCTTACTGATCAGTTCTGACTCTATTTTCTTCTCTACTCTTTAAAAAAAAAGGTTATATTAAACCAGTCCTCTTTATTTTGATTGCACTTATGCTTTTGTTGTCCCAATTGCTTCCATTGCCTACCCCACCTGTAAGTCGCTTAATGACGTAATGTAAATGTAAATGTAAATTTTTTCTTACATTGTAATTTAAACAACATTTTAAAATCATTTCAAAACCATTTAAATGACATTATTGCACAATATTACCTCTCGCGATTATTTTGCAATAATGAATGGCTGACTTCACATTACCCTCGCTCCTTCTTTTAATCAGAAAAAAGATTCTTAGTTAAGCACCTTTTATTTATCGAGAACTCTTAAAAAATCTAAATGTGATCCAGCTGAAACTGGATGGTTTAATACGGGCTTTGATGAGGTGTTTTTGTTTTTTTCTGTACGGTGTGTGCCTTTAGTGGTGAGTTGATGGGGTGGAAATTCAACGCCCCCGACGGCGCTCTAAGATGGAAACAGAGAGAACATGTCTTTCCTGCTAAAGATGAGCACTTACAGTGAAAGGCCCTTAACTCCTCAAAGCAAAACATGCAGGAAGTATAAAGAATAAAGCTGATGTTATCCGGAGTCCCGCTTCATTGTACCAGCCTCAGTGAGAAACGTTTCGATACTGAGATTACTTTGTCAAAGCTAACTCTAGAAAGAAAAAATAGAGTGTTTACAACACAAACTGAGTAAATGAATGTTATGTGAGGTCTTAGTGAAAGACTGAGGATGTATTTTAGCCTTTTCTAAAGGAAAGCTTCACGAGAAAACATGCAATAACAGCTCAATACAAGCTATTGTTTAGGTCAGTATATAGTATGTAGAAATGTATTTTAGCTTATTTAAATGTAAATGTAAATATAATATAGACTGACTGTAGCAGTCAACATAGATTTCAATCAAATGGCAAAGAAATATGAACCATATCGGAGTCATTGCACGTGCAGAATGAAAAATACCTACATGTCCATCTTTATTTACAGTCGTTCGCTGTAGCTTTCAGATGGCAGAAGAATACCAACATGAGGTACAGTGAGGAAAATAAGTATTTGAACACCCTGCTATTTTGCATGTTCTCCCACTTAGAAATCATGGAGGGGTCTGAAATTGTCATCGTAGGTGCATGTCCACTGTGAGAGACATAATCTAAGAAAAAATCCAGAAATCACAATGTATGATTTTTGAACTATTTATTTGAACACCTGTCTATCAGCTAGAATTCGGACCCTCAAAGACCTGTTAGTCTGCCTTTAAAATGTCCACCTCCACTCCATTTATTATCCTAAATCAGATCCATCTGTTTGAGGTCGTTAGCTGCATAAAGACACCTGTCCACCCCATACAATCAGTAAGAATCCAACTACTAACATGGCCAAGACCAAAGAGCTGTCCAAAGACACTAGAGACAAAATTGTACACCTCCACAAGGCTGGAAAGGGCTACGGGGAAATTGCCGAGCAGCTTGGTGAAAATAGGTCCACTGTTGGAGCAATCATTAGAAAATGGAAGAAGCTAAACATGACTGTCAATCTCCCTCGGACTGGGGCTCCATGCAAGATCTCACCTCGTGGGGTCTCAATGATCCTAAGAAAGGTGAGAAATCAGCCCAGAACTACACAGGAGCTGGCATGACCTGAAAAGAGCTGGGACCACCGTTTCCAAGGTTACTGTTGGTAATACACTAAGACGTCATGGTTTGAAATCATGCATGGCACGGAAGGTTCCCCTGCTTAAACCATCACATGTCCAGGCCCGTCTTAAGTTTGCCAATGACCATTTGGATGATCCAGAGGAGTCATGGGAGAAAGTCATGTGGTCAGATGAGACCAAAATATAACTTTTTGGTCATAATTACACTAAACGTGTTTGAAGGAAGAAGAATGATAAGTACCATCCCAAGAACACAATCCCTACTGTGAAGCATGGGGGTGGTAGCATCATGCTTTGGGGGTGTTTTTCTGCACATGGGACAGGGCGACTGCACTGTATTAAGGAGAGGACGACCGGAGCCATGTATTGCGATATTTTGGGGAACAACCTTCCCTCAGTTAGAGCATTGAAGATGGGTCGAGGCTGGGTCTTCCAACATGACAATGACCCGAAGCACACAGCCAGGATAACCAAGGAGTGACTCTGTAAGAAGCATATCAAGGTTCTGGCGTGGCCTAGCCAGTCTCCAGACCTAAACCCAATAGAGAATCTTTGGAGGGAGCTCAAACTCAGTGTTTCTCAGCGACAGGATAGAAACTTGACTGATCTAGAGAAGATCTGTGTGGAGGAGTGGGCCAAAATCCCTCCTGCAGTGTGTGCAAACCTGGTGAAAAACTAAAGGAAAAGTTTGACCTCTGTAATTGCAAACAAAGGCTACTGTACCAAATATTAACATTGATTTTCTCAGGTGTTCAAATACTTATTTGCAGCTGTATCATACAAATAAATAGTTAAAAAATCATATATTGTGATTTATGGATTTTTTTAGATTATGTCTCTCACAGTGGACATGCACCTACGATGACAATTTTAGACCCCTAAAATTTCTAAGTGGGAGAACATGCAAAATAGCAGGGTGTTCAAATACTTATTTTCTTCACTGTATATGAGTGTCAGGACATGTGTATGCGGTCTCATCTCTACTTTCCTCTGCTGCTACAAATGAAGTGTCCTTTACAATATTATCAGAACAAGTATAAAATCAATGAACACTGCGTGTCTTCAATCCAGTCTCAAACAGAAGTGACAACTTCTAACTCTGCTAGAGACGCAAAGATTGTGTATATTCTGTAAATTATATAGTTTATATAAATGGTTGTCAACTGGTTTCTGGTATTACAGCCTGCAAATTGAAAGCTGCACTGTTACTCCAGCAAATACAGTTAAAGACCTAGGCGTTATGTTAGACGGCAAACTGTCATTTAAAAATCACATCTCAAATATCACAAAAACAGCCTTCTTCCACCTTAAAAATGTTGCCAAAATTACGAAATAGTTTATGAGTTGCAGACGCAGAAAAGCTTATTCATGCATTTGTGACCTCACGGCTTGACTATTGTAATGCTCTACTTAGTGGTTGTCCTGTATCATCGATAAACAAACTACAGTTAGTTCAGAATGCAGCTGCCAGAGTTCTTACAAGGTCAAGAAAATACGATCACATAACCCCAGTTTTTATCGCTTCACTGGCTACCCATTAAGTATCGCATTGATTTTAAAATTATTTTAATTACTTACAAAGCCCTGAACGGTTTAGCACCTACTTACTTAACCGAGCTTTTATCACGTTACAACCCATCACGCTCTCTAAGATCTCAAAACTTAGGACAACACCTAGAATAACAAAATCCACCAAAGGTGGACGAGCTTTCTCATACGTAGCACCTAAACTCTGGAATAGCCTTCCTGATACTATTCGAGGGTCAGACACACTCTCCCAATTTAAATCTAGATTAAAGACACATCTTTTCAGCCAAGCTTTCACTTAATGAATAGTTAATGAACAGCAGCTACGCTAATCATTCTCTTTATTCTCTTTCCGCCTCTGCCTTGGGATGTCCATCATCTATCATGTCCAGACGACCGACAGATGCCCATCCCCAATTTGAGATTACGCCAGCTACAGCTGCAGACTGACTGACCATCCCAGCTCCATCTAAGGCAATTCCACCACCAGCCAAGAGAAATATGACCATCGGACCATCCCAGCTCAGACTACTACATCCCCAACCAAGAGCAAAGACGGACTATTTGTCTTATTAATGCTGAAGTTACAATATTTGGTATTAAATGCTAAACTAAAATCACATGTCACCAGTTTGAGTGCAGCTATGACACGTCAGAGGGGATCTGGCCCTCCCGGTTGAGCCTGGTTTCTCCCGAGGTTTTTTCTCCATTAATCAATCATTGGAGTTTGGGTTCCTCGCCACAGCAGGGCAGTGTTGGCCTGCTCACCGGGAGACTGCATTCATTCATTTATTTATTTTATTAGAAATTAGATATTATTTATTAGAATGATCTTACTTGTTGTATAAATACCATGCACTGTGGTGTGTTTTAACTTTTCTGTTTTTCCTGTTTGCCCCTGTAAAGCTGCCTTGAAACAATACACATTGTGAAAAGCGCTATATAAATAAACTTGAATTGAATTGAATTGAGTTTCACTTCGAGATTTTAAAGTAGAGCCAGGGCAAATCTATTTAGAAGAATCTGTTTAGTGTAAAAAAGTTCACACCGAAACAATGAAAAAATATGAATTAAAAATAAGAATGGAATTTTGTGTTTTAAAAAGCTTGTGTGTTTTATCATTGTGTTTATCTTGCGTAATGTGGTTTGTGGTTTTTATTGCAGGCACTGTATGTCACCAAACCTGTTCCTGTTGACATCGGCCTAATTGGTTTGATTTTACAAGGTGACAGACGTGCTGTCGTGC
The DNA here is from genome assembly GCF_015846415.1 of Triplophysa dalaica. NCBI lineage: Eukaryota > Metazoa > Chordata > Actinopteri > Cypriniformes > Nemacheilidae > Triplophysa > Triplophysa dalaica. The sequence continues at coordinate 21,305,139 of NC_079548.1, read as the reverse complement.
ATTGACTCAAAACCCAAAGATATGAAAATAGTTTTGTCATTCATTTTAAAATCTTATTTTGGCATCAAAATTCTGCGGTTTACATTGTTTTTTGTTTGTTTTCCACAACATCGGAACACAAAATTGTCCACTTTAGAACCACTGGAACATATTTGGTTTTGACATTAGAACAAATATTGCATCCAACCAGCAGAACCAAATTAATACAACACATTTATAATTTTCCTCCAAATAATTGGAAGCTTTCATGAGAATTGTTATAGTTATTATTGTTATTTTCGTCAGTTGTTAGGGTCTTTTGACATTCTCTTCATGTGTCGTGGACATTATTCATTGTTGTAAATCTCTTCTACCATCTCGCTACACAAGGTCATTAAAGCTGCCATAACACACTTCTTCTTCCTATCTCATATTACTGCAATCTTGAGTACCGATAGAGTAGTCTTGTATACTTTGTTTCTTCGAAGAGTCTTTAATTTGATCACAAAAAAAGAGATACAGCTGTACGATTATTTCCAGAAAAATAAGACCCCCTTGGGGTGTTCGGGGGGGAGGACTTTGACTAAATCATGCAATACATCATCGCAAAACATTATCCCTGCATAACTACTGATTCACTATAAGTAGGTGCCGATTGCCAACAAAACACAGACTCAGTTACATTAAAGCAACCAATCATGTCATGTTTAGAGGCGTAGGAATGTCCCCGCAGTAACAGGGGTGTAAATTCACGAACGTGTCAAAAGTTTACAGAAACAACAATGATAATAACTTTATGCCATGATGTTATTTTAATTTAGTTTATATCGCATTGACTTATGACTTCTAGTGTCAAACTACTTGCTGACCTTAACAACTAAACACAAGCTTTAATTGGGGTGGGTCTCTAAATCCCCCCACAGCATTTACCCAAAGTGCAGTTACATTTTCTGTAATGCACCACGGGCCCTGTGCCATCCTGTGATCTCTTTCTAAGTGTTCTTAAAAAGCTTTTCTCATACAGGACATGCTAAAGTACTGTTCTGAGAAAAAACAAACGTAAAAAATTCCCTCAAGGTTTCCCATCAATAAAATTAGCCAGATAAACGTAATTGGAAGGCGAGAGAAAGGTTCTTTTATCTGAATGTCAATGGATGCCGACCAGTGTATACAGTTGAAACCGGCTATAGCAGATACCACTAAATGCTCTCCGATCGATAGCTGTCGAACTCACAGCATTGGTCTGCGCTAATCCCAGCGGCATGACAAATTGTTTTCCTTTATCTAGCCCTCCTTCCATTTTCTTTCTTGCAAAGAAAAAGTGGTTGCATTACAAAGTGTGAAGTTCGCCAAACAAACATAAACAAACGGGTCATTCTGTCAGAATAGTTTTTCGGGATAGTTGTGCAAAAGAAGCAGTGTGTTTTTACTTCAATAAACAACGGCTGTTTATTTTCTAAAGACTTTTCCCTGGTGCCCGTCACTGATAAATAATGCCATTTAACTGCTTTACACTACTTGTGAGGTGTATTCTAATGGGAAGGAGTTGTGTGCCTTTCACACACAAAAGGCCATTTGATGTACTGCTTGCTGCTTGTGCTATAATGTCTGCCAGCAAAGTCAAACGTCCTTTTACCTACTTTAGTAAATAATAAAGAGTCGCCCTGCAGGCAAAACCATCCACTGCCTGCGTATATTTCTTTAAAAAACACAACACTGTGGTCTCAGCGTGCTAAATAGGGGAAAAACTACTGCATCAAACTTGGCCCATATCTCAGCCGTCATTTATCTTGAGCGCATTTAGAAGAATGGGAAAATGTATTTAAAAATTTCTTTCTATGAGGATACATCAAACAGCAATTGGTTCAAATGCAGCCCACAGTTTTTCTTCTGAGGTCCATTGTCCCATGTAGATATGAAGGTCTTCACTAGGGAACGGGTAACAAACTTTTATTCATTTCTAAAAAGGCAAAGGGGGAAGGGATGTGTGCAATGGTGGGTCACAAAGTAAAAGCTGCAATGCTCCATAAAGAATGATAATGAAGAAAAGTAACATATGTCACAGTTGACCAAATATATATAAGTTTCTGGAGCAAATTTATGAGCTAAAATATAAAAGAGGCAGACGTTTTTCGCATAAAGAGTATGCAGGGTTTATTATGACAGAATTTCTCTCAATAAAGTGTAATTTGTCAGACTTATCACATTGTTATTAACAGAAGAAAAACAACTCATTTAAACAAGATTTAAGCCTCGCTGGAAGTACACGCATGCTTAAAAACACAGGGTTATTAAAACCAAATAGATATTTTGCTTCTTCTTAATCCGTCTAATGTGTTGAATATAAAACATGTCCTTTGTTTTTACTTTGGTGTTTTTCTGATACACTAAGCTCTTTAGTGCTTGTTGTCATCAAAAAGAAACAAAATTATGCTGCTTTTTATTCTCATTGCTGCATTAAATATGAGAAAGCTCTTGTGTTTGTCAGTGAGGAAACAATACTTTCTCTTTAGCAAAGTATAATAGATGAATGAAGCTACGAGCATTTATGAGCTCAGCTTATAATGTAAGAAACATTATTAGTAAAATACCAACCTGCTTTGTGTGTATAATAATGTTCTTTAAAATAAATAGACGATGGCGCATTCAGACTCATAAGCCACATTTCAAAATGTATTTTTGCATTGCATTAAATAACAGTAGTGTCAAGTGTCATTTTTCATTGATAAAATGCACATACATTTCGAGAAAAAAAGTTGCACAAAAAGCTTTGTCAGGACAGTAATGCTGTTACTTGATAATTATACATGTCTATAGTTAATATGATGCACCTTTGATCACTTTGTTATGACACAAGACAAAAGTCTTTTAAAGGTCATTTTAAAATGTCAGGTCAACTTAGTTGAAAAGGTCAGTTGTTTGCAGATTGTGATTTTGATATGTGCCACGCGATAAAATTACATTTATGCAATTAAAGTTTCTGAAGACTGAAGATTATTTGTGAAGACTTGTGTGCAATTTTTACCTAAAGCGGCAATCCTTAAGTTTGTCCCAAACTGCACACTTATGCTCTATTCTAAGCCATTTTATAGTAAGCCTATAAATAGTGCGAGTAGTGCGTTCACATTGAACATTTTCAAAAAAAGAAGTGCACTTTATGTTTCCACGATCCACACATTCAACCGAAAATATGAAGGGTGCAACTCTGGACACTTCACACACTTAACGGTCCCAGTTTCACTTACATATCAGAAGTGAGGCGGGACTATCATACTCTGCTCCAGCAAAGTTCTGTTTCCGAGTGATTACGCTTTAATCTGATGGTGACTGAAGTCATGCTGAGCAAAACAGATAGAAATTACATTAAATGTACAATGTACAAATTGATTCCATTGACACACATTGGGATGTGCGAATTACATCATTTGTGCTCGTTTGGGAAAACACATATACTTCCGGATGGAATCAAATTGTTTTCAAAGTTTATTTCATTTGGGACGATACCACCCTTCTTAAATTCATACACTAGATGGTTGAGTGGATAGTGCATAGTTTAAGTGGATGCTGTATAGTATGTCATTTCACTTTTACATCTATATCGCCACCTATGTTTGAAACATAAAATAATAGGTGTTGAAGTCAAATGACGCCGAATCGGCATGTTGCCACAAACCTGCAGCAGTTAAAACTGTAAATATTATTATAAGCTTACTGTTGTGAGTCAGGATAATAAAAGAAGACCACACTCAAAAAAGTGATTGCTGGGGGTTGTTTGTTTAACTTAATCAATATAGTGTGATCTAACATATTTGTTTGTGTTTCTTGTTCAAGCACAATTTAAATGTGTAAAACTGACATAAATAGGCGACTCTTTTACATAACTTGTTCAATTTGTTTTGGGACAACCTGAATCATTTTCCTTGACTCACTGGAACTACACAGTGGACTGAGTTCCCAGCATGCATTACCCTTGTGACTGGTTTTAGATAGTACATATCAAAATGAAATGTTATTTTATGTTTTTTTTGTGCAGGATGAAAGATAAGGAGTCCTGTTAGTGTTTACTGTTCTGTAATGTTTAAATTCAAGAGATTTTCTGTTGTCTGTGATTTGTGAGGGGTCACTATAGTGGTGAAGGGTAAAGGTTTTACTTAGGTTGGGGACTAGCACATTTATGCCATTTTGGCATGTATGCAGCCTTACTCAAGGAGTAAATACTCTGCATATGTGGCACTGGATCATGAAACCAGTCTTAAGAAGCACAGGAACTTTTTTAGAAAAAGACAAAAATACATTGTATGGGTAAAAATTATAGATTTTTCTTTTATGCCCAAAATCATTAGGATATTAAGTAAAGATTGTGTTCCATGAAGATATTTCGTAAATTTCCAACTCTAAATACTTAAAAACATTATTTTTGTGAGTGGATGGCCTGCTACAGCACCTCTGATGGACAACTTTAATGCCGATTTTCTCAATGTTTAGATTTTTTGGCACCCTCAGATTCCAGAGTTATAAACGTCTGTATCTCTTTAAGATAATCTTAAATCCATCTAAGTGTACTCAACGGTGCTATTTTGAGACACCATGAAAATAAACTAAAATATACTTTTAACATAGTATCTATGTATTTAATTGTGGTACTTGAAGATAACTTGAACACACTATTATATGAAAGATGGGTTCAAAACATTTTGAAATACAGAGATAGTATGTTAAAACTATATTTTAGTTCATTTTCATGGTGTCTCAAAATAGCACAGTTGAGTACACTTAGATGGATTTAAGATTATTTTAAAAAGTACTGAATATATATTTTTTGAATATTAAGTACCAAATTAGTGTGTGAAAATAGAGAACTTTAAGTACATTATGGAAATGCGGTTTTTATTTTTTTATAATAAGGCCTATACAGTAACATGTATGGATGCATTACAATACAATACATTTCAAACCCTACCTCAAACTTCCAGTAAATGAAGAATATTTTAAGAACAACATGTACACAGTAAACACAATACTTTCTCCTAACATTAGTCTTGGGTTCCCTTACGTAGGGACTATAGTCCTAAATTTAATGTTGGCCCATAATAGTTCAGGCCACCTAAAGTGTGAAATACATTTTATAAAAAAACATTTTTTATATACTGGACAGAATTTCATATACATAGATTCAAAGAATGTCTCTCCCAGATAAATGGTTGTCACACACAATGCTAAGTGTATGTTTACACATGTCTGTGACTAACAGGATTAACTCGCTTCATGTATTTCAAAGGAACCAGAAAAACACAAATCTTAGGATGCTGTCCCTGTGTACAGACTTGAGTCAAAACTCCACTGAACTAACCACACACTGACACAGCGGCTGTACCCATGGCCACAAGCCACTGACCGATTTCTTCATCTTTAGCAACATGTGTCTAATATGGGGATTAGCCGGTAATGGCGACTGGCCCGATCGCTGATGCAGAGGGCAAATCACAAAGCCTGCTCTTTAAGGCTGGGGCCTGGGAGAGACCGCCATGTAATTGCATTAGGCTGCTCAAAATCTACTGGAATCCCACTGCTCGCAACCTAACCAAACTACCTTCTGGTAGGCATGGCATGTGCTATCCAGGCTTCCAGGACTGCTTACAGTATATGATAGACTGTCATGCTCACTTTTCAATCCCACAGATTTGACCATAACAAATCTTCTCTGACGCTTTACCAACTGAGATCAGAGATAGACCTGATCTGTAAAAGCACTCTCGCTTCTTTCTAGACCGACTGGTTAAGAAATAAAACCGGTACACATGAGACGATTCTTGAAATGCAATAAAAGACCATGGAGGACTAAAATAAATGTAGTTTGTGAAGCTAAAATAATCTGAATGTCGTTGTTTTTTATTGAAACCTAGTCCATTTTTCATGATTTCATTTTTGGGGATTGTATTGCTCCCTATTCATGTTCGTCTGTGGGTTTTGCAAATATTTACCAAATAGAAGGTATTGAAAAGAGCTGGTCATATTTGACCACACTGTTTATTTTTAGCATTACGCATTATATTTATCTGTTCTTCTCGACATAAAAACAGACCTGTGACCTATTTTTTTGTGTTTGTTTTTGTGACCCGCCAATTGAAAACTGTGATACACATTTTATTTTTAGTGTTTATCGATAGTACAGCAAGAAACTTCAGCAGAAAACAGTGGAAAAATATGGGGCACGGGGTGTTGAAAAGACCTGAACTGAATTTGGCTTTATTTAAACTCACATAAGTGACAGCGTACACTGTTGAATTCAGGAATTCATCTTGACATGTGTTATTGATAGGTCATTTTAGGAAACACTGACCTGTAGCAGTCATGTAGAGCTATAATAGGGGCCGTGAACAGCCTTTCTCCTCTCAGATAGAGGTCAGAGCTCTTGAACATCACAGAGAACAGAAAATCGAAAAGGTTTCTCTTGATAGCTTTCGACTCATCCTACCCTGTTTAAGGCTTGTGCTTAGCCGCCGGAATACTGCTGTTGACCTAAAAAGACGCCGATTTGTCAACAATAATTCATCAAGGGTATAAATCCAAAAAAAAAACATTCTAGCTATTTTAAAGACCCTTATGCTTTGATAACTTGGCACTTAATTCTGTGTTTTTTTACCATTGTTGCTTATGTTAAAACCATTTGAATCGAAGTGATTTAAAAATCATTTACTCACCTTCAAGTTGTATAAATGTCTTTGTTCTGATGAACCCAAAAAAAGATATTTGGAGGAATGCTTATATCCAGACAGATTTTGCCCCCTATTGATTCCCATAGTAGAAAAATACAATAGTAGTCAAAAGCGCCCGAGAACTGTTTGCTGTCCTACATTCTTCCAAATGTCTTCTTCTGTGTTCAACAGAACCAAAAAAATGATAAAGTATTTTTTCCTACTATGGGAGTCAATAGGGGTCTGTCTGGTTATTAGCATTCTTCCAAATAATTTATCTATATGAGAGAATTTTCATTTTTGAGTGAAACAACCGAGCAAGTTTTATAACACACATTGCATTCATGTGTGCAATCACACAGTTTTTGTGACTGGCAGGCAGCTTGGGTGTGTACCAGGAAACTTGAAATCCACCCCTGGGAGTGACTGCTCAATTATTGCCTTTCGTGATAAAACCGAAGCTATTACTGTTAATTAGACCTCTTTGTCACTTGGGTTTCAGCAATGTATTTCTCTCATGTACCTGTTCCCGAGGCCCACTGTCTCATTGTCCCAGCTCTTCACAAACACGCAAAGATACACACCCTGGTCCCATCCAAATGCAATCTCTCAGCAGTCATCTGGCCGGTATTGATCAGAGGAGAGCGGTCGATCTGCAGCATGTTCCAATCAGGCCAATAAGATCTGTTTAGGCAGGGCCCGGTCTCAGTATGTCCATTGACAACCATTGATCATTGTTAGTGGGGAAAAACAATGAATTTTCCGAGACACCGAACTTCGGGGCTGTTCGATAAGAAGCTCGGCCATGATCTTGTTATCGCTCCTCCTCGCTTTGAAAACTCCACAGGGTTTCTCAAGCAAAACTCCAGCTCCCTAATTTGGATCACTCAGTGGAGTAATAGAAATCTCTCCCACTCAGAAACTCACAGACCTGCCTGGATTTCACATTGTGAAGTAAATTCCTTTTTTAACAAAGGAACGGTATCTATCATATGAAATCTCAGTCTGTGGTTTATATTACAGAAATGGATTATATAATCTTACAGATTATCATGTAATATCTCATTTTCAAGAGCATGCTGCTTTAATGTACTGTTATACAGATAATGTCAGTATAAAATAACTTCCTGTAGTATCACAGGGTCTAGATTTGTAAAGACAAATGTACGCTACCAGGATTTTGGACATTTTTTGTTTGTCCCTGCATGCAAATTGTCCAAATAAAATTGCCAGATCAAACATGAGCAGAAGCAAACAGAGGAACAATATAATTGGGAATCACTTCAGTATAGGGGGCTATTCTCTTTATTAACTAGTTGTTATTAACATGCATATTATTGGCATATTGGCTGTTTATCAGTACCTATGAAGCACATATTCTGCATGACCATACACCACATCTCTCATCCTGCCCAAAACCTAAACCTAACAACTACTCTACTAACTATTAATAAACAAAAATTTAATGGTAATATTTAATGGTTTGTTAATAGAGAGAATTGCCCCCCATACTGAAGTGTGACCTATAACAGCCACTTTTCTAAGATTTAGATTGTTCAGGTGATTTTCCATTCTGTTGAAAACCATGTGAAGGAGATGTTTTATAATAGCACAACACTCTTCAAATGTGAAAAAGGCCCTCATGCTTGCATCTTTTAGTTTGTGTAATACGTCTCAAGATATGGAAGGAAGGAGGCGGGAACCGGCAAACATTTAAACAAACATTTAATAAAGTAATAATAGCCGGCGGCCCCTCACGGCCGACCGCCGGCGAACATAACACAAATACAAATACAAACATGTTCGGGCCCGGTCCTCTCTCATCGTACCTTCTGTCAGCTCGTTCTTTTATGCTTCCGATCTCCACCGTCAGAAATGCGGAGCCGGTGTGCGCACAGCTGATAGCCATTATCACTCACGCCACCGGCCCCGCCCCTTTGTCTGACGGCTCTCGCCACGCCTTCCTCGCTACAGTTTGGTTAAAGATGTGGCTGTAAGATGTACATTAGCTTTACAAAAACATGTTTATACAAACAAATACATTCTGATTTTATCAGTATTTGCGTTCATTGCGATTTTGAATTTGCAAATGCGATGTTCTACTAATTGAGATACAGTCACACGATGATACTGTAGGACATTCGATTACAAATACCTTTTTTGGCTGCTTCCTGGAAGAGGAACTGCTGTTTCTTGTCAATTTTAAATGCTCAAAGACATGCTTCGTGAGACAATCGTCATTCTAAACAGTGACACGGGGCTGTGCAGTCGCCTGTCAATTGCGTCATATCCGCGTCACCCTTTGTTAATGTCTTTACTGATGTGTTTAGTGGACAAATGGAGAAGTAGAGTCACTAACTTGTTTCGAGCAGTTACTTATTGATGGACCACAATTATTTGCAACATTTATCAAAACTTTAGCTCATCCGCTTATATGATTTCTCGTTCCCGTCTGATTGATGAGCATCAGCGGTGGAGTTGAAGACAACACATCCCATCATTCCACGCTCCTTCACAGCATCATCAAACTACAGCATTGTTATTCTACAAACTGCACCTTTAAGTCAAAGGTTCTATAGCACATGAACTACAAGTACAGTTGTATTGGCATTAAGTAATATCAACAACATTAAGATGTAAACTTATATTAGCTAATACAGTCACTTATACTGATGCAATCTTGTAAAGTGTCACGGTTTATTTTATGCTTCCGCCACCGTTTTTCATTTTAAATGCACAAGCCCTCCAAAGTCAGTTGTGAATGGGTTTTAAGACAATCATTTCAGAAATACAGTGTCTGTCAGGTAACACACACCAACATTTTTTTAAGCTAGAGGCAGCACTTTTGCTGGCAGTTTTATGGCTCGCAGATGTGATACCATAGAAGATAATGGGCTGTTTAAGACAGTATAGACAATGATGACTAATGGATTTAAGAAACTCTTCTCCACTCCATATATAAATCAAACATTATTCTTTACAGATAGTGTGTGTTGAGTAAAGAAACAAACAGAGACAGAGATACTACGAAATGCTTGAGGCACTTCATTCACAATAAAGGCGGAGTGTTCCAATGAAGTTACAAAAATTAGTCACAAGCTCTTTTACATATTTTTCATATTTTACAGTAGGCAGATATTATCGTCCGTCATAAAAAAATCAGACTGGGTTCGATTTTCTGCGTTTTTCGCACCTGCACCAAATACGAAAAAAACACATAAAAAATGTGCAAAGACCTTTACAGTTGGGGAAAGCATTTCAGCTAACATGGATCATGTAAGGCATCCTTAACCAATCATATAATAACAGCGTTCACAGTTTAAAATCTGAAAGTTTTTTCATAGAAAAACATACACATTGGTTTATTCAGTTTAATGAAGCTTCTCTTAGTTTGACATCCATTAAAAAAGTTAGATATGGTCTCCTTTTCTGCGTTTCTCTAAAGCTGCGGTGTTATCAGTCTAGTTATTTTAGCTAAAGATTGCAGGCTTTCCATCTAGTGACTTTGGTATAGGCTAATAGTAAGAATTTATGAAAAGAATTACTTCAAGAAATATGAAGATCCAATATTTCTGCCTGACAGCGACAATTTGAACAACAAATTACATGATATACAAATGTTTGTGTGGGATGGTTAGGAGGTAAGAAAGCTTAAGACCACAGAAGAGATTTTCGCAAAAAACACGGTCTGCCTGTCTTGCACTTTGAGACCTCATGAGAGTCTAACCAAACGCTGGGGTCAGGAATTTTAAAAGGGCTTCGGCTGACCCAGGGTCTTCATAAAAAAAATCAAATTATCCCTGCGCGCCGGGCTGTCTTCATTAGCCTTGTCTGATGTGCAGCAGATCCATTATGATTCTAATTAAGTTCCTATCAGACCGCCCAGAAATAAAGAATGAGGCATTAACACTGTGACAAGATTACATAACTATCAGTTGGCAATCTGCCCCATATTGGGAAGGGTGGAGTTAGGTGTCCTTTAAGGATTTGACTGGGCACATCAGAGAAACTGTATCGGCAAGCAGAGCCCTTAATGCATTCAAGACTTGAATTAAACTTATCACCACAGCACAGAGGAAAGACCTCCATCATTCTGCCGTCTATCTCCTCAACACAGCGAGACAGAGAGCATGAGGGGGAAAAGGAAAACAAGCATCTGGCTCCCCGGGAGACCCGCACTCTTAATTCGATTCTCTACCCAGAGTGCTCGCTGACAGATATTCTGAGTGACACTGAGGCAGTTGCTCTGCTCTCCTCCCATGAGCGGCTGATCCGTGCAAGGTGACACAGAGGTGGACAAAAACAGATAGCTGATGAAGTCCCAGTCCAAGCACACAGCAGGTACAAACAGAACAGTGTTACTTGAAATGGCAATTTTTGTAACCCTCAGGATAGACGAATGATCTGGAGTGATTTGTCAATAAAGTTTTTTCTTTATTTAAAATGATTTAAATTTTTCCGGTAGCTCTGTGGTATGATCATGGTCTTAGCAACGCCAAGGTCATGGGTTCGATCCCAGGGATTGTACATACTTAGAAACAAATGTATAGTGTATAGTACACACAGCTTTGGATGAAACATTCTGCCAAATGTATAAATGTGAAATGTAAAAGGACACAACGATTTAATGTGTAACACCAGTGGTTTTGTTGGGGTTGTATATCACTTTTTCCATAGCTCTGTTTCATATAACCACTTTTGAAGATCTATATAAGCATATACCCTGTTTTGCTGCTTAAAAACGACTCCAAGCAAATTATGTGGTTGCTTTCCCTTGAACTTTATCGCCTTTTTCTTCTATTGTTTTTAAACACGTGATTCTTTCATTCAGTTCTTTAGAAACATCCGACAAGCACGTCATCTTCAGTGTTGGCAGCGCGCCAGAGAGGAGTCCTGTTTGTGACTGAAAGAATCCCGCTGAAGCCGTCAGGTAACATAATGTTGATTAAACTGCCCACTTTTGGTCAAAGTTGCTTTAAAGTGTTCCTACCGGCAGTCCTACTCTCTTCTTTCCCGGCTCGAGAGAGATTGACACTGAATTGGTTCTCTTGTGCTGCTCTATCTCTTTATATTGCGATGCATCACAAATCTTTATCTGTCACAACTTTTAATACTAGCTTTATTTACGCAAAGTTTCATCTGTATTCTGTACCAAATAAAAATATTGTATTGTGGTCAACAGTACCTGTTTTTTCAATGATATAACTTCATAATCAAAGCATTAGTGAAGAATTATGCATATTGGATATACTAATAAATGTCATGTAACTAGAAATAAATACACAGTGACTTCTATGTTTTTTGGCCATTTTTGTGTCCATGGTCTGTTAGCAGAAGACCGTGTTTAAAGGTTGAACACATTAAGGCCCGGTTTCACATACATGTTTTATCTCAATCCAGGACTACGCCTTAGTTAGATTAAGATATGTATGTTGCTTTATGAAAAATAGCTTATAAGAATACATTACTGGTGTGCATCTTGACACAAAACAATAGCTCTGATATATTCTAAGATATTTCTGGGCAAGTTATATTCTGTTAAAACAGGTAAAATATTAATTTTAGTCTGGGACTAGCCTTAAACCTTATCTGTATAACCGGGATTTTTTACATCATCTGAAAGCTGAATAAATAGGATAGAATATTATCTGGCGGATATATAACCATGTAAAACTCTGCAATCTGAAGGTTGCAATAGAATCTAAATATTAAGAAAATTGATTTGAAGTTGTTGATGAGATTAGCAGGCCATCCACTCAAAAAAAAAAGTTTTGATATATTTACGACATAGGAAGTGTACTTAATATCCTAATGATTTTTGCCATAAAAGAAAAATCTATAATTTTGACATATACAATATATTTTGGCTATTACTACAAATGTTTCCTTGCTACTTAAGACTGGTTTGGTGATCCACGGTCACAAAGATGTTATTGAGCACGTACAGTTCAAGGTTTGAAAGTGTCTCGGACCCAGCCACAATTCACATTGGTAAGCTTAAATTAATAAAATAATTTAACATTTGAGCTATCAGGTCACATTTTGTGAGAAAGTCAGTTTACAACATTTGACAAAAAGATGTACATATACAATAGTATAGAATTTTTTGTTTCAAACAGAGATGGCAACAGAGAGGCAGAAGTTACAGATTGCTTTAATAAAATGTTATCTAAAGATGGCGTCATCATGGGATTTCATACATTTTTTAAATCTTAAAGTCAAGTGCATGGTTTTTGAACCTCTTTGACAATGAGATTTGAGTACACATCACTTCGCAAGACTTCCACTTGTTTTCAGATGTTTAACATCCAAAAACTTATAACCCACTGAAAATGTATAACTGAATCCAAATTTTAAAAAAACATTTTTAAGTAATGAATCTGAAACAGGGAGTGCTTTAACTTAAACCTTTGTTAATGGTCTTTATTATATGGGGGTGCTGTTAATGCAAAAGCAAAATGTATTGTACAATTGGCCTATACAGGCATTAGAACTTCAGTGTCGCAGAATTTAAGCGAGAACGATTTCATCTTCAACCACCATTGCTTTGATGAAGGGCCCTTGAAAATTAGGCAACAATAGCTGAAGACTAGTCCTTCATTCGACAGATACAGTTCATCAGTCTACAGATGCATGTAATCAAGAGAGATGTGCTTCTTTAAGGGTATTGGGCTGCATTATAAAACCTCACATTGTCTCAGGAGGGAATAAGCTTGGCTTGCGCATGCACGTACATAAATAGTCCCTCCCATTGCCGTGATCTGCTCAGTTGAGCACGGATACATGCTGCCCGTTGGCATTGTTTGGGTGATGCTGGTAGGAGGACTTCATGAGGAAGAAAAGTGCCATCCTGCTGGTCTACAACACAGTGGTTGGCTTTCACCCACCATTGCCCATTGTCAGAATTGGCTAAACATTTATATTCCTGCAGAATACAGGCAGTTTCCGTAGAAGCCGCTGCTTCAGAGAACCTTTTTATTACCGTTTGCACCTTCACCCAGCCGAAGTCTATTGTGTACCCAAGCAGACTCACTTCAGGCAGCGGGGGAGACATTTGCTTCCGAGACGTTTAATTTGTCATGCATAGCTTTGGCTTTTAAATCACTCCGACCCAAATTAAAAGGCTATTGAAAAGGCAGCGCAGCCTGGAACCCAGAGCGCCGGGGCCGAGTGCCGAGCTGTGGGCCGGCAGGACATTTATTTAACTCTCCACTGGAGCAGAAATATCAAAAAGAGGCAGAAGTCCAATCTGTTGAGGAACAGTACATTAGGCCAGACAGGATTCCCACCGGATAAGACTTTGTGAAAGAACCACAAGATGCTGAGGAAAGTTGAAGCAGCCCCAATATCCCATCATTCCTTTTCCATTTATCACTCTATGCGAATAAATAGATGATGGAGAATTGTATTTAAAAATGAACTACACTGTTGTGTCGGTTGTGGTTTTTAATGATGAACAAAAGCGTGGCCTGTGGATAAATACAGATATTGTAGCAAAGCTGGATTTTATGCATAGCCAGGCTGTTTTCTGAAATGTATCCACTGTAGTTTATAAAACAAATGTGTGGTCAACATTGCCACAAGGATGCACTATAGCTGGCATTAGCATTAAACCGTCTTCTATGGTCCTTAACTACTGTGTGTAGCTACAGTCTGAAAGGATCCTTGCTGAGTAAGATGACGAAAGTTAGTCAAACCTTTGACATGTTCATAACCATCATACTGAATAAAAACCCACATTTGATTTTTTTAGGGCAGAAGTTTTAAAGAGACAGCTCACCCAAAACTCACCCTCACGTAATTGACAACTTGTATGACTTTCTTACTTCTGTGGAACACCAAAGAAGATATTTTGAGAAATGTCTCAGTGGTGTAGTGTTCAAACAATATATTATGAGGTTTAATGTTGCCAATGTTCTTAAAAAATAAATTTTGTTTCCTGCAGTGAAGGACTGTGATTAAAAAAAAAAGGTAAACTATTCCTTTAAGGCACAATAGCTCTGACACCCCCTTGAGTAATCAGGTTTGTTACTGCTACTGTATAGCATGACTTGTATTTGAATTATTCTTAAATATTTACATATTTGCATTAGAAAGAAATAGTTAAAAAAGGACCATTTGGGAACCTAAGATTTTAAAGGTAATGTATTCAGGTTTGTATTTGTTTACTTGGATCAAATGTGTATTGCCTCTATATTTTATTGCACCTGGTCATTGCGGGGTCTAATTTGAAATAAGTAACAAATTGTTGTGTTTCCTACAAACAGGTAGAAAGAGGTAAAATTTTACAGAACTGTACTTGCCATCCGATTCATATTCACATATTTAAAATCTTTCATGTGGAGGCCAGCTCTTTGAGTCAGAGGATGCATCTTTAATGAACAGATCTAAGGCCATCTGACTCACAAAACTGAATTTCCCAGACAACATGTGCTGTAGACTGCTTCTGAGCAGGAGAGGACAAATCTCAGACACGGAATAAAAGATCTACTGCTTCTGTTAAGCATCTTGGAGGCATGTTTGATTACCGGTCATGTGTGTTTGCAGCAGTGTGTTATTATGTTGTGAATATCGCTTTATAAGGACTCGCTAGTTAAAAGCTTTATTTTCTACAAGAACCATGAAAAACACAAAGATATATTTTGTTTTACAATGTTCAACGAACATTTGTTTGTTTAGTTCTCCCCCAAAACAAACAAATGTTGGAAAATACAGGTATTTTATCTGTTTATAATACTAAATTTTGTTTATTTTTATCTTTAAAGCAGCTTTAAAACAATGAAACTTTGTGAAAAGCGCAGTAAAAATAAAACTGAATTGAATTTGAATTTTTTTGCAGTAAGTGCAAAATTGTCATGACATTTCCCTTTTGATTTGAGGGTAAAGCGTTTCAAAACATAGGTATTGAAAAATATAATTGCAAAATAAAATAAAAGATTGATTAACTTTATTAAAGAGAAACCATTTTTGTTGTTGACCTTAAAGGCCATGAGTCCAAACAATACATTCATGTTCCATTATTCATTTTGCATGTTGTCTCTATGCAGATCATGTAACAGTAATGCATTTTGATGATAGATGTTTTTGTCACGTAGTGCATTTACATTTTTTTCTGAAGCCCAAGCAGTTGATTGCTTTAGCCCGTGTGCAGCATATGGGCAAACAGCAAATTTGTTCAGAATCTTTTGCATTATATAGCAGAGCTCCAAACACGCCTCTGCACAGGAATAACTCAACTAGCATTCTATTCATGTATTTGATTTGTTTTTTATGTTCTGTTGTGGGAGAAGATGTTCTTATATAATGCTTCTGGGAGCACGACCAGGCCTTTGTTGTAAAATCTTTGTATACACACTGATAGAATTGACAGACGTGTATGTGTGTGTGATGGAGAACAAAACAGAAAGACTTCAATTTTCTACAGGTGTAGCCATGCATTGGTTGCAAAAAAAACATGATTTCCCTCAGCTATGGTTCAAGGCTTGTCAATAACAACAACAAAAAAACTATTTTCTATGGTTGCTACTTGCTCTGACCCACAACAGGGTTTACAGCTGGTCTTTGTTGACTGATCGAGAGCCAGACGGAATGGTAGAGACATGACACCATTTAACACTGAGGATTTAATAACGTCTCTTTGAGCTATTGTCTGAGTCCTTGAGATGTATGTGACATAACAATTGTATACATTACTGTATTTTTTATGTCTTTACAAATCACAGTAATTTAGCTTAAAGCTGCCGTTCTGGCTCCAGAATCACAAAAACTGAAATATTTACAAATGATATGTTTGTCAGATGTGCTTTCTGTTGTCACAACACTCAGCTCAATATGTTTTGTGTCATGTGCACACACATTGAATTAACACATAGTTACTGTGCAGTGTAAAGGTCTAGATAAATAAATACATAATATATGCAGAGAGGACAAGACACAGTTTAGTGCTCAGGCAAATGCAAACTAAATACAAATGATAATAGGATAGCAAGCAGATATAAGATTCAAGTGTTGAGAAATCTGAGCACAAATAAACCAATTCTTCAATTGAACCCTAAATAAAGTATATGTATTTAAATCTCTTATAGTTGGCGAAATAGTATTCCATTCTCGTGCAGCTTTGACAGAAAAAGCTCAATTTACTTTTTCTAAGATATCATAAGGAAAGAATTTGTATAATTAAAGACACCAGAACGACAAAATCAACTTTATTAGGCATCTAAGAACGCATACACAACGGTTAGTCACGTATAGCAAGCTATTATACACGGGTATTAAGGATAGAAAAAGTGTAGCTTTTAAAACTAGCACTGTTTTTATCAATATTTTCGTAGAATGTGAATTTGGCTTTTTCTTAATGAGTTGTATGACAGGTAAAGAAAGATATTAATGCGTGCATAGTACAATTCTGCTGACTGGTACCAAATTGCGTCTCACTTAACGACTGCAATGAAAATTACGACTCTTTTAATGTCATTGTAGTGTTCATCTTGTTGTCAGGATGCTTTTGTACATTGTAATGTAAGATTTTATATTTTTGAAGTGCAATTCTACTTTCCAGTAGTCACTATTCAGGAGACCTTTACACAATGTCTAAACCCTCTGAGCTTTTATTAGCTTGTTAACAGTTATGGTTATGTTTAGGGAAAATTGTGTTTTCATGTTAAAAAAGTTAGCATGTTCTACATGTATTTTGTATTTTTTAAATAAGTAAAAGACCTGTAAAAGGCAAACACGTTCAGCTAGAATCTTAGTAGTGTCCCATGATTCCCAAACATATGTTTTCTCTAAATAAAACAACTTTATAAATACATTTTTCTGAGTATGAGACTTTTTCCAAAAGGCATAAAATGACTTGAGACTTGACTCAGACTCTAGCTGAAAGACTTGTGAACATCTCTGGTCTCAGTGGTATGATACGTTAGCTCTATCGTCTGACTATTGGCTGTCGCTCCTGAAAGTCGCTCTTCATTTGCACGAGGTTGAACTTTGTCGGGTCGCTAGACACGCCCCATCCGCTCGCCAACGGTTCCTACTGCTCGTGTCGCCGAAAGTCGCCAGCTCTCCATTGAAATGAATGGGATCATGTCGCTTGTAATGCGAATGAGGGGTCAGACGCCACTCAGCTTCTCCTTCTTTATTTAGTTTTCCTCAAGGTGTTATCTTGCGCATTTGACATTATCTCTGTCTGGGCTTTTATTAGCTTCTTATCTCTGTCTGTCGTCACCTCTCACTATTCTCAAGTTTAGGATCAGGATGAAGCCCTTCCCAGTCTCGACCAACACACACCTCCAGTATTTCACATCACTCTGGCTTTATTAAAACCACTGTGGTCAATTATTGCTTCATCTTGAATACAGTATCTCCTTTTATCGTGGCCGGGAAGTGCAGAACAACATTACGAAGTGTGAAACACTTTTACGAAGCTCGAGACAAATTTACATTTTGGAAAACATTTTTACCTATCATAAAACACAATTACATGGGAAAAACACTTTTACCAAGGGCGAAACAAATTTACATTTTAGAAAACAAATTAACAAGATGCAAAACACTTTTACCAGCCCCGAAACAAATTTACAATGACAGATTCTTCACGGAAAGGGAACGTACCACACACCGGATGTGACGCCGTAAAAGGTGTTGTTGTTGGTGCGCACGGTAAATTCATGTTGTGGTTGTGGAGTAAATGGCGTACATAAAGTTTATGGTCACCGAACATGGACTGCAGAAGCTCGAAGTCAAAAGAACGGCAGTCTTTTAACTATGGGCCAAAAGTAAGATTTAAGCCTAAAGAAAGAAAACACATCCAGGTAAGTTGTACTGACCGTCATATACAATTTTGCAATGCTCTATATGTATTTGTGTGTATGTGTATATTTATTTTACCTATGTATACATTAATTATATATCTTTGTTATTTTACTAGATAAATGTAGGATTGATGGCGCCACATGAAACTGATGGAACCGATTTAAAACCTCTAAGAGGGAAAAGACTCCCGTTATTTACAGACCCGGAGGTAGCAGCACCTGATCTACTGAAACAAGCTGTACAGAAAATGAGAACATTTAACAAGGACATGCACATTGGAGCTTACATCCTTTTGTATCCAGACTGCTCAGAGGTGGTCCATGTGCCTGGGTCAGAAAGGCCATTCAAATTGGCAGAATATAAAAAGGAAATAGGAAAGGCATATTCCAGGATCACTTTTTTCATTTGCCTAGAAAAACACTATAAAAGAGGTTAGTTGATGTCATGATTCAATATTTTTACAAATTTTGATACTCTGCTGGAGGATAGATAATGTTTGTTTGATTTTTTTTTTCAGTGGATGATACCTCAGACTCTGATTCTAAAATTGTCATCACAACAAGGAGCACAGCTGAATTCAACCGAGCAGACACTTTGGTACATCAGTTATTTCTATTTTTTTAATATTTATGTATGTTTGTATTTATTTATTAGATGTACATTGGATTTTATGCATAAAATCTTTGTCCTGGTCAATAATTTAGTTGAAAAAGGTTTGTTTTGATTGTTTTGCAGTAACTATTATACAGTAACACAGAAAACCATTCAGCATTGATTTATGCTGTATGTGGTAATGGAACAATAATGGAAGCTGTTAAAAATTGTTGATAACTTTATCTGTTTCCTTTCAGGTGTTTGAACCACAAAATCGAAGTTCTCCCAAACTCAAACAGGAAGATGAAAGGTAGGTGTTGCACACTTGTACACAAAGTAACTTTCAGGCAGCATGGGTTGAAATTATTTCTTTACTTCTTTACTGGAAATAATAATAATAACTCATATCTTATTGGGCTACAGGGCTTTCACTACCAGGTAAAGGGCAATTTAACATTTTTTTCCATTTAACTCACAAAATTGTGATAAAACTACTAGAAGATATTTCACTACTTATTCACATACACATTATACATTTATATTGCTTTTTTGGAGATGTTTTACCACTTTTGTTCACCTGGAAATACAGCAAGACCGCACATAAGCTCAATGTTGCTACATGCTATCGGCTGTTTCTGTAAATGACTGAAGTGCCCCCTCGCTCCGTACCTAAAGGACCCACAGCTGCTTGTGTGAGCTTTACATAATTCACCTGCAAGAGCTTATTGGTGTGTCCTAAAACATAACATAAGCTCTTTCAGGTGAATAAACACAAATGACAAGTTAACCAAACCATTAAAAAAAACATTTGAGAATGAAGTGGGGGGATGTAATTAGAGACAATGTTTTTTTTTCTAGTGGTAATCAACAAATATGAATCTTGGCTGTATCTTGGTGTATACATAATGTTTACATGATTTGACCGTAGGCCTGAAGGACACCTGCTGGTTTTAAGATGTCTAAAACCCCCACTCTAGCCCAGAACACCTTGGCCACTAGAAAAGACCCTTTGTCTCTCATTTCATCCGTTTGACTCGCTGACGAAGGCTAGATGCCAAATTTCATGAGAGTACTTTTAAATAATCTATCTTTAAGTTGTTGATGTGATCAGAGAATTCGCTCTGATGAACTTGAAACAGAAATCTTGCTACAGGTAAAAAAAAAAAATCATAATGACTGACATAATTTAAACTGATTACATGGGGAGGACATTTTTGTTTGTAAGATGTTTTAACATGGAAATGATAATTTCCCAACAGGAAATTCACAGACCTGTATTCACAAAATGTTGAGCAAGAGCCGGTTGCTGTCAATGTGAAGAATTTCCAACAGACAGCAATCTAATATGACAGCTTTTGACTAGCACTCCTGTTTTTTCACTATACAATAATTCTGATATATCTGGAATATCCACAAATTAAGTCACTTTTTCTCATAACAGGTAGGAGACGGACATTACATTTTGAAAATGTTTTAGATTCGTGACTCTCAAACTGGGATCCCTTTGTGAATCACTGTTTTAGATAAAGAAACAAGTAGTTCAAGAAGTTTTGTTTTCTATACTACAAAAAATTAATAAATATTTTATATACTCTTTGATTAATTTACTTCACACTTAAAAACAATTAAGCTGTGGGTGACAGATTCATAAACATTGTATTCAGACAGGCAGCAATATTCCACCACTACAAAAACCCCTCCCTTTTTGATCATTTCATAGCTGAGCCATTTCTTTTAGGTTCATGTACAGTTCTGATGCAGACTCCCTGTTCTCTGGCTTCTGTAACTGATTTGGTTCCATGGCAAAGTCCAAGTACTCCTGCATGTTTGGGTCCCCACAAGGAGTTATTGACAGGCTAGCCTCAGGAAGGGCATTCAGTTCAGCCTGTTCAATTTGAAATCCGCAGTCTGAGGAGCCAAACCTGTGTTAAATAGAAAACATAAGCATTTCTTTTAAACGTTAGAATAACACTTTTATCTGTTTATTACCAATGTATCACCTGTGTGGTAAGTAGTAGAGTTCATTGGGCACTCCTCCTGGACATGCTGCTGTTCTGGAAGGGTGAATCCTGTGACTGTTCCACAGTCTCACGCACTCATCCAAGTCCTTCTGAATAACATCACCAAAGCAATATCTCAATAGGCACTGATCCTCATGACTCCCGTTGAAGTATCCGGCTTTTCTAAGGTCTGCAAATAACTCCATCCAGAACTGAGACCTATAGAAATTGATACAAATTGTAGTTATACTTTTAAGCATATACACATGTTTGAATAATAAAATCAAAGGTTAGTCATAATGAAATTTATGGTCTGCATCTTTTGGTCATTTGATTTACTTTTCAGGAACAACTACTTTTCCTGGCGGGCTGTATTTGTTTTACATTTTGTATTGATCTTTATAGTGCTCATTTTTTGTTTTTCATTACTCGTTCCTGAGAAGAAAATCGAATGACCAAAAGATGCAATGACCCTTTCTGAAGACCACTCACCTTCCCTTTCTAAATATAGACCACCAGGACTCACGCTGGTTATTTATAGATGAGCCGTACATGTGGCTGGACGCGCCAGAGTAGTAGTCACTGTGATGGTGGCGTAGCGTACATTGAATTGCAGCCATTATGCCGTTCTCAGTGCCGCAATCAGTCCTCAGTCTCATGGAGATGACACCGAGGTTTCGCACACATGACATGAAATAGTGAGCTATCACTGTTGGGTTTTTATTTGTTGGTCCACATTCAAGCCACAGTACTTTACGTGAAAATCCATCTACACATCCCGATATGGATAAACCGTATGGCTTGAGTTTATCATAACCATCTGCGTGCCACATATAGTTAGGTCCCATGGAGTGGTAGGTTCTTCTTGTAAACCTTCTGCGTGTTCTGCTCTCACACCCTCGAGGATTAAGCTCCTGGAGCAAATTCATGACATCATCTCTCTTCACTCGAAAATTGTACTTCTGTTTAAGTACCTGCCACATCGTGCGGTAGCCAAACAGTTGTCCAGGTCCACAAAGTTCCAATCTGATGGCGTTACTCACGGAGTTTGGAGAGAAATAATCCTTTCTGCGGTACAACCCGGCTTCGTACAGTTTACTTTTAGGAGTCCTCAAGCTGATGTTTACACCGTGTAGACTTGACATCATGTCCACGATTACAGCGTACGAGTGGCCTTTGTTAAAATATTGAACATATTGATGCAGTATGTCTGGTGGTTCCGTCTGGTCCGTGTTCTTTAGAAACTCCAAACACCGACCACACGTAAAGCAAAACCGCGTTAAGCTGCTCACGTGTTTGCCGCAAAACATCCCTCAGCCGCAGTCCATGTTCGGTCACCATAAACTTTATTTACTCCACAACCACAACACGAATTTACCGCGCTCACCAACAACAACACCTTTTACCGCGTCACTTCCGTTGTGTGGTACATTCCCTTTCCGTGAAGAATCTGTCTTTGTAAATTTGTTTCGGGACTGGTAAAAGTGTTTTCGTCTTGTTAATTTGTTTTCTAAAATGTAAATTTGTTTCGCCCTTGGTAAAAGTGTTTTTCCAATGTAATTGTGTTTTATGAAAGGTAAAAATGTTTTCCAAAATGTAAATTTGTCTCGAGCTTCGTAAAAGTGTTTCACACTTCGTATTGTTGTTTTGTACTTCCCGGCCACCGTACCTTTTCACAAACTTTAATTGAAATTTAATTCAATTGCGTTTTTCACATTTTTGCTTTGTTGCAAAGCAGCTTAACAGTGATACATATTCAATTCCATAAAATGTTTGGTTCTATTACAGTCAAAGAATAGAAGTCTGAGGGTGGGCTGTTTAACCAACCAAGCCATGCTACCACATATTAAATGACTTCTGTATTAAATGTTCAAAAGCGCATGACCTTGAAAGAGATTGCACTTTGAGTGATCATCAACAAGACACGTCAGACAAATCTCTACAGAAACCTTCAACAATAGAGAATTTCTTGGAGCATTTTTTATTTCAGGGCAATGGAAGTGTTCAGATTGTCACCAATGCGAGAGAACCAGGCCATGAAGCCGTCATCGCTCTCCTGGCATCGAACTGCTCGTCCTGCACTCTGACACGTGTGTTGAACCAATTATAACAAACACATGGCCCTGCAGAATATGGGCTGAAGGAATGATGGCTTTTAAAACTGTGTTCTCCGCTCCCTGTATTGTGCCCTTGGTGTTTGCTGTATTGATTGCTGTAATACTGGTTAATGTTTTAAGGCTTTTAGGTTTGACATCAAAAACTAATAAAACACTGAAAAGACAAGATATTAATGCAGGAGCCCAACGTACCTGATCCCTGGGTAAAGATGTTATTGACCCCTCAGTGATGACTGATAACAGTAGATGGATAACACCAAACATTCCCCTCAGGACAGAAACAAAATACAGACACAGAAAAAAAACTTTTAAGAGAAAACCCTGAAATTAGCTTAAACTGGGAATCACCAGAACTACACTGTTATATGTACGTCAGAACTGCCTTTTAAAATCTACAAAGCTATAGTATGGGGTTTTTGACACTTATGCAATGATTTTTCAGTAATAATAATAATCAACAGTACGTGATGTTGATTACAGTTTTAAACAGAGTGTTTGTCAAGCTTGCAGTAACACGTCTCTTATGTAAAGTCTCAATAACTTACAATCAAGGTGTCCATCAGGTCACTATTGTGCATGTCTAACCATCCATCAGTCCATTTTCTAAACCCACTTATCCTCTTCAGGGTCGTGGGAGGACTGGAGTCTGAGCATCTTAGGCCGCAGATAGGGTACACCGTGAAAAGATTAGCATAAATAAATAAAAACTCAACTGCAGCTACTTCTGTCACGAAATCACTTGAGAAAGCTGAAATAAAACACAATGGAGATAAGGGCCACCTACCCTAAGGTCCATCAACACCTATAAACAAAGTTCTGGTGATCTTCTGCACTTTTGACGCGTATGATTAATCCGAATTAACCGTGGATCAATATCAAGGCCTGACTGAAGAACAAAGTTAATGTAGATTCATTTAGCAAACATGGCTGTCTGCTGCTTAAGAAATGGCTTAAAGTATGAAAAACAAATCACGTGCCATTTCATTTTACACCTCATTTAACAGGCTAAGCAGATAACCCATTATTGCCTTGTGGCAGAAGGCGGTTTCAGAAGAGAATGCCTCTCTAATGGCGCTGGAATTAGCGCAACTAAGTGCTTCACACTCCAAAGGTCAGCGCTAGCAGTGATGGAATATTAGCTTGTGTTGCACAAATGAAATCAATTACCAATGCGCTCTTAAGGAGAGATTAGGTTGGAAAATGAGAGGAAAGTGGAAGCGGATTCAACTGCGTGGTGGTCACTTCAGGATGATGGTCACAATCCAATTGGACGCTTTGAAAGGATATTAGAGCTGTTCTTGATCAACAGGAACTATAATGCATTCATATTTTAAAGGACGGTACCCAAGTGTAGCAAAATGGACACCACATTTGTTGTTTCTTAGCACCAGGACAGTTTGTTCTACCGAAACCCATATCTTAGGCTGCACACCTTTATCTGTGAAAAGAGCAAAGAAACCTCTTGTTGAAAAATGGGAGAGATTGCAACATGATGGCTAAAAGTAAAGGCAGCCCAACCTTTATATTGCAGAGGCTTTAGATCTTTAGAATGTGCACACTCATAGCCAGACCGGTTTGAAAAATATCTTATATTTTATATTAAGTTTGTCAGAATGTATTAGTAATTCAATGTGGAGTAAGTGTTACAGAAACAGAGTGCGTGTCTTTGTGAGGATTTTAGTTTTTTCCTGTTTGAGGAGCTAAATCAAAGTTCCTTTATTTAAAACCCTCTGCTCAACTCTTTCACTCATGCCCGACCATCCTAGCTCAAGGAGGAAAAGCCAATACCTTAAAAACCGATAACCGACATATTTCCACCCAGCAATTAAGCTTGACATTTACTGTTAATTTGCAAAAAAACTTCAGGGTTGCTCCTCCTGAGCACTAATGCTGGCAAGTACATTTCTTAACAACACTCAGAGATGAGAAATATGAGTCTTTAATGATTTATGATTGGCAGTTGTTACTGCAAGGCTGGACTTCCTTTGCTAAAGCGGCCATATTGAGTTCAACTTTTCCCAAAAAAATTGTAACCGTCTGGACCACCTTCTTACTGTAATATCCAGTCTTTGTCCGTACAGTTGACATTACCAAGATAGCCGGCATGTTCACTGCCCTGTGTACAGTTTTTGAAGCCTGCGTAACTATTCCCAGTAAAATAAAAAATGCATTATCCCATGTGTCCAACTGTCACGGTGTGGAACGGGAAGTAGATCCCAAGTGCAGCCAGACACACGGATGGGGTTTAACAGGATATTTATTAATACTAAACAAGACAAAAAGGCAAAACAAAAACCCACAAGGGGGAAAACAGGACAGGATAATATTTAAACTGAAATAAGAACAAGGACTCACTAGACTACACAAACACTTAGAAATACATTACACTAAACTAAACTTACGGGACACGAGGTAATAATAACAAGGGACATCGACTTCACAGAACAAATGACAAGGGTAACTCACAAGACAGGATTCCAGAAATAGGGTACAACTTTAAAACTACGGACAGAGAACAAGGTATAGTACAGGTATAGTACAGGTATAGTACAGGTATAGTACAGGTATAGTACAGGTATAGTACAGGTATAGTACAGGTATAGTACATGTATAGTACATGTATAGTACATGTATAGTACAGGTATAGTACAGGTATAGTACAGGTATAGTACAGGTATAGTACCGGTATAGTAAAATTCACGAGCACAAGACAATGAACATGAGGATGATTTAAAGGGTAACAAACACAGAATGATAACAAGATGCAGGTGTGGGTAATGAAACACTGATGGGAAGGCTAACGAGACAAAAGGGCGGGAAACACAGACGAGACACGGAGAGAGAGAGAGAGGATCTCTAAGGTCCAACCGCTCTCTCCACAAAGAACCTTGGACTATGTCATGGCTCCGCCCCAGGACCAAGAATAAACAAGACAAGATGGTGGAACAATGACATCCAACATTAAAGTCTGACTTGGATGTGATTCCATGTAGGTAACTGCATGCTGCATGAAATTAGGCTTTTGTTTCCATAAGAACCACTTAAGTTCACCAAACCCTAGGCATCAGACAGTGATAGCAGCTGACATTTTGTCATGAGAGTTAGACGATCATCGGTCAATACTCAAGCACCCAGCCATGGCATTTAAATCACAATTTTACAGTCCAATTACGTCCCCAGCAGAACGGTGTGAATGGATTAGTGGTTTTGGCACACAATGGAACAAGAGAGTGGCCTCCAGGACATATGTTTAATTCCAGTCGCTGTCAGTCTTTCATACACAACAGGCACTGGTATGATCAGAGAACGTGATTCCATTGTACTATTACGTGAAAAGAAACCATTTGTCACAGAAAACAAGACTGAGAGAAGTTCACATCTTGGTTGCATTAAGTTGATGATGAATCATTTGGAGTAGGTTTCAAAATGAAAACCGAAGCCTACGTAATCCACCAAATCTGGTGTTAAGGGTAAAGGTTTTGGGAGTGCAATTTGGGGTTAAGACTAACAACATCTCTATCCACCAATAATTTCCCTCTGAACAAATGTTAGGGTGCTTTGCTTTAGTAAAGGACTAACACAAACTAGGGTTGCACGGTGTACCGATGCTACGCAAGTATCGCGATGCTAAAAATTCAAAACACCCATGATGACTTTTGAAATGGTAGTACATTTAGGCATTTAGTATTGTAGTACCGTGGTTAATGTTGTATAAGCGCATTAATATTCATTTGAACACTTACACCTCCTTTTTGCGGTGTTTATCTCCTGTGTTTGTAATGACTCGGACGAGATAATGATTCAAATTTGCGTTTTGAACGAGTTGGTTAAATGATTCACTAACTCAGTGGAAAATTGATAGTTCTACATATAAAGTAAGAAATTTGTCAAATGAAATTTGTCCCACATTTGAATTAGTTCCCACGTAAAAAATGATCTAGTGAACTTTATAGCATTTACTACAGCAAACTACTAAACTCATAGACACTAGTGATTTTTAGTTTTACCATAGTCAATATTTAAGTATAATACAGTTTTGCTACAATTTATCCAATTACTACAGTTAATACAATAACATATTCTAGTGCAAAGTATAATACAATTTATTATAGTAAATACAAAATGTTTCATTTTAAATGTGTTTTTTGTATAGATTTGAATAGTATCGTAAGACATGTTTATGGTACCGTGACAACCCTAACGCAAACTAATAAAGGAGAAGCGTGGTCAGCCTCTTTCTGATGTAATAAGCACAATTTATGAGTTAACAGCTTTCTAAGATGTTACTTCAGCATATCTTTATCAGCCGACAAAGTAGATATCCATTTTTATTTTTTACTTTAGGGAAAGTTGGTCTTATCATATCACATACACAGTTAAACCGCAAAAAAGCACATTATCAGGGACATTAGGCGTTCAGAATGGTAAGCGGTGCTTTAGATCCAGACAAACTCACATAAAACCATTAAAATCAACATCAAATGTGAGAAATAAAATTTCACGGACTGATAGTTTAATCGAATTTCACCATTACTCCAATCACCAGGCCTTAAGCCCAAAGTCTCTTCTCTAAATTACCGTCCAGTGCGATAAGAACGTCAGTGCATACCTTGTTGAATAACAACCAGATATATTTTGTTGCCTCAGATACACAACACATTCCCCTGCCATTTTCCAGACGATTTGGATTTGAAATCTTCCTTTATGCTGCACATCCTCCTCCCATAAAAAGAGAAAGTCACTCATCTATCATAGATGGATTTAGATCTGTCAGCCTTGCACATCAGCATGCAAAATAAATGAATTATAGACCCATTTAGCCCCTAATCACGGATAGAGTGCCGCGAGATGGCCAGATGAACTCGATGAACAACAGGAAAATCTGAGTAAATTACCCAGCACACCCCCACACATGGGTTTCTGTTGTCTGTAAATACAGTTGTTGGCAATTCATTCATGTCTTATTCCCTCGGTTACAGATTTGTCTACAAACATCAACCAAGAGCTCCCGAGATCTTTTGTCACGCTTTTGGCTACTGAATGAGATAACGTATTTACGAAACACGTTCTGTAGAGCAGTTTGTCTGTTTAGTGCTACTTTAAAGACAACATGGGGACATGTCAACAACAAGTATGTAGATAGAAATAGCTCATTCTAAGGTAGGAAACATGACGCTTCATTATGCAATGTCTTTATACACCTCTAAACCCATAGTGATGTATGTTTTATTGCATTAACAGTATGTCCTTTAAAAGAGATCTTCACCAGCTCTGTTAAAGAGTAAGTAGCATATGATTTTTAAGGTCCTACTTTGGTTTATGGAGTGTCCAACAACAAGTTTATGTACATAGAAGATGTAAAAACACTATTATGTCGTAATAATAGGCAGTTATTCCTACCTTACTTCTTGACTGACTCTCAAATCGTTCCGCGATTCATCCGTCTAATCCCCTCCTATCCGCTAGCCTAGTGTCATGTGATTGGTCAGATGGTGTAGTCTGCTGTGATTGGTCAAACGCGTTTGTAACGAGCAAGGGTGGGACGAGAGCGAGTGATGATAATGTGTGTCAGCTGCGCGTTTCACGGGTGTGTCGCAAATGGAACGCCTACCATCATTGCTGGATTACGGTTTACATGTTATATATTATATACAGTGTATAGATAGAGATGGCCGGGATTTTAGCTTATCATTTTGAGCCTGAGTCTGACGAAGAAACATCGGAAGGCAATAGTAGATATTAGATTGACAATAATAGATTGAACACTTAAATTAGCCGAGTTCATAGCTAGATAAACAAACTGTGATACCCCAGACATAACGGTACATGTTAACGTTAGCGTTAAATGCATTAGCTAAACACAGACATAAGGTACACAAATATTTCTTGAGGTTCAGACGAAAGTAAATAGTCACACTTACATGTTGTGATTCGGTGGAGCTAACAGGTCCAAATAAGGTTGATATTCCCCCTCTTTCAGGGATCGTCTTTTAACATATCCTGCAGTGAACGTGCCAAAATTATTGAAGCAATCTTCGGTGAAATGTGCGCGCAGAGTAAAACTCTGGGGTTATACTCCTTTGGGGTCATTTGAAAATGAATTGTAACCTTTGTTTCCTCAGAAGTTCTTCATTTGGTAGTTTAAATAAGACGCACTTAGTTTCACAACGCAGAACACAAGTTTCAGACGGCACACACATCACGAACGAGCGACAGTGTTTTTGGGGAGGAGAGAGTGAAGTTTTCTCGTTAGTCCCAGCAAAATGTAGGCGGGACTATGTTTAGTGACGTAGATACGCGGCGGTTAGTGACAAGTCTCGTTTGGGTGATTCAAAGTCGACTCACTTTTTTACAAGCTAATAACTTTTTTATTTATTCACCTTAGGACTTACAACTTGGCAGACTGCTTACTCTCAAACACGGCAACATAACACACTGCATGAAATGTCATTTTCATTATCTAATGCTACTTACTCTATAAGCCTTTCTAAATGGTTTATATTTGAGAATTATTTTGAAAACTATTTTGTAAGGTGGCTACTTTATATAAATTCATTAAATTCTGTGGTATATTTTATTTGTTAGTGACGGACAAATGTAGGGGCGGGGTTAGGGGTGTGGCACCATTATCGCATTTGACATTATAGAAATTTATACAAATAGCCCCCTAATAAAATATTTAACTACATTTGGGTAAGATCAGGCTGATAGCAAATTATTTATTTTCCCCAGTCCCAGTGAAATAAAAAAATCATGAAATATTGCAGCGTTTAAAATAGTTTATCCATGTGGGTCCTTTTCTTTTTAAAATTCATGTACCCTCATAATCTTCAGTTAAAATCTGAAAATGCACTTCTGCCCTGCAATAAATGTCCATCTCAAATGAAGTGCACTAAACGGCTTCGGCAGAGCATCTGTTAACTCCTCCCCTTCAACTATCAGTCTGCTGCCAGTTTCATTTCAAAATCCAACGCCTGTTTTTATCCATCCAATCAATTCCCAGTGAAAGCGCAAGCCACGCCCACTACATTGCTCCTTCGAAATTCCTTTTCACTCGGAAGTGTGTCAGAATACGGAAGTAAAAACGATCGCAACTTCCGGTTCACGGGAACTTTAAGCTCTGTCCTGTTGACTATTTGTCAAAAGCGGTTTTATATGTTTTTATTACTTTTCATTTAAAACAGACAAGGTTAAAGAAATAACTATTAAATCGAATGAGGTATGAACGAGTGACTTCTGAACTTAGCTTTTCTCAGTTAGATGAGCTGTCTCCTTTTCCACAGCATTTAAAAGTGCTCTAACACATCACCTCACCACACAATGACATTTGTTTTTTACCATAGCTGGTGGATCCAGGCGTGGGGCGGAAATGCCAGCGTGCAGGGGCGAGTCACATCAATCTGCTATCCCCTGTGTAATTAAAGAAAAACTTCTGCCTACATTGCCATCAGCAATCACTCCCAGCGCTTCCATATTCTTAGCCTCATCTGTATCTAAAACAATGGACTGACTGACCCTCCAGCCTGCAGAAAAAAACAGCGAGGGCATTTTGTCAATACAAGGCAACATCCCGTTGACGTTAGAACCAATGCTGCTCCTTCACCAGCTGTGGTAAATACCACGCTGCTTTTCCCTTGGCATCGTGCGGTGGACGGCAGCCAAACACAGTAAGGGAGAGTGTTTTTTCTCGAGGCAGAGGTTCAGAGAATCCAAAGAAGGGGAAATCCACGTAACCACAGCTGACCACTCACACCCACTCGTCTGCATTCCTGCCCTGAACCTCAGACCTCGAACAGGGACCACGTGACCGGCAGTATAAACAGAAAAACAAACACACGGTTGCATGTCAGTCCTACGCTTAAAAATCAACACCATAGGTCAAACATATCTTTACACCATACATATACATGATTCAATGTATGTACTGAAAACACAGTCCTGTAAAAACAGCCGTCTAGAGGGACGGTTGGAGCAGTTAACCATGAATGAAACTCCTCGAACCATCAATCACTATTCAAATGTTTATGGCAATTTTAGCACTTGTCCGCAATGGGGTGATAATATACCAGTACTGACAATAAGTTTTGACAATATTCTGTTAAAAACATCATATTTCAGTTCCAGCATCTGGTTGGCACTCCAACACTGTGTGTAGGTGGTGGTTTTACACCCTTTATCATTTTGCCAGGGCCACAATAATTATAATAGTTCCTTGTACTTTCCTACACTTGTATTTTGAGGTTGATTTATTGGCTGAAAATAACTAAATAAAGGGTGAATTTAACTTATTCCTCAACATTTTAAAGATATTGCAGTAAAAATATTAACATTAATAAAATGATCACATATTATCATTAATTCGTCATAATATTATCATTGATCAAATGTTTCCTCTTGTGAAAATCTTTTATTGCGACAGTCCTTGTCAACTATAAATGCTGCCTAAAATCCAGACATTAGTTTCATGTTGTTATTATTTCACATATGTCTCTACATCACCTGATCGTTGGCATAGATACAGTTTGGATATGTTTTGCTGCTTAATGTTGTTGTGAGATCATAAGTTTGTAATGTATTTCTGGTTACTGCAACGCAAGGCTAGAGACCGCTTCTTCCATGTCTAAAATGCCTTCAGTTTATGTTCGCTGTGTAACTGTCTCTTTCCTATATTCTCATAGGAGTATTCTCTTCTATTGAACAAGTGCTCCATTCATTCATAGAGCACATTTAAAAACAACTCAAGTTGACCGAAGTCTTTTTTTCCTTAAACATCAATACACAAAATACATCACACAAAATGTGAGTGCAAGTACATATATACTCAGACTTGATTTAGTGCTCCATTACTCTCTGAGAAACAAGGTTCTAGGAAGGGTTAATCAACCGTGTTCCACTGGAGAACCATTTGGGTTTGATGTGATGGAGAAAAGTTCCTCTGCTGCCATGAAACAAGAAGGAATATACTGATACAAAGAGGTGTAGCAATAACCATTAAAGAACCTCAATTTAAATCAATTCCATTCAAGTTTATTTGCATGGATATGTGTGTTACACTGTTGCAAAGAAGCTTTACAGAAAACGCAATCCAGAAAAGACATAAAACGCAGACAAATCAATATTTAAAAATAAATTCAAAGTTCAGAGCTGGCATCCTCTGAAGTCGTTGCATGTGTTGGCATCATCTTTCTGCTTGTGTTGTGTCATCTTACATCTTTGTGGTAGGCTTGATTGGACTAAAGCTGGCGTCATCACTAGTTACCTCGCAAAATTTAATTGGGAATAAGTGTACTGATGAAAAAAAGTGTTGTTTGATCACTTGCATGACCAGGGTGGGATCTCGCTGTGTTCTGCACTGCGTTTCTACCCTTTTAATAGTTGATAATCCACCCACACTATCTTGAAATATGTTTTTCAAAATAAGATTTTTAATAATGAGCTGATTATAATAAATAGGAAAGTAGAGAATTTTTTTTGCCAATGCATTGCAAGCGCTACACTAAAGTAATGGACTTATGACTTAGCAGAGCCACTGAGCCAACCCAGCAGACTCAATGAAGAAGGTAATGACTTGACAAATCAAATCCGTCCAAATTGAAAACCCCTCCTTTGCTGGGAAAGAGAGGCTCATTGCTGCAGTAGATCTGGTGGAAATGAGCTTTTCCCCTCTCATTTCTCTATGCAAATGTCTCTCTTTGAAATCCCCTGATTTGTACTCTGCCAGTCCCGGCCCTTCCTTGTCTCATTTACACTTTATAAGGCCTGTCATTATCAGTTTATAGGTACATTAGAAGCAAGCCATTTCAATGCACCCCTTTATAATGTGAGATACAGGGTAGAACAATCAGCGGCGTGCAGCGCTTCTTCCCAGCACACACCCAAAGGGAGGCTATTTTTGGCTTCTCAGCAATTTTAGCCGCAGCGTGTAGGTACACAGTGAGCTTGAGTTTTCTCCCCAGGGCCTCAAAAGAGGCACAGGACGCCATACAAGAAAAGCCTCAGAGATACGGAAACTTAAGAGACAATGATAGGCCTGGATAACAGGAAAAAAAATAGTGATAAGATACATAGAGGACTTCATAAATGCATCATTCCACTGCTGGATGTAAGGCGGATGAGGCCCAAGATTTCCATATATTTTAGCCGTGATCACTGTTAGTGATTGGATTCATCCAAATCACTCACTGCTTTAAAGGTATTTGTTTATATTGCTTACTGTATGCTGAGGTTTAAATTTCATTTGTTAAAATGAATAATAACACTTACCTGTTCCAATGACATAATTGGGTCCTGTACTATAGTAGTTGCTATTGCATATCGCTGTGGTGTGGAGTATAGAAAAATTCACTGATATTGCTACAGACTGCTGAAATTTCCATACAATCCTGACAGAATCTAGTCAAAAACTTTCAATCTCAGTGTCTGGTTATCACAGCATATTCAGCAGGAGATATATCAGCAATGACAGCATCTGCGCCAGCAACTCCAGCTAACACTGAGGAGGAGGAAAAAATACAGATGTTACTTGTCACAGCACCACAACTTCACCTGAAAAAGTTATGATTCATATGCTGTCACTGCATCCATGACAACGGGGAAAGAAAAGCAGTTTAGTTTCTTCAGAGACCAGCTTTACTCCTAACACCTCCTCTCAGTGTTATACTTCTAGGAATAAACGCTTGACTTTAATGAAGACTGTGCACTCCTTGTTATTCCTTAAAGATGAACAATTATGTGTTAATATGTACTTTCACAATAACAATAATAAGAAACTACCTGGACATTTGAAATGCTGAACTTATGTTCAGCTCATCTGGGCCTGTTTTAACAAAACAGTTTTCCTTGTTTTCCTATATTCATGTAAATGCAGCAGTAAAAGAAAGTTAGTAAAGATGTCATTAAAATAGTCCATGTGAGACATTTTGAAGATTGTTGACATTCAAACTTATGTTCAGTTTATATGGGCCCTTTTAACAAAACAGTTTTTCTTCAAATTAAAAGTAAGTAAGTAAAGACGTCATAAAAATAGTCCATGTGAATTTGTTTTATGAAGTGACAAGAATGCATTTTGTGCGCAATAAAACGACAATAACAACGTTATTTAACAAGTTAGTCATCGACACGTTTGGTGCTGACGTAGGAGCTGGCGTTCACAATACTTGTGGAGAGAGTATGCAGGAGCCGACGTCCTGTTGAACAACTTGAGGGTGAGTAATAATGACCGAATTTTCATTCTTTGAAGGAACTGTTGCCTTAAGCTAATAAAAAGAACAGATTTGATGTGTGGATGAAGTCAGCAAGGTCATCTATGCACACAGTGATGGGCTGATAGGGAAGGGTCCCTGCCAGTGATTAATCAAAGTAATATCGTAGAATAAACTATCAACCGAGTCTCAAGGAAGTTTGTGTCATAGGAACGAAATTTTGTATCTATTTATTCGTGTTCATGGACACGAATTTCCCCCTCTTTATGTAAGTCAACACAAACTTTTCTCGTGTAACTCAGATCGTGTGTGCATGTACAATTAAATATTTATAACGTCATATCAAAGGAAGTCGTACATATTCAAGGAGGTGGAGAACCAACACCTTACCTCACCCCAAACCCTGCAATCACAGCCACAAAGGCTAATTTTGCTAAAACGCACAAATTTTACGAGCTGGAAAAGCAAAGATAAATGGCTTCCCTAACCCTGCCCCTTAACCTAACATCTCAGGGGAAAAGTCAAATCATAATAAAACGTATGAATACGAAGTATTAGTATATATGTTAGATTGAAACTTGGCTGAGTGATACAAAAAAGTAAAACATTTGTGTCTATGAACAGGAATCAATAGATTACATTTCGATACATTGTCACAGAATCCTGTGAGACTGTGTGAAAGTGTCATGCTTACCAAAAGACCTTAATAAAAATGTTGCAATGTTCAAATAAATTGAAATGTGGAATCATTTTTGTTTATTAAATGAGTATATGTCCAGCTAATTGTTAGTGTCTTACATGTCTGTATTGTCTAAACAATTAGCCGATATGCATAAAAGCAGCATTTTCGTTAACAGAATAATCGCAGCTGAAAGTAATGACCATTTCAAAAGCGTGTTGAAATTTAATGAATTTTTTTGTTTTTCGTGACTTAGGAGTCTTCGTGATCACCCCTTACTTTCACAGATTTTGGACCTGAGTTTAGTGCTTAAACGCTTTAGGAAAGTCTCAAAGAGTTTTAGTAGATAGGAGCTACTTTTTTCATGCTTTGTGAATACGGGCCCCGATCATTACTTGGACTGTGTATATTAACTTCTTTTTCATGAAAGTGATCTAAAAGAAACAGTCTCTTTATTCTGAGGTTTAATAAGTTGCAAAAAACAGGTCATAGCAGTTTATCACAG
This sequence comes from Triplophysa dalaica, assembly GCF_015846415.1. Classification (NCBI taxonomy): domain Eukaryota; kingdom Metazoa; phylum Chordata; class Actinopteri; order Cypriniformes; family Nemacheilidae; genus Triplophysa; species Triplophysa dalaica. The sequence goes on along the minus strand of NC_079548.1, from coordinate 21,269,558 downwards.
CAGTTTTAACTCTCTTTCAGCTTATTCGCACACACACTTTTTAAACCTTTTTAAACCGACAGCCCCTGTTGGCACATTAACCAACAGCCCCTGCAGTCCTTATCTTTAGTTTCTCTTGATAAGATTTTCAGCAAGCAATATTCAATATCACTTTTCAGCCTTATCAGCAGCATTGTGTGTTTCTGTCTAGAGGAGGAATCTGTATGGTGTATAGTGTGTACAGGGGTATAACACACTTCTGACAGCAGTGAGTAGAAAATCCACCATCCATCCCTGAACAAGAGTCAATTGGCGAGGTGTGAAACTGGGTTGAAAACTATTTACTGAATGCAGTTCATCATCAAAGTATCCCATAGATACAGAAAGTCTACATACTGAGCACGGAGATAGTAAGAGCATTGCCGAGGTCTTCAAGGAGAAGAAAATCTAACTTCCTCATTCCATTTGCTTCAGCCATCTAGGTGTTTCTCTTCAGATACATTCTTGAAAAGAAATTATAGTAAAGCTTTACGCCTAATTATTATAATTAAGTTTTGCACATTGAAGATCATCTCTTTATGTATGAGTTCTGTGGAGGTCACAGACAGAAGTGACAACGTCACAGCAAAATACTGGCAACAATCCAATAAGTAAAGGCAATCATTAAGTTCAACGCCTACAAACCTTAAAGGGTGAGGCACAATAAAGCTTTATTATCATTTCAATCACGGAAGCTTACATGAACAAAATGATGATGAATGCTCCTGGAATTGAGATAAAAGGGATTGTGAGAATTTCCAACGTGGATATTCTGTGTTAAGGCGTTTCTTGTGTCCTGTTTTAATAGAAGTCAGATGAAGGAAACTTGGCAGAAGTGTCAGATCAGTACGTACATATTTGTAATAGGGTGTGACAGCAAAGCCCCAGGCTGTCCAGTGGGTGAGCTGGACCAAAGACGCTCAAAGTCAAAGTTGGTTGTAATTCACTCCCTTGATAGGAGTAGGAAAAAATATTGGCTCTGTTTGAAACCTAGTGCAATGCCCCTTTGCTTACTGTCTACACTAAAGGCTGCATCCTCTTGTGCAGCTTACTAACTAAAGTGTACGCTTACAACGGACTGAATCAAATTCTAGATAGACAGCATTTCTTTTCATGGTTACGTATGGTCACCACTTAAAAAGTGCACCTTGTAACACACTTGAGTCCTCTCAGCCATGCAGGTGTTTGGTGTTTAGTTTCTTGAGTCAGGACCGTGACAGTCCATTGTTCATGTTTCAAACATGGTGTTTGGATCCTTACAGTCAAGTTTAAGTCTTGGTTGGTGTGCCACATGCCACATTGTCTCGTGTCTCGATACCTCCCTCTTCGTGGCTTGTGAATTATCCCTCATGCACCACACCCACCAAATGGAATCAAGTGAATTGCCATTTTGTTTGTGTACTTGTGTTGATGTCTCAAGTCAAAGTAAGGCGTATTACGTATTTCTGGGTTGTTTTGCAACACAGTGTTGTGTCAAAGATGAACAAACCCAACCAGCACACCCATGGACACACAAATGGGATCAAATGAGCATTTGCTATTTACTGTAAACAATGTGGCGCATGATGTACAAATGCATCGAGTTGAAGCAATCTAATTGTGGAGTTCAAGGAAGGTTTGATTCAGTACGACTTTGTGAACTGGAATTTCCTTCCTGGTAACCAGCTCAAACGAACATTTCATAAACGGACATCACTATTATCGGCCATGATTTTGTGTAATAATTTTTTTATAAACATGTCTGCAAAAGCGTGACAGTTGATTTAAAACTATCATTTGCATGTTGATCTGCTATTAACCTGATTCTAAAATATGCACAAAACATTACACAACCAAATAATACTGTAGTTAGTCAGTATTCAATTATCCAGAACTATTTCTGTCTACACTTATTGAATCTAGTACATGTTGTCGTGGAGTTGTGCCAACCGTTCCACTAAAACTATTGTACATGATCAGTTCCAGGTGGTGGCAGTTCAGGTTGTACACCTGCAGTCTCTCACTCACAACTTTAAAATTAGAGTGAAGAAGCCAAGTGCTACGAAACGGCCCTTTACTCATCCTGTTTTGTGTTCTCTTTCGGAAAACGAGATCATGCTGTGATTCCTCTGATTTGTGTGCTTGTGGAAGACAGTTCCTGCTGCATTCTCACATTCAACATCAGCATTGCCTTTTACCCTACCACATCCCAGCATGCACCTCTCACTGAGACTCATCCTAGTTATCTCTCTCTTTAAAATGCGATAGAAACACTATTCAGGACAGTTTCATCTTTTTCTTATCTTGTTTCTTGTCTTTCCTCTTTGAAAACTTGAATCTCCAAATCACAAATAACAGTTTGACAATAACTGGAAAAAATGCATTGGAAGTAGTAGTAGCAATAATAGTACACCAACTATTAGGATTTGGTTCCTAGCCACTGTTGCCTCTGGCTTGCTGGAAGACTGCTGACATTGATTCTTGGGATTGTATACGTCATATACATCTTACATTTAACTTTATGCATTCAACTTTAATCAACAAATACATTCTATTTGCACATTGTGGAATGGCAAAATTTCCACGTTTGCTTTGCTGTTTCCCGTTCTGAAAATGAATAGCATTTTATTTACCATGTTTATTGATCGTGTTGATAATCTTGTAAACAGCCGAGAGTCAGAAGCCCTAATATTATTAACTGTGATGACTAATACCATGCTGATACTCTGCACATTATAGAACTGTAAATAACCCAGCGATAGCAAGCATGATATTGTGATTACTGATGCTGTGTTGCTGAATATGCATACTGTTATACTGCAGGTATGTTTCGTCCATATGCATTCATTGTATCGAACAAAAATTGCTAACAGGATAACACTGTTCCAGGAACTGGTAACTGGTAAGTAAAGGCAAGTTGTCAGGGGATGATATTTGAGAACTTGAAACATTCTTTGGAGTGCGCGAACACAGGTAAGTCTCAGTAGTGCAGATTTCCTTTCCTATAGAGCAAATGGCAGTGTGGAGACTGACCCTGCGTTCCATTTCTAAGGGCTCATCCCTATGCCCTAAGACCTTTGAATGGGGTACTCTCCATAGTGAGAGCTTTGAAGGGTTAACGGGTGTAGGGGACGAAACAACTGTTTGTTGAAGTGTCCTGCTTCATCATCCCACACCCATAATGCAAATAATCTGCGCAAAGAATCATGGGAGCCCAAAGTGACCGTCAGTTGTAATGTTTGAAATCTTTCATTTTGAAGGTCCCTTTGAAGTGGCCAGTTATGAGCACTTCGGTTTGGAATGACCCTTCAGTATGGCGGTCATGATTGTTGTCACTCCGAAGGGCCCTTATCCCAGGTGCGATATATCCCAGGTGGAACGCAGGGTGAGAGTGTGTTTTTAGGGTGACTGTGATGAGGCAATTTAGAGGCAAATTGAGACTGTCATGTAATACAGTCACCACAGGCTAAATATGTTGAATAGAAGTGATTTGATGATGATATTTTTGTTACATTGCCAAAGTACAAGAAAAATATATGCATATACATCACACTGCCCTATAGAATCTGGCATTGGATTAATAGCTTCTCCCCTAACAAAATTAAGGCCATTAACTATACTCACAGCATGCTAATCTGAAGTAATTAGCCTTTAATAAACTGGCCCAAAGACGTCCTTCATAAATTATACTTTACCTTTCTGCAGTTTATAATAACAGTTAAGGGTAAAAATAAAAAAAAACTCCAAGTGAGAGCATGAAAGCTTGTTCTCTTTAAAGCTTTATTTTCAAGAACATAACACCTTTCAAGAAGTTTATTATTCTGACATATTGATTATAAAACTTTATCTGCATTGTTTTCATGCTCTTTCTAATCCAAAAAAATCCGGTTCCCCGACATGCTGCCGCTCGTTCCTCAACCAGCCGGAGTACTCTCCTTCGCGGTGCCTTGCGGTGGCCCTGGGGCTTCGGTGGACGGCTCGACCGTCCGCCCCCTGGCGGCCGGCGGTGGCTCCTCCTTTATCCGGGAGTCGGGGCGGGTTCCCCGTCCCCTGTTCCTCCCCCTTGGGCGGACGGTCACAGGCTCCGGCCTCTGGCAGGCGGTGGCTCACCCGGCACTTCCGCCCCCTGCTCCTCCCCCTCGGGGGACGGACACAGGCTCCGGCCTCTGGCGGACGGCGGCAACCCCCCCGCTCCCACTTGGACGAAAGCCACCCCACCTCGACCCAGGGGCGCGGCAGCAAAGGTCGCCGTTCCACCGAAGTTTTGACGGTGGAGGCACTGTGCACTTCCGTTTCGGGCAGCCACTGGCGGACGCCCTTCGTCCGCGCTGCCCGAACTCTCCGGCACCGCGAGGCCACTGGGCGGCGAGGACTCTCCGACAGCATGTCTCTCCTTCCTCCCGGGTTTCGGCACCAATGTAGCAAATCTCTATTAAAATGGAAGGAAGGAGGCGGGAACCGGCAAACATTTAAACATTTAATAAAGTAATATAACAGCCGGCGGCCCCTCACGGACGACCGCCGGCGAACAAAACATAATATAAATACAAACATAAGTTCGGGCCCGGTCCTCTCTCTTCGACGGTCCGGTCGCTCGTTCCTTTTATGCTCCCATCTCCTACGTGATTCGAGCCCGGTGTGCGCACAGCTGGCGCTAATTCACAAGCCCCGCCTACTCTACTACAGTGTGTTTTTTATTTATTGCAAAACTTGAACAAGATAATCAAATTAATTTTCAATTTAAAGGGCCGCTAATCCATGTGTTTTCTGCAATGTAAAAATAGTCAGTGGTATCCCCAGAATGTCTCTTTAGAGAAAAAATACACCACATATTTTCTTTACAATATGTTGAACATGGCCATCGTTTGTGTGTGTCTCTCTTTAAATGCAAATGAGCTTCTGCTCCCCTTCCTGTATGCAAAATAGGAGGTAGAGCGCATACACATGTGCTTTGGATGACATTAAGACAAGCAATATGGCGGAAAGTGCATTTACGTCTGAAAAGAGTAAATTCTTCCCGAATCCTAAGTCATTATCGTCCCGACCGGGACTTTTGATCATAATAACTTCGGCCACTGATGTCTCAGCGGGAAGAAACTGGCTCGTTGGAAAAGTCTCTCCCGCTTCCGTGTTGATGGAACAAAACTTTTATGTTCCATTTTACATCCAACAACAGCACACCTTTGTTGTTTCCTAGACACAGTCCGTGAGTGGTCATGTGTGGGCGAACATCAATGTGACATCACATTGATAGGGGATCGCCTACAGCCTGTTTTGTTTCACTGTGTGGTTTAAAGGAGATTACAAAAAGAAGAATAGATAGATTTGTATGATTACAGGGTGTTTCTACACACGCTATCGACTACATTTCTGTCAGAAAAACATTTAAAAGGGTATTTTCTGGGATAGCGGCCCTTTAAGATCATGCTTGCTTTCTGGTTTATGTTTGAATGGAATCTGCTGGCTGTGTGCATTCACGGACGTGGAGCTTTCCGTATAAAGTTATTTTACAGCTTCAGATCGAAAGGTCTAAAACATTAGTTGTATGTTTGAAATACTTTTATACTGTTTTGGTCTGTTTGTGCAATAAATACCTGGGACAGTTCTTTTATTCATGTGTTGTGTTTTGTATGGTTGAAAAGTATTTAGGTTAAGGTTGAGGATTAGGTGCTCTAAATATGGCTACTCCCTCCGACGATTCCCTTATGGACTGTCATTTTGGCTGGTCTCTGAAACTCCTTCAGGCTCCTTCTGCCCCAGGCTCCCCCTCCGGGAAGGGGGTGAATTGTCACAGTTTTGGTCGGTTTGGTTTTGTATTTTGTGTTCTTTTGCCTGAGTTGATTATTAGTTTATTATTCTCTCATCTGTTTCTGTTCATCCAAATTATGTTACCCTGTGCATTTAAGCCCTGTCTGTTCCTGAGTTATTTTTCAATTTTATTTTGTGGTTATGTGTGCTTGTGATCCTGTGTTGTTCTGCTTTGGATTCATTAAGAATTATTATTATGTTATACTCCATTGTTATGCGCATTATAAAGAGGCTACACGTGACATCCCCATGCAGTCAGATGTTCATAGTTGAACGTTTGAATGTCAAATAATGTTTTGTAAAGATGGGATTTTATTGAATAACACACAATCGAAAATCTACATGGAGCATTTTGGAGAACCATCGCACCGGTGGGGTACCAGTAAATTGGTAACCTCTAAGTGAGCAGAAGATTGGAAAATTCTTTCCAGTGTATCTTGATGTGAAGTTTGAAAGGAATGTTTGGTCAAAAGAGAGGCATGTCATTGTACACTAATAGAGCAAAGAATCAAATAGAACAAACCTCTCTTTCTTCAATTTTTCATAAATATTAAAAGCCAAAAATGTTCTTCTTGATATTACCATATTTCAATACGAACCTATTCAACCCCTTTTGCTTCTTTCATGAATATGTCAAAGCTTCACTTTTCCCCTCTTGCATTAGATTTGGCTTTTCACTCCTGGTTCGTTGAAGCTGTCACTCACGTGTTTATTCAATATCTCGACAGATTCTCTCTGATTGAACCAGAACAACAGATTCTGGTGCATTTGAACACAGGAGAGCTAAAGTCTGATATTAATGACCCTTTATATATTCACACACAAATTTCTTTTAGAAACTCCACCGAGGTAAACGTGACGACAGGGGAATCAATAAAAGTACACGCTCCATGTCAAAAGAACATTAGCCTCGATTGATTTCCTTTGATGACACAGGAAACACTATTCGTCCATTTCCATCGCTACGCAAAAGGTGCAGCAATCACTCCAAACATCTTGATACTTATTTACATGCTGAATTATGTCGTCTCAATTTAAAATTGTTAGCCTCGGGTAAAAAAAACTCACAATCCATTTGAACCATTTCAAGCGCCAATTATTTTGTATATCTGAGATGAAAAGTAAAGGCTAGTACAGCATAAGAGAAACATACATTTGGCAGATAATGTGCTTGCATCAGGATCCTTTGAACCATCATGACCTTGTGGTTAATGAGTTATGCTGATCTGCCACTGTACGTTCACTCATAGGGTGTCATCTTGGGCAGAATCCAGCATTGTAAAGATATCTGTGACTAAAATCTGAACTATTGCTTGAACAAAGCTGTTTGCAAAAATGACCTTTAATGTAATTTTTTAAAGGTCCTATACTCTACCACTACAAAGAACTTATAGAATAGAATACAATGTAAATAATTACATTAGAAAGAAATATTGATATTTTGTGTCTGTAGGGTTTGCCATTGGTTGTTCACAAATTAGCATTATTGTGATGTTGTTTTACACACTCTTTGAATTCTTATGTCACATATTTAAAGCATTTGATTTATTGATTTATTTATTAAAGCAATTGAGTTTGTTTTTGGTCTTTTTCTTCACTTTTATTTCTAGATAAATCAAGGCTAAGAATAGGCCTGTCATTATTATGTCACAACATATTTAAGTAGTTCAGCTGTTTTTATGTTTCGTGGTAAAAAAGTTCCTCTATATGTTAAGACTCTTTGACCCTCGTGGATTTTCTCATAAATAGATTCTGTTCTGATATATAGAAAATGCAATCTCATATTGTCATTGTAATACTAAGCACAGAAAGTACTGCACTTAATACGTAATACTGTACTTACTGTAGTTTATAATGAACATAATGAATAATGAATCCCTTGTATCTGAAAGCTACAGTTTAAACATACTGAGCATAAAACACATAAAGGCTTCCCTTTGTGGTAAATGTTGTGGATCCACAGCAGTAAACAATAATTATTATATAACTAACGTCTGCTAAATAATTTTGTAATACAATAAAGATCATAGTTTTCCATTTCAAATTTATTAAATCTAGATGATATTATCTAAGAAGTGACGGCATAGGTAGTAGCCAACCAATCCTATGCTATTTACTAAAAGGTCCATGTTCAGGCCATGGTCACCGGGCCATCATGACCCACTTGTACCTGCCAGATGAGAGCAGGTCATAACTCTTGTATCAGTGATTTAGAAACCAGGGGCTGGATTCACAAAACTGTTCTTAAGACAAAATCTAAGATCGTTCTTAAGATCATTCGTAAGAATTTTCATGAGAGGGATTCTCAAACATATCTTAAAACCTTCTCAAATATTTATATACATATATCTTAATTTTGTTGTTAGAATAAATTATGGTTACACTCGCTTATTCATGTGGTAACTGTAGATGTTTATCTAATAAACTTTATCTGTGTAACAACAAGCACATCGCATTCTTATATAGCGTATATATATTTGCATTAAACGTCATTTATGATCGCATGTTAGCTAATATGCTAGGAAGCGTTAAAATAATATATTTATTTTAATACTTTTTGTGTTTAACAACGGCATAACACTTGTGACCCTCTCCGTTTCTAGTCACTTTGTCCCAGAATAATGTAAAAAGCACTCTGTGTGTAATAATGAAAGCTTAAGTGAGGGAGCTAGATCTTATCATTATAATATCAAAATAAATATTCCTTAATGGCGAGTTAACGTCAAAATTATGATTCTTGCTCGAGCATACGTAACTTTTAAATTAGAATTTAAGAAAAAACATGGCCGTTAAGAAGAATTTTCTTATTAAGAATTTTGTGAATCCGGCCCCAGAACATTATTTTTGTAAAGGGCCATAATGACAGCAGCCAATACAGGGTCACCTATCTCAAATTAAGCCTCAAGGAATATCAGTGCTCTCACATACAAACAGCATTGATGTATTGATTTGTAGGTAAGGTAAGAGATGACCTCAGGGTCAGCAAAAGAACAGTCAATATGAGATAAAGTCCATCTTAAATGGTTTAGTGCCAAGAAAACCTTAAAGGCCAATAAAATAATATGGTCAGTTCAAAAAATTTATGACACAAATCACAAAGGAGACAGAGGCCTCACAATTTGCACATCAAAAAAGTATATAAAATGATTATTACTGAATTACTGAGAAGATTTACTGACAAAGATTTGTAATAAGAATATAGGCGACTGTTTGTATAATCAAATCAAAATGAAACCAAATACATTTTTTCCTGGACACTGAACACGTGACCCTGTGACCTCTGCTTTGCCAACACACAGCTCTACTGACAGGTATGTTGGCATTCATTTTTTACTCTGTACACACTGAATGTGAGAAACAGGGTGCAACGCGACAAAATTGACAGCTATTTAAAATAGACTTGACATGTTATATACAATCATGTGGTACAGAACTTTTGGCCAAAGAGATTTCAATTTGTGTGGGGTAACTCGCAACAATTTCATGCAAACAGAAACTAACATGTGTAGATTTGAGACAAATTCTAGAAATTATATAAAAATACATAACGACCACGTCGCACCCTATTTGCGCGCTCCTGCCGCGCGTCTACATTCAAAATAACTAAAATGTCAACACAACTCGCTGTCAGTAGTCTCTATCTTCACACAGAAACAACGCGAACATGATGGCAGCGTATACCATTGTTGTAGAGGTATTTCCATTACATTTCTATTCATCACGGCGCTGAATACTCACAAGAAATCTCCACATAACTGGGTTTTTTTTTATTTGATGCGAATTAAAACTTTAGCCAACACCTTCTCTATTTGAGATCATCGTTTGTGCTGTATATTATAGCAAATAATCAGACTCATAAAACTTTCATGTAAACAGGAGGTGTTCATGTAAACATGTTACTGCGATTAAGTCCTTCCTCTGATTATTGGAAATAATCACATTACTGGTGCACATGTAAACGAAGTCAATGCAGTTTCCAGCCTTTCCACTTGCTTTTGAGCAAATATGGTTGCTGTCATTTCCTGTGACTTCCTGTGATTACTCGGTTCAGCCCTATCATTCCACGCAAACCATAAAGCAAACATCATCATAACCTCTTCCTACGGAGAGAATGTCCGCTCCTGTCTAATCGTGGGGCATGTGTGGCGAAATACAGTAGCTAAGCCAAACATAACATGCCAGTGACTGGCAACACATGAGAGACAGTGACTGTTCTTGTTCTCTGCAGACCGCCCCCTCCAGTCATCCCCGTCTGGACACTGATGTAAAATGTGAGTCTGGAGGTGAGACCGTCCCACACTGACTCATATATAAACACAAGAGAACGACAACAGGAACCGGCCCACGAGAGCTGTGGCTGAGCCCAGCCGGTTTCGCAATGGGCCATACAGTATTTATGTGTCTGGAAGGAAGTTGGTGCTTAACTATTGCACCATGGTACATAACTGCACCCATGCCTCCGGAGTTGCAACATCGTATGGTCATCTGCCCTTTCTGTATCATGAATTTAATCAGGGCACATGTTGACAGATTAAAGTTCAGACTAAGACAGCACTTTGCTTTGGGTCAATCTGTCCTTTAATCCTCAGTGTGTGTTTATAACCGTCCGCTGCTCATTCTCGAATATAAAGAAGCCATTAGGATCAGGCCGAGGATTTTACACAGTGATTATTTACAAAACAGTGTTTGAAATGTTTTTGCAATGTTTTCAATCATTTTAGTTGTTTATTATGAGCATCATTCAATTGAAAAATTGAAAATCTCATTCCACAGAATGGTTCGTATTAAAAATGAATGATTTAAAACATGTCACACACAGCACTTATGTTTTTCTGTTCACATTGCTGTTTCGTAAAACATATTTAAAAACTATTAGTGGTACTTGTCAATGGTAGCATCACTGTTACTGTGACTGATGTTTATGCTCCTCCCACATAATTTGTGTTGTGCCGTTGTGAATGATGCATCAAATTATGTGCTGAGGAAAGGTACACTACTTATAGGTGACCTACAATTTTCACTGGACAGATAATAAACACACATAAGACCCACATTAAAAGAATGAATATAAAGACCCTTGCAGTGACCACCCAGGAAAACCACACAGCAATGACCTTTGACTGCACAATTATCAAGTTTGGTTCCAAAATGAGTTTAAAAACATGTGTTTTTATTATGTTATCTGTGATTTATTGTATTATTATTGTGTATTGTTTGAGTTATTAAGGCTTATATCAAAAGAAACCGACTGCAGTTTGATTGATATTATAGTGAAAAGTGAAAGTGACCTATTTGTCAGGTATGGTGACCCATACCCGAAATTTGACCTCTGCTTTTATCCCATCCAGTGAGTAGTGAACACACGCACATTATGTGGTGAACACACGTACACCCGGAGCAGTGGGCAGCTATCACTGCAGCGCCCAGGGAGCAAGTAGCCGTAAGCTCAAGGGCACCTCAATCGTTACCCGCCAGCCCTGAGGATCGAATCGGCAACCTTCTGGTCATGAGTCCGACTCTCTGTACAATTAGGCCACGATTGTCTATTAATTGGAATGCACAATAAAAAATTAATGTTGCCCTACTATTACTACTATTATGGCCAAATCTACAAACCTGAACAGGATATGAATTTAAAAGAAGAGTTTATGAGTGAAGAAAAGAAACAGCACTGAATATATTTACACACTGAATGCTGTATACAGTGCGTTGACACTGTGTTAGATCTTCTCAAAACCACTTCTTGATTTTCATTGCCTGTGTCATTCTCTCTTGAGAGTCTGAAATAGTTTTTCTTGTCAACTATTATCATTTACATGTTTTCAGCAATGGCAGCATGTGTTGTGGCCTTCTGAAGATTTGGTGACAGATTTTATTCAACACATAAGAGTGCCCTAGGAAAAGTTCATCTGATTTTCAGCAGCTTTGAATGAATAGGATTTTCAAGTATGATCAATTAGACTGTTAGTAGATTCTTTTAAACTATACATGTTGACATGAATTCATGTATTTTATATTTATTCAACATTAAATTGATAAAAAATATTTTACAGAAAAAAAAACATGAAAACATGTCTTAAAGTATATATATGCCTGTGTATCACATGTACATGTATATAGCCTTTCTTGACCACGAGATAAAAAAAAATTCTGCTGACATCTCTGTTAGCTATATCTCACTTTACAGGTCAGTTCAAAGGTACAGAAGAAGTACTCTTTGCAAATAACTTGATCTTTGATGGTGTTTAAGATAAAACTCTCCAGTATCTCAGATCAAGCTCATCTCGAGAGGACACCAGTTCAGAACACTATCAGCTGTCCGGCATTCATACACATGTTCAGATTGTCTGCTGATATCAAGACACAATTGTCAGGCCTGAGGTGAATTGATGTTGTGCATCAGAGACACAGTGATGTTTTGGATAACACCTCACAGTAAGATGCTACTAGTTTACATTAGTAAATGCATTAGCGAACATAACCTAACAATGAACAATTTAGTTTTTTAGCATTTATTCATCCTTGTAAATGTTGGTTCATGTCAATAAAGTTATTCATGTTAGTTCATGGTGCATTAACTAATGTTAACAGTGACAACAAATAACGCATTAGTTAATTATGAAATTAACATGAAATAATATTAATAAATGCTAGAAGTATTGTTCACTGTTAGTTCATGTTAGCATATGCATTAACTAACTGTTAACAAATAGTACCTTATTGTAATGTGCTACCAATGTTTTTATTCCTATCTTGCAAAAACAAACAAGGGAAATACAAATAAATTACAAGAAATTGAAAAAAACGATTAAAATAAAAATGGCAAGTGACTGATGATATACACTACCTTGTCCTGTATGTTTGATATTTATCTCATGAAGGGTACATAAGTGTTCAATAAACCCTGTTATTGCAACGGAAGTGCAGGAAAGATGAATGGTGAATGAAAGCAGGGCCCAGTTGCAAAAACGTAGCCGGCAAGCTAACACAGCGTCATAACTAAGTCTCACTGAGCAATCTGTTAGGACTAATCGTTCTTATTTTTCATATTCCAATAGCCTTATCTACCTATTTGTGTAACTGATTTAGAGAAGGTATGACCAGTTGTGAAGAAAAAAATCATATGAGTAATTTGTAAGACTTATCTTAGCAGGTTTATGCAACCGCCCCCAGGACTCGTCTGTAATGGATGTTTTTTGGGCGAGTTTTGGGTCTGAATGAACTTATGTGATTTCCAAACTGTGATTTGGGGAATTTCACTCCTGATTTGGTGCATTATACATAAAAACTGTTTATTCCTATGACAATAAATGTCACTCGTTTATTGATTTATGCTTTTTTGTACTTGGACACTGGATGCACAAGCAAGCGCTGCGAGTGCGGATGAGGCACGTTTCTGGAGTCGCGGCTCTCTGTCTTCCACAATTAACTTACAAGTGTGAGAAACGAGAGATTGTGAGAAATTGGAGAATCCTGCGTTTTCCACGAGTTTTAGATGTTAACGGACCCTAAACAATGCACACATTCCGCCAGCATTTCTTACTGTAATTTCTTCCAAAAACTGGTGGGGACATGTCCCACCCGCAAATTACGCCTTTATTAGATTGCCAACGCATGAGTCACATCGGCTCTATAGGCGAGAAATTACACCCTATCTATAATTGCATGCATGCACTTTATTGCTGCAGGTTCGATGTATGCTTGTGTTGAAATTCAAGGACACCGAGTGATGGCATGGGGAGCTAGCAGTAATTTATACATTTAAAGCATATTTAAAGCACTGCTGCTTGCATATATATTCATAAAATGGCATGCGAGAACATGAAAGCTCTCTTCAATACAATCTCCATAAAAATGGTTGGCAGAGGTCTGAACCTAAGGCCCAGTGACGCTAGCACGGTTTCAGAAAAATGACAACACCGGATAGAAGTTTTATTTATTTATTTCATTTGACTTTTTCAGTTCTAGCCAACAGTGAATGTATTTGGTTGGTTATAAATAAGTCAAGCTTGGTGGATGGTGTCTGTGTGCAAGTAAAAGGTCAGACATTGCCGTTATCAATAATGTAAAGAATTCATCTGCCTCAGGCTGAAACTCAAGTTGAGATCATCATTTACAGAGAGACAAATAAATGCCAGCTCAAGAAGACATTTGTCAGTCCGAAATGAAAGCAGAACCCCTGAGTGTATGCCAGTCGTGAGACAGTTTTTCTTTTGTTTTGTTTACATCAGCGACAGTTGAAAATAAGCATCTGTATTCTGAATGGGACTACAGGAGCAAAGGGACTCATGTGTTTTCTGGTGTCCACTGTATCCTGGACATTGTGTCCTGCTGTCTACTGGATCTTTCTCCCTGCTGATAAAACTACACTTTCACAGAAAAACGGCTATAGCGGGAATTGTATTGGTTTTACTGGTCTACACTGTTAATTTGTTGGGTTCTATGGTGGGATGTTCCCTTTCTGTCGGTCTCTCGACGTTGTGTCGAGAACGACAGATGGGGGTACGCCCTTGAGAACCAATCAACTCTGACTACTATAGAAAAGGCCAATGAAATTTGGCGAATGCAATTTGCATGACGGGCTCCCCCCCCCGGAAATCCGGTATAAAAGGAGGCCGGCGTGCAGCATTCACTTACCTTTTGTTCTTCAGAGCCATCGCTCATGAGTACAACTCAGGATTCAATCCTCTACAACTACACGCTGGTGCTACGACGTGTTACAGCGGATCGTCCCTTCCTGCAGCGACCTTCCCCTGGGCGTCTCGGCGGTTCCGGAGGTGTTAGAGATTTTTTCTCAAGTCCTTTTCAGGACTGACTGAGCATTCTCCAGCGCGGCATGTCCCGCTGTTCTCTTGGGTGCGGCACCCTCATCGAGGAGGGGGATGGACACGATCGCTGCATTAGGTGTCTGGGCGTCCAGCACACTGAAGCAGCGTTCGTTGACACATCTGCCTGCACTGCGGGCAGATTGTCATTCAGAAGTTGCGGTCACGGGTGGCTGTCTTCCTACGGGAACCAGCCACCATTTCGTCTGCTACCCGGGCTGTGACATCTGTGGCTACGGCCCCGATGACCACCCACGTTAGCAGCGTTAGTGATACGGGGAACTCTGCGAACGTAAACCCGCCAGCCAAGTGCTCACGGGCCGATCGCACCCCGATTCGCTCTTCTGAACGTTCCCCAACCGGCGGTGGCATACCGTCCGGATCCTCACGCACACACTCGGAAACGATGTGTGACGTAGATGAGATGTCGCTCGCAGCATCGGAGGGAGACTGGCATCCGACTCTGCCGAATCCAAACTCCACCCCCAGCGGTCGAGTTCAGGAGGAAGCAGAAGTGATGTCATCCGTGCTAACCCGGGGATACGTGGTTCCCGAGGTCGGTGCGCGGTGCAAACCGCGCCCACCCCGGGTGCCATGTTTTTCCCGGAGGTGCATGAGGAGCTGTGTAAAACTTGGACTGACTCCACTCACGGACCGTTCCAGTGAAACCAGCTCCGGCTCCCTTACTTCCCTCGATGGTGAGGCAGCCAAGGACTGCGTCGAGATCCCCCGGGTGGAACGTCCGCCTGCGGTGCACCTGTGCCGCGGACGGCTACCACCTGGGGGGGGATCGACCACTCCTACCGTCCAAAGCACGTAAGACTTCGGCATCACTGGTGTCGAAAGCTTGCGATGTTGCGGGCCAGGCTGCCTCCTCTCTCTATGCCTTGGCCATCCTGCAGGTCCGCCAGGCCAGGGCGTTGAGAGGGCTCCACGAGGGTAAGGCCGACCCGGGTATAATGCAGGATCTCCGTGCCACCGCTGACAGCGCTCTACGGGCGACTAAGGCGGCGGCACGGGCCCTGGGTCGGACGGTGTCCACGGTAGTGGTCCAGGAGAGACACCCCCGGCTATACCTTGTGCAGAAGAGTGACAGCAAGGAAGTCCGCTTTCTTGATGCACTCATCTCGCAGGGTGGGTTGTTGGTAACACCGTCGAGGACTGCGCTCAGCAGTTTTTTGACGGCGAAGCAGACAGTGGCAATTAACCACATTTTTTTCACGCCGTGACTCGGCCGCCTACAGGCCTCCGAGATCTCACGTGACGTCTGCTTCCCTGCAACCCAGGACCCTTTCGACATCGGCTCCGGTTCCTGTGCCCCCACAGGCGGCACCCCGGAAGCAGAGGTCGAGGGGGAAACCTCCACCCCGTCAGCAACCTCCTCGCGAGAAGGGACACTGACGGGAAGACCCCAGGGAGAACAACATCGGGCCCGAACCTTCACAGCAGCGGCTCTGATCGGTCGGTACGGGACGACTCCTGCCTCGTCACCAAAGCCGGGCCCTTGTTAGGGCTTGGCGCCCACTTACTCACTGAGTTTTCTGTTCTCCCCGGGTTTACTTGCAGCCGATCGCACACTCCACTGGACTGTGCTCGGCGAACCGACCTCACACCCTGGCGAGGCGTGAGGTCGTACACATACGACAGCCGTCACCACTCTCAAACCGACAGTGCGTGCCGTTGTCCCGCCAGGCAGGTAAGCAGGCGGAGCAAAAACCTTCCCTCCGGGGACTCTCCGCGACATGGTTAGCTCCGCCAGCCGACGAACCACCCCCCGTGGGAATGATGAAGCAGACCGTCCCCTTGGTCACCCTGTCACAGTCCCTGGGATCTCGAGAGCTGCCCACACTGTCTCGCTGGTTAATGAGGGCGGTCCGTCTTGGTTACTCGATCCAGTTCGCCAGAGACTCACCCAAGTTTCGGGGCATCATCTCTCCCTCTGTCAGAGGCAGGGACGCCTCCGTACTTCGGGTAGAGGTCACCACCCTTCTGGCAAAACAGGCATCGAGTTCGTCCCTCAAAACCAAGATGTTCAGTGGGTCACCACCCGCACTTCATCGTTCCCAAGAAAGACTGCAGGTTGCCCCCAAAGGCTGCGTACCCTGAACAGAGCACCTTCACAAGCTGCCATTCAGGGTGCTCACACAGAGGCGCGTCCTGACATGTATGAGGTGTCAGGATTGGTTCGTGGCAATCGACCTGAAGGACGCTTACTTTCATGTCTCGATCCTCCTCGACACCGGCCGTTCCCACGGTTCGCGTGCGAGAGGCGGGCATATCAGTACAGAGTCCTCCCTTTCGGTCTGTCCCTGACCGCCCTTTCTCCCTGAGAGGAGGAAGGCGAGCGGGTACTAAACTATCTCAGCGACTGGCCTATCTTGGCACACTCGCGAGATCTGTTATGTACACAAAGGGACCTGGTGCTCCGGCACCTAGGTCGATTGGGACTCCAGGTCAACCAAGAGAGGGGCAAGCTCTCCCCAGTGCAGAGCATCCTCTTTCTCGGTATGGAACTCAACTCTGTCACCATGTCGGCACACCTGTCCGCAGTTGTGCCCAACCAGTGTTGAACTGTCTGAAATGAACATTTTAGGCAGACAGCGGTCCCCCTGAAACAATTCAGAGGCTCCTGGGACACATGGCGTCCTCGCGGGCTAATACCCCTCGAGTTGATGCACATGACACCGCTCCAACACTGGTTTCAGAGTCGAGTTCCGAGGAGAGCGTGGCACACCGGCAGCAGGCGCATGGTGATGCCGCCCTGCTGCCGACGCACCATAACCCCTAGTCTTTATGACTTTTTCGACGGACTCAGGTCCCTCTGAGCAGGTTATGAGGCAGGTCGTGGTGACGACTGAAGTCTCCCTGCAGGGGTGCGGTGTAGTGTGCAACGGGCACGCAGGTGGGGTGTTGGACGAACCCCCGCCTGCGCTGGCATATCAATTGCCAAGAGTTGTGGGCTATGCTACTTGCACTGAGCAGGCTACGGCCTCTCGTGCGAGACATGCACGTGCTGTTCCGAGGACAGCACTATAGCTGTAGCGAATACAGATCGTCAGGGTGGCGTTCGCACACAGCAGCTAAACACAACTTGCTCGACGCCTCCTCCGGTGGAGTCAACAGGTGACTCGTTCCCTGCAGGCCACACACCCCGGGCAAACTGAACTAGACAGCCGAAGTGCTTTCTCGCCAGTTTATGCCTCGTGGAGAGTGGTGACTCCACCCCCGTGCAGTCCAGCTCATTTGGAGGCTGTTCGGGTAGGCCCAGGTAAAACCTGTTCACCTCCCGTAACACCACCATTTGCCTGCTTGATAGTCCCTGCCCTCGGCACGGATATCCTTGCGCACAGCTGGCCGCGGGATGGGCGGAAGCACACCTTCCCCCCCCCCAGGAGCCTTCTTGTACAGACTCTGTGCAAGGTCAGGGAGCAGGAGCACCAAGTGTTATTGGTTACACCACACCGGTCTAACCGCACTTGGCCTCAGAGCCGATGCTCTGGACAGCGACTCCCCCTGAACCATTCCCCTGACAGAGGACCTGCTCTCTCAGGGGAAGGACACGTTCTGGCATCCCAGATCAGACCTCTGGAACACCCATGTCTGGTCTCTAGACGGGACGAGAAGATCCTAAGATGGCTACTCCCCCTATACGGCTGAGACCATCACCCAGGCTAGGGCCCCATCTACTAGGCGGTTACACGCCTCTAGACGGTGCCTCTTCTCGTCCTGGTGTCTTTCTCAACGAGAAAGACCCACTGAGGTGCTTGATCAGGATTGTGTTCCCCTCCTCACGAGACTGGAGACTAACATCTCCCTTCCACACTGAAAGTGTATGTAGTCGCTATTGCCACTCATCACGACTCAGTCGGTGGAAAGTTTCTAGGGCAACACGACCTAGTCACCAGGTTCCTAAGCAGCGAGAGGGCGGAATCCGCCTCATCTCCGCTCCATACCCTCTTGGGACCCTAAGTGGTCCTGGGGAGCCTCAGGGCCCCCCAAAGAGCCCCTCGGAGGTTCCGATCTTCCTCATAGAGTAAGACGGCCCTCCTGACCGCGCTCACTTCCTTCAAGAGGGTAGGGGACCACCGAGCATCCTCCGTGTCCCTGGATTGCCTTAAACTCGGCCCTGGAAACTCTCACGTTATCTTGAGACCCAGGCCCGGATGCGTGCCCAAGAAGTTCCCACTACTCCCTCCGGGGCCAAGTGGTGAACTTGCAGGCGCTCCCCATAGGGGAGGAAGACCCAACCCGATTAGTGTTGTGTCCAGTACGTACTGGACCGCACGCAGAGCTCTGAAGCTCTGACCAGCTCCGTGTCTGTTGGAGGACAGCAGAAGGGGAAGGCTGTCTCCAAACAGAGGCTGGCGCACTGGGTCGTGGACGCCGTTACGACGGCATTCCGATCTCAGAATCTCCCATGCCCATTGGCAGTGAGGGCTCACTCCACACGGAGTTTAGCCACCTCCTGGACACTGGCAGAAGCGCCTCTCTAGCAGACATCTGTAGAGCTGCGGGTTGGGCTATGCCCAAACACCTTCGCAAGGGTTAACAACCTTCGCGTAAACCCGGTGTCAGCCCACGTCCTGCGTGGCGACATGTAGGACTGGCATCCGGGGGGGCGTATGCCTGCGAAAGCACCTTTCCACCCTCTAACAGGTTGGGTCAGTGTGCTATTTACCTTTTCTTCTTACCCGAACACATCGCTAAGAAACTGGTACCTCACCAGCCTCCCTTCTTACCCAGACACTGGTTAAGAATAGGCATTCCATCCATCACCAAACAAGCACCCCCTGGGGGCTGGCTGGGCAGAGCAGCCTTCCCCCTTAGGCCGGGATACCATGTGAGCTATCACAGATAGCTCTAACCGGACCTAGTGCTACCGGACGTCTGTAACACCCCCTCCGTGGGCTGTTCCGTCTGATGTATCCTCATGAGAATGGTTCCCACTCCTGGTAACCCATGAGCTTCCCCAGGTGGGCCTCCACCTCGCGGTTAACTACTCAGTCCGCACGTTCCATGCGTTCTCCTCCAAGGACGAGACCATACCTATATCCACCATATTCCTCCCCACGGGTAGGAGGTGGCCTCTGTAGCGCTTCTCTGATTAAGAGTCGCGCTTACCCGGTGTAAACTGATCTGGACGGCCTCTCGCCTATAGAGAGCTAAGGCCCCGTCCGTGAAAGTTACCGGTCAGGGCTGTACCCATCTTTCTCCAAGAAAGCTCTGGAACCCCCCGACCACCACACTGGAAGGTTACAGTCTCACGAAAGCTTCGAGATGACACGCCCAGGCTTGTTACCGTCGCTTCGCTAGAGATTGTGACGCGATACAGCGTTGTGGCGTTTTCCATAGGCAACCCCATCTGTCGTTCTCGACACAACGTCGAGAGACCGACAGAAAGGGAACGTCTTGGTTACGTATGTAACCTCAGTTCCCTGATGGAGGGAACGAGACGTTGTGTCCCTTATGCCACGAACACGTATCGTATTCTGCTGCAGTTTGAGAGGTCTCAGGCTCTTCAGAACAAAGGTAAGTGAATGCTGCACGCCGGCCTCCTTTTATACCGGATTTCCGGGGGCGGAGCCCGGCATGCAAATTGCATTCGCCAAATTTCATTGGCCTTTTCTATAGTAGTCAGAGTTGATTGGTTCTCAAGGGCGAACCCCCATCTGTCGTTCTCGACACAACGTCTCGTTCCCTCCATCAGGGAACTGAGGTTACATACGTAACCAAGACGTTATTTGTCCAATGGGAATTAACACCATTAAATGTCACTGGATTTTGTATTGGTTTTAATTATAAACAGCTGATGGTTCATAATAATATTTGAAAATGGTTTCTAATGGTTTCCATAATAGAGTAGGTGAATCTACATTTTGTAAAACCTGCCAAGCGTGTATGGTTTGAGGAATTTTATAGGTTATAAAAATGCTATAGGCAATTCTGTGAAAATTTTTACCAGCATTTTTTACTATGGTAACAGAAAAGATTTTAACATTTGGTGGTTCAAATACCCGTGTGAGATCTCTCTTCAAATCTGTAAAGCATTTGTTTTATTTTTATTGCATGATTTTTCATAGTCAGGTAAGTGACATTTTCAGGATTGTCACATCCATAATGCTACATATTCCTCATAAAGGGACACCTTTATTAATATAAAGTAACTTTTTCATGTTCTATAAAGATGCATCCCTTCTCCATTCATTGGGTATTATTGCTTCAGGGTTGTGCATTTTATTTTAAAGAAATCCTACAAAGTTTATCGTCTCCCAAAAACCGTGTCCTTTTTTTGTCACATCCATAACGCACGTTTATTTCCCTTTTTTAAAATATTTTTTTTTTCATAGAGTGAGATTTTTTGATGTTAAGACTCTATCAACAAGGGTTCAGTAAAATTTAAACAGATGGTTCAATATTATCGTAACAAATTCATTCTTTGAACATTTATATGTCACGTCCATAATGCAATATGTCACGTCCATACTGTGGAACTGCTCCTATGGAAAGCTATGAAGCATTTGCTGCGACATAGTGACTATTTTGATTGGGCTTTTCGTGGGCTTAGCTGAAACTGTGAAAGTGTTCTTTGTGAAATGTCATGATATCAAGACTTAAATCTCAAGTTTAAATTTGGCTGTGGTGATTTCACATCATGTTCTGTAGTGTACATTTTGGCTCTATATGTCTGTAGAAAATGTTCTACTGTAGTAAAAGTTGTTGGAAACATGCTATTATGTTTGCATGATTGGTGTTGTTTAAGTATTGATTTGAATCAATATCTAAATATTAGCTAAAGTTTTTACCTCAGACTCTATTAATCTCACAAGTGGTCTTCAAATACACCTGGGAAAGCTGCAGACCGGCGTGTCAAAAAGGAACATAATACAATGTGATAAAAAGGCATGAGCGTAAATGTGATAAGCAGAACATAAGAGAAACTCAATTATCCACATCACCGTGTTGCAGTAAACCTCATTTTACTTTGGGACTTACATCTAAACAGCGTGGACGTCCGTCAAGCTATCGCACCTAAAGCCCAGAATCCTTTGTGACACTAGGGACGCCACACGGCTGCCCGAATTTACAAAGCCAAAAGAGATACTGAGAGTATCTGTGAAGAATCTTGCGTGGCGTAGAATAATGAAAACCCATTGATCCACCGAGACCGGACCTCTGCAAACTTTTATTCCCACATTCCAATCTTCTCCTGTCGGAGAGGGAACAATCCATTCTTGAAATAACTCCCTGACTCTGCAAAGCGTGCTAGTCCACCTTGGATCAATGCCAAGAGGGATGCATCTCTCCTCTGGGTCAAACGTGCCATGTCTGAGCTCACAGGTCATGCAACTTACACACAAACATTGTTCTGGAAAAGCAGGAGTAAAATAATGTAAATAAATGTTGTGCCTACTTGACCATTAATATCAAATTATTTATAGCTTTCAATCTTCTAGAAAGAATTTTTCAATAGACTCTACAATGTGGCTGCAGGGATTGCTCCCATTCAGACACAAGAGCATCAGTGGGGTCAGGTGCTGATGTTGGGTGATAAAACCTGTCTGACAGTCAACCTTTCAATTAATCCCAGAGGCCTTCGCGTCTTGGCTTTGTGCAGGCCAGTTGCTTTATGCAATAAACTCAATAAACGTTCGGTAATGGACTATGCTTTTACGTTGAAGCATTGTTGTGCTGCAGGAGAATTTGTTTGTCAATGCACCTGCTGGGTATAGTCCTGACAGGTGTAGCTGGAACAGCCAAACAAGTTAATTAGAAAGGGGCGGTCGGGTACTTATGGCCACGTCATGTACACAACACAAGTGGGCGTGATGCATTCATCTTTTTGTTGTTTGCCATGATGCTAAACAATCCTCCGTTTCAGCACCTGTCGAAAGGGAACGTGCATCAAGAATGTGGACACCAAAGTAAAAACCTTCAGTCTTTAGCAACCTTTCACAATTACTGTTTCATAAAACTGGCTCTAAATGTGGATCTGAATGGGAAGCGCATAGTTGGACCAAAGATTTCATATTCTATTCAACTCCTTCATTCGATTCCTTTATTCTCCAAATCCACTTCATCTCTGCAGGTTTCGGGAGGGCTTGAGTCTATCCCATCATCTTGGGCCACAGGCAGGGTACACCATGGATAGATGGTTCTCCACTATCCAAACCCTAATACAGGATATATTAAAAAATCCTTACTCCAGTTAAATTCTGCCAAATGGCTCATCGACATTCTGGTGATACAAAAATGTTCCTCTTTCATGTCCAGGCTTGAAGGAAACGCATGTGTCTGCGAATTTCTCAGACCTGTTTAAAGAGGTAATGAAATCTTGTTGCAACAGCTTGGATGATTACAATGTTTTATTCAGGCAGTTACACCCCCCTCAAAATACGTTACTCTACCCAACAATGAAAAATCCATCCACCTCTAGTATGAATAATCTTGACAAAAAGGCGAGTTAATCAATTCGAGATAGAATTGTGAATTTATAAACTTTTGCAGGGCTCAGGAATTGACTTCATCATCATTTTCAGCTATACTACAAAGAGGGAAGCACCTTCGTGCTTTTAAATACGACCAAATATGTCTGGTCGAACCACACGGTAAACAGGTTAAACATGAAGGCTAATGACGAGGGGGTGAGGTCAGATGATGAGAAGGAAAAGTATGTTCGACTCTTGTTACACATCCTATTAATAAACTATTCCATTTTCCAATTCATAATAAACACAAGGATGTTTTCTCACAAGCTCTCCTGTTTCCAAGAATCACGTGAGATCACGTAAGCGCAAATGACAGAAGCAGAAAGGATAACATCTTCACTACTCCACTTCTTTTGTTATATTATGAATGGGGGCTGAAAATTGGCTTTTGTGCACAGTGCAAAATACCAAGAGTTCATTAAAGTCATTTCGAAGTTATACAAAGGGTTATTCCATCTTACACAACCTAATCTACAGCATATCTGTGCCATATTAATCTAAAAATAAAAATATTGAATGATTTTGCACTGAGTGGCTGGATTTAGGGGAATACAAACTAATCAGGGATGG
This sequence comes from Triplophysa dalaica, assembly GCF_015846415.1. Lineage (NCBI taxonomy): Eukaryota > Metazoa > Chordata > Actinopteri > Cypriniformes > Nemacheilidae > Triplophysa > Triplophysa dalaica. The sequence continues at coordinate 21,245,872 of NC_079548.1, read as the reverse complement.
CAAATATAGTATTATCTCATTCTGTACATACATTACAGCATGACCAGGGAGTTCATTTGAGTCACTATTGGTAATGATTTTCACACATGTATCTCCACCACAAAAAAAGGTTTGCTGTTATCTTCCTACAGACACCTCAACTGCAGATCTAAAAAAATGTGGGGATGTTTTTAGCAAAGTCTGCTAGAAACTGCAGAGGGACAATGGCAGTGGGGAGTGTTTGAGATTTCTGACACAAGACACTGAGTTCTGTGTTCAGTTACATCAAGAAGCTTTGTTGTGCTCTCAGTAAAGGAGCGCAGATGGCGGATTCTGCACAGACAACTACACAACAAGCTCGAACGGTGTAAAGTTACTGATGTTTTAATCCCTCTTACTGTACAGGTCTCCAAACACTTCCTCGGGATCAGATGTTGGTAATTCAACAATTACTTTTCATAACTGCACACATTTTTATTCACGAGCATGAATTCTTATTATATGCATGTGTAAATGTTTCAACTTTAATCTGTTGTGAAACAATATTTTTCTTCTACTCAGTTTTGAGTCAATTGTAATGCTTTTTAAGACAAAGCAGGAAAAGTATTGTTTTCTCATCAGAAATATGGCCCGGATGTAAACCAAGGTGTAACTTTACTCTGAAGGCAAATTCCATTCCATTCCATTTTCTACCGCTTATCCGAACTACCTCGGGTCACGGGGAGCCTGCTCCTATCTCAGGAGTCATCGGGCATCAAGGCAGGATACACCCTGGATGGAGTGCCAACCCATCGTAGGGCACACATACTCACTCATTCACTCACGCACTCACACCCTTCGGACAATTTTTTCCAGAGATGCCAATCAACCTACCATGCATGTCTTTGGACCAGGGGAGGAAACCGGAGTACCCGGAGGAAACCCCCGAGGCACGGGGAGAACATGCAAACTCCACACACACACAAGTCAGAAGCGGGAATCGAACCCCCAACCCTGGAGGTGTGAGGCGAATCTGAAGGCAAATAATAATAAAAAATCCCAAAAATGTTTTTCATCTCAAAATGTTTTTGCAACAAAGGACGTACTGATAATAGTTTCATATAAGTTTAATATAAATGATTATTTTTATAATAAGCCTTAGATGCATTGCCTTATGCATGCTTAGATGCCATGTGAATTGTTTGAAAATTCCAGTGCTAGACTTGTAAACAAACAATAACAACATCAAACAATATAACACACCTAGTTTTTACCACACTCTAAATTAAATACTAAGGTTCCCAAAAAGTGATTCCACGATAAACCTTTACAGGATGTTTTGCTGCACAAAAGCAGTGAAAGGTTCATCACACTACAAAAGACAAATCAAAGCATCCATAAATAGTACATTTGAGATCCTCTAAAAGATTCTGTAAAAACTAGCACCTATATTTATAAGAGTGCATATAGTATTTAAATAAAGAAACCTATTATATTATTGTATTTTACTGCATATTCCTATTCCTATTCTTACATGCATTATAATGAGTTTTTAATGCTTCCTTTGTAATTCAACCATCAAAAGTGACCATCGTGTTAAGCATGAAAACCAGTAATGACAAAGTCAGCAAAGTGCGCATCAGCGCCCTCTGTCTTTTCAGGAATTGCGAGTCTCAGGCTCTGCCTGTATGTGGACTCAGCCAATCTGGATCCCGTGACGACGAGAGAGGCGGGATCCCAATATTTAACACACAAGGCACTGATACATCTACACCTGTCACTGACTGCTCGTGGTGAAGAACAACTACGAATGCACTTTATCTCTCTCTTCAAATGCTAAAAACAGTCAGCCACGGCACAGGACTGCTCCTGAGATCCGAGGCGCTCTTCGTGTTTTCTTGGGACATTTGTCAGATTCGCGTGCGTTTTGCGCAAAAAGCGCGTGGAGGGATGGACTGCGCGGACGTGTTTATAATGCACTGAACCTGCGAGGATGCGCCAGGACACCTGATTTTCTTTATAGTCATCTGCGTTACTCTCAACTATGCCGAAAAGAAATATTTATTGACACATCTGCACACCGGGATGCAGAAGAAGATCTCGCACCAATTTAAACACGGATCTCCCATCATAAGAAGGAGTACACTGGATATATTCTTCAAATGACCACTTTGAATCTCCTTTATTATAGTATCATACTGTAACTCCCAACAGCCACTTTTTAATGCGCTTTAGATATTGTTCGTGACAGTGAAGATGATCCTCTTCCGCAGATTTCGCGTGTTGATTTTATTGGTCTTTCTCGTCGCGTGCACCATGCACATCATGATAGACCTATTACCCAAGCTGGAGAAACGCGCGGCGGGACCTGGCTCCGGCGCGACAGGAGCGGGGGTCGGCTGTTCGTGCATTCACAGCCCGCCCGAGGATCCTCGATCCTGGGCCAAGCAGCGCACCAGAGCCGCCGCGGCGGAACCGGAGTGGCCAAATAAGCACTCTTTACGATTACTGCAGGATTTCAGCAACGATCCCAATTCCAACCTCAGCTCGCATTCGATGGAGAAGGGGACCGAGAGAGGCGAGCCTGTGAAGCAGGGCGTTGAGAAGCGAGGCTTGATGAAGGATGCGGCGGCTGGACCGAGGAGAGCTGTCCTGGGTTCCTCCAGACTGAAGGCGCTCTATGCGCATCCTCTCTATAAGTCTGATGTGCCTCAGCTCTCGGATGATGACACTTTATTTAACCTCAACACTGACATCAGATTCTATACCAGAACTACTGGAAACCAAGAATGGCAAGTACCACATAATAGTGCATATTAGTGGGAAAGAGCATTTTTTAGGGCTATAAGTCTAGGTTGTTTGTAAAACTAATAAAGCGTTACATGGAGATATAAAGAGAAACATGAAATAATAGTGAGAGCACACAAAAACTAGTAATAAAATTGAGTAAATATAATTCCTATTCCTTGGTTATTAATTAATAATGAATACAGGAAAATATTTAGAAATTCTTAAATTGAACACATTCTTTTCAACGAGTAATGACTTTTTGGATCCCAAACCAGGTCACACTGCCTTTCAAGAACTTTATTACAAAACATGATTAAGAGTGAAAAAAAATATTGAAATATACTGAGAAAATATAAAGAAAAGAATTGAGGATGTCGGCTCTGATTTTAAACCCCAAAACCTTGAAACCAAGAATGACAGGTTAACTTTAAAGCAGAGCTGATGACCTGTGGTTACTAATAGCGTAAAAGCACCAGTTGTTTATGTCTCAAGAAGTGATGATTTTTTTTTTCCAAACCAGGTCACCAAGTCTAGCAGGTAAAACAGGACCAAATGCATAAGGTTTTTTAAGTCCACTCAATATCCCAGTTGTTTGCATTTACATTTAAAAATCATAAAGATGTTTTGTTTAAAAGTAACTGAAGATAAAGCATAGAAGAATCTCAGGAGAATAGGAAAGAGAAAAAAATTATCATTATAGGGAAGTGTTTGTTTTTAAATCTACAGTCAGAATAAAAAAGGAACATAATTGGAAAAACATGCAAGTGTTGGAACTCATTTCCCAACTCATACTGACTAATGGCGAGTGATAAAAGCGTTGCTGTTTGAACTCATCTGTGTTTCTGTGAAGTGATGAGTTGTTTTCCTTCGAGCCGTCACATGCATTTAGCTGAAGAGGTTTTGTTGGTGTCGTGACTTTTGTAGCTCGGCGTCCTGTCTTTATCTTCTTGACTCGACTGGCGTATGTGTCCTCCAGGGATGTCTCAGGATATCTTATTCACTCTCTGCCTGTTAGGCATGCCTGAATTAACTAAACATAGCTTTTAACCACGCCTGAGTGACCCTGACATTGCCAGTTAAAACGAAACATGAATACTTTGAGTAAAAAAACTCTCCTTTAAAGCTTTATTTGTATTTTACTTGTGAATTAATGTGACCTTGTTATCCATCGTGAAAAATGATGTGAAAGAACTCATGTATTTTTTTTCGGTTGTGTCAGAGGTCAGAGGCTTTAAGGAATGGACAGGACTTTCAGCTAAAGTGATGCATTAAGTCGTTGGGATGGCCATTATAGTATTTAATGTGCGTGGCATGAGTTCAGCAGTCAAGTGATTTTCAAAAAGCACCATCGCCTGCACTTCAAAGTCGACAAACATAACTAAATTATCAAATTCAATAAAATCATAATTTCACAAGATTACACAAAAAGATTGTAAGAATTAAAACACCTATTTAGTGAGGAACTTTCCTCCGCCGTGTTTATTTATTAGGTATTTTAGACAGTTTGTTTACAATTCTGTTTGGGATTATAATAGCATTGAAAGTTGTGCATCTCATTTGATGTGGTTATTATTGTACTAAAACTGTACTAAAGTAAATGTTAAAGCTGAAATCTGTATTTTTGCCTCTATATCACCCCCTATGTTTGAGACATAAAATTGTAGCTTACTTAAGGTACAGAATTTTCATTTTTGGGTGAAGTATCCCTTTAACTTTCCCTGGTTTAAAGTCAAGTGGCTTGCGTTGTGTATCATAGTAAGGTACAACTTGATTGATTCTTTTCATATATTTACTCAAGTGATTTTTGTTTAGTTGTATTTGTTTTATTGCAGCTTTAATGGAAACCAAGTTTAACCCTCAACCTTGTGGTTTTCTTGTTGTCAGGCAGTACTGACTAACATCCTCCGTTGTCCTTTACCGACAGGCACAACGATGGGAATGAGGAGGAGTACAGTCCGACGGGGGAGGCCACTGCTGAGTCATACCCCAACTGGCTTCGTTTCCACATTGGGATTAACCGCTACGAGCTCTACTCCAGACACAACCCCATCATTGATTCCCTGCTAAAGGACCTGATAACTCAGAAGATCACCAGCGTGGGTAAGTTTGCATCATACCAGTAACGATGGAGAAAACCTTTTCCTGTTTTGTTGTCATAGCCCAACCGAAGGCACTAGACTGTGTGCTGTCATCTTGAAAGCAATTTTTGCCAAGTGCTTTAGAGGCATTATGGGAATGGCACGAGCCAACTAGGTCAGTGGTGTGCCGACTGTAATTGTGGCTGAATAACAATGAAGTTTGAGGGCTGGAGGGGCTGTAGTGCGCTGTTGTGGTGTGTGTGTTTATTTTTGAGTGTGCATGAAGGCTATTTGAACCTGATTTAATTTAGAACATTTGAAAAGAGGTAATTATGGAGACACAAATCAAACATCTAAGAACCACATTAAAATTAGATTAAAAATATCTTGAACATTCACTTAATTTAATTATTAACATAATGTTATGAAAATTTGTCTCCACACTAGACTAAGTAATAAAATCACTATTGTCTGCAACATTTTTGGTTACAGGTGTTGCAAAAATTGGATACCTTATTAAAAATACATGTGACCCTGGACAACAGGGTCAACAGTCTTATGGGTCAATTTTTCGAAAAATGAGATTTTTACATAATCTGAAAGCTGAATAAATAAACGTTCTATTTATTTCATGGGTTGTTAGAATAGGACAATATCTGACTAAGATACAACTGTTTAAAACTGAGAAATTGGAATCTGAGAGTGCAAAAAATAAATAAATATTGAATCAGGGGCATATTACATATTATTAGGACATTTACAAAATATCTAAACGTAACATGATCTTTACTTAATATGATGAATTTGGGCGTAAAAGAAAAATTGATCATTTTGACCCATACAATGTATTTTTTTCTTTTTCAATAAAAATGTTTCTGTGCTACTTAAGACTGGTTTTGTGATCCAGTGCCACATATGTGAAATTAAGCAACAGATATAGCACTTAGTTTGACCTTCTGGTTGACATTTAGAATGTGCTCCATTCATTTAAAGCCACAATATGAAATATTTGGACCGCTAGATGGCGCACTTTCGAAAACAACATGTCGTTTTCACCATCCAGAGGCGTATGGAGGTCGCCCATCATGTTCACGGACGAGGTAATGAATGAATTTTATTTTATATCGTCGTAATGAATTAGCTTGCAAGAAACGTGGAACATAATGCCACGTTACCCGGTGACTGATATTGGACTTTGTCATTTGATGTGGTAGCCAAATCCTACACAGTTTTACGTGTTTAAAGCAGTCCTGAGTATTTCGTGTACAATAAAAAAATGTGCTTACCTGTCTGTTAAAACACATGCGAGAATGGAGTCTCTTTCGAGTCCAAGTTGGTCGCGAAGCTCTCTGCATTTAGAAAAAAACACGCCGATATTAATCTTTTTTTATTTCTAACGTTACGTTTGTCCATAAGCTTGCTTGCCTCAATTGGCCTAAGTTTACGCTTTTTCGGGGTTTAATTTGCTCTGCAACGAGTAATAGTGATCCATAATAACAGAACACCAGACACTGCGTCCCAGATGCTGTATAACCACTTCCACATGAGCGTGTTGCCGTAGTTTCTACAACCGGAAACTTAGGCTAGTGCGGAGCACCGGATATAAAGTCACTGATATGCGACAAATACAAGGGAGACAAGGGACGGCCATTATTTTAAATAGGAATTTCTCTGTATTTCCATTAACATTTGGGATAATGTAAGTAAACAACTGCATGAAATCTATCACACTATGCAAGTGATTTTTGGATATTTCATAACAAAATTCTTCCATATTGTGTCTTTAAACATGAAAAGTACCATTGTAATGATTTTATTCAGGAGTTCGGTGTGGTGCACAGAACGTTTTTTTTGTGGATGTATGCAGGCACTCAATCAACTGAGCTATCTTGTAAACATCAGAAGCTATATCTGTAGTCAAAATTCAGCCTAATAACATTGGTTTGCGGCAGATGGAAAAACTTATTTTAGTTAACAATTACAAATTCTCACCTTGTAAAGTGTGGTTCACTCTGGAACAAATCTCATCTTGTCTGAGGCAGATGAAGATTAATTAAAGTTATAAATTTGTGAATTACGTTGCGTTGTGATCGCAGCACTTTTAAAAATTAGACTAATTTAGCATCTGGCTGCAACCTTTATCAGAAGTTGATGAATTTAATCAAGTAAACAGAGCGGTCCTCTGGGGTTTAAAACAAATCATAAGACTATTCAACTTGTTTGTGTTTTTGTAGACCGAGACACACTTGATAATAAACCAAAGGCCTTTGGCGGAATGGATGCGTTCCAATCGACGTGTCAGTACTTAACTGATGAGTTCAATAAGACTGTACAGCTGCAGAACTGCACAGGTGCCCTCCGGGGAAATATGATGCAGAATTTCTCAACGTAAAGCCAGACATGTCGTCCAATCTCATTAATCAGCCTTACAAATAAATAAATAAATAAAACCTTTTCTGCTTAAAGGGATAGTTCACCCAAAAAATGAAAATTCTGTCATCATTTACTCACCCTCTTGTATGACTTCCTTCCTTCTGCAGAACACAAAAGAAGATATTTAAAAAATGTTGTTAACCGAACAGCGATGGCACCCATTGACTTCTATTGTATGAATAAAAAACAATGCAAATGAATGGGGGCCAGTTAACAACATTCTTCAAAATATCTTCTTTTGTGTTCTGCCGAAGAAAGAAAGTCATACAGGTTTGAAATGACAAGAGGGTGAATAAATGATGACAGTATTTACAGTTTTGGGTGAACTATCCCTTTAGGTCAGTGTTGTAATTGTCATGCACAGACCTGTTTGGATGTACAGTAATGAAATCAAAGGAGGTGTGAAGTAGTTGTTGTAAACATGACTGTCATCACCAACTAAAGCTAACTTATTTGCACACTAGTGAGTGATTTATTAGTGATGAAACACTCTTAAAGGGCTAGTCGAGTGATACTGATATTTTTAATTTGTTATAAAATGACAAATAAAAAACTTGTTTTTTATTCATTTCTGAATATCTTTTTAAACTGTTCTATCTCCACCAAATTACAATTTTTTTCTCTTTCAATGATGTTCCAGCTTTGACACTTTGAGCCTGTTAACACCAGGGACCAGTTGCATAGACCTATCCGCTAAGTTAAGACTGAGTCTTAACAACTAGTCTCACTAACTAAACAATGATTTAAGAACAATCAGTCTTACTTTTCAGATTTCAATTAGACCAATATTCCTTTTTATGTAACTCACTTTAAGAAGTAATGACCAGACTTGAATTAAAAAATTAGATGACTAACTTTACTAAATGACTAAAGACCAGTCTGAGTAGTTTATGCAACTGGGCCCTGGTCACTTCATTCGTTTTCTCTGATCGAATTAAATTCTATGTATTTACACTTGGCCACGTAAATGCATCTCAGCTGAACGGATATGAATTCGATTTTCTATTCGCGGGCAAAATTCAAATTCGAATTTTGATTTATTAAGTTCTGCAAATGCAGTCGTGTCTAAAAAGGAATGAAAATCTTCGATCATAACGTTTTCTCCGGAGCGCTCGTGTGAGCTTGTTCTCTCGTGGCATCATGCCTTCGCAAAATAACCAAAAGTCATGTTTCCAGGATGACGAGGTCTCAGCGCTCTCATTCTAATTAGCGTCTACGACCATACAACATGTAAACAGCCAACCCAGTCTCACGGGAATTCGTGAAATTGTCACGAAATGTAAATCTATTAATTTGTGTTCATCAACACGAATTTCCTATATTTTTTATTTTTCATCACTGATTTTCAGCATGTTTGTGTTGTGTGTGTGTATGCCATCTTCGGTTTAAAAAGTTGTTTGTTTAAATGATTAATTAATTGTGTTTCCTTCACAGCTATGAAGTCAGGTGGCACTCAACTGAAGCTGATCATGTCATTCCAGAACTACGGACAAGCACTGTTCAAACCCATGAAGTAAGTGACACTGCTCTCTTTCGTAATGTCTGGAATCTGACGGATAACCAGTTTTTCCTCTGCATACCTTTGTTGCATGTGTACTTAATGGGTGTGTGGACTTAGCATTTTATGATTCAACCGCAATAACTACATGTGTTATGGTTGTTGGATTTGTATCAAGATTTATGGGACAATTCACTGATACAGACTGGTGCTTTTCACGTTTGTGCAATGTATGTTTAAAGCACTGTTCATTTACCCTTAAACCCCTAAAAATTAAGAATTCAAAATAAAATGCCTTGAATTGCGTAGTTTTGTTCAGTCCACTGACATAATTTTCACTAAAACAGGAAGTAAAGGCGGGGCATAACGGGTGGCTCCTCCCCTTTTCGAAATAGCGGATAGCATGTATTTTATGTCACAGCTTGTATCAACACCAAGTATCAACAAAATATAAAGCAAATTTTGGTGATCAGTTGTGATGTTAAGCAGGGATTACACACGTCTGTCTGATGTTTTACATTCAGCAGATTCATCTGCACTGCTCGTGTCTGTAAAGACCATTTAGCACCCTGCTGAGAACAGCAGAGACCAGCATGAATTCTCCTGCTGGTCCAAGCTGGATTATGCTGGTTCTGGGTTGCGACTGGGTAAAATATTCCTAGCTGATGAGATGTTTAACCAATTTATATACAATATATATATATATACAGTCAATATATATATATATATATATATATATATATACGCCACATTTTTATTGCTCTTGTCAATCAAAGTAAAAATCGTTGAGTTTTTCAATATCCCACAATGCTGTACACCCTCTGGTTGTAAAATTCAATTCAAGTTTATTTTTATAGTGCTTTTATTGTTGCACATACTAAGAAACAAATGCATAGGATAATGCAATGTTAGTAGCTTCGGATAAAAGCGTCTGCCAAATGTATAAATGTAAATGTAAACATTGTAGAGCAAACAAAAGACAAATCCAAAAAGCAGTAGTGTCTTAAAGATTTTAGTTGGACTGATGGATCAAGCATTGTTTTAGTGAAGGAGCTTTCACACTGGCAGTTGAAAACATGTCAAAATTATTGAAATTCCGAGATAAAGGGCATAACCTTAATATATATTACAGGTGATATTATAGTCTTCTAAACTCTTTGAGGCAGTTTACCAGACAGGGATTAAGACTAGTCCTAGACTAAAATAAATGTTGGAGGTGTTTTAACTGAAAACAACTAAAACTGACACATCTTAAAATTAATTATTTTATTTGTAAGGAATGTTTGCAAAAAGGAAAAAATTGTATTTAAAGGTGCAGTTTGTAAAATCCACACTCAAAACAGATATGTTTAAAAACAACAACAACGGCGTAGCTTGATGTGGGATAATGGGAACTGTCGTCTTCAACTCCACAATTTATAATCAATCAGACGTGAATGAGAAATCACGTTTATGGACGATGTAAAGTAAGAAAGTTTTGTAAATGTTGCATTTGATTTTACTTCATTATAACGAATTAGAATTAATTCATAAAATTAATTTATTACTATTTAGTCAGATGATCTACAAACGCTCACAGCTTGTTCAGTAAATATATACATGACAATATATATACGTGACACTTTGTCCACAAGACTGTTGTCATTTTCTGCGGCAGTAAAAGCGGAACGGCAGAGACCGTGCTATTAGTGAGATGGTCTTGAGAAAGCGTAACGGCTTACACGAATCATGTGAGGCACCTCAGCCAATCACATAACAGGCTCAAGTCTCCTTTCCTGCATTCCGATGAAGGTTGCTGGCTTTCCATCTAGTGTCTTTGGTAATGCGTTATTGTAAGTACTCAACTGAACAAAATATATAACACTGGCTAGTGGTTATTTGATATTTTACTGCAAAAAAGTTATAAACTGCACTTTTGACTAAGGACTAGTCCTGGTTTACGTTATTCCCTGTCCGGGAAAATGCTCCTAGGACTTTTTAATGTTGTGTTAACAAACACATTTGTCTTGTTGTTTTGTGTTGGTTTAACTATCATATTGTTTGGCTCTACACAACAGCATGTATCATTTGATAGGCTTGCTGCCTTCTAACACTTTTTTCATATCTGAGATTTTATTTCTAGACATTTAATAAGAAGTGTGACATACAGTAACACATCGGAGAAATTGCTCGACTTCACATCAGCGCCACGTTCGTAACTAACCCTGAGAAAGTTATCGCACTCAGTTTATCATTTACCTGAGGAAATCGTGAAGAGAAACAGCGATCCACCCACACTGAGAAAGAACATTGTGTATCAGAGGTCGCCTGATAAGATGCAATCCCAGATTTCCTCTATTTCCCAGCTGAGATCATATAAGGGAACCATATTTTATTTTTAGTGTTTGGCAATGAATGTAATAACAGTAATTATGCATAATCTAGATGGAGACAACATCGGAAATACTAGACTGTCTAACTAACAGAATGCTTTCTTTAGATACATTTCACAATTTTGACTAATAACAACTTGGAGGTGTTAAGTAAACAACATATTGTGCTATTGCAGCAAGTTGACGTTCTTTTCTTGGTTTGTGCTTTGAATGATCACAGTTATTGGGATAGTTTACGGTAGAAAGTTCTGTCATCATTTATGCATCCTCATGTCATACCAAACCCATGACTTAGCTTTTCTTCTTGTGAAACACACACACACAAAAACATTGACCAGTGTTGGCAAGGGGCTTTTGTCTATAGGCCTACTAGTACAGTGAAGCAAAGACATGGGATTGGAACAACATGAACGTTAAGAAATTATGACAGATTTTTCATTTTCAATGAATAATGCCTATAAAGAAGCAAATAGCATGTGCTACACCTGAAGAATGACCTCAGATCATCTATCCATCATATCATGGCTTGACATGAATCGGCTGCCAGATGGTCCAGCTCCAACCATTTAACATCTAGAGCACTTCAAGGCCCTCAAAGCAGCGAGTGTGCACTTTTTTATTGCGAATGAAGCCGCATGTTTCCCTGCTAACCCTACAATAGATTTTTTCCCAGAATCCTCATTTGCGGTGCAGGTCCCTCACCTGCCCAGCTGTGCAGGCAAGCTGTGCATTAAAGCTTCTTTTGATGTCCTGCTACTAAGAGCTGGATGCTAATCTGTCTGCAGGCACACGGAGGGATAACTGCAACGCTCCCTGCAATCGCAGAAAGACACATGGGTGTATGGTATGCGAGGAGTTTATTGAGCTCGGGTTATCTGGCTTGGAAATAGGTGCAAATGCAGCAATAAATGGTTGCGCAACCTTGCGCTCTTCTATCTCCGCGTTTATTCAGAGGGCAGATGGCCGCTCAACCCATCAGAATGTTGAAGGAAGGGCTGTAGTATGCAGGAAAGCCCTGCTCATTGAAGGGTTTAATGATTTCACATCACGGCGCTGAACGCTGCTGTTCAGGCATGGAATGAGGAAGGAGAAAGATTGAAATGAGAGGATGAGGACAGAGACAGGCGCTTGTTTGGAGTGGGTTTACAAATCAAACAAAGAGTCTCTGTTGCGTTCCGACAGCACAACACAGCGAGATACTGTGACTCGTATGTTCAAATTGTGTTTATGTGCATGTGCCTAGTATGTGTTCCTGAATCAATGTCAATTGTTTTTCCCGTAACAACATTTTTCCGTTTTCCTGCTAACCTAACACTTAAATCAATAGGCAATGATTGGTCGCTAGCAAAGCTGTTCCAGACCATAAGTCTAACCCTTAAATCCGAAGCTTGTGATTTGTGATTGGAATGCTGCTCCAGGATAAACAGGGGTGGTGGTTGAGCATGTCCTTGGGATTCATGTTTTGCATTTGTCTGTTTGTGTATCTGTAGCTATGCTTGCTAATCCACATAATGGATGCTATAACATTGTGGGACCAGCCAGCAGTCCCTATAAAGGAAATTGTTTATAAACATACTACTATTTGAATAAAAACAATAGAAGTCCATGGCAGGTTCCCACACAGACAATAAAGCTACAGTTTGTAAAAAAAACGCCGCTAGAGGGCGCACGATCAAAACAACTACAAATAATGCTGTAGTTTGATGACGCTGTGAAGGAGCGTGGAATGATCTGTTGTCTTCAACTTCACCGCTGATGGCCATCAATCAGATGGGAATGAGAAATCATGTTAGTGGATGAGGTAAAGTAATAAAGTTTTATAAATGTTATGTATTATTGTGGTCCATAATAAGTGACTGCTTGAAACAAGCTAGTTGCTTGCTAGACGCTAGACTCTACTTCCGCATTTGTCCACGACACATGCGGTTTCAACATCAGTAAAGGTAGTAACAAATAGGAACGTGGATATGACGCCTATGACGTCAATGGCGACTGCACAGCCCCGTGTCACTGTTTAGAATGCCGATTGTCTCATGATTTACAAGCAGTTGGAAACATTTGAGATATTGTAAGTAATCAGCTGAAGAAAATATATAAAATCTCTGTCGCCATCTTTAAGAACAGGCTGAAAACACATCTTTTCCGTCAGCACCTGACCAATCATTTCTGATTTCTATATCTTTTCTACAATATATATTAAAAAAAGCATCCTTAGATAAACTAAACTTGGCTCTGTACACTGTAGTAGGCTTTGTGAGACATGTTTTTATTGCTCTTATGCTTTTTGTTGTCCTAATATTTGACCCAATTGCTTCCATTGTTTACCCAACTTGTAAGTCGCTTTGGATAAAAGCGTCTGCTAAATGACTAAATGTTAATGTAAATTTAACACTAGCCTAGTGGTTTTTGGATATTTTACTGCAAAATTGTTACAAACTGTACCTTTAAGAGAAAAATTTGTCTGTGTGCATGTGTGACATACTGTCTGTAGTGTGGGCAGTGAGCAGCTCTCTGTCAAATGTGTGCCAGGTTGAGACGGTCCTCACTGCAGAACACGATAAAAAGGGTGCGTAATTGGATCCTTACCCTAAACCTAAATCTAAAAAAAGATGTTATTAAAAACACGTTAATAAATAAAGTTTGTCTTCTTCAAGTCAGTTTTTCTGTCAAATGAATACATTTAGTTACGACTTAATGCGGAAATGGTTAGAGCAATGTGTTGTGCAAAACTGCTGTGGAAATCTGTCGACCAATCAAGATCAATCAACCATGCCCCCTGGATCTCGCGTTCTTTTCAAGCAGGAACGACTGGCCAGGTTAGATTTGTCTCAACCGGGCAGCAAAGAAACCAAAACTCTCACACAGCAAAAACAGCTGGTCTTTGAGATTTTTCACTTCTTTGATGTAATTTTTCTATCCTAGTTTTGTAAATTGCTGCAGCGCTTTAATGCACACCCTCTCGGCAGCAATAAAGAAAGTCCTTTTAGCTGCAGCTGTTGTGCATTCATTACTGTAATGCAGAATATTACATGCATCTCAACCAGGGAGATACCATCAAGCCCATACATTCTCTCTCTCTCTTTCTCACTCACTATCTGGGATGAACAGTATGTGTGATGTACCGGCAGAATCCAGTGCAATCTGCTTTGGCCTACACGCATTTCAAGCATCTTCATGGTTTGTATAGGAAACGGATGTATGTTTTAATGCACATCAGGTGCATTTATAGCATGGGAAATCATTTTTCTAAAGCACAATGCATGTCAAAACCTATGCTATAGGGCTTTTCAGAGCAAACAGAGTTTGTCAGGGCCATTCGGTTACAACATTTACGTTTAGTGAAAGCTTTAGATTTGTCATGTTAAAATACTCCTAAACAGATTTGAAAATGAGTTGGGTTTAATGGAAATGCATTATTAAAACAAATAAATAGTTGAGTAAGTTTGCCACACTCTATTGGATCTTATATTGAAATTTGATTCTGATGTAGTAAAATAAGCTTAGAATATTTTAGGTTCAGATCCTGTTATGTTAGTTCACATGTCAAACCGCATGAAATATGACAACTGGGGTAATGTTTGGAGCTTGCTGTCTAAGCCCTTAGCCGTGACAGGAAGTTAAGCTGCATTGAATGCATTGACGTGTTCTGTATGAGAGGGATTGGAGTGGCAGACACTGAACTGGGATGTGACTCAAAGTCGTGATGTTCAGGGATTACAAGATGTCAAATCTGACTGCAAGAGATTATTGATGATTTAACCAGATGTAGACAATAGTGCCGGTAAACCATGATGAAAATCTTCTCATAGTGAATGGAAGGTGTGGCAGGGTCACATATTTGTACACACCCTTTTGGGGGTCATCGCATTCGTTTTGCTTGACAGCAGTACGAAGATTGGAAAATGTTCTGCTGTGTAAAATGAAGACTTTATGAGTCAGCATGTTCAATAGCTTGTTTAATTTAGCAGTAGGATGAAATAAAAGCGATAATAGCGATCACCAAACCAACATACGTCTTGGGTTACTTGACTGTAACCCTGTTCCCTGAAAAAGCAGGAATGAGATGCTGCATTTCAAATGCTATGGGAGAACATTCTTTGTTCGACCAGTTGTGAAGCAAGTGTCAAACACGGCAAGAATTGGCTTTAAATAACCTCGGCAGGTGACGTGGCTAAATACCCCTGCACCTGCAGGTTATAAATACACGTGAAGTTTTTTCAGGGAACAGGGTTACAGCCAAGTAACCCGAGACGTTCCCTATCAAAAGCTACTCTTGATGCTGCGTTTCAAACGCTATGGGAACGGGAATACCAACGCTGCCGCACTGGAAGTGTCTTGACCCCCCAAGGTTGCGTGGTGTATGTGCACAAGCCGAGAGTAGGTTTCAGACGTGACTCTGGGATGACTCCCGGACTTGTGAGCCTGGACTAGAATGGACATCCAAACTATACAATCTGACAAATGTATGCAGAGAGGACAGCCCTGCTGCATGTCAGACTTGCTGCATGGGGACACCTCTTGCTAAGGCAGTAAAAGATGAAACCCCCCATGTTGAATGAGCTCTGCCTCCTTGAGGTGAAGCTTGACCGTCCACCTCGTTGGCCAAAGCAATAACATTACTCACCCAATGTGACATCGTTTGCTTGGTGGCATCCACCCCCCGGTTGTGGCTCCCACAGCATATGAAAAGCTGCTTCGCTATACACCACTGGCTGGTACGGTGGATGTAATTCCGAAGAGCACGTACTCGACACAGTAGGTGTTATCATTCCTGCTCAGACGTCGTGGACGGCGGAGGACAGAAGGGCTCAATAACAACCGGATGCACAATGGAGAACGGAAATTTACGCAGATAACTCGGGTGAGGATTCACAATAGCTTTGACCATCCCAGGGGCAAAAGTTAAACAGGATGGCGAGGTTGAGAGTACCTGCAAATCTCAAATTCTCTAAAGAGAAGTGATTGCCATTAGAAAAACCAACTTAAGGGTCAGAAGCCTGACAGATGCAGACTCCATAGGTTCGAAAGAGGCGCTTACCAGACCCTCAAGCACTATCGCCAAGTCGCATGGCTGGACTGTCTCTCTAGAAGGAGGCCCAGACGCCTCGCTCCACGAATAAAGCTGACGACTAAAGGGTGTTTTCCCACAGAAACCCCATCAATCAGGAGCCTGGCAGGCCGAAATGGCGACCACATAAATTGAGAGTACCAGGGCATGTCCCTGAGGACAGTTTCTCTTGCAGAAATTCAACCACTAAAACAATCTGGCAGTGAATTGGGTCTGCATGGTGTGCCATGCACCATCTGTCAAAAACGCTCCATCTAAGAGCGTAGCTCCTTCTAGTTGCGTAGCTTCCTTCTCAGCTTGTTTCCTTCAGGGGCCAGGCATGGAGGTTCAAGAGCTCGGGACTAGGACGAAACACTGTGACAAAAGATCTCTCCTGACTGGAATCGCCCAAGGCGAGCTGTCGAGGAGGGCTACTAGTTCCGAGAACTACACTCTGGTCGGCCAATGGGGAGCTAACAATTAGAGGCGAGAACCCTGTTGACGGACAGGAATTTGCCCAAAGGAATCACCTTAGAAGCCATGAGACCTAGAACTCTTTGAATGTGATGAACAGTACATTTCTAGTCTAGCCTGATGCTCCTCAGCTGTGTCTGCATCGCAATAGAGTCACAAAGCGTGTGATGGAAATGTAACGCCTCTCACCATATTTGGAACATCAGGTTCTAAAGCAATTGTACTGACAGGTACACCACCTTACTTGAGTATACATTTGGGTGGTCTTAGTCAAATCATACCACCAACTGATGTAGATTTGTGGGGGTGTGGATACATGAGGTGTTTCAGGCAGGTTTGGGTGAGCATTCGCTTTTAGATAGAATTCATCTTTTGTTTCAACACTTTAATTTTTTTTTATTGTACGTGTCTAATACATGCATGGGCAACTTATAACACACCAAAGACACAGAAAAACACTTATTCGCCCCATATGACCCCTTTAAAATTAATTCCGCAAATAGCAGCTATAGCGTCATCTTTAAGAACTAATGACAACTACTTGTTCTGTTCTTTTTACCCTAAGGGGGCTGATCGCTGCGCTCCCTTCTCTTATGGATCTAAACTGTATGCTAATTGTCAATCATTTTTGACCGAAGTGACAAAAATTCATATTCGCACATGAAGCTGCTTCAGTATTGTTTTAGGACACATTTCTGAGCTGTTCTGACAAACAACTCATGATGGATTGTATCTCATGTCACTGTTTCCATGACAACTGAAGCATTTGAAACAGTGTCATTATTGTGAAGACACGCACACTTGTGTGATCCATAAAAGGTCCTTTTTGTGGCGTTAGACTCTTCACTCCATTAGTTCTATTATTGTTTATGTTGGTTTTTCCCACTGCCGAAAGAATTGCCCGGTGGTTAAATGCAGACCATCTAGTTGCGTCATTCTGCCAAGCTGAAATAATTTCTGTCAGAGCCCCCGAGGAGTGTGAAAGTAAACCTCCATTAATGCATGCATTTCTGAAGCCATGCGGGCGGCTGGAAGCCAGCAAGCAGTGAATCAACATGTCAGAGCTCATTGTCTGCCTTATTCCTGACAGCTGTCTCGCGCAGCTGCACTGATCCCGGGTCTGCACACAGAGACGGCCCTGTTTCTGCACTCAAGACTTCAAGTGTATCCTCACAAATATATTCAATTTTTTTTAACTGACATGTAAAGTAAAAACGGCCCAAAATAAAAATGTTTTTATTATTTACTCACATTCTTGTCATTTCAAACCTGTATGACTTTCTCTCTTCTGCAGAACACAATAGAAGATATTTTGAAGAATGTTGGTAGCCAAACAACACTGACTTCCATTGTATGAACACAAAACCATTTCTCAAAATATCTTCTTTCGTCTTCAAGAGATGGAAGAGTCATGTTTTAATGAAAATGCCCTTCGCAGTGCATTCATATTGTTTAAATAGGTTTTAGCCGAATGTTATACCGTGTGAATAGTTCAGCGCTGTTAGCTTTGGTTTAAAGTAGGGCTAGTGACCTGGCGGCCCGCGGCCCACATGCGGCCCATCAATCATCTTTACCTGTCCCGCCTTAATATTTCAAATAAGTGGAGAGATGCCTGAGATGTCACATCATTAAAAGTCCAAAACGCTGCTACATTCAATACAAAAGTAATTCTTGCGGCTCATAACGATTGACGTCTTACAAAGCGATTTGACCGGTCTGTCCGAGTAACTTCATGTTATTTACAACGTTATTATCACTGCAAAGGATCTGCCCTTCAAAGTGTGTGGGGCACATGAATGCGGTTGCAATTCGACCGAAGATGTGATAATAGCGTTCAATTTCGGGCACGCTTTATAAGACGCTAATTTAACATCACACAGGGCAGGAATTACTGTTGTGTTGAATGTATTAGCGTTTTTGACTTTTATTGTTTCAACTTTCATTAATTCAACCAAATACCTTCATAAATAACTTCTTTAAAAAACAATGCCACCCACATCTTGGATGTACTGGAGGACTGTGGGTAAGTAAATCGGATTAAGTACTATGAAATAAAATAAAAAAAACAACATCCCTTTTAATTTAATATCATTAAAAGACACATACTGGATGCAATATTTGTGTGCATGTTCTATTATATAACCCATAAGTAACAGCAACAAAAACTGTATAAAAGGAAGAAAACGCATTAAATATTGAGGATATGGTAATTAAAACTGGCCAACGTCTTTTATAGACTTTTGGAATCTGGCCCTCAAAGAGTAGTAGTTGAAGACCCCTGCGTTCCAACATTTTATTGAATATCATTTTAGAATGTCTTCAGAGATAATGAATGAGAATAAATACCTCTCGAACCAAGGCCATAGTGAGGGTGGGCGGTCACTGTTGCGCTTTGCAGCTTAGTGACTCAGTCATGACAAAGAGAAATCTGAGAATTCTGAGAGACTAAACTCTGTTCTCTCAGTTTCACCTCACCTGCCTCGAGAACAACCGCAATGCAATTCCTCTCATGATAGTGTGTTGTTATGCACCAGAGAGCCAACCAACAAGAGGTCTGCAACCACACACAAAAAAACACAGAGTCACATTTCACAGACAATTGTCTTGTTAGAGAGCCAAAGACACAGCTTTGCCTCACTGCCAGGAATCTTGCCCATGCTAAATTCGATGAACAACCCATTCACGGCTATTGATGATGTATGTTAAGGTAGATATGCGGATGTAAAGTACAAATAAATTCCACTATATATAATATGTCATGAAAAGTAAGTAAGGGGTACTGTATAACTGTATAAATTCAATGAAAAATCACATAACTCTTTAGTTTATCATGTTTACTTTCGTATTCTGAGTTTATGGACCGTGTACACTGATGTACACTTAATATTCTCTGATTAAGAAAAGAATTTTACACCTGATTTTACTCATACAGTAAACAGAATATCTTTCCAACTTAAGTCACTAATGGCCTTACGTGTTTGGCATTAAAAAGCACTGTATAATGCCAAGAATCTACATAAGCAGTCATAGTGAGAGCGGAAACTCAGTTCTTTTTAATCATTTCTTTTTAATGTTTAGTCTGTTTTTGGAAGGTTACAACTTTGGTGTTTCACAAGACAAGTTATTTCAGAAATGCAAACCGAAAGATATTGCAAATAACGATATTGAAATGTAAAGTTTTATTTGGTTATTATTTGTTTAAGATCGATAAAAAAAGTATTTGTAAGGGAAAATAATAATGGAATTACTTTTTTAGAAGGTAAAGCTTTAGAAATATAGCCTTTATTTAAATTCAGTTGCATGATATCTCCATATGGTTCAACTTACCCCCTGACTCGGATCAACTTACCCCTATCATGGGGGAAACTGAGCCAGAGGAGCACTTTTTTATAACAAGCCATATTTTTCAATATGTATTTTGGATAATGTGGCCTTATGTGTTTGTGTTGTGTTTTGTGGATGTGCAAATGTATTGTATAGCACTATGTGAAGCGGCCTTGAGCTATGGAAAGGCGCTATATAAATAAAACTTCTTCTTCTTAAACCATATGTCATAGATGTGTTGTTATAATTTAGAATGATAGGAAACTCGAGTACTTTTATTGCATTTCTGCCTCATTTTCTTTCACCTTGAGTACCACATAAGTAAAAAATGTGTTGCAACCATATTTCAAAATGGCAACCTATTGTTTTTTGCATATACGTATGCAGAATGCACATTTGCCGATCACACAGTGGGCGCTTCTGAGCGCATCAGAGATCACTTTGTCACATCGGCCTATTGTGGTTTTGGCTCTGAGAGGAAAAAACGTATTCACACACTTCTTGAGAATAAACTGAGATTTATGAAGGTTCATCTTCTCGCTTGGAGCAAAGTGTCTGGCAGAGGGCACAAGGGGAGGGGTGGGGGATTATTTTCAGTATTTCTCCTCCTAGCTGTTGTGTGATGGTATTAATTCATACTGACATTTATTAGGAAAGTATCATGGGTGGATTGTGTCATCTGCATCTTGTTTTGTGAAACCAGCCCTATGACGGAGTGTCAAGATTGGAATTGTTTGTATGTTTGATGTTGATCACATGGTTATGTTTTCATTTTCCTCCACCTCTCTCCCCATCACTCATGTTGCTCACGCTGCATGAATGCTGGAAAATAAGCCGTCGGCTCGGGTGCCTGCTTCACAATCTCAACCTCTCAGTCTCATTGTGTTGTGCTTTAAGTTTGGACTGCGTAGCTTACGTGACCCACAGCCACCCCATGATCTCTCATTCCCGTCTTTGTGATTCCATCTGTGAGATGGCAGGCAGTCAAAACACGCTCAGATAACAGGCCTCTTTCTCTCTCTCTCTCTGCAGAGAGCATACGCTTCCTGACTGTGTATGACTGGCCTATCAGTTCCTGTTACCCTCTCTCCCCCACTCCACCTGTCTCTCTCACTACCTGACTGTGTTTCCCTCCCTACCTTCCCATTCAACCTGTCTTTCTCTCTCTTTTAGGGATGCAACGATTGTAGATTTTGTTGGTACGATTATAGTCTGAGGAATAATCACGGTTGCACGATTATGATGATTATTATGCATACATTCATTTCCACATTTCACTGGCCCACCTGTCTGTCTGATCTCTATATACCTCTCTCTCTTACCCTCCCACTCCACCTGTCTGTGTCTCTACCATTCCACCTGTTTGTCGGATCTCTCTATACCTGTCTCTCCCACACTCCCACTCCACCTGTTTGTCTGATCTCTCTATACCTGTCTCTCTCAACCTCCCACTCCACCTGTCTGTCTGATCTCTCTATACCTGTCTCTCTCAACCTCCCACTCCACCTGTCTGTCTGATCTCTCTATTCCTGTCTCTCTCACCCTCCCACTCCACCTGTTTGTCTGATCTCTCTATACCTGTCTCTCTCAACCTCCCACTCCACCTGTTTGTCTGATCTCTCTATACCTGTCTCTCTCAACCTCCCACTCCACCTGTCTGTCTGATCTCTCTATTCCTGTCTCTCTCAACCTCCCACTCCACCTGTCTGTCTGATCTCTCTATACCTGTCTCTCCCACACTCCCACTCCACCTGTTTGTCTGATCTCTCTATACCTGTCTCTCTCACCCTCCCACTTCACCTGTCTCTCTCACCCTCCCACTCCACCTGTCTGTCTGATCTCTCTATTCCTGTCTCTCTCACCCTCCCACTCCACCTGTTTGTCTGATCTCTCTATACCTGTCTCTCTCACCCTCCCACTCCACCTGTTTGTATGATCTCTCTATACCTGTCTCTCTCACCCTCCCACTCCACCTGTCTGTCTGATCTCTCTATTCCTGTCTCTCTCACCCTCCCACTCCACCTGTTTGTCTGATCTCTCTATACCTGTCTCTCTCACCCTCCCACTCCACCTGTTTGTCTGATATCTCTATACCTCTCTCTCTCACCCTCCCACTCCACCTGTTTGTCTGATCGCTCTATACATGTCTCTCTCAACCTCCCACTCCACCTGTCTGTTTGATCTCTCTATTCCTGTCTCTCTCACCCTCCCACTCCACCTGTTTGTCTGATCTCTCTATACCTGTCTCTCTCAACCTCCCACTCCACCTGTCTGTCTGATCTCTCTATACCTGTCTCTCTCAACCTCCCACTCCACCTGTCTGTCTGATCTCTCTATTCCTGTCTCTCTCACCCTCCCACTCCACCTGTTTGTCTGATCTCTCTATACCTGTCTCTCTCAACCTCCCACTCCACCTGTTTGTCTGATCTCTCTATACCTGTCTCTCTCAACCTCCCACTCCACCTGTCTGTCTGATCTCTCTATTCCTGTCTCTCTCAACCTCCCACTCCACCTGTCTGTCTGATCTCTCTATTCCTGTCTCTCTCACCCTCCCACTCCACCTGTTTGTCTGATCTCTCTATACCTGTCTCTCTCAACCTCCCACTCCACCTGTCTGTCTGATCTCTCTATTCCTGTCTCTCTCACCCTCCCACTCCACCTGTCTGTCTCTCTGCGGTTCCACCTGTCTGTCTGATCTCTCTATACCTGTCTCTCTCACCCTCCCAATCCACCTGTCTGTCTCTCTGCGGTTCCACCTGTCTGTCTGATCTCTCTATACCTGTCTCTCTCACCCTCCCACTCCACCTGTTTGTCTGATCTCTCTATACCTGTCTCTCTCAACCTCCCACTCCACCTGTCTGTCTGATCTCTCTATTCCTGTCTCTCTCACCCTCCCACTCCACCTGTCTGTCTCTCTGCGGTTCCACCTGTCTGTCTGATCTCTCTATACCTGTCTCTCTCACCCTCCCAATCCACCTGTCTGTCTCTCTGCGGTTCCACCTGTCTGTCTGATCTCTCTATACCTGTCTCTCTCACCCTCCCACTCCACCTGTCTGTCTGATCTCTATTCCTGTCTCTCTTACCCTCCCACTCCACCTGTCTGTCTCTCTACTGTTAGACCTATCTGTCTGATCTCTCTATACCTCTCTCTCTCACCCTCCCACTCCACCTGTCTGTCTGATCTCTATATACCTGTCTCTCTCACCCTCCCAGTCCACCTGTCTGTCTCTCTACCGTTCCTCCTGTCTGTCTGATCTCTATATACCTGTCTCTCTTACCCTCCCACTCCACCTCTCTGTCTGATCTCTATTCCTGTCTCTCTTACCCTCCCACTCCACCTGTCTGTCTCTCTACTGTTAGACCTATCTGTCTGATCTCTCTATACCTCTCTCTCTCACCCTCCCACTCCACCTGTCTGTCTGATCTCTATATACCTGTCTCTCTCACCCTCCCACTCCACCTGTCTGTCTCTCTACCGTTCCTCCTGTCTGTCTGATCTATATGTACCTGTCTCTCTTACCCTCCCACTCCACCTGTCTGTCTCTCTGCCGTTCCAGCTGTCTGTCTGATCTCTCTATTCCTGTCTCTCTCACCCTCCCACTCCACCTGTCTGTCTCTCTACCGTTCCTCCTGTCTGTCTGATCTCTATATACCTGTCTCTCTTACCCTCCCTCTCAACCTGTCTGTCTCTCTACCGTTCCTCCTGTCTGTCTGATCTCTATGTACCTGTCTCTCTTACAGTCCCACTCCACCTGTCTGTCTCTCTGCCGTTCCACCTGTCTGTCTGATCTCTATATACCTGTCTCTTACCCTCCCACTCCACCTGTTTGTCTGATCTCTCTATACCTCTCTCTCTCACCCTCCCACTCCACCTGTCTGTCTGATCTCTCTATACCTGTCTCTCTCACCCTCCCAATCCACCTGTCTGTCTCTCTGCGGTTCCACCTGTCTGTATGATCTCTCTATACCTGTCTCTCTCACCCTCCCACTCCACCTGTCTGTCTGATCTCTATTCCTGTCTCTCTTACCCTCCCACTCCACCTGTCTGTCTCTCTACTGTTAGACCTATCTGTCTGATCTCTCTATACCTCTCTCTCTCACCCTCCCACTCCACCTGTCTGTCTGATCTCTATATACCTGTCTCTCACCCTCCCACTCCACCTGTCTGTCTCTCTACCGTTCCTCCTGTCTGTCTGATCTCTATATACCTGTCTCTCTTACCCTCCCACTCCACCTGTCTGTCTGATCTCTATTCCTGTCTCTCTTACCCTCCCACTCCACCTGTCTGTCTCTCTACTGTTAGACCTATCTGTCTGATCTCTCGATACCTCTCTCTCTCACCCTCCCACTCCACCTGTCTGTCTGATCTCTATATACCTGTCTCTCTCACCCTCCCACTTCACCTGTCTGTCTCTCTACCGTTCCTCCTGTCTGTCTGATCTCTATATACCTGTCTCTCTTACCCTCCCACTCCACCTGTCTGTCTCTCTGCCGTTCCAGCTGTCTGTCTGATCTCTATATACCTGTCTCTCTCACCCTCCCACTCCACCTGTCTGTCTCTCTACCGTTCCTCCTGTCTGTCTGATCTCTATATACCTGTCTCTCTTACCCTCCCTCTCAACCTGTCTGTCTCTCTACCGTTCCTCCTGTCTGTCTGATCTCTATGTACCTGTCTCTCTTACAGTCCCACTCCACCTGTCTGTCTCTCTGCCGTTCCACCTGTCTGTCTGATCTCTATATACCTGTCTCTCTCACCCTCCCACTCCACCTGTCTGTCTCTCTACCGTTTCTCCTGTCTGTCTGATCTCTATATACCTGTCTCTCTTACCCTCCCACTCCACCTGTCTGTCTCTCTACCGTTCCTCCTGTCTGTCTGATCTCTTTATACCTGTCTCTCTCACCCTCCCACTCCACCTGTCTCTCTCACTACCTGCCTCTGTTTCTCTAACTGTCTTAACTGTAACTGTCTTTATCTACTTTTCTACCTGTTTGCCCTCCATACCTGTCGCTCTTCCTCCCTCAATTTTTCATCAGTTTCTCTCCATCTCAATATTTGCCATCGATCAATCTTCCTGTCCTTCCCTCTCCCTACTGTATCTCTTTACCAGTCTGTCTTCCTCTTCCCATCTCCCTCTCTTCCTCACCCTCCCACTGTTCAATGGAATCTGCGTGTGAAAGCCTCTTTTTTCTTCAGGTCGTTCTCTGTCTCTCACACCTTCACTTGCTTGGCTGCTTCTCTGCCCTCAGATGTGCTGAATTGTAAGTGACAAAGGGAAATGTGTGTCAGGATTAATCAGTAGAGTCGAACGATAAAAACCTCAGCAATTTCACCCCTGCAGACAACGAGGTGAGTGTAGGTAGTGAAGCATTAACACAGCAGACCCAACGGCTGTATTAAAAACCCTGTCTTCAGGCGTTAAAGATGGGCGCTTTTAAACTGTTTGCAGATCATTAAAAAGGGGGTTTTGAAGAGTTTTTAGAGCACATTTGTCATATCATTATAGCAGCCGGTCTGATCCAGCTGTAATGAGCCCATCATAAATGAAGGCTTAACAAGCAGATGGTCCATTGTGTATTATACCTGCATTAAGATCGATCTGTCTGTCATCTCTCATCACAGCAGATGCCATTCAGACATGCACTTCTAATTATCCTGTACTTCCAAAACATGTCTTGATTCAATGTCGCTGTCATTTTCTCCTGTATCTGCACCTTTAGAGATGCACAATTTCTGCGTGTGGCTTCGGCCACCTGATGTTCACCTTTCACGTGTATAACAAAACAAGCTGTTTATCACATTAATCTCCTCCACCACCACCACTCTTAAATGTCTGTTTTTATTCTACAGACTTTGTGTCTCTGCCTCCCTTCTGTTGTTTAGATCATAAAGTCTGATGGTATACGGTTTATCTTTTGCCGCAGCTACTTGATTTTGTTCGCTTTGCTTTTGCTGGTGGCCTGTTGATGGAATATTTTGGGTTCATCAGCAGAATATTGATGGTATCTGTGGCATGCTGACGATAAGCGTAGAAGAAAACCAACACGTGCAAGAATGTGTTGACAAAAGAGCACTTACAGTGTGGGGCCGTGTATGTTGGCCCTTATTCTTACAATTTTAGGGCCACTAAAACTGTCAAAACATTTTTGTTTGTCATTTGTTTGTTGTAGACGCAGTTAAAATGAAACCTCTGCAACACTAACTGAGAGTGTCTCATGGCAAATTTGAATATTACAGAAATGCAAATAAGATTTTTCAAAGGTTTTCCTTTAATATTTACATACTTTTGAAACATGACTGACAGATTTGATACTCTTCAGCGTATTTTGCATAAAACAATCCTTTAGGTGTCTGGCAGCCCTTGAAATGTTTAACTCAAGATTTGACAGTTTGACAAGTCTTATTGATTGAACTTCAGGATTACATTATTTAAGGAATTATGGAAGCTGGATGAAAAAATAATGAAGTGTATTTTAATGACCCACACAAACTGACAAATGCTTGATCTTTCGACTATGAGTCTGATGTCACCCAATGACAAGTTCATTTATCCTCTCTTGTTAATGGAAAGAGCAGATACAACTTCCCTCTACACAGCTGTGACCGCACAGTCTTGACGATACATATAAAGGATTCATATAAAGGACAATTTTGCATAACCACTAAAGACTCAAAACATCTTGAAGACGCACTTCACATAGTACTGTGTGTGCTTTATCAAACGAACATTTGAACAGTAATTGCTGTTTAATTGTACAGGGAAATCTAATGTCTATGATTACGCGGCTCTGTTTTTGTAATTAATTGTGCATAGGTAAAAAACAATCTAACACAGGTTTTGGCTCACCCTAATGGTACGTCCTTTTAGACATGTGCATTTCTAATTATGCTAACTGTTATGGATGAATACGTTTGAATTAGCCGAGGAAAATTTCATCGCACAGAGGAAAAAATGGATTCATTGCCGTACTTTCTGTTTATTAAATCAGTGTCATGGAGGCAGGGTTCCTCTTTCTAATTAACATTTACGAGACGAAAAAGCATTCGAATATTCTCTAAATGCCTTTGTAGTTCCAAGCAAAATGAAGAACAGATTTAATAGATGGAGAGTGGGCTGAGAAGTACAACTTAATTAATGAAGAAGAAGCCAATATTTCTCTAAGTTATTCAGAAACTCAGAAGCTAAACGCATCCACAGCCATATTGTTTGACACCTAAAATTGGAAGCTCCAATCAGATTGTACGTCTATAATGTAAAATCCACTCTGAGTAGGCGGTTCTTGGCCAGAAATGCTGCAAACTGGACTAGACTCTATGCAACGAGTTAAATTCCAGCTCTGGGTTATTATCCAAGTTCAACTTCATCAGGTGCCCATATCAAGTGTAATAGAGTGTATACATCATTATTATTACACAAAGCCCCTCTGTTTTCATTCAC
Organism: Triplophysa dalaica; assembly: GCF_015846415.1. Lineage (NCBI taxonomy): Eukaryota > Metazoa > Chordata > Actinopteri > Cypriniformes > Nemacheilidae > Triplophysa > Triplophysa dalaica. The sequence continues at coordinate 21,218,462 of NC_079548.1, read as the reverse complement.
ATTAGCAAAAAAATAGGTGGATATCTGATTTTCAAGGCGTGTATCGGTGGGTCAGGCCAGCAGAAACTCGATCGGATCTTTTTAACTCTGCTTTTCCAGCACTGTAAACACAGAAAGCTTTGAGCGGCAATTTATCTCCACATTTAGCCATTGTCTTCATCACGAGGTGCTGTGCAAATCACAGCTGAACTGCCACGGAGGCTTTTTCTGCCTAACTCACCTCACAGCTTGAGGTGGAACACAGCGATGTGCTATAATGGTGCTAACGGCCCTCCGCAATCTTAAGTAAATGGCTTTATTCGAGGTGTGTTTCTCGCACACACATTTTTAAAGAAATTCGAGCAGACTGTGTCATTCCGGGTATGGGAGGAAGTTTTGCCTCCATCAAGCAAACACCACTGATTCCACCTCTTCTGATGCCCCCACTGGTCTCTTGAATGGTACAATTGGGTCTGAATTTATGTACATTAATGTCGATGGGAGAACCCCCGTACTGTACAGATGTGAATGTTGGATTTACCACCAACCTTTACAGGAAGAAGATATACCGTTGAAGAAGAATCCAAGCTGCTTTGTGAAAGAGATGTAGCGATAGCAGCTATGAAATAATCTTTATACAGTAACAAGTGCGACCGGCGTCGAGCAAAAATGTAAATTATACATCATTAAATGTGGTTCAATTCCACAGTTTACACGAAAGGTTACATTCATGCCAACTGCAAACCATACCAGAGCACAAGAATTTCATGGGACTCAGAGGAAGTTCACATCAAGCTTTCTACAGTATCCCTTTTTAGAAGTATAGTTTTTCCTAAAAACTATGTGTTTGTTCCTGAAAGAACCTTTGGCTCTAGATTCTGTTCTCATTATACAAAAATGAAAAACAAGTCTGGTGTTATTTTAAAATCTCTTTATCCTGGTCATCCACCACCATATGCCAGCATTCCAAGTAACCACTAAGTGCTGCTAATGCATTTGTCTGTATGAAGTAGATACAGTTTTAGAAAGTGGTTATGAAGAAGTTGGCAGGTTCACAAACACTAACATGCTACCGGAGTAAAGAAATAAGAACAGGCCACTTCAAGAGGTTCAAATTGTTGGAATAACTTTGGAGGTTATCCTAGGCGATGTAGATACTTAACTGTGGCTGAGGGGAACAGCATTTTGTGTCCTGGGCCTGTAAATGTGAGTGATGCACCTTCAGACCGTAGTTGTCATCAACTGACTGACAGATTTTTGCTGTGGAATACCATAAAGCAGGCTAATTGAAATCCTTTGATGGAGGATTTAGCTGCTGGTCTCATCCATCGAATCAAATTATTCAGGATTACTTAAGAATTACAACTACTGCATATGGGTGAGAGCAGAGCCATTGCTGGTGAGAGTCACGTCTACTACGTTGACTCCAACGGAACAGTTTTTTCACAGTTTCCATAGTTTCCAAAGTTCTGCGACTTTAGAGACCAACTGAGGGTAAACTTCTTACCCATTTAAAGATGAAAGCCATTTAATGAATACAAAAATTAAAGAAATAAAGCATTTAAAGAGGAAACATAATTTCCTGGAACCATCTGAAGGCTCCAACGATACGCTCCTGCGTTTTGGACTTCCGTTGGCAGAACTCTCTCTATCAATGGTTCTGGGTGAGAGCAGGGTTGTAGTGAAACGAAAATGGCGCTTCAGGAACATAACTGTACCACCTTGAGCATAACAAATTATTTATCTTGCTATACTAATTCTTTATCTCCATTCAGAAGGACTCAGAGCCTGTTTACTCCTTATATTAAAGGAGCTGTGTGTAATAATTTTACTGTATTAAATCAAAACAATACCAATATGTTCGCAGAAATTTAGGAAACATGGTAAGTTCATTTATTGGTTTTATCCAAAAAACAATGCTATAGCCAGTTATTCCACTCTGACTCTCTAAGTCTGTTTTTGTTTTGGTCTGTGTCACCCCGCCCACCGATGATTTACCCACTACTGTATTTCGACAGCTCACAACATATTGCAGCCAACAAACGATCTGGGTCATAGATAGCAGATTCCAGAATCAAGAATTACTATATCATTTTACAATTTACGAGGAGAAATATAAAATTTTATTACGGTTATTTAAACAAGACAGCAATATGGCCCGTAAATGCCACCTCCGGAGGACGCAACCTCTCACACAGCAGAGGAGTTCATGACTTTTTAAAATAAAAAGTAAAATAGTTTTATTTCATTTTACATATCATTCTTGATTAAACTACCTAAAATCTGTCGCTGGGATATATTTGATATTGGACCACAGCCTTCAGAGGATGGACCCTCTAAGTTGGGAAAAAAACTTCAACTTTAGATAAGCATTGTATTATTTACACTTGCAAAGTATTGTTCTCCTGTTGTCTTCTATAGTCTTTATACTTTTGTTGACTATTTATTGGGCTATAAACCACCCATTGGAGAATCACCATCTTGGAGAACATTTTGCCAGCTGCTGGGAAGAGTCTATAATGTTTCTTCATACTAAATCACAAACGATTCCATTGTGAGTCATGTGCCACCGTTAAATGGTGTTGTAATGAGCATCAGGCTGTTTCAATTAGGCCGGTGCAGACAGCTCGGGGGGCACAGTCTATTCTGAGGCTGTTGTTTTCAACCTGGTTGGAAAAACTGAAAGCTGTGAATTGATGCACTGTTTTTGTGGACAATTCTGTGTTTCATCCAGTTTGTTTAAGTAGACACAGATGGAGGGTTCGCAGAATATGCTTTCTCTCTGGCTCGATCAAACCTCAGCAGCAGCCAGAATCCCACAGTTAGAAACTCAGGCTTGTTTTCCACTTCATTTAAAGTACTTTTACTCCTCTGTGGCAAGAAACTGTGTTCGAATAAAAATGTGTACACTCTGCGTATAGGAAGATAAGAGCTCTGCTGAGAGTCATTAGTCAAATGTTAACAGAAGTTTGTTTAGACAGGAGTCAACAGAACCAGGGCACGAGTGAGATTATTAGCTATTATTATCCTCACTCTACCAGCATATTGTTTCACTGATATTTGCGTGTATGTGAGCGATATTTTTTCTTCTAGTTTTTCAAAAAAAGCGCATGCGGTGCGGCGTGCACATTTTTCTAGGCGCCTTAGCGCCACATCGAGATGGAAATAGTTCAACTTTTTCGGGGGGGCCGCGGCTTGCATATTCCACGCGGTTTTAGATGCGAAATGTGAATCGGGCCTTTGTCATTTCTGGATTAAAAATCGTTTTATTCTCTGGAACAACATGCACAATTGTACCAAGAACATCCACTAAAAAAATTGTATTGTAGTATCTTCAATAATGGTCTACAATCACTTTATAATTGTATCTGTTCCTTGGTTTAAAAGTCCCGTGATATGCGCAGCAGCAGGTGTATCAGGACAGTTTTGAGGCATGTCTTCTTTTAAATTCCTCTGTCAGACTCTTGAGAATGACATGCTCTTGGCAACAAAGACACCTCTAAATTGGATATGTGATGAAAGTGCGGCTCCTCTTTGTCTGTAGTGTTTTCTCATTTAACAAAAAATGCTTGTGAGATTAGAAGGTAAAGTTAGCCCTCAGGTAGAAGAGCGCGCCGTTCTTTACACCCAATCTCAGCGGCTGTCAAGCTCCCAGATGAGTTTCTTGCAGATCCTGCAATTTCACAAGGTGCATTGGCACAGTCCTCCATCAATCCCTGCGCCGGCGCTTTGCATGCTAAAAGACCGCAGCTCGATATACAAGACCGTGAGGCTTGATAAACACCAATTGATTTTGTGGGCTGGGAAAGACACAGGAAAAGTGCTTAAGATGGCTATCAGAATTAAGAAGCTGGAAGTGGTTGGGCAAGTCATCTTTAAGGCCCCGCTCTCAGACTCGCTCGGCTTCTGTCTGGCAGAGAGAAACACACGGTGGGGAAATTCATGAAGAATGAATTGCACATGCTGATAGCTGTCCGTGTCGTTTTAACAGTTGATTCGCTAGAGGAATTATGCAAATTTAAGGTTATGGCACGAATTCGCCCACAAAATCAGTACAGAATGCAGCTTCCATGACGCAGTTGTGGGTCGGTACAAAACACACAAACATTTATTTTACATTAAATTGATTGCAAACAGGTTTGTAATGGTTAGTGTTTGCACAAAAGTATCGTGTTGTGAAAGGTTGCGTGTGTTAGTCGAACTATTTTAATACACTCTGAACAAAATATGGACAAACCACAGGTTTAATTAAAGAATAAAATGTCCATATTTGACCCAACAACCCAGAATTTTTACTGTGTACCAAAGCTGGTTGTTTGCCCTGGAACAAGCTCTGAACCCCTATCCAACCCCTCTCACCAGCCCCCCTTAAACACCCCATCCATCCTTCTGTTCTTTGTCTGAAGCCGTGAAGGATTGAAGCTTTGGACTGGAGCTTTTGGGAGGAGAATTTTTCTTCGTCTCCACTGCCCATTATTCCGGTAAATCTGGGCTCAGCACGAAAGAACGCGGTTTACGAATGAGGACGAATGACCAGCCCGTGGCTGATTGAGGTTTCATTATCTGGTGCTGCTGTAATGGCTCGTTTGTGTGTCCCTTCAATGGCCCGTCGCCTCCTCCAGACTGACAATGAACATCCATTAACTCTCCAGCCCCGCTTGTCATGTCTGTGCTGTGTTGTTGAGTTTAGCGCATCTATGTTGTTTGAGTGTAGAACGATAAACAGACAGCGATAAAGGGAATCTACAGAGATACGTCGTACATATTTGAAATGTGACTTTTGTCCCCCAGAGTTTTCTTGATGTTTCACTACCCAGAGATAAAATAATCTCATTAAATAAAAGTGTAAAACACCTTTTCAGGTTGAATAAATACGAAACAGAAATAAAACAGTAGGTAACCTGCACAAAAGGTAAATCTCTGTCAGCGTGTATTGAAGGTGTTTGTGGTCAACACGTCATGCCAAACAGCAGAGCTGAAGTCTGGTGTAAATATATTTCCATTCGTATAATATGAGCGCTGTCTGATTTGTTGCAGTGAAATGAAGTGTGTTCGTTATGCTATTACTGTATTTCCATTCATTTGTCAAAACAGTGGGTAGATCATTCAGGTCTGCGTATACCACCTGACTCTCAAAACAAAGCCAGCTAAAGGAAGAAGGAATGTGTCATTGTTCATTTTCAAGAAATCCATTTCAAGACAAGGATTATGAATTATGGAAAGGTCCCCGCTGAAGATATGATGTGCAATATTTCCTCATCCTCACAGAAGGAAGAGGGTCTGCGGTAGTGAAAAAAGATCCTCTGTGGTACAAAGAAACCTTCGTAGAATTTGAGATTTTCCAGCAAATCTTGTGAAAACGGGCCGAGGCGAAGCAAAGTGTTGGAGTTGGGCATGGCAGAAAATGTTGAGGCAATCATCCCTCTCAAGTCTCACAGGATTTAACTGGTTGAATTATTTCTCCTATAGAGTTTCAAAGCCAAATTTCCAATTTCAGATTGCAAATCTTATGGTTTTGAAATACTAGTGTGTGTTTTGTAGACATAACAGATTTAGCTGGCCCACCCTAAAGATGGTTACCCAATCATAGGTAATTTACATACACGTAGGAGTCTTAAAGGTACAGTAGCAACAGTTTGTTTTATTAAAGAAATTGTTCCTCCAATTTTCTTATGGAAGTTTTTTTTATAATCACCCCATACCATCCCATGTGACATATGACGTATGTAGATCCCAAAAATATTGAGCTCCAAAAAGCATAAATAAATTCAAATGACTCCAATAAATATCTGAATTGAAACGATAAATGTTTGCAAAAGAAACTGAAACCAAAAAAGTGCCAAAATTAAATATAGCGACACAACAATAAATCTCAAAAGTCTAATTAGTTCTCGCATGTGTCGTGGCTAACTATCGCATGATATTTCGTGATATACAGTGAGATTTGGAGTTACAGACGTGTTTCCATATTTGAATTTAGCACTTGAATGTGATGGTTTTCGTATCAGCTTTTCTAAGTAAGCTCAAAATGTTAAACACACCTATCAATCGTTTCACTTCAAAAGTCAAAATTTTTACTGTTATCATGATAGATGTGGTTTTCGGAGCTTCAGTTTGTGATTTACATACTTTTTTGAACACTTTATACATATACTATGTTTGACTGAAAAAGGACATAAAAAGAGAACTTCTATTTTTGGGGGAAACAGCGCGGTGGAAATTGGTTATGTAAAACTAGATTTTCTTTTTAGGTTTTGGTGCTAGAATCATCTGCTCATATTTTTGTAGATTCAGTGGAAAGGCAACACACCAGAAGTATAGAATACGCCTATATCCAGTCTATCTGTGAATTGCAATTAGTCCTCTGAGCCTCGGGGGTCTGGAGTGCTGAGCAGGAGTTTGTCTTTGTGTGGTCATTCGGTTTGGGGGGATTCTCACTGATTCGCAGCTAGCACATCCTCTTTCTCCCTTGTTAATTAAAGAGACCTTGAGATGCATGTGGCCCATATGTCTTCTCTCACACCGACATGCCAGCAGAAAACGGGCAGCCCGACATATGTCCAGACTCCTCTCAGACAGAATCAGCGGGTCAGAGAGGATGCTGGGAATGTCTAGATTCGCTCCAATTTACCGCAGTGCAGCCACTTGTTGGATTGGTTTGTTTACAGTGATTTGTTTAGTCCACGTATGACGATAACAATACAGAATGGAGAGGAGGGCCGTTTTAAACTAGACACTTAGCCCTTGTTCACACTTAACTTCTTTTTTGAGAAGAAAAAGTTGACTAAGGTGCTTTTTACGTAAAAAAACTAACAACGTTTTGTTTTCTTTTTTTGAGCTGTAGCCTTCTCGACCAATTACGTTCCTCGCATGTTGTTATGAAAAGGACAGGTCTCTGTCATTGGTTAGCTGAAGGAAAAAGTTTCAGAAATGTTGAACTGTTTTCAACCTCAGAAGACACTCTGAGCTGCAGAAAAAGACACCGGCGCCTGCTGCGCCATGCGTTTTTTGCTGGATTCTCACGGAGCGTCAGTATCAACGTTTCTTATTTACTTTGATGGGTCATGCGTTGCCGAACTGAATTGTGGGTCCGTCAGCGTCGCTTTACTGGCGTTGCTTGAACATTTCTCAACTTTTCAAGCGCCAAAGCAGGCGTCAGCCAATCAGATCACCTTATGGAACTAACCTAGTGCAGGCACTAGCCAATTGCGTTCATGCAAGACTGGAAACAATTTAATTGGCTGTTGTCAATATGGCGAACGTGTTGGCCACGCTTCAAACATGCCCTCCATCAAGCGTTAACACTGACGCCCCGTGTGATCAGAGCATACGGCGGAGCGCTCTGAGCGCCTGAAGTTGAAAAAACTCAGCAAAAACCCTTGACGTCATGTGCGCATTTTTCCATTGTCCAACCAAATGAGTGGAGAGGCGTTGGCTTCCCTTGTGGCAACAAAAGTTTACAGATGCTCGGAACGCCTATAGACATGGAGGAGAAACCTGTTGTTGCTGTTTCGGGTTACCCGAAGCTCGCGCTATAATCCTTGACTGACAGGACAGCTGTTTCGGTGGACACTCATGTTGGTGACGGAAGGAATCACCTCAAGACATGATGGGCGGGTACAGCGATGTGAACTAAACAGACAGAAGCTGGAATCTGCGCCTCATAATGAATCTGTCGCCTGAGGAAAATGTCAATTATATTCTGTGAGAAAAAAGTTAAGCATGTCAAGAGAGAGAGAGAGAGTGAAATGAAATCAATGTACTGTAATCTTCCTAGGGCACCCTTAGGGCAAATCTAATTAAAAGTCACAATGACCCTTAATTCTCTTAACCCTGAAATATAATTACTCCAGCAATTATCGCTGCTTCCAATTATCAAACGTTTCTCAATGTACAGTACAGTATGTGAAACACGTGAAGCAAAGTGTTTGCGATAGAAATGGCATTAGAAACATCCAGCCGCTTTGTTTTAGCATCCCCGAGTTAAAGTCGATGCTAAACTCATCACCTGTTATTACTCAAAGATCAATTGCTCGGTTTAGTTCAACAAACTGCCTTGCGTCAGCCTCCCAGAACTTAATTGCATTTCAAAGTTAAATTAGCCCAAATCATTGCTGCATTCATTACAAAGATTATGAAAATGTGTTACATTGACTTGCAATCTTATCCAATCCAGTTATTCAAACATATGGCATGCTCCATTCCAAAGGCATTCGTTTCTCATCATCCTTTCCATTCTGAGCGCAACAATACTTTTGGCTGCAATTCATCATACGTAATGTCACTGTATAATGTGCTTAAAATGTAAATGTGTTCTGTTTCCCACAATAGCAAATGGCTTTACAAATCATCGTTAATAATAAAATAATGGTTCTAAGATAACACATTTTATTGAACACGTCATTTACAATACCAAGTCATACAAAATAGTTCATAATTAACATTTTCTTAAATAAATGAATCAGTTTCACAGATAGTTAATAATATTATTTGTAATAAATCAATTAGATATGGAGTGATTTTTATTTTTATTTGTTTGCAATTTATTTGGTAAAAGCATTGAAACATCAGAAAAATAATAATTTGGGTACACAAAAGGGAAAAAATTAGTTTGGATGAAAAGAAAATCTGAAGAAAAAGTACGTGTAATACACTCTATGAAAGATTTGTTTGTCTGAATTAGGTTAGGAACCTCATAAGCAGATGAAACTTTATGATAATCTTTGTGCTGGCTTATGTAAGTCCTCTGTAAGCCTTTAGAAGGCACTGAACCTTTTTTCCTCACATTTTAAGGTCATTTGCTCATGTATTTGCATAATTTTTTTGCTGGAAATGTTTGTTCTTCTATCTGGATGATGGTGGACTTCATTGTCTTTCGTAATACTGCCCTGTCTGAAGCCTAAAGCTAATCTCATCTCTAATTCTATGTTATTCCACTTTTTTACCATCTACGCTCTTGTCTTTATTCTTATACAGCAGGGTTCCCAAACTTTTCAGCCCACGAACCCCAAAATAACAGTGCAGGTGACTCAAGACCCCACATATCTTCGGAGGTGGCTAAAGTATACAAGTTTGCAACTGCGGTCTATCCAAACACGCCCATAAAGACAACACAAAAGAACACAGTGTAACATAATATTGTTTTATAGTCGTTTACTCATTTCGTTACTTGTTGTTATACATAAACCATGAACTATTACTACAGATGGTCACATTTTATTCAGTCTACACACATTTTGCAAAGATCAGTTGTTTTAACGTTATTAACATTTACTTGCATTGTGCTCCAAACTCGTATGACTTTTTCGCAGTCCATCATAAAGGAGTTGTTTTCAAGATTTTCACAATTCAAGTTTCCATTTTGACGCAATAATTTGTAATTATTGTAATGATCAGTTATAAAATGTACAATCTGTGAGACCTTTGTCATTCGATTTCATGATCTGTGAGTCTGAAGGGGAGACTGCTCATGACCTGCTGATAGAGCGAACCCTTGACCCACTGCAGCTCTGACAGTAACACAGGTGACAGAGTTTAAGCAGGTGGCATATATTTTAATACCTGTGGGAATGGAGCAGGGCAGAATGTAGCTGTCGGACAGCTGTTACTGTGTCTTTAATGTTCTGTTAAAGGGGCCTTATTTTGCCTATTCTGAAATCTTCATTACTGTATGTTTTTTATGTGCTCAACAATAGGTGCTCATGTTTCGATTTTCAAGCAATGCTTTATATTTCACATATTACACCTGTATTCTACACTGTTGTCTGAAAAAATGGCTGTTGAGTTGCTGGGTCTATGAAGACCCTCCTTCTGAAACCCAATCTGTCATGATTAGTCACACGCTTTGAGTGTGTCCCCTCATTGCCACATCCTAGTTCCAGAGAGCAGAGTTCATGTAAGTTTTGGGGTTTGTGATGTCAATAACCCAGGAAGAAGCTCCTTGTAGTCCCAACAAGCTATTTGTTGTAGCCCTTAAAACACGATTTCTGAAAATATCTCCCTTTAATGTGAAATTTTAGCGCCGTGAGTGCAAATGTTGTTTATGCACAAACAGCTTAACAGAGGTGGCTCATTCAAATAAATCTCATTTGTGTTTTAAAGTCTGATTACAAGGTTGGGTTTAGGTGTGGGGCTTCATTGTTGCTTTTTTACCTATTAATTGTTGTTGTATAATTCATATTTCATGGAATCATACTTATGTTCATAAAAAGCTCAAAGTTCCAATGAGATGAGGCTGATTTTCCGCTATTTAGAAAATACTTTATAAAATAAAAAACTTACAAGCAGTTTATTGTGTTTTGGGGTGTGGACTATTAGACTCATTTATTATTTTGACCACTGAAGTGTCATCGGTGCCAATAGCCATGAGGTTAGTGTGCTAACAGTGAGCTCATGATGACCCGTGTTCGCCTCACGTCTTGATGGTCCTTTGCAGATCCCGATCTGTCCTGTCTCTACCCAATGATTTCTCATCAGCTCTCTACTGTTCCATCACATTAAAGGAATAAAAGCCCCTAAAACTTAAAAATGTATCGAATGCCCCAAAAAATACTCCACAATTGTAAGAAACTGCCTGAAATATAAAAGGATTTGATGAAATACTTTTTTGAGAAGTTTTCTTACTAAATGTTGAATAATTGAACTTTCATCTGTTTTCTGAATTCAACATAATTTATGATTCAACGGTCAATTTTTGGCTGGAGAAATGTCATTGCTTATTAACAGAAAGAATTATGTATACAGTTGCTTAGTGTGTTCTGTACACCAGATTTGACTTTTTCGTTGCCTTAAAGCAGAGGTAATACACACAGTTTCTCCTTTATCTTGAGTAACTATAGAGTAGCAGTGCATACTGTATATCTTCGAAGAGTCTTTAGTTTGATCACATTTATAAAAGATAGATACAGCTGTATGATTATTTTAGAAAATTGACGACCTCCTGGGGGTGTGCAAGGGGAGGAACTAAATCACTAGCACACAATACATCGCCTTATCCCTGCATAACTGTTGATTCACTATAAGTTTGTGTTTTAAACCTTATGCACGTACGCACTGATTACCATCAAAACTCAGACATATGACTCAATTTCACTTTGCATGTGCGGTTAATGTCCGGCATCTTTAAGCGCTAGGCCTGCTCCATCTATCTCCAAATCCACGTTATCTCCACCGTTAATATAACATCCATCACTGAGATGCCTTGACTCACAGCTGAGCTTCCATATTCCAAACAATGCACATTAAGGGCCGTGCTCTTTGTCTCGCTCTCGCTGGTTAACGTGTGCAAGTGCTTTTCGGGAGAATTGTCCAACAAGGGACTAAGAACACTTCTACTATGTAACGGCAATTCATGTAAAAAAAAATTCCAAAACCTATACGACGTGTATCGTCATACGTCCAACTTATTTTTGACAAGTTGACCATGTTAAGCCAGCACGTTAAGCCAGGCCCCATTAAATTTTTGCATCTTTTCTGCACGCATATTTGTTACTTCAAATGTAGACGCGTGGCAGGTATGCGCAAATAGGGGGCGACACGGTCGCAATGCGCATGCGGTGCAGCACCCACATTATTAGGGTTTTAGACGCGAAATCTGAATCTGGCCGTAGCCTGTTAACTGTCACCCGTTCCGTATACGGGACACCTAAGTTTGCGTCAATATTGTGCATGTAATTTCTAATTAAATCATGACAAACTATATATCATTGGAAAGGTCTAAGACTCTAGAATACAGATTTCTTAGGTGTTTTTAAAATAATTTATATAGGGAGAGTAATTGATTCTTTTTTATAAAGAGTGTGCTTAGATTCTTTGTTATCCTTTTGTGACCCGTATGTTTTATGTGAGGAACATATGAAAATGTAAGTTGCTACAGCAGTAATCTCTTTGTACAGTAGACAGACTTCAATGTAAAATGTAAATAAATTACTTACCAGTACTGCAGAACACGACATGTTTGTGTTAGCCGGCACACATCCAGAAAGCTTTTAATCGGATTTCTGTTCCGAAGATGTACACCGCACACTATACAAAATGGACAGATTTAGGTGGCTGGCTTGATGTTTTGTCATCTTCTTTAGCATGTGCTGACTGCTCGACAAAGCCATCTGCCAGAAAGACAAGCCCGTTGTCTTTGTTTTAAGTGATGGGACTTAAATGAGTGAAGATGTTTTAATATCTCTCAGGGAACATCAATTAGACCGCCCTGCTCTTCCCTGTGTGGCGATGCTGTATGTCGCATGTCAGATATGTCACAGAATAATGTCATTGAAGGATCTCAGCAGGCCGGCGTTTAACTCCAAGGTGACCTCGCTTTGTTTACCTGCGCGTACGGGGATCGCACAGCCATTTTGAGGGACGCGTATTGCCGCCGCTCTCTCGCTGCTCTGCAAACAACAAATACGCAGGCTGTCTCCTGCTTTTATTGGCAATGAGATTTATATCAAGATAATTGATCTGCCTGTTCTCTCAGCGGAAAAAGCACATTAATATGGCACAACCACTGAGCGATCCACCCGTCAGCCCCTGGAGCACAATGAGCTGTCACATGTCAAACCACCAGGACTTCTTCCCAGACTCGAGGCTGTGCGCAGGGTCAGGGTGACCGTGGCAACCGTCCTGCCAATCACAGCTCAGGAAGAGGTAACAGCGCAGCCAGAGAAGAGCTCCAGGCACTTTTGAGCCATATTATTTTAGAAACATTGGAACAAATGTCCTTTGCTTATCTGTCAATGAAGACATTTAAGCGTTGTGATAATATTGAGGGTAGGATATGCATTTTTGCACGTAGAGTCACTTTCGTTTGTTTTAACTAGACGTGTTTACTAGATATCCATAAAGGTTTCATGTCATCTACACAGTATATTATATATTCTTGTGTCAGTTCTGTGGTCGAGTGGTACAAGCATAAATTCAATTTCTCCGTTCCATTTTACACCTTATATTTTAAACTCTGAATTGTGTTGTTACAGTTCATGACACGTTTACATTTATGTATGTATCAAAATTGTTTATTCTGTATTACAGTAATGTTAACAGTAAACAGCCTAGACAGACAAATACCTGACATTGTATCAGATGTTGGACTGTATGATTATTGTTCCTGATAAATCTACATAATAAAACAAAATTGTTTGAACATTGTTTACCCTATTGAATAAAAATCAATATTTTTCATCCTGTGCAGTTTGACACAGCCATTCCCTGTATATCACACGCCCTCTTGTGGATTATTGGATTATATCTATTTATAATCACATTTGTATTTTTTTAGATTTAAAATCTATATCAATAAAAAATCGATACAGAATGAATATAAATATTTATTATTAACCTGCTGTGTGGTTGGGGAGATCTGAGTGGAGACTAACATCTCTAGAGGAAGTGGTCTGAATCAGCAGCACTACATTTTAGGCTTCGTCTGGTAAATAAAATCCATTATTTCCCTTTCGATCGTGGAAATTGAGTGAATCCTAATAATGGCGGAGGGTGATTTCAGAGAGGAAAGCTTCTCTTTGTCCCTAACATGAAAATATAGAAAGTCTTTTCCATTAGTGTTTTTGACAGTGGGCAGACAAACACTTAGAGCTAATGGCTGGATGAAAATGCCAATGTTTGGGCCTAAATAGATAATATAAAAAGAATGAATGTTAGGTCTGGAGAAATTGAAGGTTTACGAGATGAGAGCGAACTTCCTATAAAACTATTTTTTTTAAATGTGTTTCCCTTAGATTAAATGGAACGCATCTGCTATGGTTTGTCAGATCATCTCAACCATGTCTCAAACTGTCAAGAACCTCAAACTTTTTTCATCAGATTCACAGTCAGCGCTACCCACATATATTACCCACGGATGTAACCTTAAATAAGAGATAACTGAGATGTGCCACGAGCAGAAACCCCGGATCAGTATTTTCTGATATACACCTCTGTTTCATGAGCTCATTATATAATTATTCCTGGAAAGATCTTACACTTCTTTCAGGGAACACCAATATCCATGAGTTACCATGAATGAAATCACTGTGGTTTATTGCATGTCTGGATCCAAGTGTTTTTTGTCTGAGCCTGTCTGTCTGAGTCTTGTAATCTGTCTGAATGCATAGGTACGTGAAGCGAACATGCGCCTGCAGGTTTCTGTCCTTCCAAAATCTGTTGTGTACACACACACGCATCTTATGTAGCCGATCCAGCTGTGCAGAAATCGGCTCGCCATCTGTTTATGTTGCTCGATTGGTGGAGCAATGTGATGTTACAACAAACATCTTGGGTTCGTTTCCCAGGAAAAGCACATTTAAAGTGAATACCTTACACCGTTGTGTGCCTGTAGATTTAATGGAAGAGCATTGCGATAGCAACACAAAGGTCATGGGTTCGATTGCCAGGGAACACACGTAGAAAATGTATATCTGGAATACACTGCTGTTCTGATAATTCGTAAAGGTTTCTGCTTAAGAAGTAATATAAAAAATGTAGTGTAGAAAAGTGTCTGCTACATGTAGAAAAGCTGTTTTAATTTCTGAAACAACCAGATAGGTTTGTGAGTTTCTAAAAGAAATAGTTGTTGTTTTTTGCTGTTTGTAAAAAAGCATACGCTGGGTATATTTTCTAGCATGCCAATAGAAATGTAGCTGTGATCCTCCGAGCATCTCACAGTCTAACAAGCTTCTAACATCCATCTTCCTTTCTCTCGTAGACAAACCAGGGAGCAAGAAACACCTCCAGACTTCTTCTACTTCTCCGACTTTGAGCGACACAACGCAGAGATCGCTGCATTTCATCTAGACAGGTAAGACCAAAACACATGCGGAGAGAGAGAGAGCGAGAGAGAGTTATTTGTGTGTATTTCTTCCCACTTAGAGAGAAGATCTGACTATATTTGACTGTTCCAGAGACGCCCACAATGATAACCTGAATAACAATGAACCCATATAACCTTAAGCATTGCCATGAATGTGTGCTTTTGCTTCCTTACTTAGTTTACTTGCTCTTTATCTTTGTTTGAATGAAGTGTTTGGACTTTGGAGGTGTTTTACAGATGGCAGACCTTAGACTTTGTATTAAGCGTGTCTGACATTAAGGTTGGATAAAATGAAGTTCTACCCTTGATTTTAGTGATGTCATTATCATTAGCTTTACTGGTACCGTAAATTACAGTAAACAGATCATGTATGAATGAACACAACATTTTGAATTGTACAAATAAATTTGATTATGTACTTATACATTTTCGGTATGCTAAGTTGGTCAGAGAGCACTGAGGTAAGAATAGTTTTGGGCCAATTTTGGTGATGGTTTGACCATCTTAAACCAGCTATGGACCAGCACATGACCAGCTTAAACCAGCACAAACCAGCATCAAATCATACCAAACCAGCATATGCTGTTTTATTCAACAGGGCGATAATGCGTTTACTAAGTGAAAGAATACAGTGTTGTTGGCACGGTTTTTCTTCACAAAAATGAATAATATACACAATCTGATTTAATAGGATTTATAATCAGTTTATTGACAGCAAACTTTAACCCAACTCAACCACTCCGCCAGTCTTTAAGAAATTCCCTCAGAGAGCTTTCCCTTGGTTGTCCCCAGTTATTTGACCGAAACACCTGTTGTGGCCAGTGGACATGTGCCGAGTGAAAAAGGCATCAGCACGCAAACACACACCTTACATTAACACACGTGAAAGCTTAGTGTAGGAGCCATATTGTTGTTTATATTGAATTCATTTAAAAATCATTTTAAATGATTATTTTTTGTATTAAGTAGTGCTTTGCAAGGTTGTCTTTTGTTTTTGCCTGCACGAGTCCTTTATAGGAGGTGGATATTTGCATATAATGGTGTAAAATTGGCATCGTGTGCCAGGTGGAAGTGCTGTGAGCGGAAACAATCGTTGACCGTGCTCGTAGGAGTTGGCGTGCAGGAAACAAAAGAAGGCATGCAGTTTGTGCTTGTTTATGGACAATTTACATTTGCCTTGAGTTTTGGAATACAATAAAAGGACTCTGTGGATTTAATTGAACAGGAAGCAGGAGTCAAACACTGTTCATTGGAGTTTCCCATGTGGTCAACAAAAAGGAAAGTTAGGGGCTTTGTGCACCAAGGCGTTTTTCCCACGCTCAACACCGGAGTTCGGCTGATCAACATTGGGCAGGACCGGCAGCAGGCATTTTCGAGCGAGATCCTGACATTTTCAGCTGCGTAAAAGCACCTCGGTGGACACGGGAGCTTAGCCACTATACTCTGTGATGTCATACTGACCGATTATATCCTTGTCGAGTTGTCGCTCCCCGCACTTCCCTCAAGACTTTTGGACGACGGCCTGAAAAGCACTTAGCGCGATCGAGACGATACACCTTACAGTTTCTCAGAGGTAACAAGGTACATGTGAAAGCAGTGAGAAGTCAGGAAAAACTCCCCGTTGACTTTAAGACGCCCCACTGAGAGCAGCTTTGTGCCGCTAATTGAGCTTGCAAGACCCACTTCATTTCCTCCAAGAACCTTTTTGTCTTCTCTAAACCGCCTGTCATGTCCATTACGTGTTTTAGTGAGAAAAGGACAATGTGTGGTTGGATATGCCAATTTTTGTCGGCTGAGCGATAAAGCTGGAGAAAGGACCCTCGCCGGTGAAATATTATACTGATGTCTTATTTGCGAGCGCATGCGAGACAATTGATTTTTACAAGAAACACTGCGCTACTAAATTCAATCTCCATGCAGACCACTTTTATTTCTGGCTGTGTTGTTGCTTTATTTCCACAAACAGCTGACAGAATGTTCCTAGAATGCTGAGCGTCAACACTGGGCTCTTTGTCACGAGCGGCCAGAGTTAACTTTCGCTCTCAGTAGTTTCATCTCAGAGGCTTGGGTTTCTGTCTCTCAAGGGCGTGGAGCCAATCTGTCTCTGGAGGTTAAATCTTGAACACAGTAACACCACACGATGTGGTTTTTTCTTCGAAACAGCCCAACGCTCGTACAAAGAGCAGGAGGTGAACATACACATCGCATTCTGAATTTGATGAAGGACGTGCTATTTGATTTCATTTTGCTGCTTGAATTTAAACATTTAATAGAGTTGTCAAAGTTGATGTAGAATTCAATTCAATTTTTTATAGAAGTAAAATAAAAGTTATTTTAAATTCATGGTAATTCATGTAACTATTGAAAAGCAGTGTTGGGAATTACTAGTTAATAAGTAATTAGTTACTGTAATTTAATTAATTTCCCTTGAAAATGTAAAGTAAGGGTTTACTATGATTTGTTCTGCAATTTAATTACTGTTACCTCTGATCTAATTTTACTAAAGATTGTGTTATATTTTATTCAATAGTGGAAATGACATAAAATGTATAAGCCTAACTATGCTTTAATGTTTCTTCTCACAATTATTAGAATAATTTATGAAGTTGTATTTTATTTATTTGAATGAATTAAATGAGCCGTTTCAAGTCCATCCTTGAATCACTTCTAATCATCCATGAAATGGGATATAGAAAGGAAATAGGTAATAAGTTACTTAATACTTTTGGAGAGAGTCATTTGTACAGTAATCTACGGAGCCCTTTTAGGGACATGGTGGTGGGAAAAAATGAGAGGGAAGAGAAAAATATTTTTTTACACTTTTGCGTTATCTCGCAAAATCTTTGCGTTCCCCCGAGGAACATTGCGTTATCTCGCAAAACTTTTGCGTTCTCTCGCAAAACTTTTGCGTTCTCTCGCAAAAACTTTGCGTTATCTCGCAAAACTTTTGAATTCGGACAAACACTTCCTGTTTAGATTAGATAAGATTCAACTTTATTGTCATTACACATATACAAGTACAGTGTAACGAAATGTAGTTTAGGTCTAACCAGAAGTGCAATTAGCAAGTGCAGGATATACAGTGTGAATAAATACAGAATACAATATTAGGGAAATAGATTTAATGTCCTGCTGGCTGAGTTTGAGACTAGCTCCTTAAACATTGGTTTATATATGCAGATTCCCGAACTAATAACTAGTGAACTAAAGGTTCTTATAACACAAATGATACCTCATTCTACGTAACGTAAACAATGAACATGAACTAAATATTTTAACAAAACGAGCCCCAGGCGGGAGCCGGCTGAGACAAGACCGAAGGGATCCTCTATAAAGGGCAAACCCAGAAGATCATTAGGCTACTCAAAATAGTAATTCACTTCAGTGCTACATAATGTAGTATAACTAAAACCAGTTTAGATTCAGCAGGAGGCCATTAATGTGTAATCTGAATTTGGTGAGACTACAGTGTGTAACATTTAAGTTATTAATGACAATTTTTTAATAACGCTTTTTGGATTTACAGTCAATTTGTAGACGGTCTCTTTGAACTACCCCATGTTTCCTGCTCATATAGAGATACATTTATATTCTCGTTTTGAGGAAGACTAGGTTGTTGATCCTTGTCTAAGAATAATGTGTTGTTTGTGTTATAACAACGTTTAGCTCACAAGTTATTGGTCCGGGAATCTAGTATGAACCGCTCCATTGTTAATGTACGCAGTTGAATAACAGGACGTTTGAATGTTTTGCGAGATAACGCAAATATGTTTGCGAGAGAACGCAAAAGTTTTGCGAGATAACGCAATGTTTCTCGGGGGAACGCAAAGATTTTGCGAGATAACGCATAAGTTTTAAAAAATATTTTTCTCTTCCCTCTAATTTTTTTTCCACCACCATGTCCCCAAAAGGGCTCCGTAGTAATCTAATTACACTATTGAACATGTAATTTGTAACTAGTAATTCATTACTTTTTCAGAGTAACTTACCCAACACTGTTGAAAAGAACTTCTTAATATCACATTTCTTAACGTAAATTTCTCAAAATGGTTAAATTTACCCAAAATGTTATTTATTCAAATAGTAACTGACATATTTGAGAAGAGTTCAGTTCAAAAATAATACAAAACATGATTTTGGAAAAATCATGTTATCATATTTGTATTGTGTTAGTTAGCTGTATTTTTTGAGTTATTATGGCTTAAATCAAAACCAGTTTGATTGACATTAATTGGAATGAAAAATAATAAAACATGATTTATGACAAAAAATACAATTTCATTTGTATTGACAATTTCACAGGAAATGTCTATGCATAACCTGCAATTTGATGTTTCAAACAGAGATGGCAATGTAGAGGCGAAATATATGGATGGAATACGTTTTATGATGCACCTATTTTTGTTTGACTATGGACTGTTTTTTTCACTGAATTGCAATTTAGTAAATTCCACCCTCTGTCAATTTTGTTGGTGATCAATGATAAAAATGGAGGAAGCAATGAAACAGTGCCCAGAATTGATTTTACACAATCACAAGACATTTAAAGGCAGTGAGGGTTGAGGGGAGGGCATATGTGTCCTGCCCTATGTGACCAGAAGATTTAACACCAATAAAAATGTCTTTAAACATTCAATAAGGATCACTTATGCAGTCAAATTATTTTTTAGTAAAAAATCATTATCCAGACACTTAATAAAATTGATCTTTGTCTAATAAAATCTTCATTGCTTTCTTCCTCTATATTGAATGTGGGTTACGGAAGATTTAAACTTTTTTCAGATGAATAATTGCCTCTGTCATTTGTTTGTTGTGCACAGAATCTTGGATTTCCGGAGAGTTCCACCGGTGGCCGGCCGATTGGTGAACATGACACGGGAGATCCGAGACGTGACCCGTGACAAAAAGCTCTGGCGGACATTCTTCATATCCCCAGGTATGAGTCCCTTCTCAAGACCTTTCTTCTATCCCATCAGGCCATGCTTTGCCCTCTAGGTGATGGTTTCTCACGCATATAATGTCAAGCACAAAACGTGCGACATCACAATTCGCCATCTTTTACAGCGCAATACAAGTATTAACTTTGCAGTTCGTTGAAAACTTCATTCTGTAGTAAGACAGTAATGTTAGCATTCGGACACGCTACCACGCAAATTGACCCCACAGCCTCCATTAATGTGTACTAAGCTGTGTCCGAAATAGCCCCCATACCCTAATATAGTGCACTATTCGAGGGGACATCCATTTGTTGTGTAAATCATTGAGTGCACTCGTTCAATCCCATGATGCATTGCAAAAGTGTCACTTACTTGGTTTCATTCACTTGCTTAAGTGGACTATATTAGTGAACTTAAGTAGGAACTAAGGAGGGTACGAGGGGGCGTTTTCGGTTTTGTATGTTGCATCAAAGTGTTAGCATCTAGCTAATTATATAAAAATATCTCTTTAAACAAGACGGTTTATTACAAGCGAAACTATGTACAAATATTATTCTCATAAAATAATTTATATTTAACAGTTTTTTTGTTTGTGTGATTAAGCAAAACTAACCTAATGATGGAATTCATATATTCGTTACATACTATAGCATAGCAAACTTATTATGACTTTTAAGGTAACTTCATTTAAAAACTGGTGTGGTCGATTCCAATCCACATTTGTGAACAAAATTAATAGAGAAGTGTAACAAACAACTCGGAGGCTGTTGCTATTATGAGCCCATGAGGATGCAAACACATGCAGCCGGATACATCCACAGACCGGCACATGACGCCCAAACAAGCCTCTAGGCTAATTACAGCCTTTAATTAGCGAGCACCAAGCATGTAATAAAACACGTGCAGAAATTTTGGCATCTAAATTATCCACATTTAGATGATGTAAGCGTTTGGATAAGGCACATAGATTGGCCATATTCCTGCAGAGAGGAGGGCTATCATTAGCATCCTGCCTCCACAGTTCATGACAAATGTGTTTTTCTGGGAACAAGTGAAAAGGCTCCTCTTCCCCCGTGGAGTGATGTCAGAAAACATTGGAAAAAGGCGTTATACACAATGATTCATCATTGGCTAAACAGCAGAGAATCTACTTTTTAGGTCGCCGGCATCCTTCGTTGCAGAATGGCACATCTGGAGGTGTCGCAATTTTCAAATCGATGTTTCACAAACAGTATTAACACTATAAACAAAATCGCTGGGATGAAAGATTTTTGTGGCAAACATGAAGTTTGTAAAGTGTTATCTTCAGCATGTTGGTGTATGACAGAGGGTGGCTTAATCAGATAACTAGGTTGTGAATCAGTATATTGTGCACACGGGTTAGGGCACTGGTAAGGATAATGGCTCACTACATACTATTAAAAAAAAGACGTTTGTCTGAAGTACTGTAAAAATCTTCTTTTGTGTTCTGCGGAAGATAGAAAATCACACATTTTTAAATGACAATGAACTTTAATTTAGAGTGAAGTATCACTTTAAGTTTTTAAGTACAATGATTTACAAGTCAAGTTATATCAACTCGGTTTCAAGTTATATCTACTGGGCAAAACTGAGTCAAAATGACTTGTAAAGCCAAGTTGAGTCTACTTAAAAGCAGAAGCCAGCAAATAAATTTTACAGTTAGTGGGTAGAACTGAATGTTATTTATAAAAGCAAGGGTAAGGTGGTTAAAGATCTGGGAGGTTAACCGGAAGGTTACCGGGTCAAATCCCATGATGGCAACGTATGAGCTACAACCATTGTGTCCTTGAACAAGACACCATACTCCAGGTTACTCCAGAGGGAATATCCCAGGAGTTTGTGTACCGTAGCACGCATTGGATAAAAGCTAAATATCTACTTACTGAGAACAAAAACCAGAACAAGTGAAGCTATATTACAACCGCCACGACGACCACGAGAAATCCAACGTTTCCGCTCCAGAGATGTTTGACCCTAATAAGCGTCACCTCTGACCTTCTTATCAGATCTTTCTCTCTCTCCCCGCTGGTCCACTTTCAGACCCAAAGGGCTGTTTCTCACTTTCCCAAAACCTCTTTCTTTTGTGTTGCAGCCAACAACATCTGTTTCTACGGCGAGTGCTCTTACTACTGCTCCACAGAACATGCCCTGTGCGGAAAGCCCGACCAGATCGAGGGCTCCCTGGCTGCGTTTCTTCCTGACTTGGCACTAGCGAAGCGCAAGACCTGGAGGAACCCCTGGCGCCGGTCCTACCACAAACGCAAGAAAGCTGAGTAAGCTCTTTTCCTTTGCTTTATCTCAGGTCTCCACGCACCACCCCATATCTTCATTAAACTACAGTCTGGCCTTATCAGCAAAAAACGACTGCCGCAGTTCTCACTTACTCTCAGAGAAACCCTATCTGTGCAATAAAACAATGAGCCTTGCTGTTTAAGACGGCATGTGCGCTCCAGCATTCCCAAGTAAGGTTATACTGTATATGTAAAATGGGGCAAAACTAAGTTTGCAGTCGAGGTAAAACATGTTTCTGTCTTGTGTGTAGGTGGGAAGTGGATCCAGATTATTGCGATGAAGTCAAGCAGACTCCACCCTATGATAGAGGAATGCGTCTTCTGGACATCATGGACATGACTATTTTTGACTTTTTGATGGGTAAGACTACAAATGATTCAAAAGTGCTCATTGAGATGCTTAAGATAGACCATTTTATTAGCTTATTTTTTAAAAGACATATTTCTATTTAATTTGTTGAAAAGACCTGTCAAAAGGATTTTCTGCATCTGGGTTACCGTGTGTTATTAGTTTTGACCGCTTGTTATATGGGAATAACGGCCAATCAGAATCAAGCATTCCAATGAGCCGTGTACTTGAAAAAAATTGCAGAAATCATGTAGGTTTTCTTTCATTAGATGGGGCGTCTTTCCATCACTCACTCTTTTTTCTTTCAATTGTGCAGGAAACATGGATCGCCATCATTATGAAACTTTCGAGAAGTTTGGAAACGAAACCTTCATCATTCATTTGGACAATGGCAGGGGGTAAAGTCATTATTATAATCATATAGTTCTCTTCATATGTCCTACATCACTAGTGATTCTTTAGGCTTCATATGACTCCACAGGCAGTTTTTCTCTGAAACCATGGAAACAGAGAGTTTCTATCTTAAGAGCGGTGAATATGTAGATTTGGTGAAGGCCAGAGTTCTGCAGTACAGTAGCAGTCAGCTGTTATATGATTGCGGTTAAAGGGTTTACAGTGGTGGGTCGGACAGGACTTTTATTAACATGATCATCGCTTTGTACACCTGGGGCCTGGATTCACAAAACATTCTTAAAGGCAAACAGTAGTTCACCCAAAAATGAAAGCAATGTCAGGAATCACTCACTCTCTAGTTGCTCCAAACCTGCATAAGTTGCTTTGTTTGGTTGAACACAGAGTTGTAACCAGGGCCTGACATTAACTTTTTTGCTTGACGGCCTCACATTTTATATGATTTAAGTTGACATTTGAAAGTCGTCATATTACTTGATTTATCTACAGTAGATTTAAACCCTTTCAAAAAAGATTGACCACCCAAATATATAAGCGGGTATATACCACAATACTGTAATGTTACTCACTCGTATATCCACACATAGTCCGTGAAGCGTCAACATTTCTTCCCAAGAAGCTCGAATTTCTCAACCGCATACATCATCGAGGTTGTCTCACTTCAGTTAAAAATCTTTTTCAAATTAACGATTACTTCTCTTAAGACGTAATTGTTGTAGTTGTATTCTTACCTTAAAATATAACGGTTGCCTTTCTGAAATAAAACCTTAAATAAAAAACCTGGATGAAGCATGCACCATGCACGCACGCAGCCTTTGAATTGAGACGTAGATAGTACATCTTCATCTTCTCGAGCTCAGGGAACCTCATGAGGACAAGGGATTTCACCGCAACACTATCTTGTAGCGAAGACAGTTACAACCAAGAGACTTTTCCGTTCATTTCACTTCTTCACAAGGACTTGTGTGTTGGTTGTGCACATTCCATGACCACACACTGGATCCAGGGAGTGCTCATTAGAGTTGTAGTTTCATAGTGTCGCATTGCCCATTGTTTATTATTTCCCATTACTTTTAAGAAAACTACAATTAAAAATGAATATTTAACCTGGCCAAAATAGCTAGTGGGCATCTTACCAGCCACAGCTGGAATCTACCAGCATTTGTTAATGTCAAGCCCTTCTTGTTACAAAACCATTCTTGGACCTGAATGAATGGTAGTCAAAACTGCCCCAGAAATGTTTGCTATCCTACATTCTTCAAAATATCTTCTTTATTGGTCAACAGAACAGATCAAATTGTTAAGAAATATTTCCTACTAAATATCTTTCTTTGTGTTCATCAGAACAAAAAGATTTATACAAATTTGAACAAATCGGAGGCGAGTAAACGATGGGGGGGGGTGAACTGTCCAAAGATTCTTCTTAACGGCCATATTTTTTTTTAATTCTAATTTAAGTTGCATCAGCATTACATTAGCAACAGCTTATCCACTCCGTCAGAGCATTTGACACAGTAACTTGAAATGACATCAATATACTATAATGTTAGAAAGTGTCTTATATGTTATAAACTTTTACCATTCATTTGATGTTAAGGAAAGACTTTAAGGCATAGTTCCCAAAAAATACCAAATTAGGTCATTCACCCTTATGTCATTGAAAACCTGTATGTGAAAGATACTTTGAGTCTCAGGGCTTTGGAAGACAATAGGGTATAGTGTTGTTTGGGGTTTCAGCTCCTAACTACTGTAGATGAATCTAATACTGTTTCTTTGTCTCCCCTCAGATTTGGCAAACATTCTCACGATGAAATGTCCATCCTGGTCCCTTTGATACAGTGCTGCAGGTGACATTGTCTTTCTTCTTGAATCAAAGCAATACGCTGTCATTGCAGAGAAACCCTACAGAGCTGTCCTTCAGCACAGCATTTCATCTGGGTATCTGCTATCCTCAAATGTCAAAGTTTGCCAAATGTCATTAAGCTATTCCACATTTTCTAGTTTCAATTGTTTTTGCCAGAACAACCCATGCAACGCTAAATATGTCAGCACTTTAGTTCTAGGCTGTTACTAAAAGTAGCAATAGCGATGATAAAATAGTCAGTATCGAGCCAGTGCTTATACATGAAATGTTTATGCAATATCAGTAAAATTGTTGCAACAGAAAAGTCAAAGATCAAACCGCACACACTCTTGCATAGAAATTTTGACATTGAATTTTGAGACGCCTTCATTTTTATTCGTCAAACCGTGCAGTAACTAGATATCAATCTGCATGCTTAAAGTGTTTTACCGATTACTGCTCTCTGTTTTCAGAGTAAAGAAGTCAACGTATCTCCGTCTGCAGCTGTTTGCGAAAGAAGAGTACCAGCTGAGTTCTCTGATGGAGGAATCTCTGCTGCAGGACCAGCTGGCGGCCGTCCTCATCAAACCCCATCTGGAGGCCATGGACCGCCGCCTGCGTCTGGTGCTCAACGCACTGGCCGACTGCGTGGAAAAAGAAGGTTTCTCATCTGTGGTTGAGGAAGACCTGGACCGACACCCCTCCTCACACCTCCCCCAGGGACACGGGAGGTAGTGAGGCCCGAACGCCCACCCTCGATGGGTCCAACCTCCGCCATGAGCCTTCAGCCTGACTGAGGCTTGTGCTTGAGTCACTCTGAATTCAGTGAATTCCAAGACTAGCCACCAATGCCTCTGTGGACCTCTGCCACCCTTCCTATGTGTTGACGTGCAATACGGACGGACGGGGCTATGCTTTTGTCGTCGGAGGAATGCTGGGAAAACAAAGCTGTTTACTTTTATTCTTATTTCGCGGGGGCCAGAACTGCAGAATGTACATTTTGTCCCATCCGGGTTCGTTTGACAGGCCGATTATTTATTACATTTGCGTATTTATCCCCCAAGAGTCAATGGGTGTTTAGAGGACATCATCTGGGTAGAGAGACCAAAGCTGGAGCGGGCAAATAGATGACAATTATCGGTGTATCTACAGTTTGTTGGAAAAGCACGTAATATTATTTTCTGTTAGCTCTTTCGTGCAAGCTTTAATGGTGGTACTTTGGTGAAAGTACTACTCCCGTGCAAGGACGCTTCAACACATTCTCCCTGTACGTCCACAATTTAACCTCATTTGCCACCGACATCAAAAAATTCATCGTCTGAAATTCATTTTGTGCAATCAATCCGTCGGATTCTGTTTCATTTGGGGTAATTCAGAGGTGAAGTGCATGCTTCATCTGAGGGTATTCAGTGCGTTTGTGGTGAAGCAGGCGTTTTATAAGGACTCTGCGTAGAATCGGAGAATGAAGCTGATTGGCCGTTCGGGCGTCTTGTGCCGGCGGTGTTTCCCGACTCAGATGCCATGCTGAACACACCTGCTCTCTCTTTTAATGAGAACCTGAAGGACGGTCTGATGCAGGCGAGGGTTGGTAACGTCAGTCATACTTCACGCTGCACTTATCTTCAGTCTCATCTGTGATTTCTGTGCTTGATTATGGAGTAAAGTACAGACCAGAGGGAAAGAAACAAACCAATGGGATTTGATGGCGTAACAGCAGCGTGTCGTAACCACGTGAGACACCATGAAACATTAAGCCCTTTCTTGTAAAGCTCTCGTTTTTGTTCAAGCCATCTGCAACATGCGACAGGACATATAATTGGTCATTTAGTTTCCACAGAATAGCAGAAATTCATTGATCCAAACTGTCTTACAGATAATTCTTTTCTGCGTTTCGTTGAAAGTCAGATGTGGGATGTTTCTGTATGAAGTCTCTGACTTCTGACCTGGAAAACTTGAGCTTTGCAGGTTTTTAATTTTTAACAACTAAGAACCCACCAATTTGGTTGCCAAGAATGAATAGTGCAGGTGTAATATAGAGATATATTAAAAGTCAAATCCATAACTTTCAGTTATTGAGCAAGTATATGAGAAATCAGTGTTGAAAACAGTCTTATATCCTGGTTTACGGAAGCAAGCTTAAAATAATTGGAGCTGTTGGGTAAGATTTTGTGGGAAATGTCTACTCCATCAAAAATAAGTACGCAATTTAACCTGCAATTTCATGTTTTGTACATTGATGGCTGTTAAAAAGGTGAAAGCTAGGGCCCGCTGTTATAACATGATTTTGCGTTCATTGTCGGCAGGCATATGTCTTACTGGTTTGAACAACATGTAATGATGATGTCATTATCTTTCTACCACTGTCCTGTTTTGCTTTATTTTCACCACTAGTCATATGTACTTTTGGCAAATGTTACTGTTACACTGCATCGTGTAAAACATGCTTTCAGCTCACATTTTTTTTATATCATGTAAACTATGGCCAAAAGGCAAAAGTGCCTTTTAACTTTTAATAGCAGAGGTGAATGCCCATCCATTCATATCATTCTAGCTTACAAGTCGGTCTCCGTCCTAAATGAAACTTCTTCAAAGTCAGTTCAGCTCGTGTAAGAGTATACGTACATCGCTATTTATTAAGAATAAGTACATTGTGAGGAAATATTGTGGTTTTTATGTATATTTTTGCCTTTGTTCAGCTTTAAATGAAGTCCCTGTTCCTTCCAGACGTGTGGAGATGATGGTCCGTGTAAAGTATACAGCTGAATCTTTGAGACGTGTGTTCGGTGTTTAACCCCAGTGCCTGTGCAATGCTTGAAAACTTGAATGTTTTGGGATTATTGACAAGCGGACCTTTTAGCAGCCCATGGCCTGGACTCAAGGGATTATGGGATCCTCGAGGTTATAAGCCAAACAAACTGAACACCCATACGTCCCCCCCTGCTGTCAGTGTGTCTGTGTACATATCTATAAATACGGTACGTTGATACAGGAAGGTTTTTTTTTGCGAAAATATGTTTTTATTTTCTCTTTTAGGCATTGTACTGTGACGATCTGTTTGCGAAATGATAAAATTGTGCAATAAATGAAGCTACGTTGGTGAACTTCTTTTATGTGTAAAAATGCAAATAGAAATTGTCAATGATCATGAATATGTTCTGGTTTCAGGTAAAATTATTAGTGTCAACTCCTTTCTGAAAAGAAGCAAAAAAATCATCAAATGAAAGTCTATGAGACATATCAGACATAGAAATAGACAAGGCCTTTAAGAAATGTGAAGCTTGAATTTTAAGCACTTATATTTGAAGAGTTTTGTTCCAGAATGAGAAAATTATTCAAAAATGATGTTTTCCAATTAATATCAATCAATCTGCAGTAGGTTTGTTTTGATTTAAGCCATAATAACTAAAAAAATACAGCTTACACAATAAAAACATGGTTACAGTAAGTATATTACAGGACATGTCCAGGTGTCACAGTGACTTTATACAAACCTGCTGCCAGAGACAGGTTGCTAATCTGCAATTATATCTGTACCACACACTGGTGCCTGTCACCATTTATACAGAGCCGGCTTATGTTTTTCAACATAGAACAGCATGAAACATCTACATTTTAAGCAGCCAGACATGCAATAAATTACACGACCACTGGGTGGCGACACAACTTCAAAACAATAGAATAGAATAGAATAGAATAGAATAGAATAGAATAGAATAGAATAGAATAGAATAGAATATTGAAGATAAGTGTGAAAATAAATTTGGTAACTATGGTTGATATGTAGGAGGTGTTTCATGGCCCATCTAAACCTGCTCCCCACCGAACGGATTAGACGGTAAAATGACAGAGGCCTGTTGTCTCCAGGCAACGGCTTGATGCTCACTGTGAGCAAATATCTCGCATCCAAACAAGACTGAGATGCTGGTGGCATGTTCACGTCCTGTTGCTAAACAGCGGGTTGCATTGAGAAAGAAAAAGCCTTTTCGCCTTTCTTGTGAAATTACAAAGCTTTTAATCATCACCCAAACCTCAAGGTTGACAGAAAGCTGGAATTTCACTCAGGCACACGCGGGGACTCGCATCAGATCTGGCGGCGCTTTGATTTAACTGTTTAGGCTTGTAATTGAAATATCTCGATCTACAATGTCATTCATAAAGGTCATAACCAATCCCTGAGCCCTGCTTCACCTCATTACATTTTCCTATATGAAAACTAGACGACTTTCCAGTGCAGTGAATTTTAAAGATTAGTTTTCATTTGGAAAGCTCTTTGAATTGGTACCAAAATGAGATTTTTTACAAAAATCATATTTTTTTGCAAACATCATGTTTTTTTTTTTTGCATTACAATTAATAAAGGTCTCTTTGATTTAAGCCTTACTAGCTAAAAACAGCAAACTAACACAATAAGCACAATTAAACATGATAACATTATAAAAACATGATTTTTTAAAAAGCTTAACTCTTCATTTATAAACCACGTAAGAGTGAAGCGAACCTTTAATATTACATGAATTTGAAAAACAAATAAGGCATTTAATTGTCAGCAGTTTGGTGGATGGGGTCTGATTTGCATGCTGTGACAATGACAAATTAATATACAAATCATGTAAACTGCTCATGCATATTCATTAGACAGACAGGTGGTTTGATTGTGTAGTTCTTGATGAATATTACTTATGAGGCACATTTACATATGTCAACAGCCCCAAGGGCTCAAGCAAGCTTGCATGGTGAAAATTGAAAGTAAGAAGTGGAAAATTATGTTTTTTTTTACATTACAATATAAATGAATGCACTATACACTGCTGGCCACATTAATAACAAGGTTTCTCTTTTAGTAATATGATGTGTCTCTTGACAACCGTAGAGAAGCCTGTTCTTTATCTATTCCAAGATTTGTTTGAAATACGCTTTGTTTGCACATTTATTTGATTGGTTATAGGCAGGCATTTCCGGTCATTTTTTTTAAGTGTGATTTTCAGTTCGTTGTATAAATGTGTTCTGTTTAACATGTGAGTTTTATCAGATTATATGCATATGATAAACAAGACGCATATATTCGATATTTCAAGAAATTTTGTAATAAAGATAAACCAACAATTTTAGTAGTCATATTTAACACGCATGTAAAATGAATATAACATCTCAAATGACTCGAATTAAAAATAATAAACGACTGGTGGAAGATAATTCTGATGTTTTAATATTTTAGGACACTACCTGATCAAGTTACATGTTATATATCAAGTTATAATTTATTATTAATTTATATTTAAGCAATATTTGTTGTCATTTCTCGTGCGTATCCACTAGATGACGCCAAGGAACAATAAATTACAACCAAAGTTGACTGCCTTATTGAATTGATAAAGGGAAAATAGTTTTATAAATTGAAAATAATAATAAAAAAAATTGTTTTGTTCTGAATTTTAGCAGCATCAAAATGTTTGCATATGAGCTGGTAAGATAAACTCTACCAAAAACTTCAAATATCCACATCAAGTGATAGTTCACCTTAAATCGAAAATTCTGTTATCTTTTACTCACCATTGGATTGTTTCAAACATGAATAGATGGTATAAACACAGTTATATATCTAGAAGATTGTCAAATCTCAACATCTATTGACTTCCATATTGTTTATTTTCCCTACTATGGCAGTAAATGGTGGGTGAGATCTGACATTCTTCCAAATTTCTTCCTGCGTGTTCAGCATAACAAGGAAATGTAGACAGGTTTGGAACAATCTGAGGGTGAGTAAATGATGACAGTATTATCATTTTTGGGTGAGGTTTCCCTTTAGTTTATGGAATGGTTTTATTATAATTTCACCGCTAGATGGCAGCACTTGTTATGAAATTTAGTTGATCTGTCATTGATGTCAAACATGTATCTTCCTCACAACTGCAGAAAGTATAATCACAGCATTATCATTTCTGTTAGGCGTGCCAGAAAAAAATACATTCACATGACTTTATAATGTTCATAATAATAATGAATTATTTTCAGACTTCACGTCGCTGCAGTAAATTGACCAAATAAACTGGAGTTGTGTTCAAATTGTTCATGATAACTTACCTATAGCACTAGAGAGGAGCTTTGATTTACATTTCACAATGTCTTGTCTTAAACCTTCATCTTATTCTAATGCACACCAGCGTCTATAACCTTTCCCAGCTTCTGTGAGCATCCCTTCTGCCCACCAGTGATGTTCAAGATCACTGTCCTCTCGTCTCTATGGTAACAGTGAGACAGTCTCTCCCCCAACACACACACACACTCGCGCACCTTTCCTCTCCATTGATCACGAGTCTCATGTGCTCATGAGAGCATCTGACTCAAAGATCCCTCTCTGTCTTCACCCGGAGCTCATTACCATGATTCCTCTTTGTGAGGCGTCCATTCACAGTTTAAAAGAGCAAGTAAAGAAGAAAAAACAGGCATTCGTGAATTTTTATGCTGTGGCCTCATTAGGGTGTCCCATACACAGACGAATATGTGACAAATTCTCCACCTGAACCACAAAATAACATGTGCAATACCCTCATGCCAAACCACAATATTTAAATGTACTGTTTACAGGTCACGAACATCAGTGTATATTAAATAGTTTTACATTTGACCACTGGTCCAGCCTTACAAAACGACTCAAACATTGTATTTTCAATACTGCCATTTTACATCAGAGACATCATTGTTTTGTGGTGGGTTATTGAAGATCTGACAGACAAAATCTGCATGTAAAGCATCAGTCTGGGCCGTCGCCGTCAAGGTCGCAGGGTGGTGTGCGTCAGGAGAGATATGAAATCCCAAATCAATTGCTGTACACCACCGGGCACTGACGGTAAGCTTCATGAGAGAGATACTGTCAGACAGTATCACAGTGTCACAGTACAATCGCAATGCAGCGATCTGGTTGTTTAATGTGAAATAGTGGTCAATTCAAATGAATTTACATTAAAGGTTGTTGTGCAGTTGTTTTGACAACCATTCTCTGAAATCTAAGATTTGGCGAACACAGAAAGAATATAAAGGGGTGAACATGCAGTTACAGGGAGAGAAGGGCTTTAGCTCCTTATTTTTATTCATGGCACAATCAGTCACCCACACACAAACCTTATCTTGTTGCCGAGGACACACAGAATCTCTCTGTCGTAGTCAGTAGCACAGCCCCTTCACATAATGCTCAAAACCCACCCAATTGAAAAAGGGCAATGGTGATTATAAATATCATTTAGCAAATAACATTTTAATTTGAAAAAAGAACAATACTGTAAATTCACTCTTTGTTTTTGTGCTAATTAAAGATGTGATACAAACTTTTGCCTCTCTATTGCCATCTCAGTTTGAAACATAGAATTGCAGATTACTTCACAAACCTAAACGTGGGTTGTCAAATGATTTTCACCAAATCCTACCTGACAGCTCAAATTAGAAATTATTATAATAATCTTACCTTTGTGAATCAGGGTACTGGTAAGGTTTTGAAATAGATTTTTGTTGTACGGGTTTAATGACTGACTTTGAAGTAAAAAAAAATCAGGTTGCAGCTTTAAATGGATAGATCAAAAAATTATTCATTTAAACTTATGTGGTTTTAAGGTTTTATGTGATACAAAAGAAGATATTTTGAGAAATGTCTTCGTTTTCATAAAAAGGAAGTCAATGAGTGCCGATGTTGCCTGGTTATTGACATTCTTCAAAATATCTTCTTTTGTGTTCTGCAGAAAGAAAACCGTACAGGTTTGGAATGACATGAGGGTAAACATCATGAAATATTGTTTCATGTTTGGTTGAACTATTCCTATAAATTCACTTTTGATGGTCCATCTTAGTTTATGTCCTAGATAAGACGTTACCCTAAAAGCAAGTGGTCAGGTTTTGCTTGTCGGGTCCTCCCCAGGTTATGATAATGCTCCCAAAAAGCATCTTTCTCTGTTGTTGGCTATTGGTATATTCTGCCAAAACACAGTGAACAATTTTCTGGTATTATGGATAGATTTGTTTGTTCATGTCACGGCTCAGGTCACTAGTGAAGGGTAGTTTCAAGTCAGAAGCAAATAGGTTTGAAGTGTCAGCTGAGTAACTGCCACTCAGATGAGTATGAATGGAAACACACGACTCTCTGCAGGTATCACAGATCTCTGCGACTGACTGTAGAGGCACGATTCCTCCACCTTGTTAAATCTCTCCCGCATCCCCTTTCTGTGTTTCTCTCTCCATTTCTTACTGAACTCATTCAATCTTTCCCCTCACACACACAAGTTCCTTCAGCATCCGATCTGACGGAAGATGGCTAACATGTGAGACAGCCTTTAAAGCCGACACCTTTCCCCTCTATCTGGAGCAGGTGGTCTCCTGTCCTCCCCCTTCTCTGAAATCAGCAATCACACATACGTTCTCTCTCTCTCTCTCTCTCTCTCTCTCTCTCTCTCTATCTATCTCTTTCTCTATCCATCTCTGGCTGGTCCGCGGACAGCTCGTGAGCCCCCCTGAGCTAATTCCATTATACATTCCGTCTAGAAGTGAGAGAGGACTGCCCCCTAATTGCTTTCTCTCCCCCCCGAGTCCTTTCCTTTACGTTCCTCTCGGCCCCCTCCAAACAGCACCCCCAACCCCGTACGACCCACCCCCAGCCCCCGCCCCGCACCGAACATGGCAGCAGAGGGAAGGAGGCAAGTGCAATAGAGAGAGAGAGAATTTGCACGCAGAAGAGAGAGAGGCGTCTGCCACTGACAGGGAATATCTGACATTTTCCGCGTTGCAGGAGGCTGCAGCCCTGATCCAGAGGACCGGGATCCAGGCTTAGAGGCACCACCGCAGGTACAGCTGCACGTTTCTCCGCATTTAAAGGGCTTAATGCCTGTGAGAGTAGATGGACGGATGAATGCTGGGGAATGTGGGGGAGAAGAGCGCTGCTGTGTTTCTCCAGAGCCGCATGCACGGGGACAGGGGGGCGTGTTGGATAACAGACTGCCCATGTGTTTGCTGTTACATGAGGCTGTGCTCGGAGCCTCATCCTTCAGACTGACCAGAGTTCAGCTTCATCTCCGGTCAGAATCCCCCAGAATGTAGATGGAATGATTGACGATAACACTGATTTCAGATCAGCAGGGACGAGCAACTTTTAGCAGCAACAGATACTCTGCGATGTGATGTGTACGCATGTCGTATCCGTATGTAGAGTCAACATGTGATATCTCTGTGTTCCGGCGCAGATGTGATTAATATTCAGTCTCGGTGTTGACGTGTCTGATGCGTGTGTCTGCAGATGAAATGCGCTAAACGGGGGCTGCGTTTGGGGTCAAAGCGAAAAACATGTCTGTCTCAACATGCGCTTGTGTTTTTATTGATGATGCGTTCCGTGTGCTGCATTTTAGATGAGTGAGGATACATTATCGGTGTTACAGAGGACAGACTTTGTATTGAGTGATTACAGATACACTCCACATGTATAAGGTCTGTTTACAGGAGAATTCATCCTGTTGTGTGTATGTGTATGTGTGCGTGTGTTGTTGTTTTGCATGCACCATGCCCTTGATCAGGAGAAAACAGGGGTACGACAGCTCTAACCTATTAAACGCTGCACTGAGAGACTGCAGTGTCACAGCTGACTGATATTGATGCTCTGGACGGCCCCCCTCTCCGCAAGAATCCGTTTAGAGATGCGAGCGTGTGTTGCATGCGTGTGTGAAGAGGGAGTGTGACAGCCAGTGTGTGTGTGTGTGTGTGTGTGTGTGTGAGTGTGTGTGTGTGCGTGTGTTGGTATGTGTGAGACGGAGTGGAGACAGTGAACAGAGAGAGGTGCGAGGGATATGAAGGCGGGGGAGATGAAGAGAAATATGGAGGGATAAAATGAATACGTGAGTGAATTATAGGGAACGAGGAAAGATTTAGACCAGCATCCGCAATAACACGCCGCATACATCAACAACAAAAAAGATTGCAACTCTTTCCTCAAGGTTAAGAATGTCCTCTCTGCATGTTAAACAAGCATCGGGATCCAAACACCATTGCTGGGGGTGGGTGATATGACCAAAAGCTTTTATCATGGTATAAATAAACGGCTTCATCACTACTTTATACTTTATCTGATAATTCAGCTAAATAAGACTGTCCTCTATATTTAACAGCAACGTGTCAATGCCAAATTTGAGATAAAATGGTGAATTAGATTTAAAGATTCAATTCTTATTTCAAATTCAAATTTATTTTACTTCATTTACACTAACCTCAAGATAATCTTTACTGCAAAATAAATAAATACATTTTAACACCTCATATATTTTATACCTCAAAACATTTACTTTGGGACCAGAATGAAGAATGCAAGGAATATGCATTTAAATTAAATTTTCATACCTCACTCGGAAGTTGTTTTATTTCAAATTATCATCACAACATTGTGTTGGATTTATGCTTAAAGAGAAAAAGAAATGGGTAAAACCAAATCTAATTCAAGATATATTCACTGAAAATAACATCTTCCCTTTTAAATTTTCATATAAATATTATGCATGTATTTATTTTTAAATATGTATTTATTTATGGAAGAACAAAATAAAAAATAACTATTTTTAACAATGAATGATAAATCTAGCGTAAGTGTGAATTATAAAAGCTATTATTATATAACACATCATTCCAAAGCTGCATTGTGATTGGATGAGCCGCTCTAAAGCTGCACAACAGTTGATTTCTATATTCAGAAAGATGTGACGTTGCTCAGCAACAATAAACAATTGAGCCCTGCTGTCCTCAATAACACGTGAAAGAAAACGATTCTTGTCTTGACACGTTCGCTTTGTATTTTCACATGTAAATGCCATAAAAGCTGCGTCTGAGAGTTTCTTCTGCAGTACAAATGTTGTGTTGTTGCAGACTTGATGCATTTTTATTGTTGTGCGGTTTATACAGCACCGCTGTGTCGAGGCTATATGTGTATTGTCAGTCAGTATTCTGAAAGTGTAGGCTGATGCAATCCCCTGAAACTGTCACCCACCTGAGGGTCATTCTGAGAACAACCCCGATGAGAGGCGAGAGAGATTGTAAGCCGTTGCATCTTTCAAGAATAGAAAGTGATGGAAAGAAATTAGATGGAGGCACGGAAAGAATAGATGGAGGGAGAGAGAGAGCGAGAGAGAAAGAGAGAGACAGCACCCCTCCCCCTCGGCTGTTTTCTAGGTGCAAGAGTCCTGAGCAACAATCTGGCACGGCGCACAGCAGATCCATAAGGTCAGGACGGGCCAGAGCGAGAGAGAGTGAGGAAGAGAGGAAGAAGCGAGCGATGGAGGAATTATTTATCTCCAGATGCCGCTGTCTCCGCAGCGCTGGGCTCAGCAGTCTTGCTCAGAAGAGCCGAGGACAGGAAATTATTGGACAAAGAGAGAAATAAACAAGAAATCTGGCGGTCAGGAGGTCGGATGTATGACGCAGTAATGAAATTGATGAAATGTTTCTCAAATGTATGAGGACTAAAGAAAACTCTGGCAACCAGGTCGATAAAACATCACGTTTGAAAGGGGGAACAATCTAAGAAATGTGCATTAAAGTGTCTATTCTATACACCAAGTGAACTTGCAAAAATAAAGACCAAAATTTACTCTCTGTCATTGGCCGCACATACAGATTGTCCTTCCCACGAAGTCATGCGATTGGTTGAGTCAATGTTGCCATGTTCGACACTTCAAACAAGCAGAGCAATGTTTTGATGGCACCACAGAGCCGCAGTGTTAACACTTTTGAGGGGAATCAACCAAGAATAGCTTTCTCATAGATAAACTGGGATAAGAGGAAGTATTTTCGCCCAGAAAAAAATGACGCACTTCACCTTTAAATGTATTTGTGAGGAGGCTAAGTGAAGTGAATGTGACTATGTGAAGCAATCCGACACATTTATCAAATTGATAAGACTAACAAAAAAAAGATAAATATTTCTTAGAAATAAGTTATCTAAGCAAGAGAGGTATGAGGGAGTTTTGTCTGTCTGCACATACAGTATGCACGCAAAAGGCATCCAAATATCAGAATGAAAATGTTGTCGTCATTTCCCTGATGTCATTTCAAAACTGTACAAATGTATTTCATCCGCTGAACCTAAATGAAGGTATTTTATAGACTGTCACCAACATCCATTGCACAGACACAACCCCACGTTTCTCAAAATATCTTCTTTTGTGTTCCACTGCAGGTTTCGACATTATGACAAAATTCTTATATTTAGGGGAACTGTCCCTTTAACATTGAACTGCAGTGCGTCACTGATATGGTTTAATGTGAGGCTGACAGATGTCTGATGTTTTTTAAGGTACAGTAATCAGATCAAATACAATTCTTTGATCATATTGGCAGCTAACAGCGTAAAGTCAAACCAAGATTAAATTCCTGATAACATTGCGGGAGGGTAATTTTCGTTTGCCCATGAACTCTTTGTTTCAGCATCATGTATCACTGTGTCTGTTTGGCTGTGCTTAATGAACTTGTGCCCTGTTGTTTATGTGTGTGCGTTCACACCCCTCATTTCCACGCGTGTCTGAATACACACATCTGTGCGCGTTTGGGAGGGTGTGATGCGTGCCGTCGCTGGTAGCTCGCTGCACGGTGAAATCGCTTGGATGTCATCCAGCTTCAGTGGAAGGTCATCTACCGTTTCTCCAAATAGATGCTGCCTTCATTTCCACTCCACAGCCGCTGTATTTACCAGTCCACTGGCCCAGAACACTAGTGTCCACACGCATGCGCACACAAACTGCTTCCCACCTCACCACTGACAGGCTTACTTCATTTTTTTTCTACTTGCGATTAACTTTTAACGTTTAACTTTTTAGCTTTTATTATAGATGTGGTCTGAGTTTACAGTTTCTTAAACAAAGTGTCATTAGCGATAAGCACACCTGCTGTGACATATTGAGCTGTGGTGCACATGTGGGCAACAAGAGTTCAAGTTCGAGTTCCCTCCGCCTGTGCTTCAACTATTTTTACTTTTTATTTACGTGTCTTTCTTATGCAAAAACTTGCTCCCACAATGTCTAATTCTGGCTGTCTGCCAGGGTGTTGCAGTTGCTAGCCCAGCTAATAAAAATATGTTGTGAGAATGTTTTAAGTTATGAAAATGCTTTAAACATCACAATATAAGATTTTTGTCAACATTTTTATAATGTTTTTTATACATTTGGTAATGATCTATTATGTGGGGGGTTGGTTGCCACAGTGTTACTAGCTGGTTGCTAGTTTCTTCTTGGTGGATGCTAACACGAGGCTGACCCGAATTAAAAAACGTCATTGATATTGTGTTTCATAAGTACAAATTGCGTTCCTTCTTTAATAAAATTAAAGTCTAACAAAATTTTGTTATTCATTTAATGTATTTATATATACTTTACCACAATAACCTGAAAGGTCTGTAGCACAAGAATTACAATGTTATGCTAAACGTTTAAAATCAAAGGCGTTTGGAACAGCTAACAACTATCGGAAAGGCCAAAAATGCGTTGCATGTATACAGCAAAGCCCGGACAGAAACCGACCGAAGCATTTGCATGTGATTTATTTGCGTCCCAATTCAGGTTGCATGCAATCCTACCATCTCCCCTCAAGAGAGAGCAGCTGCACAGACCCATTTACCGCCAAGCATCAGCACATCCTACGCTAGCTATCGGGGCTATGTGCGTGCCATGCTATTGAGGGCACCTACAGGTAGTCGCTTGTGTATGCGTTTGAGGTGTTAGATGGCGTCGGACTGCAGTGGGGTAAGGGCGATTGCGTGGGATTTGTTGAGACGCTCAGGGGCCAGCAACAGATGAGAGGGATTTGAAGTCTTGCTGTTGAAGATGCATTTTCATCGCCATGATCAGAGCGGCTCGACGGATCATTTGAAAAGTTTTCTGCTGGATTCAAACGCCCGTTTGAATTATATAACAGCGAGAAGGAGGGCAAGAGGAAGAGAGAGACAACGCTTAGCCTGATGAAAACATCAAACCCCTTATTGTAATAAGGACCACACAACAAGGTGCTGTAGTTAAAGGGTAGTTTTAAGAAGACTAACCCTTTCATAATGCTACAGGAAATTAAAGGTTTGATTAGAAATCGGACAGGATCGCTCGAAGATTGTGTGATTGCCACTATATAAAAATATAAACAATATAAAAATGTATGTTTAGTTATAGCTATCATATTTGGTGAATGGACCTTTATTGTGTGCACCAAATGGCCTTCACCTGCTCTTAAATTCTGTCATCCTTAAATCTCACCTTTGATTTGTTCCAAGTGTGTATAAATGTCTTTGTTCTGATGAACACCGAGAAAGATATTTGGAAGAATACTTATTTTGCTCCCCATTGACTCCCATAGTAGGAAAAATACAATGGTAGTCAAAACTGCCCCAGAACTGTTTGCTGTCCTACATTCTTCAAAATGTCTTCTTTTGTGTTTAACAGAAGTAATTTTTCCTACTATGGGAGTCAATGGGGGCAAGATCTGTTTAGTTATACCATGGGCGCCGTAAAGTGGTGGAAGGTTAGGATGATTCTAAGGGCCCAGGCGGATTTAGGGCCCAGAAGAACAGACCCCCTTTTTATTTTCCTATTTGTAGGGGGCCCAGAAATTTCGGTTTCAATAGGGCCCAGAATTTCTGGCGGCACCCCTGAGTTATACGCATTCTTCCAAATAACTTTCTCTGTGTTCATCAGAACAAAGACATTTATACAGATTTGGAACAACTCGAAGGTGAGTTAATGATGACAGAGTTTTCATTTTGGGGTGAAGTATCCCTTTAAGGGGACATAATGCATGTGTGTACTGCATGCTGGGAAAGGGATTAAATGAATGTGTTTTGATTGTGTATGTATGTGGCAGGCTGGTGTTCTTCTGATGAGTTTAGAGTGTGTATGTGGGGGTTGAGAGAGGACAGAGGCAATCTCTCGGGGTGGGGGGAGCGTATCTCAGAGACCTGTGCAGTAAAGTGGGGCATGAACGCACACCTCCAGCTTGAATTCGGAAGACGTTTTTAAGCCTTTTGAAAAGCACAGAATGTCTCATTTCTCTCTGTGTTTTTCCGCCTTTCCTCTCCTCTCCAAGCAGATTATTTGTTCACTGATGAATCAGTGGGCACTCAGCTCCAAGATGGAACCGTTTTTAACCATGATGTTTACAGTGAAAATCTGCTTGTGCATTGGTTGCGTTTGTCTAAGGAACGCTGCATCAACGACTGAACTAATTTTACTGCAGTTTGTAAATGATGCTCTGACGACGGAGTATGCACACCTGTATGCATAAAAATAACTGATTCATATCCTACATTTGTTCAATTCTATCCCACAATGCAATGAGGACAATTTTTTAATAACAAAAAATAATTCAAGGACAACAAATGGATTCAACTGTTAGGTGAACTATTTTAAGAGAGCGGCTAATTTGTATTAATTTCTTTGATCTCATTAATACATTTTAGTACAATCTAGGGCGGGGCCTCATTATTGCTTTTTCCCCTTTGTAGGACTACCAACCTTATTTATAAAACAAACCAGCGCTCGTGTTTGACTTCCCTTGCATGTTGTCCACATAGCAACCACGATGCATCTCCTGTGAAGATAAAAAAGACAATTAAAGCCTTTTAAAAAGACATCGCAGGAGTCAATGTGAACTCTGGTTCACTGCAGGCACCAAAAAGAGGGAAAAACAGTCACCCGATTCATTACCCTCCATGGCAACAAAACAGCTTTAGTGTGTATACTGTGTGTGTTTGAAAATGTGTGCTCCAGGCCCACCGCCAGCAGGAAACAATGCCCTCGGCACTTCACCATCGGCAAAGACAATGGGCACGCCGCGCCGCGGGCACTGATAATGGGGCAGGCATGCTCCTGGCACAAACGCGCGCCGTCAAAACAGAGGGAGAAAGGACGAGAGAATGCGGCAGATGAACGTACGCAGAGAGAGAGAGACAGGAGACATGCCCAGTCCACTAACCGTCTGTCTGACGCGTGTGTAATTATGTGTGTGTAGGCAGTGAATCTTTCATCGCCCGGGAGGGCCCGTCAAAGCGGCCACCACAAAAGCTGGGGTGACAAAACCACCCCCTCCTCCTTTTGAACGCATGCACGCACGGGCACGCTAGCCGGTCGGAGAGCTCATTGTCACACCGCGGACTCCTCTCGGACGCGTGGCGCTAACTAGCAACACTTCCCGTTATTAATGTCAGTCATACTGCGGACACACTGGCGGTGCAGTTAGCGTGTCTGGACTCATCCGCGCGCACATGCATAGCAAGTGTTTCATCTGATCTGCAACTCCACTCGTCTCTGGGCTGCTAACACCCGCATCACGGTACCAAAATCCAGACAGAGCCGCAAACGCGTTCCCTCTATCTGTGTAAGGAGAGCTAGACTATGAACAGAATAACCTTCTCCCTTTTAGCCGCACCATTTCCGCAAGCGTGAGAGTTTGTACTACATTTGTTAACATGTGTGGTGGCCGAGGAGTCACGCTGGAAGGAATACTCCTTGATTTGACCTTACATTTTCAGTGGGATGATCTTGGCCACAACTAATACTCTATTTTTGTTACACAAAACTGAAAACAGTTATTCTGTTCCAAGTAGGCCTATAATTTGCATGAAATACACTTGCAATGTGAACGCTAGATCTTTTATCTTCAGCTTGATTAATGAACCAGTTGTCAATAAATACAATAAATATTTTTTGCCAACTTTTCTCTTTTCTTCTACATGTTCATACATTTAGTAGATTTTTTCCTGTAGCCACTATTTTCTATTCAGTTCATGATTTTTTCACTTGAATTGAACTTAAAATGCGAATTAAATAACCACAGACTGTATTTAAAATCGAACAGGTGGGGGTCTGGGGAGGTACTGTCCACCCAGATTTTTCTTGGGCCCCTCCAAAGATACCCATCTGACAATTAAAATCATTAAAAATCAAATGCATATTATTAAAGGGATACTTCACCCTAAAATGAAGATTTTGTCATCATTTAGTCACCTTCTAGTTGTTCAAAGTCTGTAAACATTTCTTTGTTCTGATGAAGGCAGAGAGAGATATTTTGAAGAATGGTTATAACCAGACAGATTTTGCCCCTCATTGACTCCCATAGTAGGAAAAATTACTTTATCATTTTTTTGTTCTGTTGAACACAAAAGATATTTGAAGACTACTGTATTTGAAGACTACTGTATTTGTTTCTTACTATGGGAGTCAGTGGGGGGCAAAATCTGTCTGGTAACAAGCATTCTTCCAAATATCTTTCTCTGTGTTCAGCAGAACAAAAAAAAACGATGCAGATTTGGAACTCGAAGGCGAGTAAACGATAACAGACTTTTCATTTTTGGGTGAAGTATCCCTTTAAATACT
The DNA here is from genome assembly GCF_015846415.1 of Triplophysa dalaica. NCBI lineage: Eukaryota > Metazoa > Chordata > Actinopteri > Cypriniformes > Nemacheilidae > Triplophysa > Triplophysa dalaica. The sequence goes on along the minus strand of NC_079548.1, from coordinate 21,176,465 downwards.
TACTAAACACTTATTTGTACTATCTGTTACATAATGATTTATCAATTTAATCAAAGACAAATGTAAAAACTATGCATGCATGCAATGAACTATGAATATATATCCAACCAACCTTCCCATTTATATCTGAATGTACTGTATTTGTGATTCCCCGCAGTCAAGCCTATACGGTGCCTGAAGAAAATGTGAAATATTTATCACGTATAATGTGTACTATAGCCAATGCTATTAAAAAATAATAGCAGGAAGTTTTCATTGTTTTCTGTGCATTATGCCGCAAGAAGCGTTACACTATTATTCCTTTTTCAACGTGGTCATAGACATACAAGAGCAGCAACAAGTCATGCGTTATATCACAGCATCACACACAGGACAGATGACATGAACTTAAGTGTTTTGTTTGTGTGTTAATGCTTGAAGAAATGAATGATCCTCACTGCACACACACGCACACACACACATATATGCCAAGCTTGATAAGGTTTGAGCGCATGCAGTACAAATAGATCTGCTGCAATTTTAGCGCACGTCGTCATGCGCACACATGCACACACAAAGCAATTTAAAGACACTCTGACTCGCATTTAAATTCACATATACACAATGACAAACACATACAGACAGCTGTAGGGAAGGAGGGGAGGTAGAGCGAGCAGTTGAGGATGGATGTGTGTGTGTGATTATATGAAGGGGACGTGCTCTGTCGATAAATCTGTGTGTCTGTGTTTGCATCTGTGTGGGATGGGAAAGAGGTGAATCGGGCTAAATTAATTGAGTGTGTGTGTGCAGAAGCAGACGGCATCACCATGGCTGCAGTGAGTCACACTAGAGTCAATACTACAATAATGAACACAAACATCTTGTTCTTCACACAAACACACCTACAGCACAAGGACTCTCGTTTGTTATCTGCCATTTTGTACTGTATAGGGTTCTTGAGTTGTCTGTATACTGTGATGTTGTTCGGAAATTACTGTAAAAAGCATCTTGATGTTTCATTATTGGTTCATCGCATCAGCATTTTTTAAATGAACAGTGTGTTGCTCTTATACTTTGGCAGGTCACTCTCCCCTACCCTTGTGCTAGCAGAGATGAATGATATCTTAAAGGGATAGTTCACCCAAAAATGATCATTCTGTCATCATTTACTCACCTTCAAGTTGTTCTGATGAACATAGAGAAAGATATTTGGAAGAATGTTTGTAACCAGACAGAGTTTTCCCCCCATTGACCCCCATAGTAGGAAAAATACAACGGTAGTCTTCAAATAACTGTTGTGTTCAACAGAACAAAAAAATGATAAAGTAATTTTTCCTACTATGTGAGTCAAAGGGGTCCAAGATCTGTTTGGTATAAGCGTTCTTCCAAATATCTTTCATCCAGATTTGGAACGACTCGAAGGTGAGTGAATGATGAATTTGACGAATGAGTGAGACAATTTTGGGTAAAGTATTTATTTTTATTGTAAGTGATTCTTTATCTGCTGGATGTTAAAATGGCCAAAAATCCTGTATAGGTTCAATATTGTAGAGACTTGAGGATGAGCTTTAGGCCAGTAGGAAACCACTCTGATCCCCCTAGCAACCGCATAGCAGCGCACTAACAACCAGTCAGAGGTCCTTAGCAACCACAGAACGGCATTGTGAGCCAAACCCTAGCAACCAACCAGAATAGCGTAGCAGTTACATAGCAACGTGCGATACAACAAGCACCAAAAACACCTCAGAACCACACAGAAGCATTGAGGTGGCTAATATTACACATAAGCATCGCAAGTGTTTTCCTCTTAAAATTTCTTCGCTAGGATGCTACAATAAAAATATATAAACAGAATAGAAATAATTTTAATATTAGGGAATAATATTAGCTTATCTAAATAAAGGTTTATGAGGAACATGTATACTTAATCCAACCAGTCACATGATGATTGCGTCGTATCGTATGACTACCATTCAGTTTCAGCCCAGGTGGGCATTTAGAGGGTAGGATGAATCCAAAGCATTAAATGAACACAACGGTTACTGTGTATGTGATACTTATGCATGTACTGTACCACAGAGTACAAATGAAAAAGCTTTTATTAGTTTTATTTGCCTTAGCACCAATTGTGCAGCGAGTCACATTGCCGTCAACGTTAGCTTGACAGCCTCCGAGCAATTCAAAGACACAGTGAAAATCTCTGAGAGAGTGAATCTGTCAGATGTGTGTGTGTGTGTGTGTGTGTGTAATGAATTGGTAGCTACTAAAAGAGCATCTATGGTCTAAAACACCACCTCACCCTTCTTCCTCTTTTAAAACTACACATCTCCTCTGTCTGCCTCTTCATTTGCTTCATTCTCTAGTCGAACCTTTTGTTCTCCGTCTCCCTTTTCTTCCTTCTTCATCTCATTTTCCCCATTTCTATTTCTCCAATAACAATTTCTCTCACGTTTCCCTGTCTCTCTCTCCCCCTCCCGTGCTCTTTCTATGACCCTGTCTCTCTCTCTCTCTTTCTCTGGTCTAGCTGCCAATTTTAACACTAAGCATCTCTCATCTGCGACGCCCTACCATCTCTCTCTCTGATTCATTCCTCTCTTCCTCTTTCACTTGTCACTATCTCCCGGTTCTAAATGTAGCTCTGAAACCCTATCACCTCAATACGGCCTGATAATTTATTCTGTGTTATGCTGAGAGGCACAGGCTGGTCTCAGAGCAGAGGTGCATGATGGGAATAGAGGTCTGCTGTATCTCTTGCACAGAGCAGCTGATCCCAGTGTAGGGCTTCACAACAAAAGACAGGGTTTACAAAAAATGAATCGAAAAATGCTATAGCACAGTGAAGTATTCTGTGGTAATGCAGTACAGATAATTGCTATTGAATGGTGTAGCGTACTTTCAAACATTATATTTATATGTAGTAGAACAATCTAGTACAAAAAGATACAGTATTGTATTGTGAGTAAAGCATAAAATAAGTTTGTATAGTATTATTTTAGTTATTTTAGTATGGTGCATATAGTATAGCACAGTCTAGTATAGTGTGGTACAGTATAGTTTGGTATCGCATAGTGAAGTATTGCATGGTATAGTATAGCATTGTATCATATAGTATAGAATAGCATAGCATATTATCGTATAGCGTAGCAATTGCATTGTACATTATGAAATATTCTAGTGGGGAACAATATTTTGGCATAGTTTATTTTAGTATGGTGTAATATGGTTAAGTCTAGATCATAAAATTTGGTAGATGTGTGTGAGAGAGAGAGACAGAAAGAGCCAGAGATAACTCAATCTTTTCGCTCTCATTAGGATTTCAGGATTGCACGCTTGGTTATACTCTGACTTTCTCTTAAATTATGTCATGTAAGAGAAACAACATGCAAACCGCTGGTATATGGTATAATCGCTTGTGCGATCTGACATTCTAACATTCGCCTCCGCACACTCCACTCCGACAAGCTAAAAGCAGCAGAAAACAGCATCATGTCATTTTCTAGGTCTCTGTGTTCTTCACCGTCTATGGGCAGCTGCGTCTCGTGGCCATTAGTGCTCTGTCCTCACCCCATTTTCCATGTCACTGGTTCCCGTAGCCAAGACTGAACTCCCCCTTACTCACTCGATATTTTGTCTGTCTATCCTCCCAGCTCGATCAGTCCCATCTCTACAGCCAGTATCACAGGATCTATCACGTCTGTTCTGTTAGCTAACCACAACACCTTTTAATATAAATTCCTTCTTTTAGTTTGATGTTTTATTATGATTGCTGGGTATGGTATCACGTGTGTGGGTGATATCCAGTTGTGACATGGATGATTGTGTCTATGTGGCTGTATGTCTATTGATTTTCATTGATAAATGTTTATGTGTGAAATATTAGTGGCATGTGTGTGTGACTGCTCTGTGTGGGGTCTGTGTTGAATGTGTGGGGTTTGTATGTCTGTGAAGTGTTTATTTTATTTGTAATGCCTCGGGGGTTGTGTACGTGGCTTTAGAAGCAGTTTTTGTATACTGTGTGTAGGGATGGTGCACATGGTACATACCGTGGAGCACAAAACTACGCTGCCAGTGTGTGTGTGAGAGAGAGAGAGAGAGAGAGAGAGAGAGAGAGGATAATTATACACTGATTAACACACAGACAGTCTCAGGACGAGCAGTATGTGTGTCTGAGGGACAGAATGCGATAGAAGGGTGTGTGTACGAATGTGTTGAACTAAATAATGTTTATTTGAAAATGTAAAAATATAGAAAGGGTTGTGTGATGCTTTGGTTTAGAGGTAGGGTGAGGGGAATACAACATACAGTTTTTGACACTTTGGTATATATAGATTTTTTGTTTAATTTGTGTGTAATTTACATTTTCAAATGACATATGTAACATTGCAGTAATTTTGCATTTATACCTATTCAAGTAAAAAAATATCTTTCTAATCTTTCATCTTGCTCTGCCTCTAAACTCTCCCTTTAATCCTTACACTTGAATTTTAGGTGTGGTTTGTTAGACAAGAAGGAGAAAACACAAACATAATGTAAGATCATTTTGACTGATAGCATTATTATTACTATTATTAAAAACATCTAAATAGATATTGTGATGATATTGCCACCGGGAATTCTTATGGTCAAGCTGTGAAGTGAAAATCTGAAATCGTGACACCCCTAGTTGTGTGTAGTTGGTAAAAATCGAGAGACATCCACCCCCCAACCCCACGGGACTTACTGTTAAAATGTGTTTTTGTCACATGGATTTCTAGCTGGTTGCATTTAAAGTGTGAAGGATTTAGTCTGCAGCTTTGCACACATCTAATGTTTTCACTTGACCTGTTCACTCAAGAATAAGAGAAAAGATGTAGAGAAGTGTTAGGGAAGTTACTTTGAACATTTAAACAAGTTCCTAATAATGTAGTGATACAATGTGATACAAAATATGTAGTTGTCTATTATGCAAACTACTATATAAAACAGAACCTTTTCATATAAATTCTGTTTGTTTATTTATTGAGTTTGTTTATTTAGTTATCCAGAGTAGTATTTATGTGGAACAAAACATATTAACAGTGAGCAGTGAGAGCAATAAACGCTTGATATGCTAACTCATTGCTAAACAGTACCTATATATTTCATAAAATGTATTTCCCATGAATTTGACTGGAAATGATTCACATAAAATTTGAATTGAAATGAGTAATTCACCCCCATCATTAATGAAAATCTTAGTTGAATTAGCAGTTTTTCTGCTTTTAATTTATGACTACGCGAACAAGGTACAGAACGGGCATGGGCTCTACATCCGAATGCCAACGTATGAGAGGTGCATTACATCACTGACATCTGTACAATGATCTCATCTCTCTCTGCTTCTCCCTCTCTCTCTCTCTCTCTCTCTCCTCCATCCCATTGATTAAATCACTTGATTTCCCTGGCACCGCACAATGACACTGGCACTTTTGAATATGGAGATGAGGTAAAGAGGTGGAGCACTGCAGAATGAGCCCATAGAGACTGAGTGAGGGAGTGAGAGAGAGATGTGAGAAGGTTGGGCTTTTGTTGTTGTGTGTGCATGCATGCATCAGATGTTGTGCCGGATGCTAACATGGGAGAAAAGCGCTTTCCTGTCTCTGTGAAACAAGAGTCTGGATGATATCACTTCCCCAGATGAGAGGCAGTGAGGTAAAGTGAGGCGGATGCAAGAAACAACTTGTTATTATCATAACACTTCTCTCTCCTCACCCTCTGCTCCTCACATCAGTATTAGATGTGATATTCGTGACAGGATTCTGGCTTACAGACCTCAGTTCAGCCTCTGGATCTCTTTACAGTCTATCCTCGATTTTCATCAATGACAGAACCAAGGTCACTGTCGAAATGTCTCTCTCTCTCACACACACACCAACATATCAATTTTGATGCTGCATCTAAACCATCTTATTTGTTCCCTTTGTTTGGAACGTGCATGATATTAAATTGGCTATTAAAAAAACATAAAAAAATTACATTGAAAACGGTTTCCTTACCCACTTCACAATGATAAACTTCTAAAAATAATTGCTATGTTAGGCTGTCGTGTACAATTTTGACATCAACTTACGCACAGTAACCTGCAATTTTATGTTTCAAACAGAGACGCTGATATAGAGGACAACGTTACAGACCAAATGTCTGTCAATAGCATCTTCGTGTCAAAAAAGGGCAGTTCTTAGTCAGGATAAGCAGCACACAAACAGCGTCGGACTAGATGACACCACGTCCAAACAACTGCACAGCATGACAGCTCTCTTCACGAATGTCCCCAGTCTTTTCTCATTTCTTCATACCTGACTTTTAACACGAATGTCAACATTTAACTACAGCGTAACCTTCTGCTCATATCTATGGAGACAGGTCGGCAATTAGATTTAGTATTCAGGAGGGGATCCAGTGCGTCAGTTGGAGACGATGATGTGATGGTTCTGATATGAGACTTATTAGCGGTGGGAGGATTTGTGTTTAAAGTTTCTCCTCCTCCTCCGCCGGAGCGAAAGGTAATTACTGAACTGCAAGTCTACTGCACTGCACAATGCATACTCACTCTTGCCAGTGTGTGTGTGTGCGTGTGTGTTTGAGGTTCTGTTTTAGACTTTGTCAACATGACACCAGCCAGCAGGCATACACAACATCAATAAACACCCCTCGCCTGGATCGATTGTCAAAACCGAAAAACAATGAAAAAATAGAGTGTGTGTGTTAGCATACAAGAGCCCTGAACTTCTGCAAACTGTCCAGCTGTAATTGCACACGGAACGTGTATCTTGCATTATTCTTTCAACAAATATTCTAGTCCCTGTGACAACTGTACAGTGTCACTCTTAGGATCATATATCAGGGCACCTGCCCTAAAATTGTGATTTTGTCTCTTTTTGTCATTTGACGCCTTAACGCAGGTAATATTCCACATACGTATCTTCACATGGAGTTCGTCTGTCTGTGAAATGAATCACGCACGACACTTACATTAGAAAAGGTCAGGATATTGTTCTTACAGATCAGCGTCAACCGTGCATCACGCTGTTGTTCCTCACATGGTTATTGGCAAACATAGAGCAGATTCGCAGCAGTTGCTCCAACCTAATGTCACAGCAATTCATACCAATATATCGTTTTCGCAAAAACACGCACCTCCTCTTAAAACAGTTACCAACCATAATAGTGGCGGTCTACCTTTGCCTTGACCTACACTAGCACGCGCAGAAAGACCTCCCCGTGGAAATATTAATGAGAATTGGTGAGTGAAATGCTGGCTAATATCGCTAACTTAGCACTTAGCGTATTAATGAGGTTAGCCTTGCCTTGGGGCTTTTGGAGATGGCTGAGAATATATCCTAAGTCATAAGAGGAACGAGCCAGCTTATTGACTTAATGCCTCAGAGCTGCGGCTGCTGTCTGCTTTATTGCTGTTCACCCCTTCTACCTCCCCATCATATTACAGAATGAGAGAGAGAGGGAGAGATCACAGGGGAGATGAGGCTGTGCTGCTTGGATTGATGGACAGATGCATTGATAAGGATTGCAAGCTCTACAGCGGCAACGCTGAATGTCCAATCACTTCTCCCTCCCTTTGTCGAGTTTCCTCTCATCTCAGTGGTCTCTCGTCCCCCCTCTCCTCCTTTGTCCTTATAAATACCTCCTCTGTTCTCCCCTCTCAATTTTCTTGAGGTCTGAGTGCTATCAAATGTCTGTCCATTAGAAGGTAGGTCGAGACATCACACTGACAGCTCTTTTGCTTTCATGACCGAATGAAGACGGGTGCTGTCTCAATTTTCGAGCAGGGAATTAGGGGTAGTTTCAATTGTGGTGTTGGCGGTGGTGTTCTTTCAGTTCTGGTCTGGACATATTAAACAATGAAGGACTCAGTCACAGTAAGTGCGTAGATGTTTATAACTAACAGCCACCATTTGGGAAAAAAATCTTCAATTTTTGTCGTCTTTGTTCCGTGAGTTTTGTCCGTGACATCACTTTTGCCATGTTTGTTTAGTTTGCAATATTTTCTACTTCTTTCCATTGGAAAAATCAGTGACATTGGCCTTGAAACCTGTTATTGTCTCGCCTCTAGGACAGGCAGCTCGAAATGAGCTCTCCGGTTGCCATGGTTACCTCCCCAGAGATGCTAGCGCACTTGTTTATCTCTGGCCTGCGTGCGCGCCCAAGTCGCTCGGCGCGGGGGCAGGCGATCCTGAGCAGATGTGAGAGCTCATCTAGAGTGAAGCGGTTAAAGAGCTCGACTCCCATAGCAGCGAGACGTGTCAATCGATGCTACTTTCACCTGCATGCGTTACCTATGCCGTTTCTCTGGAAATTAACCCAAGGTATCGAGGACGGCGCGCACCCGCGTGTTAAGATGCACTCTGTTAACACGGCATATGATTCAGCTACAGAGCGGGTGCGCGGGTGCTGACGTACGCTTCCCAAAATAAGCCACGTATAAAAGGAAGGGATGCAATGACCGCAGTCAGCTCCTGCTACCATTGAGCGCGGGGCTGCGTCGCTGTCTGGAGGCAATATATGTCAGTTGTCGGAGCATGTAAGTCACAGGGTTGACCAAGCACAAACGCGGAGCCTGTGGTGCTTCCAAAGAAGCAAATACTTTTGCAATTCGGGGAGATAATCATGACGAGATGAAAGATTTCCATTTAGCCGGGGATGAGAAGGAGAATGCTTTTGATTTGAATGTTTTATGTATGAGCTCTCCCGCTGTTTAGCCTGGATTTCATTGAGTAGTTGGGCACTATATATGCGGCAAAATAAGAGGCATGCATTGTTATGCAGTGGTTGAAAAACACAAGCCTGCTGCCGTGCAGGGGCCTGAAACAGCGTACAGAAATGCCCTTCTGTTTCTCTCTGTCCCCCAGCTTACTTTGTAGTGAAGTACCTGTGAGGTTACCGTTAGAGTCACCCTCCTAAAAATAACCGGCTTGCTGCATGGCAGGTCCTCCCACAGGAACAACAGAACTGTCCTGCTGTGGCCCAGCTCTTTACTGCTGCCCTAATTCATCCTCTCACATCACGTCATACAATCCTGTACCCCCCCTCACACACAAACACATCCCTCTTTTCCCACAGAGCTTTAACAAGTTCTGTGTTATCTGTACCCGTCTCTTTTTAATGCACCACATACTCCATCTTATGACCACCCGCCCTCTTCAAAACGCTCACAAACCTCCATCAGCCACTCAGAGGTGTTGTCAACCCTGTACCCGCCTCGTAGCAGCCATTCTGAACAGAGATGAAGCTGATAAGGGAGCGATCGAAAACGGCTTGCACTCTGGTCAGCTAGTGTCGTGTCGTTTTGGTGCCAGGTGGGTGATTCACTGCAGATGCTGCGAGATGTAGCAGGCCAGGTAAAGTGGGTAAGGTTGGCCTCAGCCTCTGTGCCCAGGCGGTGTCGTTGTGGAGCCAGAGAGGCATCAGCATTACATGCTTCCTTGCTTCATCCCCGTGGACGCGGGCGACTAATTGCACAAACTGTGCCAGAGCAGATGTGGTGTGATTTGGCGCTGATGGGAAGGGCTAATACAGGCAGGCTGGAGGTATCGATGAGCTTTTTTTGCCAGCAAAGTGTGGCCCAAATGCAGTCAAAGCTACAGATCTTACTGGCACATTGGGTACGTTATTGCATTTAAAGTGTACAATTTAACAGCAGACGTATCCTCCGACCATCAGCTGTTTATTTTATATAGTTCCCTCAGGGTCTTGAGATGTATGGTGGGTGATCTACTAATGTTGTGTAGATTGGGTTTTAGATGTGCATTAATAGCTCGGTATTAAATACTGAATATGTGTACAATCACATCTGTATTGTCCCAGCACAATTTTAAGCCTTTAGACAGTCATCCCATATATATCTCAAATCACATTTTTGTATAAATGTAAATACGTTATGTTATGTCAGCGGGGTATCAGTTTGATTATGTGTGTGTGTGATCAAGAAGAGGGGATGCATCCTTGCTGTACTGTAGGTGTTGTGACCGAGACCTCAGGGGGGAATTGAGGCTTCAGAGAGAATCAATGCGTTTGAACTGAGGGATTGCAGCGTAGATCCGCCGCGGTAGCGCATAGCCAGCTGTAGCACGCAAACAACACACACATGCACGCTGTCAGCTCGCCGCTCCCTCTCTCCCTTCACTGTCACCACCTTCTTTCATGCAGACAGGGTCGAGAAAGAGAGAATTTTAATGGAGGTCTCATCTGAGTATACTGAGGTGTTAGCCATGGCCAGGGAGATAGGCAGAGATTGGAAGCTTCTATGACACCCGATGAAAAGGCTTCTCTCTTTTGCGCTCTATTCTCAATGGAGGAATGCATATCTCTTGCACACAAGTCCTTTCTTTCACCTCGTATGTATGCAAATCAAGCATCCCATGCAAATGGGGCAGGCAGGGAAAGGAGGGGGCTTTGAAACCTGCTGTGCCTCCAGCTTCCAATCAGTTATTCACGACGCACGCACACTAGAGCGCACCTGAATCCACGGGTGAATGGAAATGGTGCTGCGGTTTCGCAGTCAGCTGCACGCGTTCACCTCGTTGCACCGGCGATGATCGGCACGGATGCTGCCAGACGCTCCGGTACGTGGTACTTTCTGGCATATACGTGCGCTCCACGCCCTACAGTGTCACTATTGTCACACCGTGTCCCTGGACTTCCTGTGTGATACTAAGCTGCTTGCTCCTGCACGGCTGTTTGCGCCTTCTGGTGAGAGACTTAGCAGTCCGTCGGCATCATTTGCTTTCACGCTTCAGAGCCACAGCTCCCCTCCCCTCCACTCCTCCTCTGCCTCTATGTTTCTCTCTCTCGAATGTGCGAGGGACGGGATCTTGCGAGGAGACAGCGTTCTCCAGCCTCAAAGCGCTAAGCTGTCAGAGAGTATGTGTGTGCAGACTCCTGCGTGGTGCTGTGTCAAAGCGCCCAGCACAGGAGAGTGCCAGTGCCTTTTAGAGAGCTTCATCTGGGTAGACTGCCATTCACACAAACTGGTCTGCGTGAAATACATAAGCCAAATACACGCAGCGTCGTTCGTGTTGTGAATTAAAGCGCTTGTTTGTTATGGGAAAAATGTGATCACACTCATGTGCTTCCAAACCCGTATTATTTTACAAATGCACTTTAAATGCACTTTTGATTAAAGCAATCTCAAATGCATAAACGCAAAACTTCTGATCCATACAATTCTTCAAAGCACGCAAGACGTGAATCATAAAAGCTACGTGTAAATACTGAAGGAGCAAATGTTGCTTGGGGTAAAAATGGTTCCGCATCGATGGTATCTCCCCAGGGAGGTTTAGCTGTCCTAATCCACTGTTTCAAACACCCAAACAGCAGTGAGTCAGGAGTCTGTAGGGCATATGCTGAACCATCGAGTTAATGTCCTAAAACAACCTGTCATGCACCGAACACAGATTTATCACCAATGTGCATACATAGCTGAATAGAGCTAGTGCACATGCACAGGCATAAAAAGCACTGCACTGAAAACTCACAAAAGCAGGCAACTGGGCAAATTATCTCAGGCAGCAGAAATATACTTTATGCAGATACGCAAAGTTGGACAAAAATGCTTGGCCAGTGCATTACAAGTGTTCATAGAAACACATGTTAAGAGTGCACTTTATGTGGCTGTTGATGTAACAACCTCCCCCAAACTTTCAATACTTTTTAATACCAACGACACATCAACTTTAACTTACAAACTAACATAAAGTGTAAGGGGGCGATCACATACAACATGCTTTTCATGTTCGTAAATACCAGGCCCGGCAGCGGGTTTTTTGGTGTTGCTAGGAAACCACCGAAACAGCTTTCCTGTCAGTCAAGGATTATATCGCAAGGGCTCTAGTAGCTGTTAACTGTCATATTATCAGAAACTGTAAAAAGGTTCAAGCAGAGGGCGCTTGCTCTGACCTTGCTCGTCGTGCATAAGCAGCGTACAAAACGCTCCCTGCCAACAAAAACAAATCAAACGAGGCATATCTAGGAGGCGATAACATAGAAAGCTTTTTTTGCTGTTAGAACCGCCTCTTTTGAATTGTTTTCAGTTGACAGGGAGCGTTTTGCGAGATGCTTATGCATGGCGGGCGCCTCACGTTTTTGCCACCTGCTGCGCCTTGCTTTTTGGTGGAGCGCCTGAAGTAGAAAAGCTGTTGACCTCATGCACCTTTTTTCCATTGTCCAATCGAATGGATGGAGAGGCAGCGCTTCAATTGTGGTGACGGAACTTTACAGTTTCTGGAAACGTCTGGAGACTGCAGTGATGGAGGAGAAACTTGTGGTGGCTGTCGTGGGTTAATCGACCAAGGTCAGAGCGGGCACTCTCTGCTTGTACCTGTAGTTTCTGTCAATATGACAGTTAACAGCAACTCGTGCTATATTCCTTGACTGACAGCACAGCTGTTTAGGTTGTTGCCTAGCAACATAAACAGGATGGCGTGCCTCGCATTTTCAAACATAAAAAGCGTGTTCGGTGTAATAGTTTAAACTATGCTCAATCATTATGTAGTGTATGAATTTCCAATGGGTTTTATTGTCTCAAATGGAAGGCTAAACAGGTTTTGCTAATCTTTGCTAGGAAAGCTAATTACGCCCACATGTACATAATGTACAGTATCTGTTTCCATGTATGCCTCCGAATGCCACATTCATCTTGGTTCCAAACAAAATCAAGCAAACCTTTTCTGACGCTTCATATGCTTGCTTCACCATGGTGTCAGTCTATGTCCAAGAAAATTCATGTGGGTAGTGTTTTACAGCCCTAACATCAAATCAGTGCTATCAATAATATTTCTTAATACAATACATCACACACACAGTAATTTTTGCAGAGGAAATTTGAAGATTTACACGAAATCTATTGATGAGAGAAAAAAGACTGGTACAAGGACTAACGTTAGAATGGGAAAGAAGGTGACAGAACAACACAGGCAGATGAGAGGCAGGGAACTGAGTGCTATTGTGTAGACTTCACCCAGGTGCAGGGCACATTGAGTCAGACAGGAGCCACAGCTGACTGCTCCATTTTCAGAGCGGCACGGATACCAGTGTCCTCTATCCACAAAACAAAAAAGAGAAAGAGACATTTTTCTAGCAAGAGGACATGACCTTCAGTCTATCCCGGCATCCCGCCCCTCTTGCTCTCCCTCTCTTCCTTTTAACCGTGGCTCCTCGCTCAATTACATTGCAGGTAATTTGTGTGGTATTGGAGATTAAAGTTTAATTAAGGCGACTGGAGTAATTTAGACCCAGGTTTAATATAATCACGTTGAACTGGTTGCCTGCGAAGCGCCCTGGTGTCAGGCTGAGCTAGAATAAATCTGATACTGCTTTTCATCAACAAAGAACAAAGAATCCTGATTCCCCTGGCCCTCTACCGGCTTGGCTGAGATCCACCGGCACATTTTCACTTACCCATCCCTGTCAACACCCCCACCGCACGCATACATACTCTAAGCCCCCAGCTAGATGCAGCCCAGAAGGTTTGAACCGAGAGACGTAAAGAGAAAGGAGAGCAAAAGAATGAAAAAGAGCTGGAGAATAAATATGCCGAAGCCAGTGCATCCCTTTGTCATGGACCTGATCCCCAAAATCACTGAGCCTTGGAGCATCATAGACACCATTTCTGACAGTCCGGTCGAATCAGTGGACACTTTTTCAAAAAGCATATCCATCCCCCACCGCCCACCATAACCTCTGTGAGATAGAGCGACTCATACTCTCTGTCAAAGAGCACATTTCTGTGTGGATTTGCATGCGGAGAGATGCAAACAAAGAGGCGTGTGGAGGCGGTCAGCATTAAGGTCTAAAAGAAGCCAAACAATTGATCTCAAACAGGATTTGACAAGACTTATCCTTGATTCACTGTGATTCGATTGGATGAGGATGCCACAGAGCAAAGAGGAAAAAATCAATGACATAACTGCCTGGCAATGATTTCCATATCCAATCTTCATTCCTTTCTCAAATATACACACCTGTTTTCCTGTTGTCTATCTCTTTACCCGGCTCTGCTTTCGTCCATACTGTCAGTGGATCGCTGAAAGAAAAGCTTTTAGTGTCAGCCAATCTGCATTTTCAGAGCAAGAAAATTCCTCAGGTAACAGGACGATGGTTGATAAGGCAGAAAGTTGGGATGACATACAAAGAGGATAAAGAGACCAGAAACATCAAGGGCACCTTCCGGGAGTTGCCCGAGGTTCTGTCGCAAAATAAAAAAAGATCCGAGCATGAACCTCGACTCTCCCTAAACCTTACCACATAGATTTCCTGTTGATTTTTCCCCTTTGTTCTTTCCCCTCTAATGGTATTATGACATCCTTTATATTTAATTCTCTTCGTGACAACCTTGAATTCCAGCCAATTCCTTCACTCATTCTGCATTTAGACCAAGCGAAGGGCTAAATCCAAGTTAAGTGTCCGGCGGACTTTGCCGCAGCAGAGCTTCTTTCTCTGATGGTTTTCCTTCCAAAGAGCCGTAAAATGAAATAACAGCCTGCTATGTAAAATAGATCAAATAGGCAAGATCTTGGCATCGGGCTTTAGAGGGATTCAAACGGGTACTGTGGCTGTCATGTCATTCCACTAAAGCTGACCGCCTGACAATTATGGCACAGAGCTAAATAAATGATGTCTATTTCAGACTAGAAGCTCCAAGGGGAGTGTGGTGAGGGGGAAACACAAAGGGGGCAGAGGTGTTGGAAACATGGGATATACTGTCCCTCAAAATCTATCAAATAAGAGTGGTGGTTAGTTACCTAGATCTTATTTTTGGGATCATCGTTACATGCATGCGTCCTTGGACATTATAGCCTTTATTGTTGGGCATCGATTTTTGGGAATGTTAGGTGCCTATAGTATTTTTTGGACACAAGAGGCACATTCAGAATCAGCCAAGTTAGAGAACCATCTATCTAGACATCATGTTTGGGCCCCAGGTTCGAACATTCTGAAAAACTCCTTAATCCCAGCTGCTTTACTACCTACCTGTACACTGTAATGGCCAAAATGCTGTCTAGATAGGAAACTCGACAGACTTCGGGAAACAGCTTTTGTCTGTCACTGCTCTGCAGCTCATAAACGCAACAACACAAATCGCCGTCTCAAGGTCACTGGCAGCATGTATCCCGCTTCAGGGTAGAAAGGTTAATCTGTAGTTAAGGTGGAGCCAAAACAGGACTAAGCAGGGGTGCAGTGCAGAGATATGAGGCAGAAAGAAAAAATTTACGTGAGACAGATATATCGGTAGCGTGAGTGACACCGCGACCGCTTCGCATCATCAATTAGCCGAGCTGAAGCGGCACAGCGCAGGAGCTAGAGCGAAGTGGCGTGCCTCACAGGGAGAAATAAATGACTCTGCCCTTATTGAGCGCAGCAAGGCATATAGCATTTCAGGCCAGTAATGTCATTGTGCCTTTGTACCGGCGTTATTGATGAAGTCTGTCTCAAAGAAAATAATCCCGTGGCACACCAGCATTTGAGACTTCTCATTCCGTCTGAAAGATCAATGTAAGCGATCTGCGGGACGGAAAATGCGCTGGAAGAACGAAACGGGCAAGCGTGAGTGTGGGTTGGCGTGTGGGGAGCACCGCCACAGCAGAGAGCTGCAGCAGAGAGAGGGCGAGATCAAAGCGGAGAGCTGCTTCACTGGAGCGCAGCACTGGGAGGCTAGAGCACAGCGGTCTCACCTGCTGCAAAAACCTCTCTCTCTCTCTCTCTACATCTGCTGCACCTCACCCCTCTGCTCAGCTAATGCCCTCTCCTACACACGCAGACCTGCTGAGACCTGCGCCCCAATTTATAGCAGCTCTTTCTTTTAAATGTAGAGCTGAAATCCCCCAGATGCTACGTGCCTGCTTATATGCATGTACAGGCTTGTTCCTCGTTGCCACGGTAGCTGTCGTTCGCAGAATCTGAGAATTCAGGGATGTTGTGCGCCATAAGCAGTCTGCATTTATGTTTCTTTAGTCTGTCACAAAGCAGCTTAAAGCGACAGTTCACCTAAAAATGAAAATGCTGTAATCATTTACTCACGCACAGATTCTTCCAAACCTGTATACATTTCTTTGCCCCGCTAAACACAAAGCAAGATATTTTGAAGAATGTCAGTAACCAAACAGATCTCACCCCCCAATGACTCCCATGGTGTTTATTTTGGCAGTACATGGGGGATGAGATCTGTTTGGTTGCTGACATTCTTCAAAATATATTCCTTTGGGTTCAACAGATCAAATAAATGTATACAGGTTTGGAACAACCTGAAGGTGAGTAAATTATGGAATAATTTAAATTTTTTGGTGAATTGTCCCTTTAAATCCTTTCTCCCAATGGTCCGGTTTTATTCAGGTATTATGGCTCTGGCAGCGGAGCTTTAGACTTGATTTACCTGCACACACATCCTGTGTGTCTTTCGCTAAGAATTACACACTCTAATGCACGGACTAAAAATCAATCACGGGGAGAGGGTTCTCACCATGCTGTACGGTGCACTCTATATCAGCGGCTCTCATTTCAGACCCCTGAGGTGTGATGCCTTGGGCACTGCTGGCACAGATGAAATGGGCACCAGCCACCGCTCTGCAGGGAGGGCAGGTTTGCTTTTTCGCTCCCCTTTGTGTCGCCATGCCAACGGCGGCAGGTTTCAGCATTTAAAGGGCACACTTTGCAGCCTCCCAATAGCGGAAGCAGCGAGATCTCTCAAAGAGGATTCTGGGAAAAAATGTGATGAGTGCAATTGAAAGCTATCTCATTTGCGTGAGTAATTAAAAAGTATCGCCTGTTTCCACAGCCAGCCGCAGTCATAATCACATTGTTGATATTATGAGTCATGATTTTTGAATGATGAAGTCGTCCTTAAAACGCTATGGAATTATGTGCAAGGCTGCCCCGTCTGAGATCTAACATAATGCCTTTAGTGCATAAGGTTTATAAGCGGTCGGATCACGGTCAAAAAGTGGCTCGTTCCACAAACATGGTACTAAAAGGGCCTCAGAAAGGATGTCATGTTCTTCTTTTTTTAACAAATGCTAGCAAACCCTTCAGGATGTATTTTTTAAAACTTGGATAAGATGGAAAACAATCATGATATATGCATTGGCATGAGCATGGTTTAAAAAAAACTGGGTTGACTGTATGTCAAGCTATGCTAATGTAATCCTTAAAAAAACACAAACAATAGATTACATTGGAAGTTCAAATGGTTGTCGAACCAACAACGATTTCAACAATGAAGTGTTCTAAACACACCAGGTGTCTTTTCTGCAGATTGCCATCCACCCTTTATTTTTTGCAGACTGCTGTTTCTCTGTACGGTTCTGTTCTTTCAGAGGTCAGTAAAAAGCCGCATTGCTGTCAATCAAAGTGACGTCTCGGAGAGAAATGGACCTCACGCCTGGCCGAGGCAGACAGTCCAGTTGAAAGTATCTGATCTGATTTGCATCTTTCGAGAACACCACAAGCATTTTAAAACCCCATATTATACACAACTGGCAAACAGACAGTATCATTATACAAATAACATAAAATATCACCAGAGTCCAATTATTATTACCTGGTTTTGATGCAGTTTGGACTCAGGCTGTCCGTCGTGTGATTTAGACTTTAAGCCAATGAATGACTTTTACCTGCGTACATCTGTGAAGCTCTTGCAGGGAACAGATTAAATTTGGTCCTCAAATCCAGTTCGTGTCCTTAACGGAATGCGCTGAAATTGAATCGACCTCCTACCCTGACCTTCACTCCCACTTCTTTTTCCTCTTCCTTGGCATCTTCTTTCCTGACTCAATGTTTGCTTTGGTTGAAGGCTTCTTATGCGCAGATTGTCTTTCTTGTGCCTTGTGCCCCTCAATCTCATAACTAAGCTGTTTTATGAAGGATTCAGAAATGCCAGAGAGCTGTCTTATTATTTCTCCAATCCTTCAGTGTGAATGTATTCCTTGCAATTTCTCTTAAAATCCTCTAATATAGATCTTGGTCAGGCTGCAAACCATTGTGAGCTGTGCCACTGTCTAAAGAGGATGTATAGTGTGCTGCGATCAAAGTGACATGTTTCAGGCACACATTGCACAAGTAAGCATGTGCATGAGACTCAACTAACGTTTACAGTTGATTCACACAATTAAAAGTGCAGAGTTTCTGATTATCATGTGTTTCTATGATACTCACAGAAAATACAAATAGAGGCTGCGTCATAGCATATGCATTTGCATATTGTCAAATAACACTAATTATTATTGTTGAGTGAGTTTAAAGGGGTCATATGGTGCGAGTACGTGTTTTTCTGTGTCTTTGGTGTGTTATAAGTTGCCCATGCATGTATTAGACACGTAAAATTGCAAAAATGAATGTGTCAGAACAAAAGATGCATTCTATCTAAAAGTGAACACTCACCTAAAAACGCCTTGTGTAACCACCCCCCCCCCCCCAAGAATCCTCGTCAGTTGGTGGTATGATTTGACTAAGACCGCCCAAATGTAAACGCAAGTAAGGTGGTGTACCTGTTAGTACAATTGCTTTTGAACCTGATGTTCCAAATATGGTAAGAGACGTTACATTTCCATCACATGCTTGCAGTTTTCCACCAATCACTACGCACTGGTTAACTCTCAAATCGTAGCACACCTCGATTTTCAGACCGATGAAATTTGTAAAAAATCTGCGTGTTTCAGAAAGGCGGAGCAAAGATGAGATACAAACATGCACGGTATGTGGAAAATATGGCGTTTTTTACCTTTTATACACATTAAATTACATCTAAAACAAACAATATTAGTTTTAGCCGTGTCCTATGACCTCTTTAAGTGCCTAAATCCTCTGATCCCAATTTTGATGTTGCACACGAAGGTGTGTGAGTCGCAAGAGACTATTCCATTTTCTTTACACATTCTCTTACCATACATATTTAAAGTCAGATGACGTCC
Organism: Triplophysa dalaica; assembly: GCF_015846415.1. NCBI lineage: Eukaryota > Metazoa > Chordata > Actinopteri > Cypriniformes > Nemacheilidae > Triplophysa > Triplophysa dalaica. Next base: position 21,157,551 of record NC_079548.1, on the reverse strand, counting down.
CAATGTGTATAGGCAGACTGCGTGAAATCCTCAAAGAACCTACCTCTCGAGACGACGTAACCGAGGAAAGGTTATTGACTGCATGTGAACACATGCAGACAGCAGTTGTAGAGCAAACTCTATTTATATGTGCAGTCACTCTACTGTTAATGAATGATAGTAAGTTGAATTTTGCCGTGAAAGGTCTCATGGGGAATTCTGCCTTAAAGTATGTAGAAGCCCACTGAGCTCACAGCTGGCTTAAACATATCTCTCCACGGTCTGTTTCTGCATCAGCAAGCCTCGAAGTACAACATGGAGAAACAGCGCCCTACACAATAAGAGGCAACATTTTTACCATATACGTCTGTTCAAAGCTAGTGTCAGTCATGTGCCATGCGTTTTTCCTGTGCAGAGGTGCAGAAGTTTAAGAAACATAGAGATAGATTCTTAATCATTCTGGAGATAGGCCAGTCACTGCTGGTATACTCATAATAAGTTGTATAGTAAGAGTCTCTTTGTCATTATTGGGTACCCCATGAGACAAATTCTGCCCTCTCAGCACACATAGAAAACGTACGGTAACTCTCAGACCAGATCTGTGGCTGTGTCAGCAACATAACCACACACAAGACTTTAATCAACCGCACACACTGGACCTGTCATGCAATATGTTCAAGCAAGACAATACCAACGCCTTAAAAGTCCTACGTGAACACTGTTATGTGTTCAAGTTGCTCCCACAGTTGCGTTGGTTTTCAGATGCGAAAGCCTGATCCATCATGTTACCTGTCGACTCTGGCCAGCTTGTACATTCCACCACAAACTGTACGCCTTTTCAAAAGCTTAAGCTTGGATCCCGAGTGGTCCTATTTGGGTCATTGTGTAAACAAGCGTAGAAGCAGAACTGAAGAAATAGTGGATGGTACGGCCTCTAGGGAGGTTGCTAAGAGGAGAGCAGGACGCTCTCGGGCCTGATGGCTTCAGACAGTGTGCTAGTGAGATGAATAATGTGTGCGTCTTATGGGACTGGGAGGCCATCCCTCATCAGGCCTACAGCACTGGAGTGAAGAAATGGAACAGCCTCCATCTATGCCCACAAACTCAACACTTTGAATTCATCGCTGAGAGAGCAAAATATTACCAGAGGATCATGATGGCTGACTTTATCACATTACTGAGCAAACTATATGTAAATAACACACAGTGTAAACACATTTTGAGTAACACCAATAACTGCGCATTGAAATTAGGGTTTGACAATAATTCGATCTACAGCAATAGAATTCATTTTGATAATGGTAATATGATTTTAAAAACACAAATTTCGATATTTCAATGTACGTCCAGGTCCGAGTGCTTGCTCTGCTCCGCAGCATCGGCTATTGGTGTTATGGAGCGACACTCCGTCATGGCACAGTATAAATCTAGTTTAAGATTGATCATTTTTGTCCATATATTCATTTACGAAAACAAGTGCAACAAAAAAGTGTAAAGTAATGGGAGGTCTGTGCTCCGTAGAGCTTTGAAGATACGCCCATGCTTTAAAGCGCATTTTAAAGTTATGGAAATATGCTTCGAAGCACATTTACAGAAGTATTTTTTTCTTTTATTGGTAAAATTATTCTAATTTTTGAAACTTACACAAGGTAAGGGCATAGTCCTATACAAAAAGAATTTATTCTTAACATATGTAGCTTTGCACACTGCTGGCATCTAGAATGATTTTGATCAGCATTTTATTGTTCATATCAGAGGGCTCTCTTAACTTATATCTTACATTCTGCTTTTTGTAAAATTGTTCATATCGTTAGAAATATATCACATCGACCGAAATTAAGAAATATATCTCAATATCCATTTTGGCCATTTTGTGCAGCCATACTTCAAATTACACATTATTTTATTTAATGTTAGTTTATATTTTATAGTAACACTTAATAAACCCAGAATACATTTGTGTATCTGAAAGCATCAATTTTGGAACATTGTAGTTGAACCAGTTATAAGCATTTACCACAAAGCACGATAGCACAAAATAATTTTTAGATGGGCTTTAATTCTTAGATTCAATAAAGTATGAAAATGATTGATCTTATGAGTGATGTTATATGATCTGTCCTATGACAAAAACAGCAATAAAATGTTAATTGAATGAGAGAATAATACGAAAAACACAATGAACCTACTAAACACATCCTTTCTCTCTTTTTCTATTTTTCCCATCTCTTTCTAAAGATCCCACTAGCCGGAGTCATGCAGTCCTTCAGAGAGCGGAGTGGTTTCCAAGGCAACCAGCACTGTTACCAGCAGGAACCCCAAGAATTATCGCGCCTTGAAAGTTACAGACATCATCACAGCCAGTCCAGGCAGAGCTACGAGGCACACTCTCTGCCTGCTGCGGGGATGTCCACAGCGGGTGCAGTTTCTAAAGACTGTTATGGGCAGCAGACCTATCCTGTCTACACCAGCACCAGTGTTACTCAGACTAAAAAAACTTATAGAGGAGTGAAAACTTCAAACCAGCACCTGCAGACTGGCTACAGCAATCACATGGGCCCTGGATACACAGCCCAGTATATGAGCGAAGGTCACTTGCAGCAAAAATGGGATGAGTCAGCTCAGATGACCCAGTATGAGCAGGACATGGTGGGAAGACTGGAGTCCGGGGCCAGTGGGTCATCACAATACCTAGAACAAAACATGCTAGCTATCTCTCAGAGCCAGTGCCATCTCCCCTCACAGTCTTCTGCCCCTGTCTATACAAGCCCCCATCAACAAGGCCTTCCATCTAATCCTGCGCCAACTCCTTTAATGTATACACAGAACCACCTCCATTTTCCTCAGCAACCTTCTTCCTCTTCTTCCTCATCTTCGTATATTGAGAAATGTAACCCTGTACAACATAGCTACAAAGGCTATGGCATACCACCCAGTGCTCAGTATTCAAGACAACTTAGCAATCACAGCAATTTAAAGCAGAGTGGATATAGGCCACAGAATAATTATGCTTACCAGCAGACACCCTCAAGATCTGGATTCGAACAGAGCTCCCTGCAAGGGATGTCTGGTTCACAGGAGAATGTTCAGAAGTTCCAGCACTTCAATCAGCCACAGCAAAACTACTGTATAACAGATATTTCCGTAAGATCTCCGGAACAATACTACCAGACCTGCAGTCCAAGTTCTAGTCATTCCCCTGCAAGGTCAGTTGGAAGATCACCCTCATACAATTCCACACCATCCCCACTTATGCCAAACCCTGATTCATTCCAATATGGTCAACCTCCCATTAACACTGGGGCTTCCTCGTCCACAGGTCTGCAAGACCAAAACATGCTTATGCCCCCCCACACCCATGCATCACCCAGTGGGAATCACCAATCGCAGAGCTTTTCCAGCTCCATGAAAGAGCGGTTTTCTGAAAAGCTTCTTTCCAACCCAAGTTTGTGGAGCCTAAATGCCCTGACATCTCAGGTTGAGAACATCTCGAACAATGTCCAGCATCTTCTTCTTTCTGAGGCCCTTATGGCTAACAAAAAGACTAGCAAACGAAACCATCCAAAAAAGGGAGAAGACTATCGGGGCCAGTTAAAAGGTGTAGAAGATTCGTCAGGTCCTGATAACCAACTTGGTCCTCCTCCTACTGATGGGTACAGCATTCCTAGATCCATGACAGCAGAATTACAGGAAGGTGGATACTCCAGCAGCACAGAGGAGCAGATAGACCGAAGCTTTTACTATTTTGGTCAGGACAAAGGTCAAGCACACACCCAGACACACTCACGACAGAGCCTTGATACAGTGTCTTCCTGCTCCTTAAACTCAGCCGATGATATATCTGTCAGGTCTGGTGACTCCGTGCGAAGTCTTCAGAGTGCAGCCTCGGAGGATAATCTCAATTGTGACCCCAGATTACAGAGGGTATTGACTGGAGAGGAGCCCAACAGCTCTCTTGGGTGCATTAGAGATGAGAGGTCTCCCATCAGTGCCCCGAGTCCTATGAAACAGGAGAGTAATTCACCACCAGATATAAAGCGTTCAGAGAGCACTCTTAAGGAGAACTTTGAGGAGTCAGCATGGACTGAAAGGATGGTTGATGAGGAGGAAATTGGAAGAAGAAAGCTGTTTTCAGAGCATGAGTGTAAAGCAGAGGTCACTGAAAAGCCACAGAAGTGGTTGGAGGCTAAGAAAAGTCCTTCTCTTTTTCATAAAATAAATAAAGCAGTATTAGAAGAAGGTTACCCATATGAAGCTGAAATAAATGATTACCAAGGGCTACAAAACAAATTTGATTCAGATAAAGTGGACTCAGCACAGACGGATTGCTTTTCTGACCTTAATCGCAAAGGAAATGAACGCACAGAAATAAAGTTTGAAAATTTTAAATCAGAACCGCAACCCAATGTAGAAACATCACCACCAGGCAGTTCAGTAACTCATCTGTATTTGTCAGAGAAACAGAAAAACTCTAAGGAGGAAAATTCGGTTGAGAGCCTCACATGCACCGAAGGACCAATGGACACCCCTCAGGAGCAGCCGCATGTCTTCTCCCATAATTCCAATGAGGTGAGAGATGAAAAAGAAAGTCGGACAATCTCAGAAGATTTCCTAAATAATAGAGCAAGACCACAAGAATCCTTCGCAGAAGTCTGCAGTACATTTGAAGAGATAGGGAACATGCCTCAAGTCAACACAGAAACTGCACAAAGCTTTGCCCCTGACTCACCACACAGAGGCAGTAAAATGAGGTCAGCTTTATGTGACATTGCACCTCAACTTCACACTGGCAACGGTGGCTTCTCGGCTCTCAATGAGAAAACAACACCTCTGGCTCAGGTTAGGGATCATCACATCGATCGCAGTGATGCAAAGGTACTGGAGCCTGACTCTCCTCAGTTGCCGGGCAAGTCAATACTGCACTCCGCACCATCCTGGGCTGACACCCCACCATCCCCCAAGAAGGGAGATGAAGATATGGAACCATGTTTAAGCTGTCCCAGTGCAGTGACTCCATCATCCAAACTAGATCCTTTGGCCCCATCGACACATATAAGGATGTTTGGTAAAAAGCATGCACGGGGCAGGAGGAGAATAATACATTCAACTGTGGGGATCAGAAGGCAGCTAAGTGTAGAAGCAGACAGTGCTCCACCTTCTGCCCAAAATCCCAGTATGCCCTCCAGCAAAAGCGCCCTTATTCCTGATAAGGTGGAAACTGCCAATCAGAATATCAGCAGTCAAACACCGAAACGTGTGACAGATGGTCTACCGTCACGAATGTGCACTCGCTCTTATGGTTCACAAAGTAGCCAAAAGGTTTGCCCTCAAGAAAGAAGAAAACCAGGTCCCAAGCCGGGCTCAAAGCCTGGTCCAAAGCCAGGTTCAAAACAAGGTGCAAAGCCAGGCCCAAAACCTGGTGCAAAGCCTAGTTTAAAACCAGCTCCAAAATCAGGTCTTAAACCTGGACCAAAGCCTGGTCCAAAATCTAGTTCAAAACCTGGTCCCAAACCCGGCCCCAAACCCACAGAAGTTACAAAACCTGGTCCAAAACCTGGGCTTAAGGCCGGCATGAAACCTGGTCCAAAACCTGGTTCCAAACTTGCTTCAAAGCCAGGGGCTTCACTGGGAGAAAAATCTATTACAAAGCCATGTCAAACCACCACAGAGTTAAAGCTGACTGAGGGGTCAATAACTAAAGGCCCTGGTCGACCAAAAGGCCTCACCTCAAAGATAAAATCAATGAAGCAAGATGACAATGTTCCATTGATAACTGACCATACCAAGGACACAAGAATTGAAGTTATTCAGGAAAATTTGACCACTACATTTACTTTGGGCACAGTTGTTGACGTTGTGGACACCCCAACAAATGAAATTGTGGGTTCCACTTTAGAATCTTCTCTAGATAGCAAGTCTTCAGCAAAAGACCAAAAGTCCATGGTGCTGAGATCAAGGAAACAAGCAAAAGAAAAATTGATTGAAGAGAAAGAAAAAGAGAATGACAAACCAACTGAGCGAACTTCAGCAAATCTCATGGATACAAAAATGCAGGATGTTACTGTGGATCAACCATGTGGGATTGATACTTCCAATATTGAGTTACCTAAGCAGGTCGATCTCTCTACAGATTCACTGCAACATTCTAATGAAGAGATTATTTCTAACAAAAGGAAATACAGCTTACAGTCTTCAGACCCCCAAAAGAGAAAGAAAGGTTTGAAAGCTTGTCAAAAAAAGATACTGGGGCCTCCATCAGAAACTGTCACAGCAGTCTGCATTCCAAAGCGAAAAAGAGGCCAAGATTTGCAAGCAGAATCTGTGATCAGCACTTTGACCACAGATATCCCTCCCACTGATGAAATAGGTGACATGCCTTCTGTACCTCCTCAGTGTCCTACTAAAACAAAATATTTACCTCCTCGAAAAGGCAGGGGGCTAAAATATGAGGCAATGGTTCAAAAAATCACATCCCTAGGATCTAAAAAACAATCTCTAAATATTCAACCAGATATTGTACCAGAAGAATCAACATCAAAACCAGCACCAGAGGTACCGGAGCAGGGGATAGTGAAGCCCCCTGAGGTAGCTCACACAGAAGCAGAGAGCACAATGAGCACACACGAGAGCCAAAACATAACAGGAATTCAAACTCCTAGAAAGAAGAGGAGGAAGTGGGGCACTGTTGAGAGCAATGATGCACCAGATCTAGCACTGGAGCCTGGGAGCCTTGTTATCAACACACCTAGGCTAGCCAAACAGAGAGCCATTAAAAACAACCATGAGATGCATCTGAAACAACGTAAGAGGAGAAAAAAGGGGACTGAGCCACCAGATAGCATACCTGCTGAGGAGCAACAGGAGCCTGTCCAGACTGATATTCTGCCACCCCCTCCATCCTCCTCCTCTTTTCCTGAAACAGTTGAACAAACACAGTATGAGAAGCCACCAACAGAATTATGCCCACCATTAACAAAACCCAAAAGAGGCAGGCGGCCATCACTCAAAAAGAAACAAGAGGACGCCTCAATACACATAGGAGATGACAAAGTTAAGGAGAAAAAAAAGCCTGGATCCAGAAAAAAGATTCAAAAGACTCTTAATGTCCTCAGAGTTGTAGTGAAAAGAACCAAGCAAAAGACAAAATGCAGCATGGATCTCCCTCCAACAGTGAAGGGAGGATTATCAGACTTGCATCCAACACAGAGCGATGGCAAAGACTCTTTCAGGCCATATGTGCACATTGACAGCTCTTTGGATCTAGCGTCGCTTTGTACAATCGTCAACAGGCCTGAGGAAGAGCAGCTGCTCACCCAGCCAAGAAAAAAGAGTGCAGCTAAAACAAAAAATCTAGTCGAGGTTACCGAGACAATATCAGACTCCTCAATAATGCTCCAGGGGCCCATAGTAAACAAAAGTCTAGCTGACAGGTGTCTTACATGCTGCCTATGCAGAAAGCCAGCAAATTACAGAGAGCTTGGAGACTTGTGTGGCCCTTATTATCCTGAGGACCATATACCACGAAAAAACCTGTCTTTAACATACAGAAATGACTTCAGGCAAAGCAGTGACAGTGCGCAAGAGACGAAGGTCAGGTGTAGTTCAGACAGCATGAACTCACAGAGCGCTTGTGAAAATGTACATCTGGAGGGGACAAAGAACGGAGGTTGCGGGCATCCCAGAAGGGGGAAAAGGGCGAATAGGGAACAGTTAAGAACCCGCCCGACCTTGCGGATGAGGTTCAAAAAACTGCTACTGTTGCAGAGCAGCCTTAGTGAAGCTGCTCCCCCTGTTGGGCAGGAGGCAACTGGAACTACGCTCCAAAGACAGCAGATGGAGGCAGAGGCCAAAGAGCACTGGGCTCATGAAAACTGTACGGTCTGGACCAGAGGAACAGTTTTGGTAGCTGGCAAACTTTATGGGCTGAAGGAAGCTGCTCAGGGTGCTGAACATGCAGTAAGTGCATCATTTATAATAACCATACAACAGTAATCATCCGAAGACGTTAACATAGTAAATCATTTTATTATAACTGATTACAATTGGCTTTGTTTTCTTGCTCACTGTACTCAATTCGCTTTGGATAAAAGTGTTTGCTGAAAGCCTAAATGTACATTTAACATACAACACACATTGCTATGAACTAGACTTGTGGTCTAGCTTCATTATCTTAATTCTTAGCAACTGGTGGTGGTGGCTCAGAGTGTTCTGTATAAAGGAATTGCTGTTTCTGAGAGATACACCTCAGGCTTTGTGTCTCATCGTAGAAATGCTCTCGGTGCCAGTTTGAGGGAGCTTCCATCTGCTGCAGCTGGAAGAGCTGTACTCAGAGGTACCATTATGTCTGCGCCAAAGAGATGGGTAAGTGTTCTGACTCTCAGACGTGTGATGTATGTTTGTTTACATGAGTGAATTTTCAGTCCAATGGCTCCATCCATGTACCTCTGCAGGACATAAAAGAATTCCTCCAGGTCTAATACAGTTGTCTTAGAATAATCAGCAATATAGATGTATCAAAGCGAAAATATATTATACAAATATAAGAATAGCCTTAAACCAGTGGTGTAGTCTAGCTTTTTGTAGTGAGTATACTGTGCTTTTTTCCCCTCCCAGCCTCATACGCACCCATCCCAGAGCGACACCCCATGGCACCACCAAACTCACTAATGCATAAAGTATGCATCTACATGTAATTGAGAGCATTATTAAAGACTGCTTATGTGTTATCAACATTCCAATTTATTATAAACAACAAAAGACAGTCAGCTGTTTCAGTTTAACACAAAAGAAGATATTTTGAAAAATGTTGGTAATCAGACAGTTGGCAGCACCCATTGACTTTCATAGTCTATATTTTTTCCTGCTGTGGAAGTCAATGGGTGCTGCCAACTGTCTGATTACCAACATTTTTCAAAATATCTTCTTTTGTGTTAAACAGAAGAAAGAAACTCACAGTTTTGGGAGAACTTGAGGGTGAGGAAATTATAACAATTTTCATTTTGGGGTGAACTATACCTTTAAGAATGATGATACTATATGAATATGGTACCTGGAGCACAGGTTTTATCAGTTGACTGTCTTTTGTTGTTTATAATAAATTGGAATGTTGATAACACAGCACGAACACTCAGTCACATCATCATTCAGATCACTACAAGGGGGGCAGGAGATCGCCGGTCCTGCGCTTACATGACAATCTTTGACAGGTAGACGCGTGATAACAGCTCGACCGTGAGTGAAACCTAAGCGCTTGCGCACAATAGGGAGGGGCGGGTGACACTCATTTTCGGTTTACATTTTCGCCTGTTTTCTTATTCGGCCCGAAACCAATAATGCCATTTTCGGCCGAACATTTTCGTGTGTGCTGAGCAGCTGATATCTACCTAACTTACTGTCCCTCCACTCTAACCAAGGATGCCTGTTTTAAATTCCCTAGCCTGACTTTCAGTCCACAAGGCTGGCCAGGGGTTCTCATTTCTCTCATCATCTGAAATAAGGAGATATACAATTTTTATTCTGTTTACCACACACACACACACAATCTCCCCTCTTCTGCCGTATTAATTGATCCACCACACTAACGGTAGTGAAGTTAGCAAGTTCTGGATAAAATTCAATATACCAACAATCCCCTGCTATTACAGTAACGTTTAATGATAACATGTACTGTATGCTAGCTTTACTTTCCAGGTAACTTTACGATAGCATCAGCCTCATTTTCTGGAGTTTCTATAACGATCGTGTCATCTGCTGCAGATGAAGTGTCACCAGAAGCTGCTGTAGCTTTAGGGGCAGGCTTCCAAAAACACTCAGAGAGTGTACTTTGAGTCTGCTTTCGTTTCATATCTTCTAATTAAGATTCAGAATAACGTTAATCTTGCGATGTAAAGACACTCGAGATGAATTTAAAACTTGCGCCGAAAAAGACCCCCAAGCAACTGCTTTTCCTTGGTAGGTGACGTCAGATCCAGGTCACAGGCCACGGAAGCCCCAATGGTCCAAAAACGTTAGTGATTTGCAATCGCAACACAGACGGGGTGAATTTATGAATGAAAGTTCTGTCACAAAACGATGTTGTTACGTATACCCCTTTTTAAGAGGGTATACGGAAATCCTTTGACTTTCCTACTGGGTATACGGCGTATACCTGCGTATCACGTAGACTACACCACTGCCTTAAACTAAATAATGATCTTCTCAAACTGGGGCCCCAAGATGGATGCAGGGGCTCCTCAGATTGTCTGGCATTTTATGAAATATTGAAATTTTATGCGATTTTATGCGATCAAACATCAGAAAAATAAGACCACCAACCAAAAGAATTGATGTTCCTGCATTTATTCATTAAACATGTTTTTAGTTTAATTAAAATTCTAAGATTAGAAGTCTTTATTTGTGGGGTCACAAAGGGAGCCTTACAGCGATTAATTTTGAGAACCACTACCCTAAACCTGTTCTTGAAGCTGTAGCAGCCTGGAAACTAGCTTGACTTAATCTGACAAATGTCTTATCCTTGGCAAAATTTGAATCATATGTTTCAAATGAATCCCTTGTTCTGCGTTTCCCTGTTCCATTTGTTATCTTGAATTCATGCTTCTTAACATTTTCTTACATTACCCATTTCTCTTCTTTGTCATTCCAGGCTGCACATTTTATGAGGAGACCTTCTCCATCAGGTGTCCAAAACACAAGGTAAGCAGGACAAAAAAGAATAAGGAGAGAATCTGGACAGCAGAGTACAGTTCCTCAACATCACCATGTCTTAGGACAACAGATAAGCTCAGAGCATATCATATCTATTGACTGTATACATGCAAAAGTTAGTGAAAGGATGTCAATTGAACATTTTAGACTCCCCTTTAGGAAACAAGAGTATAAAGACAGGAAAAGGAAATAAGATGTTTAAATTCTCTCATTATTTTTCTCTATCCTCATGCCGTCAGAGATTTTTATGACTTCCTTCTTCATATTAAAATCCAGTCAACTAAACTTCTATTACAAGACTGAGGCTCATAGTGGCAGAGCGTTGACAACTTTTAATCTTATTGGTTTTCATATTTTGACAAACACACATGACAACCAATAAGATTTATTATATATGAGAAGCTACTAATGTGCAGCGATACAGTATTTTGATTTAGCTCTTTGACATGTTTTTTTACACTGATACACAACATATCAACCGCTAAATAAGCTAAATAAAATTTCTTTTCACTTCATACAACATTTATTAACTCACAGGAGTCATTTGAATTACTTTAAGATGGATTCTGAAGCTTCACTATTTTGAGCACTGTATAAAAAGATAACACAGGGGCATATTGATACAAAATTATTAGTTTTGATAATCAAAAGTCATGAGCTAAATTATGAGAGAATTTTCATACTTTGGGTAAAGTACCTTTTTAAAGTTAGCTGATGCTAGAGATGCCTGTAGTTCATTAGAAGTTTCTCTAGGATCTTTATGAACTTCCCGGATGAGGTGCAGCTGTGCCCTTGGAGACATTTTGGCCGGTCACCCGGTGCTGGCAATATTCATCACTATTCCTTCGCCAGTGGCTTTGCTACTCTATCCAGACTAAAATATCCATTTTACAAACTATGTTTTGTTTCTTGGGCTTTCCTCATTGAAAATAAATGTATGCGATAAAAATGAACTGATTCAGTATAAGAGAAATAAACAAAACAGGGTACTGTATGGTTCATACACATGTGTCACATACAGGTAATCTCAAGTGAAGTAAGGTCAGAGAAAGAGTGAGAGAAAAAGAAAGAGAGAGAACAGAGATGACGAAATCGGAGGAGAAAGATGGAGCAAATGGGCAGAGGGGGAAGAGAAATGATATTCAGAGGCAGTACAGCTTCCTCAAAACCTGGCAGGAGATCAAAACACCCCACCCTCATCTATCCATCTCCTGCCCTCCCTTCCTTTCTCACCCTCCCACGACAAAGAGGATAGAACGAGAGAGAAAGATGGAGAGCGCGTGAGAGAGACAGACAAACAGAGCAAAGGAGAAAGTTCAGAACAAGTGAAGCTCGCATCAGGAGGGGGATCTAAAGGCTTTGGGTCTCTGGGATGCCAATTTGCCGCTTTAATGAAAGCGAGTGGTAGAGATACCACCCCCGTCCAGGTCTCCCAGGAAATCTCCTCTTCATCTTCTCCTCTGTGCTCACGCGCCATCAGTTCTCTGGGTTCACGTGGCTGGAGAACATGACAACAGTTTCTGCAGCACAGGCAAAGCTTTAGGTCAGGCCAAGGGGAGCGGGTGCAGCAGGCAGCGAGAGAGGATGCTGCTGTGTTTGGATTGATGCATGTGTAGGAGCAGAACTAGATTTGCATTTCCTGAAGATACACCAGTTTGGTTTTGGTTGAATTCATTACAAAAGTGTTATCATTTAATACCGTTGGATACCGTTACGCTTTGCCAACAGTGTACCATGAGCTGTTGTTAGAGAGGGAAATGGATTACCAGTACTATAAAACACATGGATTAAAGGAAAAGTTCACTTTCAAAATAAATGTTCATGATAATTAAATCATCCCCATATAATACAAGCTGATTTTTTTTGTCGAAAATAAATGGACTCAAAATGACAGTTTCAGTGCAGATGTTAAGGGTTTAAAGGATACCAGACGACGAATAAAGGTCTTATATAACGAAACGATCGATCATTTTCTAAAAAAAAAAATGTATATGCGATGCACGTTCATGACTTCACTTCAACCGTTTGGAGTCCATAAGAGGACACAGATCCTGGAATGTTTTCATCAAAAACCTTCATTTCTTTTCGACTAAAGAAACAAATACATAAACATCTTGGATGACATGGGGGAGAGTAAATTATCACGAACATTTGTTTTGAAAGTGAACTACTCCTTTAAGATCATAGTTCATAAAGACGTGCGTGCGAGCGCGCGCGAGAGAGAGAGAAAGAGAAAGAGAGAGCGAGAGCACGTACGAGGCTACTGAGGAACAGAGATAGATCAAAAAGGAAAACGTCCTTGCCGGAGCAGTAATGAAGCGATCCTGCTGCGTGTTTCATCCGACTCTGTGCCGCTTTCATACAGCACCGATTCCTCCACAACAGGCAATTAGCGCTCGTGCAACACCACACTCAAATCAAATCTCGCAGCTGTGCGCATGTTTCGCGCATGCGCAATGAACGGACGTAAGTAAACCACTAAATGGGAATGCAACCGTTATGTCTCGCAGTGATCCGAATGGGAGATGTCGCCCTCCGAAGGGCACATTGGAGTGAAAACAATCGTGTCCGCGATATTCGCACTCTTCACAATGGGGATGTTGTATTTCTATAGACGCACCTGCAGCTTGACACTTCACGTCTCACCAATGCAAAACTGAAGATGTTGAATCTTTGATTCCCACATTGGCTGTCGATGCCTGCATGGCTACTTTAAAGTGCCATGGCTAGTATTTTACAGCACTTTTTACTTAATATATTTTACTGTAATTGCTAGGTAAATATTCTCATCATTTTAATTACCCAAGTAAATTCAGAAGTTGTCTCAAGGGTTTATGGGTTGTTTTGACCACCCTCCTGAAGAGTACTTGGGTATATTTTACTTTTTTTAGGTTGCCATCATTATATGGAGGACGAGAAATGACTTATGTATAAATACATAAATGAGTATATTAAGTGAAAGGGACCGATTTGACAGGTATGGTGACCCATACCCGAAATGTGACCTCTGCATTTAACCCATCCAGTGATTAGTGAGCACACACACACCAAGTACCAGGAACACGCATAAATATACAAACAAACAAATAAATAAACGCATGCATAAATGCAGGAAAAAATAATACTCATATCATTACTCGTAACAAATGGGTCATTTAGATCAAATGTAGTCATTCTTCTATATTAAACCTGTTAACTGATATACTTAAGTAAAATCAGATTTTGATGGGTTACGCCAGAATATTTGTTTAGTGTAACAATACTTTTGCCACTAATTTTCCCACCAAATCTGATGTCATTTCGTGCTCAATGTTAAATGTTCCTGGTTAATATGTTTAATGTTACAATAGACATTACAATAGAAAGTGAAATTGAGGATACAGAGAAAACATATAACAGTATTTATTCTAAAAAAAACATCTGGACTGTTCCTCAATACATTTACATTTTCATATTTTAGAAATGTACAGCAAATAAGGCAACTTTCACTCAAACCAAACTAGTGGAATGAGTATATTTAATTGACCTAACTTGTGATATTATAGGCCAAATAAAAGAATTATTTGGAAATCGTGAGTATAGTGTTTTATACAACTGGAACGTTATTGTAACATTGTAATAAAATAGAAATATAATTTGTAAATGTAAATGTTTCAGCCATCCACACGCATTCATTTCAAATGTGTCTGTTTTTCAGGTAGTTTAATACACAGACACACGAGGACTGACGATGAGGACATGAGACTTCCTGTGAGCTGCTGCGGGCGCCACAGACGGACAAAAAGAAATTGGGGCTTCATGTGAAGCACAAAGGTACTGTAGCAATACTGACCCAGGATCAGATCATCCGGCCCGATCCAAACCCATCATTCATGGTGAAAAGCTGAAAAAGGGAAAGACACTTTTGCTGTGGATCAGTATGTGCCATTCTTCCATTTTTCCCCACGTTTTGGAAGGGATGTTATCAGTCGGTGACACCTGGTGGCAGATTTGGCCAGATGCCCTGAGCTCTGGCTGGCACAGTCGTATTCCCGCTGTTGAAGGGAATTGAAATTTGAAGATGTCATGCATCATGCACTCACTGGATGTATTTCAATGGACACTTACATGTTACAAAGAAAAAACGAAACTGTTCATGGTGTGCTTTACAGGTCTAAATATAAATGCATTATTTTAATATACTCCGAGATGTAGGCTTATTTTCATGTGCATTTGAAGACAAAACTTGACATGTCCATTTGTGCGTTCACAGGTGAAAATAAATAATTCATAATAAAATGTGTATGAGCTCTTCAGCGTTAATTGAGGGATAGTTCACCCAAAAATGATTTTATGTTTGGTCTTATTATTTCTCCTCGTGTCATTCCAAACCCTGACAGATATTATCTTAACGTGAAAACATAAAGCCTTGATCTGAATATGCTCAATAACTGGCCAACTTGGTCTGTTCTGAACTTGTAATATAGCGGCTGATTCACATTTACTGCTTTTATAGCTTAAAAGTCCCTGTTCACTTTCACTTTACTGAAAAGAGCAGCATGGACAGATAAAACCTAGAGAACCTAATCTATGGGTTTAGAAAGACATGAGGTTAAGTAAATGATGACAGAATTTGCATTTTTATTTAACTGAGGCTGTGAAATCACAAACAGGCGAAATCCATATTTCATGTAAAAGCGATGCAGAAGATTAACAATAAATACTTTAAATGAGAAGTCACGGTCATTTATCAGAGATACGTATGTGACTGACATATTATAGCCGCCATTTCATTGCAGTATTACAGGCAAGACCGCACATAGAGATGACAACATTGCGTAATTATTTGATTCTAAGTACTTGTGTATATAAGTATTTGCTGCTGTTTAAATGTAAGATGTGATGTACCATTATAATTGTGTATAGTATTTCTTAGAGATGTTTATTTTCTATAAAACAAATATGTTATTGCTTACAAAAGTTATTAAAACGATGAATTGAAAAGACTTTTTTGGAATCGTGTTTGTCCACCGTGCCCACGTCACAGTGTTGCTTAGATCCAGATAAGTCTGAAATATAATAGATATGTAAACATCAACACCCTTCTCTTGAATCGAGATCAAAGTCATGTTGTTTTCTTTTATGCCTTTGTTGTAACTCAAAGTCATTGAAAGCTGTTATCCTTAAAGATGTCTGTGGCTCACAGCCAGCGGTCGGAAATTACTGGAGGTGTAGGGAAACAGATCTATGTCTGCTTGTTTAACAAATCGGCCCATCCACAGACATAATGACATTTGTTTCTTCTGTTGACAGTGTATACCTAAACTTCCAAATGCTTTTAATTAATATGTATATATATATATATATTATAATTTTATATTTATTATATTTTATAATTTTAGAAGAGAACAAAAAAATATTTACATGTCGTGAATCACTTTAATATTAAGTGGGAATGATTTTATATTTGTCCCATAGATTATTATTATTATTGTATTGTAAATTATTATTAAAAAAACTTTATGGGTTGACAAATTATGATGTATGAAATTTTAAAGTTGCTTTAGTTAGATTTGAAGTTAAAGTGATCCTAGAACATTACTAAACTTGACAAGCTAACAAAGGTAAATATGACCTTTCAATTTTGTTTTGCCCATACCACATACCTCAGGACACAATGAAAGATTTCATTATAAAAGTATTTTATTTACATTCTGAATAAATCAAACAGAAGATGATAGGATATGCTGTGTGTGTACCAAAGTTTAACACATTTTGTCTTTGAGATTTGATCACAAGCACTATATAAAAGTTAGTATACAACTATTGAAAGTCAATTGCTCTTACAGTTACTGCAAAACTAAAACCTATAGTCATTCGAGTTTTATATAACCGTGGCTATAAGTTAAATATAAATATGGTTGTCTTCCTAACAAGAGCTGTAGGTAGATCCTCATATGTCTCATACATATCTTTGGATAAAGATACAAACGCTGATGTCTTTGCTCATGATCAATACTTCAATAACATTCGACTCCAATGGAAGACTTATAACCGTCCTGTCTGGAAATACAAACTCAATAGTTGGCTCAATGGCAAAAGGTCTGTAGGTGGCAAGGCAGCCTCAAAAATAGTGCAAATGGACACACACCCATATCTTCTGATCTGAGACCAGTTGTCCAAAATTCTTCCAATACCATCACCCCCTTCTTTGCAAATACTGCTCATCTGCAATGTCAGACAAATCATAAATACACATAAACTATATACAAAGAAAAGGCGCCTTAATTTTCTTACATCAATATTCAGAATCCATTCCAGGCGAGCAAGTAAGAATTCATATATTCTTTTACCTCATTGCTGAAGTATAAAAGACTTCGGTTTTCTATCGTAATGTATATTTTTCTGTAAAGGTGCTACAGTAAAGCAGAGAAGCTCTACAATATGTTTTCAATTCAAACTTTTGGCCAGCTCACCCAACCAAAACACCATCTAGTGGCCAACGTCAGAGCTGACAGTGCATCATTTTACAAAGCCTCTTCACGAAAAGAAACAGAATAAAACAACTTCTGTTTAATCTTCTCTAGGGCAGATAAATAAGTTAAATAATTATTTTTATATGTATAAAATCACAGCGTATTTTAAAGAGGGTCCCGTTATTGCCCCTGAATCGATATCTTGTGATTTTTTAGAAATATGGCATCATGAATCAAAGGGAAGAGTCGAACATGAAAACATATGACCTCTAATTATTAAAGTCTGAGTTTCTGTAGAAACATAAGATAGGCCTGAAATAATGAGCTTGACGATTCTCTGCGAAGAGATCATGGGGTGTCTTTGCGAAAGTGCTCTTAATAGTGTGTGTGATATTGGCTAGGTGGTAGTGACGGTCGTTCCGCTTCCTAGTTTGATGATCATCTGTTGGCAGTCGTGAAGGGTGCGTTTATCGCCCAGTTTTTCAAGCGTTCGGGCAGCGTCCACCAGCATGCCCACCCTCTGCCCTGGAGCCGACAGGAAGGAAGGGGGCAGATAGCAGCACGCCAGCATCACAGCTTCTGCCTGCTCCCGGTGGCCTGGCCGCATCTCGCACTCCTCTGTGAAAACACACACAGCGATATGTAACCCTTACATGGTTTAAAATGAATTTAAAGAAAAGGCAGAAAGATAATGTGAATTAAATTCAACCACAACACAGAAAACATGTTTCTGGGTGCGTTCTAATAATTCAACTTAAATATTATAACATGAATATTTTTAACTATGTTATACGAATATTAAACAACAGTTCTTTCTGGTTTTCGAATCTGATTGGGTGAGAGCGTGCGATATTCCACAAGGATCACCACGGGAACTGACTGTTGAATCGCTTTAGTGACTGTTTGTATCACTCTGCAAATTGCATCATCCAGGCTCAACGCTAAGGATTTTTTCTGCTGCTGCCCCTTTAAGAGAGACGCGTAGATCTAATAACAAGCAAATTTAAATTTTTCATGACGATACAGCATTGCGGGCCGATCGGGCAGGTGACATGTCCATCAAACTAGCCCGAGGGTCTCCCATGCTGGCCCCGGCCCACCGGGCAGTCTTTATTATTGAGCCCTGATCATGTATATTTTGTTAAGAATAACATTTATGTTATCAAATACGACAAACGGTAATACATCAAAAAACGTCTATGGAAGGTTCAGAGCTCACACTGCATGTTTACCTGTTCTGCTTCCAGACGTGGCACGGCGTCGCAGACTGCGGTCCAAGAGCTGATGTGTGCGTGTTGGACTGGCTCC
Organism: Triplophysa dalaica; assembly: GCF_015846415.1. Classification (NCBI taxonomy): domain Eukaryota; kingdom Metazoa; phylum Chordata; class Actinopteri; order Cypriniformes; family Nemacheilidae; genus Triplophysa; species Triplophysa dalaica. Next base: position 21,139,105 of record NC_079548.1, on the reverse strand, counting down.
TGCCATCAGCCGAGCTGTGGCTTCATGCAGAAACAACTGCAAGCCGCAAACACAGTAGAAAAAGAAAAGGATTAGGTTAAGGCAAAATAATACCTAGTTCTTCAAACACTCTGCTTAAGTTCCTCCTCACACTTAGCTTTAGTTAAGCTAATACTAGAAACTGCCTTAATGTTGGTGTCAAAAACATTTCAAGAGTTCCAAAAAAGATGAGAGTATTCAAAGGTAAGATATACATATTCAGTCTTACCAGAAATAATGAAATGTTAAGCATTATTTCTAAAGCTTTAATAAACATGCATTAAACCCTTAAGTGTAATAGCTAACAATGGGAAAAGCTAAACAAATACAAAAAAACAAAATTATTGTGTAAGTAACATGAAGTTTACCAAGGTTGCCAACTAACATCATAAAACAAGGTTATTGTAATAAAAGTTTGTATAAATGAGGAGAGTAGTCCTTTGTGTGTGTGTGTTGGTCTCACCCTGCGCATGGCCGGTCTGAAGCTCTGAGCGAGCTTGCGGAGGGAACTGAGGTCTTGCTGGAAGCCCTGCAGCTCTGCAGGCGATGCGGCCGACGGGGAGCTCTGCTGAGACGCCACCTGCTGCTCCCTCCACACGTTAGTGCGCGTCACCAGCAGAAGATCACACAGCAGCAGCTGCACCAGCTGCAGGAGAGAAACACACACCAGACATGAGAGCAAAGACAAGAAGAGAGCACAAATACCAGCTGAAGAACTGTCAATGAGACGCCATATGTCGACAAATGTGGTGTATTAAAAGTGAAACTGCAACACTTCAACTGTTGAGATTTTTCAAGTAAAACATGCTCATTGCGAAAAATCTCATGACAATTTGTAACTATTTTACGAGGTGGCTACTAATACTAAAGTTGTACGCTTTAGTACAATCTGCTTTTGCACCAGTAAAGGTTAGGTTTAAGTGAGCCTTTATTATTGCTTTTGCCTGGAAATTCACTATTTAATAAATGAGCCACTTCGAAAAATACTTACACATTCCTGTGAGATCAGGCTAAATGTTTACATAAGTAACAAATGATCCCAGATCTAAACTGTTTTCCAAATTGTTTAAGCAACAGTTTTTTGTTTTAATATTTATACAATTTTCTTTTCTGTGGCTCAGTGGTAAGAGCATAGCGTTGTAGGTTCGCTCTCAGGGGATTACACATAACGTGTAGGATAAAAATAGTAAGTCATGTCTGCCAAATGCATAAATGTAAATGTAAAATCTTAGTTACAATAAATTTTAAGAGGGTAACACCAACAATTCAAAGAAAAAAAAACGGTTTTATAAGTAAACAATACCTTGAACATATATCTCTAAGGCTTTCCCAAAAATACACACAAAATTCGGCACAGCCTCTGTCTGGCGATGTCCTATTAAAACAGAAGAAGTGTGTGTGTAACAGAAGCACTGCGGCTCAGCTCTGTATTGCACTGCAGGAACATTGCACGGTTCAGGCACATGCAATGCAACTACAATGCACCACAGCCCTGTCCAAAGCACAAACACACACAGTCCATTGACCGGCTTTTATCTCGCACACGCAGGTACATACCTTGTCTAAAGTACTGGTGTTACAGTGCGGCCCGAGGTTGAGGCCGTCTTTGAACAGCCCGGTGGCTTTCTCACAGTAGCTGAGGCTGAGCTGGTAGTTCTGCGGTTTGGCCAGCAGGGCACGCACCGCTTTAAACATGTTCAGACAGGCTTTGGGGAGAGGACTCCTGCAATGAACAGGACATAAAGAGCACAGAGCGAAAACCAATAAAATGTCACAAAAAGGACATCAAAGAACAGCTCAATCTCAGACGTCGAGCACAGACATTAAACGGGCTGCATCAACAAATTGTGGATGAACGGGAAGAGCCGCTCCGATGAGAGGAACTGATAACTCTTGCATGCTAATCTCAGTTTGATCTTTATTTATTCCTGGAAATATTGTTCTCGAGAGCAAATGCTGCTTGTGGTAGGGCGAGCGAGTGGGATTGTCAGTAACAGATCCGATAAGATTTTTAATAAAGTGTTTCAATAACACGGCCCTGCCTTATTGAAGTTTCCTGGACGTGTGTGTGTGTGTGACTCACTCAGCAGACTGCAGGCGGTGGGGTAAGTGTTCCACCGCTGGGTACAATCTCTCGGCCGCCACGTCATCACCCTGCAGCCAATTGATGACCACAACGGCAACCGATGACCACCATTTCGAGTGAGGGTCACAGCCTGAGGGTCAAGGACACAATCTTGATTACAAACACACACACAAAAAGTCCTTCATTCATCCCGAGCAACATCTGCCGATATGAAAACTTGCTGAGATGAACACAGTGTGATCACAAATGTGCTGACCTGACCAGAAAACCACACCGCAGACATTATTTATGCTGCTTACATGTACATCATCCCGAGTCAAAGGTTAGCTTAGTGTGTAACTGACCGGTGACGGTTGCCATGTTTGACCCGATGGCGAAGGACTGGGTGGTGGCCCCTGCCGCGTCTGATGCGCTGGTTAGTAACTGCAGGTATTCCAGAGCGTCTGAGTATTCTCTGTCACAACAAAAGACACAATTATCATCTCAAAGCTCACAAGCTCATAATATGTTAAAAGGAATCCAAACAGAACCAGGAATATCTCCGTTATATGCACAAATGATCTTGTTAGATTTTGGGAGTTTTGGGTCACATCTTGTAATCACTTCCTGTATTCTTCCCGTCTGTGTTTGGCTAGTGTCTAATAATATTACTATTCATATTTAACATATTTTTTGTTAATATTGATTAGTGAATGTTTACAGGAAGTTCAGTAGGGGTCACAAAAGTGCGCATGCGCAGTAACGTCTATGAAACCGTTTATATAGCAAATGACATTTGAGTCCATTATATGAGGAAGAAGTGAATAATAATGAGTGAGTGATTTCAGACACTGACATACATAGGCTGCGTCTGACAGTACTGTCGCAGGTAATCGTCGTAAACACAAGGATTAGTTTATACTACACCTGTGTGGCTTTGTGAATGTTTTTAAAAAATACTCATTATTTGTCGCGTTTAGTGTTTTAGTTTATAATAAAGAGAACAAAACAACCCATTTATTTGCAGGCATGGTTATTTAACAAGTTTAATAAAGTGATTTTAGTAGTTAAAATAAACCCCCCTTTTTATCTCATTCAGTTAATCTGCATATTTTTAAAGTATAAAATAACTGTCAACAAGAACAAACATATGTGTGGATAATAATACATTCGTGCCAATTAACAGTCAATGTGCTTCAACGGATTCTAATCGGTCTAGTGAGTGAGTACATCGAATGTTCACTCAAAATCAGAGTGCATTGTGGGTAAAAAAACGCTTTTGTTACAATCATATTTCACCAGACTTGTTTATAAATGCTTATTTAACCAGTGGGCAAACGGATTTCTTAACCTTAATAAATGTATTATTTACATGTACTGCATGTACTTATTTCATCATATATTCATTTTTTAATAAATGATCCTAACCGATCCAAGCTGTTCCATTTATGTGTATATATACACTACATAAGTATTATCTTGTTAAACAAGAATATTAACTTCTCTGTTGCATCCAAGATCAGTAAACATCGTTTTTATGTTATATTGACCAGTTTGGGATTTGGAGAAACGTTATCACTAGTTCACAGATTGAAGCAAAAATTATAATTTTACTTAAATTCTGAAAAAATGAAAATGGTGTATTAGTGGTGTTGTAATTTCTTCCATGGCTATATATCTCACATTCCCATTTTGTTGAAGCTGAAGATTGGTACCCACCCATCACCCTCCGTGAGGGTCTTATCACCCTGCGGCTGTGCCACGCAGTATAGGGCCTTCTCCAGCAGATGCTCACGAAACGCCTGGGTCACCTGAGCCAGCGGATCAACTACGCAAACACATAACAGAGAAGACAACGTAAGAAAACAAGCGGTTGGGACAAACCTAAATACAGCAGGTGTGAATTAAGTAGGTGTCAGAAAAATGGTAACACATCGGCTAAGTGTTTCACAAACAGATCCTCTGAGCCCTTATAAAAACCGAAACGTTTAACAGTCCTGCTGCGATTTGCTTCGTTTACTGCTGACCTGAGTTTCCTGCCTGGCTGTAGGTGCTTTCTTTTGGGGTGCTGCGTATGGACCAGTCTCCATCCACAAAGAAACGATGACCCATGGGGTGACACAGCCATTGCATAGCTGGAGGGACGCTGCCACTGGGCGAGAGACAAGCCTGGCGAGCGCTGCTCAAGAACACACGCTACAGGAAAACAGGCAGAGACCAAGCTAAATGTACACCGTATGCAGGAGATATACTCAAATGAATCAAACTATTAATTCTGAAAGCAACATTCTGAGAACTGTAATATTATTTTCATGAAAACCTGTCATTTCTTACTGTGCTAAAGTGTAGCAGGCGGGGTAGGGTGGTTTTTACTCGCAGGGCTGTGGAAACGTAGATTTCGGCCAGTGTGCCGACGGACAGACAGTCTCCCGCACACTCGGCCAGGTTTAGAGCACTCAGTGCCATGTGGACGCCAGAGAGGTGGCTACCACCCAGCTTACCTGCACGAAACATCCCGTACAGATCAGACACAACACCAAAGACAAACACTGCATTCAGTCTCAAAAAGACAAGTTGTCTATAAAAACAAACCCTTACCGGTCATGTGAAGTTGATGTAGGCGGTGATAAACCAGTGCAGCGTCACGGCAGCTCTTGCGGGCGTCCTCCTGCAGGGGGCGGTTGGAACGCAGGGCCCCAGCGCGATTGGCTAACCAGCGGCCCACCCAGAGCTTCTGCAAACACAGACGCAGGCCAGACCATAGTACAGCGCATGTCAGGTCAAGCTGAGAGGTGGGCAGAGGACGACCAAGAGCCTTAAGACATGTCCAGAGGTTCTGAGAGGCCTGAGCAAAGTCTCCCTGCAGGCACAACAACAATAGATCAGTATAGTCAGACACAGTAAACACCAGATTAAGACTGTGAGTGTTTGGGATTTTACCCTGGCCAGGTCAAGGTCGGCCTGTTTGCGGTGTCTCCAGAAGAGGACAGATGATTCTGAGTGAGGTCTGGTTACAGGTTCTCCATACACAAGCAGTCTGATCAGAACCCCAGCAACCAGAACACCATTCAACAGCCATACCAGAAGGGTGGGCAGCATCCAGTCCATCCAGCCCCATGACTCTGTAATACGTACAACAAGATTTGATTCAGGAGATTGTTCACATTTAGATATTAAGAGGTACCTACACAAAATAAAACGTGCTACATTGTGATCTTCTGGCTGTCATTCAACCTTCAACAACCTCCAAACAACCCCAAAAAACTAACAAAAAGCAAACTCCAAACAACTATCAAAAAATTCCCAAATAAAAACGAAACAACCCTTAAACAAACTCCAAACAACTATCGAATCATTCCTAAATAAAAAAACTGAACAATCCATAAATAAACAAATATCAAAAAAATCTAAACAACCATGGACTGTAAAAGAGACGGATGGCGTATCACCATTCACTTCCACTGTAGGAAAATGAAGGCAAAATCTCCCAGAAATTGTTGTTTTTACAGACAACTGTTTGTATGTAATGATTGGAAAGAGAAGCCGTACCAAGGTCCCAGCCATATTCCCAAACAACTCAAACGCATAAATCTCAAATCATGTTGTCACCCCCTTTAATCAAGTCTTAGAACTAATTAAAAAAAAACTAATTACATAAACAAACACTTGAACATCAACAATCAAAAATAATCAAAACCACAAATGGCCCATCTGAGGGCAATCAAATTACCAAACGACCCTTAATGATTCCCCCCTTAACAGCCCTCAAAAACCCCAAACACCATTCAACCAACCCTGAAATAACCTTAAATCAACACACAAACAATTCTCCAATCCTCATCTCCGAAAACTAAAGGTGTTAACGCATAAAGATAACTTGTTATACTGCACACAACATGCATATTTCTAAGCACTACGTGTAGTCTGCTATTCAAAGTACCTGCTTCCTCCACTCCCAGCACATTCCTTCCTCCAGGGTTTCCTGAGACGGACGTCCCCGAGCTGCTCCAGCCCCCACACAACAGGGACGCCATCGGGTTAAAAGAGAGGAAGAGGAGGGTGAAAGCGCACAGTGCCATGCGAGAGCGGTCCAGCATTCCTCCGGCTCTTTCAACCACAGGCTAAACATCACAGAGAAAGAGAAAAATGAATCAATCCCACGGCTCCTCCTCCAGGTTTTAAACCCCGAGCGATCGTTTCAAATTTGTTTGAGAGCTGGGAGAAGAATGCCACCTTGCTGTCTTCTCCCATTGGGCTGTCTGGCTCTGAGTCGCTGCTGTGTTGGGAGTAGGGTCCACTGGACTGGGGGGAACCGACGTCTGAGGCTGGTGGCGTGGGGATTTCTGGTTTCACATCCACCTCCATGGTCACAAGGTCTTTGAGAGACTCTGAGGGAGTAGACCGGACTTTCAGTATTATTTAGAAAACATTTTTTTTCTTGAATATACTAAATAATTCAGACATGAATTAGAGATTTCATGTTTAAGCCCAGAAAGATGTTCTGGGAGGGCTTACTGTTCTTCTGGGTGGACATCTTGAGCGCCATGTTCTCCTGCTTGAGTTTCTGGTTGGACTGCTGAAGGTAGCGGATGTAATCGATGGCTTTCTTTAACACTGCAGATTTATTGAGCTGCATAGGAGAGAATTATTAGATAAGATCATAACCATCAAATCTGAATTTGGGAAACCTAAATCATCTAGCCAAAGCTTTCAACGAAAACACACAAGCCACAGTTCCGCCTGATGACTAAACAGGTGAACACATAGGTTTAGATGAGGACAAACCTTAGCTTCTGTTCCAGACACTAGATCTTTGAGCTCAAGGATCTTGTCATTGATTGAGGAGCGGTAGCGTTTCTCGATGGCATTGTGGGCCGTGCGTTTCTCGCCTTTGTGCGGCTGGATGCCTGGTTTCCCACAGATGGCGATACGGTTGATGGGAAGCTTCTCTGTGTCCACAATCATTGGAACGGTGGTCAGGATGGTGCCTCCAGACATCAGAGCCTAAGGCAGGAGATGGGTGGACAGAAAGAAGACAAAGAAAAACAATGAAATGACAGATCTTAATTACTCTGAAGAGGTCATGGGCTGCACCATGAATCGAAAAGAAACCACATGCAACTAGGCGGTTAGATGCAATGTTTTATGCACAGTTGTTCAGTGAAATAATGTTAAACGCAGCTGCATCCGAAAGTTAGAGGGCACTTTCGCACAGAAACTCCAATGTTCCTTAGAAGAAGTACCACACGTATAACCAGGAAATGTCGTCTTCCTATCTGCAAATCTGGCATCTTTCTTTCACTGTTTTCACGGTATTATCATGATAACAAAGTATATTTAGAATGATGATGTTTGACGGGTGTTGATTTTAAAAATGCACGTTTAAAGGATCCATTCTTTTGCTGTTTTTGAGGCTATGATTATGTTTTTTGGGTGTTTAGCAATGGATGTTCATGGTTTTAAATTCAAAAGCTTGTATATTTCACATATTTCAAGTCTATTGTTCACCGCTGTCCCTCTTCTCACAAAACGACTGGATTTCTTCCGGTCTATATAAAGTCCTTCCTTCCGAAACGCTCTGATTGGTAAAGCTGACCCGGTCTGTTGTGATTGGTTCTCCGCTTAGAGTGTGTGTGTGAAGATGTCCCACCCATACCACATCAGCCAGCTTCCACTTCTCAGGCTGTTGTGATTGGTCGATCCCCTTCTCAGTGCACATTTATTCATACATTTTTAGCTAAAATAGTAACAATGGCATCATTCACTTCATCAGTTAAACAAATGCGGATCGATCGAAGTGTAACGGAGGTCTGCTAGTGCATGTGCAAACTTCGATCTTTGTTAGAGATGACACGTTTTTTTCCTACTATGGCAAGGAAAATGACACCGGGCCGATTAGGTCAGACCACTTATATAAATAAACACTAATAACAGAAGCGTTAGTTTTGCCTTTTTATATTGGATCCGAGTTGGGTCATAATACAAGCAGATTGACCAGGAGACATTTGCAAGCAGGACTTCAAAGGACGTTTCATAGAAGTGTTTAAGAGGTAAGCGCACACACACACACAATATCAGTGTATTACACAGAGCAGCTTTCACGGACGACGTTAAAGTCATGAAGCTGTTATTTGACCATTGGTTATCTTAGAATGTGTGTTGCTGAATTCTTATTATATGTGCAGGGATTGCGCATATTTGGAAACAAATGTATAGGATAAATGCAATGTAAGTCGCGTTGGATAAAAGCGTCTGCCAAATGCATTAATGTCAATGATTATTTTCTATATGTACAGCTTTGCTGATACCTAAAAGCCTAAAAAATGTTTACAGAACTTGTATTTTCAATATTTTTTATTTGTTCTCTTCAAACTAACTGATTTCATCGCCAATAAATTGGCTTTGGCTCCGCACATTTTATTTCATTTTAATACATTTCTCATTCATATCAAATACTTGGTCATGACGGTCCCATTACAACACCTCTTCATGAATTGTATTGGGTCTCCCGAGGAACGAGCGATACGAGTTTCCAGCACATCAGCAAAACGAACATTTGCTAACAACAGGTCCACCAAATCAAAGCATTGTTTTAATATTTTGTGGAGGCAGTGTACCTGCAGTTGGGTGTTCTGTATAGATGAGGTGGATGTGGCCAGCGATGTGATGCAGGGGGATGCTACTGTGGTTACCATGGTAACTTCCGGCTTCAGGGTGGTGAGCAGTACAGACTCAGCCTTAATGAACTGAGGCTGCAGCAAAACCTGCAAAACACGAACGAAGACGCGTCAACGCAAAAAATCTGTGCGTCTGAGCCGTTCAATCTCTGCATCCAATGATGCCACTTACAGGAAGCTGTTGAACCTGAGAGATGGTATGTGTGGGTGTGCTGTTAGCCGCCGTCAGGATGGGTGAACCCGAGAGGCTCTGCACCCGTGTTTGGATGGCCATCGGCTGAACATTCTGTGGAGAGGTGGGAAGACTCTGGATTGGATGTTGAGAGCTCTGCTGAGCAACGGCTGCAGGAACCAATGAGATCATTAGGAGAAAGACGCAACAAATTAACATAAACGTGCAGTGTACTCGATTATCATGTCTGAACTTTGATCCGCAGTAGTGATGTTGTATTCTCTCTTTGACCTGTTGATATGATTCCAGCCTCGATAACAGAGAATAAAAAGATTGCAGGTAGGTACGCTGCGCTTACTGTGCTACGCACGAACACAGTGCTATATAATGTATGGCAAAGGTTACTAGGTTTATAGGAATGAAAACAGTGACTTCACTCCCGTCTGTGTACATTGAACCCTGACACACTGTCGTACGAGGTGAACTAGGAAGCCTGCGCTTACCGTGCTACACACAAACACATGGCTATATAATGTATGGCAAAGGTTACTAGGTTTCTAGGAATGAAAACAGTGACTTCACACCCGTCTTTGCACATTGAACCCTGACACACTGTCATCCGAGGTGAACTCTTAGTGATGCCAGACGATTGGACGCAGTATGATCAGGTGAAGTATTTTACAGTGCTAGTAACAGTAAATGTCGCATTACATCATAAACAAAATAACACATTTTCAAAACATATAAAATCTTTCAATGTACTTTCACCAGAGGACGGGAGGTGAGATTAAAAATTCAAGAACTTGTAATTCACAGTACTTTTGCTTGGTAAAATGACACGTTACTACACATAGTACTCGATTTCTTTCTTCATTTTTCAATTTCACACATCTTTTCAGACGGGAACGAGAAATAATGTTTGCAAATGAGGTAAAGTTTTGACAAACGTTGCAAAGACTCTACTTCTGCATTTGTCCACGGCACTGTTGTCGTCCGGTTTCTACGTCATGAAAGGCGGTAACAAAGGTAACTCGGATATGACGCCATTGACAGGCGACTGAAAATGATTCCAGAAAGAAAGCCATTTCACCTCCTGTTGGATCTCATTCATCATTTATATCAGACTGTATGACAGTAAAGACAACATATACTTAAATGCTGATGTCATGGGTACGCGATCAATCTGTTCCCAAAACAATAATGGCAGTCTACAGGACTGTGTTTGAGCTACTCAACTTATTAACTCTTCTTCAGCAGTGTGTGAATTTACGCCACCACTACAACCAGCGGAGACCAATTATTTACATACACCAAACTCTAAACATATACACTCTGACACAGGGAATTGTCTAGCAAACAACATTATAGAAAAGGCGGGCATGTGCATAGTGTCTCTTTACAAAGTGACATCGCCATCCACTAGCCTGCAATGCATGACACAGTATTTTCACTTGTTTTTGTGGATCCACGTAAAAGCAGATTTTGACCCTGTTGTCGTTCTCTCTACAAAAGTAAAACCTTTTGCGTTTTTACCACATTATTATTGTGTAAACGTAGTACAATATCAAATGAATCAACACCAATTAAAGGGATACTTCACACAAAAATGTAAATTATGTCATCATTTACTCAACTTCCAGTTGATTTAAATGTGTATAAATGTCTTTGTTCTGATGAACACAGAGAAAGATATTTGGAAGAATACTTATAACCAGACAGAGTTTACCCCCCATTAGTCCTCCAATAGTAGGAAAAATATAATGCTATTCAAAAGTGCCCCAGAACTGTTTACTGTCCTAAATTCTTCAAAATGTCTTCATTTTTGTTCAACTGAACAAAACAAATGAGAAAGTCATTGTTCCTACTATGGGAATCAATGGTGGTCAAGATCGGTCTGGTTACAAGCATTCTTTCTCTGTGTTCAATGATGACATCATTTTAATTTTTGGAAGTATCCCTTTGAACACATCATAAAGTCGTTAACAAAACTAAAGATTATATCTGATTTAAATACCCGGCAGCACATCTTTAATTAGCTTATCCATTATCAGCTGTGATTTACAACCGGTTTAGATTAAGACTCAATAAATGAAGGCCAGATAAAGTTTTCTGCTTTATAGCTAAGGCATCTTACTCCCGAACCTCAGTTAATAAACACGCTACCTGGGGCACTTAAAAATGGCATGAGCCACAACACCTCATGACAGACAAAAGCTGTGCAAACGCACTTTAAATAAGACAAAAACATACTTACCTGTTGGTGAACAACTAATGCACCAGTTAACTATTGTGACCAATAGTCATTACAAATCATTCAGATCAAATGTCAAAAACAAGTAAGTAACACTCACCAGGGTAACCGCTCTGGTTAGGGTAGGTGGCCACAGGCTGCTGCGGTGCAGCTGAGATGAAGAGGGTCTGCTGGGTGGAGCCGAACACAGAGCTCTTCCCGACCGGGGCAGCATGGCTCTGGGTCACTGGGCTTGTTGGGTTGAGGTTCGGGGACGGAGCAGGCTGAGCTTTGGGCTGCAGTGTGGTGGGGTTCGCAGGAGTGGAGGCTGCCTGTGCCAGGGGAGACTGCTGGAACGTGGGAGGCTGGAAGGCCTTGTCTGGGACGGAGGAGCTGCGAGTGATGGGGGGGCCGAGCAGGGCATCCAGGTGGGGGCTGCTGCTGAGGATGGTGGAGGGGGTGGGGGGAGTAGAGGATGCGGGAGGAGAGGGGGAGCTGGAGTGAGACGGGACCGTGAGCTCCTGTGTGAGGGCAGGGGGAGCGGGAAATGTGTTATCGAACAACCCTCCAAACTCCATGTCCTGGGTGTTGATAAGCTGGAGCATGTCTGTTAAAACAAAAAAAGAGGATGAGAAGCAGTGATCGACGGGCCTGATCGCTTTCTTTCCTCAATCCTGATATTTGTGCGTAACCTAAAACAAATAATGTGGGTTTGACAGGCCTGCAAAAAAACCTTTATATGAACAAACCAGACAGAAGGAACCGTTTAATAGAATTCGATATAGAGCAATTTTTATCTGTTTTCTTTTCCACATTTTCACGTAGTTGACTTCCTCTGTGATAGCCGAAAGACATTTATTCAAATCTGAGTGACGGATGGTGAAATTCAGTGGAAATCAGCAGAGGAATTCTGTGGGCGGAGATTCTGTGCAGGCCTACGCATGCAATACAGTACATGAAGCAAAACATTTCAATAGTTTAAATAACATTAGTGTCAATTATGAATTATGTCATTTCAATGACTTGGCCTCCCAAGTCTTTTCAGATGCAGATGCAAATAAACAAAGTACATTTGATTCAATTTATTTTTCTCATCATTTTGTACAAAGGTTACATTTTTGTTAAGCCAAAAATGTTGGAAAGGTATCCTTAAAGGAGTCACATGACATTGCCAAAATGAATATTATCGATTGATTTATATGTAATGTAATGTATATACACAATTTTAGGTTAAAAAAATGCTGTGTTTTCCACATACAGTGCATGTTTGTATCTCCTCTTTACCCCGCCTCTCTAAAACGCGTGGATTTTTTACAAAGCTCATGGCTCTGAAAAGCGTGGTGTGTTATGATTGGCCAGTTAACCAGTGCGTAGTGATTGGTTGAATACTGCAAGTGTGTAACTGAAATGTAACGTCTCTTACCATATTTGGAACATCAGGTTCCAAAGCAATTGTACTGACAGGTACACCCACCTTACTTGAGTATACATTTGGGTGGTCTTAGTCAAATCGTACCACCAATGATGTAGATTTGTGGGGGTGTGGCTACATGAGGTGTCTCAGGAAGGTCTGGGTGAACATTCACTTTTAGATAGAATGCATCTTTTGTTCTGACACTTGAATTTTTGTAATTTAACATGTCTTATACATGCATGAGCAACATATAACACACCAAAGACACAGAAAAACACACATACGTGCCATTTGACCCCTATAAATTACTTGGGCATGACTGCTTCAACCATTTTATACATCTTACTGAGAAAATACATAAAAAACGTTTCTAGAGGGAAACAAATCCACAAGGTCTGATACTCATGACTCCCATTTAAACTTCTTTCATAAGCCCTGGCCCAATACTGATGAGGCAATGATGGAGACTGTTAAATCATTTCTAGAACCACTCAAAACTCATATAAACTATTTATATAACATAAAGCTTTAAAATGTCTATAATAAATCTGGTTATATTATAAATGTGGTTGTGTAAAAACAGCACTTAAAAAATGTTTTGCGCTATTCAATAACAAAAATACATTTATTTTTGCCATTCGTGAATATTGACACATCTCAACCTATATTCATGATAATGCTATATGTGTCTGTGCACGAGCATGGCTGCGCCTCTGTATTTGTATGAGGTGATCGCGCTCGACCAATCAGAGTCCGGGAACGAGCCTCGCTATGCCGCGCGGCACGCGCAGGCGCACTCGTCTGTTCAGTGAGACCGAGGTTACTGTCGGACACAGTCCGCGACTGAACCGGGTTATTCTCGGTCAACATACGTGACGAGTTTACAATGCATCGACTACTAAAACAATTCAGATTAAAACTACTACGACAAGGTGTATTACATGTATATAAAATATATTATTTTATATTTAAGTGCACGTCTAATGTTTCTCTCAGTGCGTTGCGGAGTTAGATATAAAACCGTTTAAATGCGTTAGGTCGAATTTATATTTTAAATTAGGATTTCTGATTAGTCAATTTTGTTGGTAGGTCAAAATGAGTCTGAACCTTATAAGAGGGACTGCCCGACAGTAACCTGTCGTTACGTCAGATGTCCAAGTTGGAGGGGGCGTGGTCAATAATAATGCAACTTCTGCTGCCTGAGACAATGCATACTGTCCACCATCCTAATTAGATTTTAATTTAATTTCACCATACTTCATATAAATGGCCGACGCAGGGGAAAACAACTGAACACCAAGTATTAAGCACCAGACAGTTGTTATTTGTGTATCCTAGCATCGCACTACATACATACGCCCAGTCGACTTGCACTTTTAAAGCACCTGATCACCCGACTACCATTTTACGCTCGCAGAATTTGCTGAATGACGGGAATACAAGTACGGGTAAACATGGATCATATATGGTAACATAGTGGTTATTTTAATACATGTCCTTACAGTAAACATATTTCACACTTTAAACAGTTATTATGACCACGTGTGTGTGTGTGTGTGTGTGTGCCTGGCGCAATCATTAGGCTGTAATATGTATCCCTACACTGCAAAAACACAATATAATACTTTGAAGAACCTGACAATCAACCATGCACGTGCAAACAAATGATGTATCTTACCATCAATGTCATTGAGCAGGGCTGTGTCAATATCACTCGGATCATGTAAAGATAAACTGGAGTCCAAGTTGTCCAGTGACGGATCGTCAAACGACAGATTATTCATTTCAACGCGGTTTCAAATTGTCTTCAAAGTGTGTAACGTTGCATCCAAACACGAACACTATTCCATGCAAGTGAAACTATAAATGTATCGCACTTGTCGGCAAGGATTTACGCAGAAACATTTGTCTACGTAGATTTCGTGGCACGCGATACCCTGACCATGAATAATATCAACTTTGTCGCTCATTCAGTCATCTACGGGCTCGGGTCTGCTGCCATACTACCGCACAAGGCAAAGTTAACTTAAGAGTTTGCTTGGCACATTAGCATGCTAACATCGAGAGCCAGGCAAACCCCAGAGCTGTGAAGATGATTGACACGCCGAGGACCAATCAAAACGCGCCCTGTTAGATGACGCTCCTTCACTTAGCGACAATGTTCGTAGATATGCTTGCGCTCTCATAGAGTGCGTTCATTTATAAAATGTTGAATTTCTGTTTTATACTAAAGGTCATTTTTATGATTCGTATTACTGGTCTTTTTTTCGTACAGGGTTTAATATGACAACTGTTATAACAGGATAATAATAACACACACTTGCTTTACTTCATGGGTATGTTGATCATTAGGATAGTAAGAAATGCATTACTATCCTTGTTTTGGTGAAGCTCTCATTAAACCTTTACATTTACTAGAAAGTAGGAGATACATATACCATTTGTTTACAAAATCTTAATCGCAACATGGTGGATTTTCAGAGGGTTTGTCTCCGACAGCCAATCGGAGCTGAGCATGGGCGGGCACTGAGGGGTCATGCTTGTCTGAGCTGCAGAGATGACTTCGTCTGTAGAACCAGAGAAAGAGACCAATGGGCGTTCGGGAAGAGAGTGGGGTGATATGATGTCACCAACGTGGCTCCCGTGATTACATCATGCGTTTTTTAGAGAATAATACAAATACTAAAAAGTTAAAAAGGATTCTCATAAAATACAACTAAAATATGATATAACCGTACATATTGTTTTATAAAATTACGTTTATTTATTTTTTTAAATCAATACGTATAAGCACGATTAACGCATTAAATAATGAGAGTTAGAACACCGCTAGTTGGGGAAACGAATTAAATCAAAGGTGTACATTGATTTGACCTAAATAATTTGTGTTTACAAAGTCAATTGGGTAAATCTATATATCACTGAAGTGGCATATGAACTCGCACCAGTGGTGAAGTGGGTCAATGACCGAGAGTAACACAGGCACCCACCAGGAGTAAAACATAGGATGACGTGTTTCTAATGTACACGTGTGTAAAGGCTTGCACATTAAGCCTATGATTCAGATTTCGCTTAAATAATAACCATGCACCTACACTGTCAAAATATTTATCAATCAAGTAGGCCTAGCAATAAGTTTTCAAACAGCTAAAAATGAGTATTGTTGTCTATATGTACAAAAGGCCAATTTTAAAATAAATGTCATTTTTTTCATTATATAAAAGGACAGTCATTGATTCAGACATCTTAAAGTTTAGCTGCTGAATTTAAGCGTGATAGAGGACATGTCTGATGTTAAAATAATCACACAGAGAGGGGTTTGTCTTGAGCAAATCAATCACTTTAATAAAATAGTTAGGATAAATCTGACAATGGGGAATTTTATTCCACTCTCTTCTAAAATACATTTAATACAATATGAGGTAAATAATCAAAAAAGTTAAGACTTTTAATGTCAAATGACAACACCATTTAAGCGGTTAATCCAAATAATGATTGCCACTGAGTGAACAAAGAGCTCCAGTTAGAACATCAATCTAGAACTAACAATCATTATGCTTTGTCTTCTTACAAATTGTTAGATACACTATATCTGAATCCTCGAAGATTGAATTAATTATTACATTATTTTATAGCAATAACAAATGCTCCTTATGCGTTTTATAAAAGCCCAATGCTTTAAACATGCTCCAATTTCAATTAACACCACAGTAATCTGTGCAGTAATTTAAGTAAAGATGAAAACAAGCGTCTCCAGTGTCTTAAATATTCAACTGCAGTTGGTTTTGGAACTGAAGGACCTCTGAAACAAGTCGGGTTAACTGGCAACAAGCCCTCGTCTTCATATCATTATGATTTGAACATTTTGAGGTCTTTGAGTTTAAAACGCACCAGCTTGATCGAGCTGCTGTGACTTCACACACACAAGTAAGCATCTTCCCCAGCATCATGTTATTGGAAAGACAGCAGTGCAACATTTATCAATGAGGAACTGAGTGGAATGAAACCAAATCGCGACTATGCAAAGCCCACATGGAAAATAATCTCCAATGACGACTTACATAAAGGAAAAGCAAAGAAACATTAATATTTTACATTAAAGTTAACACAAACCTTAAGTAATATACACACTTGTCTATTGTATATACACATTTATGTATACATATGGATACATATTTTACAAAAATTAGGCTAGCGTTAGGCTAACAGCTCTCGGTTGAGTTAGCAAGACAGAAAGAAACATGTAGTCCATCTTTCACTGTTGAATGTGCTTAACCTCACGCAGGGCGCATTTGATATGAAAATGCAGCAACCTGGTAAATCTAATGAAGCAAGGTGCAAATTCAGTGGTCAAAAAGGGATTTTGGATCAAAAAGTATCATCATTACGATTTTTGGCATTCTGACAAAGTTTCATGATTTACAATTACGCACATCCCTCCCACAATTTTTTATGATGCAATGCAAAGATCCCAATCATCTCAATGTAGGAGTCCTCTTGTCCGGACTGAATTGAAAATGGCATTCATTTGAATCTCATAAAACACATTAAGATCACTCTCATCCTGCGAATGGGCGAAGGTACATCACCAATGTTTAATTTCTTGCATATAATTGAATTTTAGAAAAGTAGCAAACAGTGCCTTTAAAAACAGGCCAGAGTGGCTTCAATCTTTTGGAAACCAAGAACTAATTCCATTCGAAACCAAACGCATTATAAATTGGTAAATCACATGTGCAGTGCTTCACTACACCCTCACAACTGTACGGCAGTCTAAGGACCATGTCAGAGCTCGTCCGTCTGTTTAGGATATACTGTTTTCCCATGCTCTGTTTATCACCCGGACAGGTCGCGTCACGTTTCACATCTGACCCTAAAACCAGCCCTCGGGTTTTACCCAAAAACAGCCTTTTCAGATCCTCTCACCTCATGGAATGTCACGTATCATGACTGTTAGTTTATTATCAAATACCATAAATACAAAACCAAGGAGTGCTATTTAAATCGGCATCTATTAATGGATGGGAGTTAGGGGGACGAGAATGACGACAAGTAGCTCTGACCGACTTTCAGAGGGGGCTTGTAATGTTTTGGCTTCATCTTTAAATCATTGCTTGAATTGTTCACAGTGCTGTAGGGGATAAGAGGGATGTTTTGCTGGAAGAGCAAGCGTTTGGAAGTTGGAGTGCTGGAGAGACTACGTCTGCATTCACACCTCTGAACTACAAGGCAAAGAGATTGTCCTCCGTCCGTTCGGCCTTCTTGCGACTGCTGCTGGCTGTGCTGGCGGGAGCTCTGAGCTCTCCAGTAGATGGTAACGGTAAGGCCTTGTCTGAAGCTTTGGCCCGCTCCTCTAGGAACTTATCGAAGTCTAGAAAACAGAAAACTGACGTCACCAAGCAAAATCCACATCAAATATAACTTCAGTGTTGTGTATATCGAGCTCATTTCTACTCATATCCTGGTTCAGTTATGACACAAATAACAAATATTATTGTCTCGGGTACAAATAAAACTATTCAGGTTTCATGTTAATTTAAAAGTGTGTAACCCATTTAAACATTTAGGATGAAACATGCCAACAGGATTCTGTAGATTTGTTACCTTCACTCGTGACTCCTTCTTCTGGCTCTTCACCTTTCTGTTCAAGACAATAAAAATCCCACATTATTTACATGTCAGATTAAATACTTTAATAACACACATATATCACGTGACACAGAAATCTAGAATGACCAGACAGCTACCTACCATTGAGCTGGGAAACCACATTTCCATAACATGTTTGCATTTCTTTAGCATCTTTGAAAATGAACCAGTATTGAGGAGCATGAAACGAAAAATACAACAACTACACTAAACTTCCCATTTTAACATTTAACATTTGAATGTAGCTTTGCACAGGAAAAATTCTGTGATGAATGTCATTTGCATATGTTTATTATATAGGCCACTGGCCACCCTGTTCTCTGGATATCGGCATCAGTACGTTTCTCTTCCCCAACACGGTTCCACAGACATATATCACATCACATTTAGTGAGCGTAACAAATCGCACACAATTATTAGAATATCAGTCCAAACACAATAATCGGCTCTGAAAGATGACACTGGAACAGATGAAGTAAAGCATCTGGCACCAGTGAATTGCAACATTCAACATCATCCCTCTTATCTGCGTCTCAACAACACCACAAAACATTCTGGATCATCTCACACGGTTGATAATTCATCCCTGGTTAATGTTCATTAGTATCATATGAATGAGTGACATATGGTGGACTGACGACGTGATTGGTGGAAATGAATGATTAGTACTGTGTAGTTGAAAGAGTAGCGCAAAACAGGTTCAAAGCAAGTCCGATGAAATGTTACCATGGCACCAAAAAACAGTGAGATTGAAATCAAGGTAAAGAAGTCTCACCACATCGGCACCGAGCCACTCCTCAATGTCATCCATGACAGAGGACTGCGACACGGGGATCTATGGAGCAAAGCCACGGACAAACCAAAGAGGCCGAAAACCACAGAAAACAAAAACACCCCCCCAACAAACAAAAACACAAACAATAAAATCACTGAGAGGAAAATAACAACAACAGAAAAATGCAATTCATGTCACACCAAGCCAACACACACACACACGCTGCTTGCACATAGAGCTGCTTCACATGCTGTGAATAATGAAAGGATGCTGAAGGAGATACTTGGTGTGAAGCGTGTTATTGAAAGGAGGAAAAGAGAGTGGTTATGATCACTGCTTCTGTACTCCACAACATCACTGATGGCTGACATAAGGACTCCCCCTACAGGCCATGTCTTGAAAAGCCGGTGCACACAACCATATTACAGCTAGTGTTAGGAGTTTAATTCTTTTTCAGAATCTTTTTACAGATACTTTTCTGAGTGGGAATTGCCCATGCAAAAGTCATTGGTACAAGGTGTTCCTATAGGCCAATGTACCTTTAGAAATATCAAATAACACTGTCATGCAAGCAGTTCATCGACCAAATTAATTCCACTCTCAGTTAATAGGTTATGTTATCATTTTGTCATCTGTAAACTGCAAATGTTAAAACGGAACAACCATTTAACATAGTCTGACTTAAACTATGAATGAATACAAATGGTTAGTTTGTTTTTTGGTTAGTGGAAATGATGGAGAAGAGGACAGATTCTGACTGTACAGCTGCCAAGGTCATCGTTTAATATACAGGCGTTCTAACACCGTGTCTTCACCAGACGCGCCACATCCAGTGTAGACAAAAGTAGAAAAATGTATCGGTTCTAATGCGTTCTATTATCTCTTGTCACGTCGCATTGCACTGCGTATCGAGCGACAGTAGTGTAGTGTGTTTATAGCCTCAGGTTTACTTTTTTACAAACCGATTGTACTTAGGCTTCAAAAGTAACAAACACTGTGTTCATCTGTAAATATTTCCTTGATAGAAAAAATGTGTAAACATCGAAAACGCTCGTTAATCATATTTTTTTTACAATCTTCCAAAAGTCTATGGGAAAAATACAAAGGCTTTAGGTCGAGGAAACCAGCGCGGCGCTTTCTTCTGGATTGGCATTTAAAATATGTCATCTCTGCGGCACACTACTGCGTTTCTATCATGGTGCTTGTGTCACCAAAAATCACTCATTTGATTAAAAAAATGTAAAGATTCAAATCATTGTCAGTGCAACACATCAAGGTTTACTTTGGCTTTTACATGTATACTAGCGTGTAATCGTACACAACAACCATTTGATCATGGTTGACAAATGCACATGGTGATAATCTGTCACTGATTTGTGCAAACAATTTCAAGAGCATGCACAGATTTAGGCGTTCAGCTGACAACTACATTAACAGCACAGAATGTACACATACATCAGCGTCAATGAGTGCGTTTCCATGCACAGTTTTACTCAGATTATGCTTAATAAAATGATATACACTCACCTAAAGGATTATTCGGAACACCTGTTCAATTTCTCATTAATGCAATTATGGTGGTGGTGTAATGGTGTGGGGGATGTTTTCTTGGCACACTTTAGGCCCCTTAGTTTCAATTGGGCATCGTTTAAATGCCAAGGCCTACCTGAGCATTGTTTCTGACCATGTCCATCCCTTTATGACCACCATGTACCCATCCTCTGATGGCTACTTCCAGCAGGATAATGCACCATGTCACAAAGCTCCAATCATTTCAAATTGATTTCTTGAACATGACAATGAGTTCACTGTACTAAAATGGGCCCCACAGTCACCAGATCTCAACCCAATAGAGCATCTTTGGGATGTGGTGGAACGGGAGCATCGTGCATCCCATAAATCTCCATAAACTGCAAGATGCTATCCTATTAATATGGGCCAACATTTCTAAAGAATGCTTTCAGCACCTTGTTGATTCAATGCCACGTAGAATTAAGTCAGTTCTGAAGGCGAAAGGGGGTCAAAGACAGTATTGGTATGGTGTTCCTAATAATCCTTTAGGTGAGTGTATGTAAGGTCATGTAAACGAATAAAACGTTTTCTTTTTTTTTCATTACTTAACTGACTATTGACTATTGACGATGACGTCACTGCACGGCGAGTCTCAAACTTCTGTGTAAACATAGTTTTCTGCGTAGCCGGTTTATTACTGTGCATGTAAACACGTGAAAACAGGTTTCTTTTTAAGATGATTTTTGATAGATATCCGTTTATTTGTGTATGTAAACGTACTCATTGTAAAACTTGAAGTATAGTTTGGTCTTAATAATCAAGTGAAGGATGTAACTGTATAATCCAGAAACTTCAACAAGCCAAGGGTGGACTGTGTTAATTCATGCTAGTGTATGAGCGATGAAATCTGCTGTTTCCGCAGTGGAAATAGAGGTGATGAAGAGGTCATTTACAGTAAAAGGGATAGTACACAGAGAAGGACCTGAAACAGCCCTGATGCCTCATAAGAGTCTTATATTAAGTCTGAAATGTTGACTAATGTATTTCATACTCTAGGTAAACTATTATCATGAACCACTTATTGACGGCTTTGTTCACCCAAAAATGAAAACTCTGATGCTGTTGTTTTTTTTGTGGACATTAAAGCTGCGATCCGTAACTTTATTAAACAGTATTTGGCTCTTTCTAGTGTATCAACTGATGGTGATGCATTTTTAGCCCTGGACGTGAAAACGGTTGTCAGTGAATAACAAAATAATTTACACGATCATTTAAAATGATCTGTCATTTTTTTTACAGATGTGTTGATGACGAGTGGCTGGTTGCAGAAGAAGTGTGTTCATAAACCTCAATAGTTTCTCCTTTGGTGTTCCACAGAATAAACATCAGCATAAAAAGCATAAAGATCACTCAAATAGCATGACAGGGCTTGAGAGGGCTCTCCCTTTTACTGTGGGTGTGTTTTAGTGGTGGTGAGCGAACAGAGATGGAGACTGAGGTCAGGGTGGGTCACGGGACGTGGGGGAAACACTGAGGGGACGTGGTTCTGGTGAAATCCTCACCATTCCTTGGGTAATGAGCCAGCCGTCTATGGGCTCCAACTCTGCATTAGGACCTTTAACACTCGGCTAAATAAACAACAGAAAACACCGTACACACGTGAAGAAGTAAACAGCACCCCGTGACCACCTCCGTCTTCAAAAGGAATGAAAAGGGTGTCATTCAAGGCAAGAGAAATCGTGTCATTGAACTGAGGTAGATGGAGTGGAAAAAACAAACAAAGAGATATAAACTTTGACCCATGAGATGGTCTCTACATCGCACCCCTAAACCATGGCCGTTACTCAACTTCATTTCCAGACGGTTGATGTCAACACAGTTGACCCAAGAGCTGGCATCTAATCTCTACCATGATTTCATAACAGTTCTTTATAGAGTTCATTTAAAACTATGTTCATGTATTGCACAGTTTTAATCAAGATACAGTAGTTACACACTGTTCCTGTCAAACCAAACATTTCTACATGTACAGCTCAGAAAACGCTTGGGCCATTGTTTTATCTGTTGTATGTCATTTCTTTTTATGCTAAAGACACCGTCACATATCAAATACCTCACAGATTTATTATATTAACAAACACTCTTTTGGCAGACACTATGATTACAAGGGGATATTTTTTGTGAGGAAAGGTGTCTTGTCTAGACAGATGTTACAGACAGCCACATTTAGCTAAACTGAGATAAATCTGCCATAATCCAGACCAATTTGAGAATTAAAGGGATAGTTCATCCAAAAATGAAAATTCTGTCATCATTCACTCACACTCATGTCATTTCAAACCTTTATTCGGATAAACACAAAGAAAGATATTTTTAAGAATGTTATTCAATTTCAGTTCCTGGACATCATTGACTACCATAGCAGGAATAATTAAATGGTAGTCAAAGGTGCCAGAGAATTCTTTGCTTTCCTAACTTCTTCAAAATATCTCATTATGTGTTCAACAGAACAAAAAAAATACTATGGTAGTAAATGATGTGCCAGAACCGAAAATTGCTTACATTATTCAAAATATCTTTCTTTGTGAAGCTTTGAAACAACCTGAGGGTGAGTAAATGATGACAGATTTTTCATTTTTGGATGAACTATTCCTTTAACCAGCTGTGGCATTTTGTGTCATATGGGCTTTGACACTTCACCTTCACAGTGTCAATCCATAATCAACACTAGCAGCATTTTAATGACTAATAAAGACACGCAAAGCCCAAAGACAGAGAGAAATATGCCATTCAAAAGTAGTGTGAATTCCCTATATTCACCAAAAATGATAGATCTACAGCACACTAAAGATAACATGCACGGCGTGTTCAGCAGAAAGACATTATAGAGTCTTGCCAGCCTACAGCACCGCACAAAACCAAAATCTTCACCAATAACCAACAGAAGTGTGGAGGGAAACTCACCCCTGTCGAATTCTGCTGTCTGATGTCCAATGCAGACGCCAGACCACCCAGAGCCTGTGGGTCCTCATATATTATGCTGGAAAACAACAAGAAGAATCTGTTTAGAAATTAAGATTCGATGTTTGCGTTTTAGTTGTAAAGGAAGCTACTGAGACTCACTTTTTACGCTGGTCAGCCAGAGAGCTGGATCTGGTGTGGGCGAACATGTCAAAGTCCTCTTTAGTATTTTGAGAAGTCAGAGAGCTGAGGGTCCCGCTAACGTTGTCTGCACCCGCGTCTGATGAGAGAACAACAGACAAATGAACAGTTTGTCTGCTTGTTTCTCTGTCATGTGAAAGGGACGCAATGACAACTGAGAATTTCAGAGAGGCAGGTCCAATTGTCCTCTTAAAAGCGGGGGTGCCACAGTGTTTCATGCATTCTGACTTCTTTACACTGTTAAACATTTACATACATTTATTTGATCCAAAGCGCCTTACTTTGCATTATACTATACACTTGTTTCTAAGTATGTGCAATCCCTGGGATCGTACCCATGACCTTGGCATCGGTAACGTCATGCTCTAACAGTTAACACAAAAATTCTACGTCATACATCCAACTCTTTTATTGACCACTGAGCTACAGGAACTTCTCATGCTTGACATGTTCAACCAAAAAAAAAAAGAGTTGGATGTATGACGTAGTCATTTTGTACTCGATAAACTCCCCCAGCATTCGTGTAGGTTTCGGAAAGTTTTTTTCAATCATAAAATTCTGTTTTGTAACAACTTTTCTTAGTCCCTCATAGGACGATTCTCCCAGAAAAGCACGCCCACTTGTCAACGCGTGAGAGCCACATGAAAGAGCACCTCATGCGTCAAACAGGAAGTGCTCGAGAAGGAGGTTTGCACACATCAACCAGCTGGAGCAAGAGAGAGAGAGCACTGCATTCGTGAAGTTCAGCTGTGTTTGTTTTTTCACTCCATTTGGTTGATGAATGTCGGATGTAACGGTATATAAAATGCTAGATTTGGAGATGGTTTGAAACTGATAGATGGAACAGTCCTAGTGCTAAAAGTGCTCACCTTGTTGGTCTCCCTGCAAAGGCTATCAAACCGCTCCAGCTGGTTCAGAACGCAGCAGCACGCCTCATCTTTCAACAGCCCAAAATGGCTCATGTGACACCTCTTTTCATCTCTCTCCACTGGCTACTGGTTGAAGCCCGCATCAGATTCAATTCGCTAATGCTTGCCTATAGGACTATCACTGGATCTGCACCGGCATACTGTTACACCTTCCTACACCCCATCAAGAACCCTGCATTCAGCAAACCAGCGGCGTCTTGTATTGCCTTCTCATAAGGGCAGTAAATTTCTTTCCCGCTCATTCTCATTCACAACTCCTTCCTGGTGGAACATTCTTCCTAACTCGATCCTGTCAATCACATCTCTCACAACATTCAAAAAACTAATAAAAACCCATCTCTTCCGTGAATTTCTTGACAGAGAAATAAAAAAAACTCTTACACTAACCCTCTCTCTTTCTCCCAACAGGTAGTCGTCTAGCTTTTGTTGAAACCAGTAACTTTGTATTGGCACCTATTGTTTTATTGTTGCTCCTGTATGACATCGCTTATTGCTTCCTAAACTCTTTGTGAATCACTTTGGATAAAAGCGTCTGCTACATGACTAAATGTAAAATGTAAAAGACGCCGGGCATGAACAGCACGCGGTAAGTGACACAGTATATTGTAATACATTATGTAATAGAAATAAATATTGATTGGTTTTCCTGGTTGTATTTAGTGTAAATGTATTTTACACCTTAATAAAACCCATAAAACCCCTATTAAAGCCAAATGATCACAGCTTAATTTCGTAACATGATGTCTCTATGCAATGCTATTACTCTTAAATCTTTAAAAAAGGTAGTTCAACTATAAATTCTGGTAAGCTTTCCCAACAGCGATCATTAGAATGTGTATGATTCTCACCGAGTCCTGCCAGCTGTGTGGAGAGGGATGGAGCGCTCGCTCCAGCAGCAGGTACAGGAGGCTGAAGGGTGGGTGTGGGTGTGTGAGTGGGTGTAGCAATGATCCGAGGAGTGACCACAGCTGGAGAACCAGGACCCAGATCTATCAGATTATCCTCCTCTGAAGCTTCAGTTAGGACCTGCACAGAAACACATGTTGCTATTCTAATCACACACAATTTAATGAAATGAATATTAACATTACATACTTTAACGGTTTAGTTTCCTTGAAATATTTTTTTTTTATAGTATAAAATTATTATAATATATACAATTCAAGTATTCTCTTTGTATGATAAAATATATAAGAATAGTTTGATTGAAAGTTAAAGGTATAGTTAAAGAGTACATAACATGAGATAATGAAAAGGACATTTCATGCATGAGTAATGTTGGCGGGCGTGAATGTAAGCAGTCTACCAAGTTGTAAATCCGAAGGTGAATGAATAACAAAGTTATTGGCTTGAAAAAAGGGAATTGACTCCAAATCATGCAAACGAGTCATCTCTAGTCCTATTTGCAAACCGCCGCGGATTTACGTCACTAGATATAGTCCCGGCTATGTTTGTTCGGCGAAAACTTTACTCTTCTCCAAACACTGTTGCTCGTGAGCCTCATTCGCTCGTAAACCACCAATCACAGCAGACTAGACCATCAAACCAATCACATCAGACTAGGCTAGAGGAAAGGAGGGGATTAGACAGATGAATCGCGGAACGAACCATTTGAGAGTCAGTCAAGAAGTAAGGTAAGAATAACTGCCTATTATAATGAAAAAATAGTGCTTTTGCACATTCCATGTACATAAACTTGTTGTTAGGCACTCCATAAACCAAAGTAGGCCCTTAAAATTCCTAGTTATATACTCTTCAAAAAATCATATTAGACGTCGCTCTGGAATACTTGATTCTGATTGGCCAGTCATGACATTCCAAGGGTTGTTATTCCCAGATAACAACCACTCAAAACTAAAAAAACCTGACAACATAGATGGTGCAAATCATTGGACAGGTGCAGTTTAATATTACACAAAAATTAAATAAAGATGTCTTTTAATAACATATATGACATTATATTTACAAATGATTAAACCAAATTGCGTGTTCATGGCATTTGAAGGTCGTGTCTTATCTTAAAGCCGAAATTAAACGCGTTTTCCTTGCGAAAGGTCTGCATATGTTAAAAATAAGTGAATACATTTTTTCAATTAAACCTTTAGATTTAAAGACCTGTCCCAGACTAACTTAAATGTTAAAGGTGTCTTGATTCAAAAAAACTTGCTCGGACATATCTTAAAATATATCTATGCAATTGGTTTCTCTCAAGATGCACATCCGTAATATTTTTTGTAAAGTATGTTTTTAAAAACAATTTAAATATTATAATTTAACAAAGGCCTAATCCTGGTAACCCCTTTCCGGAAATCCGCCCTTTAATGTTCCTTATCTCACTTATGAGGTCAACAGCCGTGTAATAATAAGCGCGATAAAGTCCAAGCAGTTATCTTGAAATAAGCCTCTTCAGTGTGACACAAGACCCTCTGCTTATTTCTGCGATAACAACCGGCTGCCTGTTCATTATCCCTTACCGATATTATACCAATACACCATAACACACTTGCACATACACAGGTAAAGCTGTAGTATCATAAGAGTCTAAAATCAGACTTGAAATGGTTGCTACAGATTCAGGGAATATGAGGGCATGTGCGTAAAAATGAGAGGACAAGCAAGGAGAATGATGAAAACAGAATTTCTATTTCCAGACAGATGTATAGTAGCATCAGCCTTCACCACACCAGTATCTGTACAACAAAACTCATCATACTTGCCTTATTCAGCTTAGCAACATGCAAATGAAAAAATAAATAAATAAAAGAACAATCACATGAGCAAGCATTATTAGTATTAGTAAAAAAGACAAACATGAGCCGTACAGAAAACAGCAATAATACACTCAACAACAGTTAGAGTCAACTGAAAAGGATGCTTCACCCAAAAATGAAAATTCTGTCATCATTTCCTCACCTTCGAGTCTTACAAATGTGTATCAATGTCTTTGTTCTGATGTACGCAGAGAAAGATAATAATAAGAATACTTATAACCAAACACTTTTTGGACCCCATTAAATATCATAGAAAATTATATATTTTTTTGTGTTCTGTCAAACACATAAGAAGATATTTTGAAGAATGTAGGACGGCAAACAGTTGGCAACCCTTGTCGTTTTGATGTTAGTCAATGGAGTCCAAGAACTGTTTGGTTAGAAGCATTCATCCAATTATCTTTCTCTGTGTTCAACCAAATAAAGAACTGTAAACGAGTTTGGAATTAGGCCATGAGTAATTCATGACAGATCTTTCATTTTTTTGTGTGAACAAGCCCTTTAAAGAGGGAAGTATTTCATGTTCACAGAATATACGACCCTATAAAACAGCATGAGTGCAGCACTGCAGTGTCAAACTTACCCCATTGTTCTGCGCTGCTCTGCCTATCCTGTATCTTTCGTACCTGTGTGATTAAAGTGCAGATGAAATATCAAACACATTCGTCAAGATGAAAGAAATGTTCTTGGGTTTATGGGCCCCGTGTGTTCTGTGTAGTTCCGCTCTGAAGCGATGCATCGGTAATCAAAGGCAACATTGCGCTCAAAACATGAAGTCAAAGATACTTCTTAGTGCTGTCAGAAAACAACTTCTGAACAGCTCACCTCTCGTAGCGCAGGAACATGTTGTTTAAATCATCGTTTGCGTGCAGCAGCTCTTCGGTCACCTCGTCGTTGGATACACGAGAGATGAGCTCCACTATCCTGTGCTGCATGGCTCGACACGTCCTGTTTAACTCCTGACAACAGACACAGAACTCTCTTCAGTTCAGCCCCTCTCACGATAAAACACTGACATTTCTGTCATCATTTAAGGCACCATGATTGTTGTTTTTAAAACAAACAATTTGAAACAAACAAAAACAGTACAATCCACAACACAACTATAACTATACAGAGGAACGATATTTTTGTGATCAATTTCAGAGCGTTCATTTTTTATGATAAAACACTGACAGCAATTGAAAAGTTCCCTGGATCTCTGCTTTAAAACATTGTGAAACTCTGCCCCCTTGTGATTGAGAATAGATCTCAAATCATTTTTAAACCAAATGCTATCTGTCTTGCCCTTGTGTCACTTGTGGGTTTAGTAAGATGCTGCTCAGACCTGAAGCAGCTCGAGATCAGAAGCCTCCTCTTGTCCCGGCACCATCTCCGTCAGCATCTCTGACATCACTTTAACGTTCCCACGCACAATATCCAGCTCACTTCTCAGGCGGGCGATCTGCACAAACAAAACAAAACAAATCACCCAAAAAAACAAAAAACAAGACTGCTTCCCTTACACGCGTTGGCACGTAAACCATATAAAATATGTTTTAAAAGACGTATGAATGAGACGTTTTATTCTGTTATTGTTCTAATTTTTGGTGCTTAGCTAGAACTACAAACACTGTTAGAAAATATTCCATTTTAAATTAAACAGTTGATTTTTTTAATTACGTCAGATTATATTGAAACAACGTATTCTACAGTATATTATTAAACACTATTATTTAGTAAAAGTCTGAATGTCATCAGAGTGTAGGTGACAGTGACCTGCTCTGGGTTGGCTGTAATGGGACCTGAAACGGTGGGGATCTGAGTGGGGTTAAAGTGGTGCGCAGCAGCCGCAGGCTTCAGGGCCATCTCAGATGCAGCATTGGCCTGGGAGGGTGCTTTATATTTGTGTGTGCCTGGATCGACCTCTGGAACGCCCTGAAATGACACCCGAGACAAGATGAAGTAAAATCAATGAAAACACATAAGATTCCACTGGATGCATTAAATGTCTCTCACCCGCTGTGGTGTGTGGATAGGTGAAAGAGCGTCTAGATCCGCCATGGGGAACTCAATGCCTTTTCTCTTCAGCTCTTCATAAATGTGCACGACACCAGTGAGGTCAGTGCTACTCCTGAACGCATCTGCCCAGGCCTGGGATAAAACACAAAGAGAAAAGATGACAGAATGGATGGGAGCTTGTAACGCCGGTCCGATTTTACCCCTTCTGATAATCCTAGGTGAAGTCCCTGTGATCTTAAACGGTGTGGTGTGAAATGTGTGTTAAGAGTGAATGAACCTGATCGGATGAACATTGGAGCCGCCCCGATAGCAAATCGTAAATATTCAACATGATCAGAAATCCTGATGTGTGCGGGAAACTTGAGGGCAAACGCAAAAGGACTACGTGTAACAAAACAATACCCAATCAGAAAACACCTGACAGAACCACAACAACCGTTGTCATGACTTCAACCAAACCCTTTTCTTTATTCTGTCGATTTTCTGTTAAAAGCATTACAAGCACTATCATCACAATTGCGAATAATTTAGATAAAAAAGAAATCGGGCTATGTGCAAGTGACAGTAGGAGTCAGAAAAAATAGGTAAGAGTTGAGCTAGTAAAGCCAGCAGACTCTTTCAGGTGTCACAGCTATTTTGTACAAAACAGTCTTCATATTCTTTTTTAATTAATGTGAAGACATAAATACAACAATATTAGAAAGTTGCAATAAAATTATATTTAGTACTGTGCCACCTTAAATGCTTTAGACGACGCTGGTTGAGAAATTGATCAACTTTAAAGGGGTGTTGCAACGATGTGTCATGCATTCTGACTTCTTTAAACTGTTAAACATGCGGCCTTCTCATGCTTAACAGGGTCAACAACGAGTCAAGCGTATTACGTAGTATTTCTGTGCTCAATACACTCCCCCAGCGATCGTACAAGTTTCGGAAAGTTTTTTTCGACATGTAATACTAATTCACACGAGTCTACATCTACTCAAGGTTAAATCAATGAAGGGAGCGTTGCGATTTAGTCTTGAAGTGCCGATTCGATGAGACGCTGTAGAAAAGTGTGAGTCTCTGTTTGTAATATACATTACGTCACAGCTCTTCTCTTGATATTGAAGTATACAAACTATATTTATTTATCTTCTGTGTTAGATATTCTTTCCACACTGTTAGTCTTGTATATAGGTTTGTAGTCTTTCTGCACGTCTCAACAAAGTTAATAAATCCCCATTAATAGTAATTTGCAGAGCCCCGTTTACAGTGCACAACAGAAAAGTGTTTTGTATCCATTCTTTCTGCTAACTAGAATAGTCTAACTTGAAAATCATGTTCTTTAGTTTGAAAACAGCTGGTAAATAAAAGTGTTTGTATTACATTAGAATTGGAGGACGAGGTAAAGATAAATATTCACAGCTCTACTATTAATTTAAAGTTTATTCATGTGTTTTCTATGGCGGTCATTAGGTGGTCCTTGGAACAACTCACTTTATTAAAGGTGGCACTTGATCTGAAAAGTTTGAGAACTACTGGTCTAAGCAGATAGAAAAAGAGAGAAATTACACCAACTGCCAAATTTTGTCAAGCGGATACTCTGGGTGTGAGATGGAGTGGTTGTCCAACTGTGGCAGCTGAACCCTCCAATTGACAAATCAAACCTTGGCAATTTTAAGGCTTTATAGAGGCCACCATTAAATTGTTCCTAGAATGATTTTCCATACTCAATAAAAGGCTGACAAAAATTAAACAGTCTAATAATAATACTGTTTTGTTGAGAGTGATTTCACTCGGTTCACCTGAATGAGCGACAGCACTTTGTCCTGCACTATGGCGGGAGGGTTGTTCTTTGGAGAGATAATCTTCACGAGGACGCCTTCGATAAAGTCTCTGGAGGTCACGAGAACGTGAAAACGATGGCCGCAGTTCTTCACACAAGTCTCCAGCACCTAGAAGATACAGATCAGGTGACACCACAGGTCACAAGAGTATAATACATCTAAACAGTCATACTTGAGCCGTCTGGAGAACCAAACAATGCAGTCTGCTTTATGTTAACTGTTACTCATAAAAATACCTCTAATCAGATTAAAAATGATTTTCAGTCACTTACGGTCAACCCCAGCATCACCTCCCGGAAGTTCCTGTTGCCGTTTAGCCTCTTCTTCAGAGCACGCATGGCATCTTTGGGCCTGTGTGCACACACAACTTAGACACTGTACAACCATTGCCGTTTTATTATACCGACTTTATATGACCTTGCATTCACCATCTTCATTAGGGTTACTAGGTCGCATATTTAACGGCTGAACTACACCTCTGTTTTAATAGTGCAGCGCCCTCCACAGGTTGTCCAATATAACAATTAATGGACTACCAGATATCACAGGTGTGTTTTGATGATAAGAGCACACAACTCTAGCTAAAATACTGTATTAGAGAATAACTGATATACTGCATGCTTAGGTGGTGCAAGAGTTCAGTGAATCTGCAACACAATGCCTGAAACACACTGGAAAGCACAGAAAGATCCAAAGCCTCTCGATTGTACATAACAAGCCGTGTATTGTTTGGCATTTTCCCTAGAAAAGCAGTATCACAAATGGCCATTTTTATCCAAGAATGATGACTCCCATGTTGGAAGACATGGCTTAAACCAGCATCAAAACATACATATGCTGTTTTTTTCCACCGGGTATAATGGAAACTCTTCAGGGGAACAGAAATTTAAAATACGTGTTCAGCGCTTCACGTGAAGAGGAGCCATTGAGAGAGAGAGTTCTGCCAACGGAAGTCCAAAATGCTGGAGCGTCACGTGATTCATGGAGCCTTCAGATAGTTACAGGAAATTATGTTTTCTCTTTAAATGCTTTATTTCTTTCATTTTTTTATTCTTCGTCATTAAATGGGATTGAAGTTTACCTCAGTTGGTCTGTTTAGTCACAGCTCCATGCGTTACTAGTAACTTCTGGGAACTATTGAAACTATTTAAAAGAGAAGACGTTACTCTCTCTTCAATGGCTCTGACGTGAACCTATGTGCATCACTCATCATGTCAAAATACGTGCCTGCTGCAGACACATCCAAAGGGTTTATGATAAAAGAGACGCTCGCGTTCAGGAAACACTGTGTTAACACTCAACTCTGACCACACATGAGACTAAGTGAGTATCTAGCAAAAGCAAGCATCTCTTTTATTAAAAACCCATTCGAAGCATCTGCATGAGGCACGTATTTTGTCATGACGCACCACACACATGATGGTCTAATTACATGTTTTGCGGAGCTTCGCATTACTGCTTCTCCTGAAGAGGAGGCAACGATTGCACCTGATGTGCGTTCACAACAACAAACAATAACAAAGCGTTATTTTAAGCTCACACGGTGCAGTTTCAAATCTTACAGTTGGCATGAAACTCATTTCTTAATGAAATGGTTTCTTAAAAGGAAAAAATTGGGCAGGGGCTTGATTTCATCCCTGCGAAATTGATTGGACTATTGGCAGTTGGAAGCCTGGCCATAGGACAGTCAAAATAGTCCCGCCCTCGAGCCGAGACACATCATACAGAGAAGAGATGTGATGTGATGCCAAGTTTACTCCAAATTTGTGTACTGCATTTAACCAATCCAAGTGCACACACACAGCAGTGAGTAACACACACACACACAATGTGAACAAACATCCAGAGCAGTGAGCAGCCATTCCTGCTCCAGAGATGTTGTTTATGGACGTTTCGATTCCTTTTAAAGATTAAAGATAGTTCATGCGAATATAAATGAATGGATTTTAACTGTCAATTTTTTTTTCGATTATCGGCTGGAAAATAATATTGCCAAAAGTAATCCCATTAAGCCAGCGATCATTTCTCTGTAATCCTTATTGTTATATTTGTGCTCTGGACAATAACATTTAAAACTTTATTTTTATAATAAGCATCCTTGGTGTAAACGTTCCTTTTAGATAAATGAGGAACCATAGTAATAACCTCATTCAAGATGGGAAGTGAGTACTTACTTACAGAAGTGAAAGAGACACACAGTACACATTTATACAGCACACACACACAACTATGTAAATATCATAAATCATATACAAAATCATTGTTTCAATTCTTGCAAACGCCCACAATTTTGAAAACAAGAGATAAAGACCAGCCTTAACAAAGCAAAGCAGAACAGTGTTGAGTGTTGTCTCCTACAGAACAGAGATGAGCCTGTGCTGACAGTGTGTGTGTGTGTGTGTGTGTGTGTGTGTGTGTGTGTGTGTGTGTAGCAGCGTGACTCTGGGCCCTGTTTCCACCAGCATGTGTCTGCTGTGGCCTGTGATGAGATTCATCAAGCATCACTTGCCTGTTCCTGCATGCTAAAGACAGTGATACTGGAATATTTCACTGAAACTGAGAGGCATTTAGTTTTTTATTGCTTTACATTTGCTTTATCTCAAGTCACTTATAATTCTTGCTCAGACATGGTTTTAGCCGGGTAGACGGCACTTCAAAGTAGTCTAGGAAATAGAGATGTAACGATTACTGGTTTCGATAAACCACGATAAAACCGCGGTTGAGAATATCACGTCATATTTGAGTTATCATTAAACCGTACCAACTAATCGTTACTAACGGAAAATGTCCAGCGTCAGCCAAAGTCTGCAACAGTATAACAGAGGCGCATTATGAAAGGCGGGTTTTGTTCATTTATGTCAGGAGTGCATGCGTATCGTGGGAATTGCAGATGTACTGAAACACGTTTAGTTCATTTTTCTATAGACAGACTGATGATTTTAAAGCTCTATTCAACTCTTTTACAGATCGTTTTAGGACTGCAAGGTTGTGTTCAACCTGAACAAGAGAAAATATTACCTAATGACGCCATTGTGCCAGTATTAATATGAATGTTATTTATTTGATGTTTATGGCAAAAAAAGTGCTTTTAACAAGTCACATCAGTATAAAACTTGGTATCAGTACTTTTCAGGCATTTCCTGAAAATCACGATAACAGACAACCGCAATAATTTTGTTCACTACTGGGTAAACAAGGATCCATGAAGTGCTTCTACCACCAAAATGTCATTGTACTATTATGACGCTGTTGTTGGATTTCTGAAGCTCAAAATCCTAAATATCTCATTTTGTGTTTCTCAAAAAGAAAATTAGACATTTGTTTCACAAACGTTTAGAAGATTTTACTTAGTAATGTTTAGAAAAACTAAGTAAAAATAAAATAACTTTCATTTGAGCTCTGCTCTGTGAGTCTGTTGCTACGTCCCGATCCACATACTATCTTAGTATACTATCATAGTATGTAATACCACATAGTATGTTGAAAAGAGTATTCCAAAGATTCCCGGAGGGTCTACTACTTCCGGTAGAAATTGGAAGTGCAGAACTATACAGACTCTCATGGCTAATATTACTCACAACCCAACGCGAGTAGGCGGAGTTAAGTGACACTCCACTGCATTAATTAATTATATATAATACATGCGTCACTAAATGAACAAAAGTATACAGGAAACATAACATACAAAATAATGAATAAATAAATACCTTAATGTGAAGAAGAGCTGTGTCTTGATGTGCATGACAGTTAATGGCCACAATGTTGTCTAGGCTACAATGACCACTTCTATTTCCTGTTAGTATGTCCCAGTGCGTGCATATTGTTTTGCTACAAACTAAAATGTATATACTTTTTCATGACAAAAACAGTACATACTTTTAGTGTAAAGAATAAGTTGGCGAATTGGGACGCAGCATGTTTTTGTGTTTGCTAGTCTCTCACCCTTCCTCCGTCTCATTGATGATGTCACAGATCTCCATGTTGAGCATCCAGTCTTCATTCTGCAGAGAGCCATCTGTGGCTTTTTCTGCAAAAACCAAATCACACTCAAATCAAGCCTGTCATCTGACACACACACAAGCTCAACACAAAACAAGGAGTGAAAAAAAAACATTGAAGCACTTCAACACACACTGCCACTAGGGATGTGCACGAATATTCCAAAATTTGAATATTCGATCCTTAATAACTATTTGAATATTACACATGCTATTTGAATATTCATATTTTTCATAAGAATAAAACTGTGTCACCACAATGTTAAGTTTCCCCTAAAGAAGACCTTAGAGTGTCACGTCGTTTTAACGTTTCTTCACTTCATCTGTAATGATTTTAGAATATACAGAAAATATAAAAAATCATTTGGACGTGTTTCTATATCTTTGTTCACTCAGATCGCAAGCTAGTTTAAATATTTTAACACCGGATGCCGGATGCCCGGACACATCCGGACACATCAACATATTATGCCCGAACACATCAACATATTAATATTTTTAAAAACTGGTGATCCAGAATTCGTTAAAATATTTATAGGTATAAAAATGCCAACGTCATTATTAAATGATTAACAATAATTCATATATTACCATAACTTGTTCGGAACGGTTGTTAAACGGCTTAATAAATTCATATTCCTTCGTTAAATATATTAAGTAATGCTAATTTCAACAATTAGAAACATAAAAATGTACATTTCACTGCAACAAATGTTAATGAATTTGGCCTTAACATAAGACTGGCACCTTTTTCCAAACCTAAAAGCAAGGATTTTCCTTCTAGAACTTCAAATAGGGTCGTGACCTTCAAGTTACAGCATATAAATAAAGTCGGACGGATGTTTTTTTGATGTTTTAAAACGCGCTGTGATTCTTACGTTAAAATAAATAGGCCTACCTTATTTATTGATGCAAATCCAATTCAAAGCTTAACAACACAAACACTGACCGTGAACGACAAAGAAAACAATATTTATGTGGCGCTGATCAGAATATCTTCCTCAGACGACCATCACAGGGAAAGCTTATACGGCTCCGTTTTTGTTGAGGGTATTTTTTTAGGATCTTAACAAAGTTATCAGGCCCATTTACTTTATCAACATTATAAACAATTCTTGTCAGATCTGGGTTTTGTTACCGGGAGTTAGATAAGAGCAGCGCGTTTTCTCCGCGGTTGGCTTGTAGAACAGATTTTTTCACCAGAGTAAAATAGACCTATATGCTTGTTTTTCTTATCTAGAAGATGTAAAACAAAATAAACAAGATAACCATATATCAAAGACGGTCAATATACGTTGTGGTTTGTTTGCTGTTCGCTGTTTTTTTTTTTTCAAATTAAAAAACCTATATACAGCATATAATATTGATGCATTATGAATATTTAATGATAATTATACGCTTGACGTAACAAATGACGTCATTATTAACTTAATTTAAATAAACCAATATTCGAATATTCATTTTTTATGAGCTCAAATATTCTAATATTAAATTATTGAAAAATGCACATGCCACAAACCCCAGTCGTCTGAACAGTTAACATGTTGTATGCTATGTAATGTTCAAAATCCACACGCAACATGTCAAAATAAGGGAAGTAAAATGGGCTGTGAATGTCATTTCATGGTGACTAAAACGGTGACATTACAGGAGTTTTTAAACTGCAAAGTCAACACAGAGGAAGCTGCACACAGCCACACAAAACTAAACATGTGCAGACTTGCAAATGCAAATCGGAAGGCAGCTCTGAAACGCCATTCATTATAATGGAATGATGTCGTCACTGAACAGTACAGATGATCAAGAAATCATGTGATAATCATACAAACACTTTCTGAATCAAATTACCAATCCTTAAAATATTCCCATCCCTTATTTTAGTGGTCAAAAGAACGGGATTGTTTATAAAGTCAAATTTATTTAATGTTTTTATTTGAAATCATTTGTCACATCTGTTTCCTCTACAGGAGGTGCCACTGGTGTACAGATCTCACACCTCACTGTAGGCCTACGACCTCTTTGAAGCATATTTGTGTTCACGATAATGAAAAGTGTGATGCAATATTATCTGTCACAATCTGATGAAATCTGGTGTTGTAAAAAAGGGTGTGATTCTCTAGCACAACGAGAGCTTGTGGCTAAAATGTTTTTTTTGCACGCCTTATACTGACTGTAAAGAAGATGGTTTTAATAGAGGATAAACACTTCTCAAGGATGAATATGTTGCCGTTTCCCTGACCTGCTATTTTCCTGGCAAACTGAGACTCGGGATAAAGCATTATCAAATTATCAAAGTTATATCTAATAAACAAATAGGCAAGGAGATGAGATGTGCAGAATTTCGTGAATGACAGACATCCAAATGACGCATGCAGAGAGTTTCTGTCGTTCATCATTGTTCAAAATAAAAGAAACAAAGGTTACCGTGTTGTGTTCCCAACAGTCTACATTTGATGACATTTAGGTCACGAGAGAGGTTGACCAAGCGTTGGCTTCCATCTCAGAACAACACAACCACATGTAAAACAGTTGGTTCTCTCAACCCACAATGTAACCTTATCAAGCTAATGTAGACCATGCGTTCCATTATAATTCAATTTTTTTTTTCATGACATTGCTTCGGATAAAATTAAGAAGCCATGAAAGTATATGTGTACAACATCAAAAATACAGTTTGCTGAGCCCCAGGAAATGTTTCATGCTTTATTAATACCCACAACTTAAAGATCCCATAACTGCAGTCAGCTTCAGCTGTTAGTGGCTCTAAGCGGCTTGTTAAAAAGACATAGAACTGAAAAGATTGCAGCATCATTGTGAGAGCGCAAACAGCAACGCTGAGTGTCCTTAACAACAAAAATAACAACAATGCATACTTCCCTACTTTATACAGTTGTACGTGTAAAATCTGTATGTAAAATAAGTAGCATCTCTAAATCCTCATTCAAAAAACAGAATGTGAGAAATACCCAGATGGTCTGCTGCTTTGGTGAATATTTTTTTATTACATTATAGCTTGATAAACATATGGGTCATATGAGCAAACAGGGTGGATGTTGCATTTCCGTAACTAGAGCGATATTTTGCACAGGACAGAAAATTGCATCATAAAGCTAATCAGAAGAAACGTTAAAAGTTAGGAAAGGAACTAAGTTAGCAGATCAGCAGGTTTGGGGATTCTACCTATAGCTTCCTAAAGAAAAGCCTCCAGTAATCTCTTCAAGAGGATTTGTGAGTTAGAGAAAAACAAGTGCAACTACGCAAACAAAAAGTGAAGATTACAAAATCAAAAGATTTTTAGACAGGGAGTGAAAACAAAAAAGTGGAAAACACAAGCGAACTCCATTTACTGTCATGTTAGCATCTTGCTGTGGATGGACACACATGGCTCAGGACAGCCTGCAGCAGACAGACTAAGTGCTGCACCCAGCTGGCCCGGGCCGGCACCTCACGAGAGAGAGAGCTAGTATTGATCACGTAGACTCATGGAAGCTGGTACCATCCTCTGCCAAATGCCACACGCATCTGACCCCAACATGTTATAAGGGAACTTTAATAAAAACACCTCAAAGCTTGGAATGATATATGTGCGTTTCAGCATTTCAGTCTAATGACTAAACAAAGGGCGACAATGTGTGTGCACACACTGACTCGCAAAATGATGTAATTTTATTTTAAACGCCAAAAATCTGGCCGACCAATGAGATCGTTGCTTTTGTTCTGGTGCCTGGAGCTGCTGAAGTTACACGTTTGGTGTACCTGGGTATTTCTGTTTTTCAATAAGCACGTCAGGGAGTGAATTTGTACATTCACTCATCTCAGCGCCAGTGAAAATCGCTTGCGCATGAACGTCTCGTAAAACACTGGCGATAAGCGCGTGCGATTATCGTCCCGGAGTGGACAGGCCTTAAGATCATGTTCAAACTTCACTTCAAAGTCAAAAATCACTGACAAAGGCACTTTTTTTGTAACCAAAAAAACTGGCAGCGTTAGGTTACAAATAGCAGCCGAACGCCATGACTTCGGAGGCTGTGTTTGAGCACGACGGCAGCCCAGAGAAACAGATAGGCTAATTCTATTTTAATTATAAACAGAGAGCGTCTTTGCATTAACTAATCACATATTTAAAATTATAACACTAATTTCTCGTTAGAAATGCAATCAGAAGTTGTTTAAAGTGAAAATGAAACTTACATTTATACAAAACTATGCTTCAACGGGCGTTTCGGCCGCCATTTTTTTTTTTTACCTTGAGCCTTCTCGACCAATCATGTTCCTTGGATGTTGTTATGGAAACGACAGGTCTCTGTCATTGGTTAAATATGAAAAAGGGGCTTGACGTAGGCGTTTTTTTTCAGAAAAGTTGAACTTTCTCACCTCAAAAGACGTTTTGAGCTGCAGATAAAGACGCCTAAAAAAGCATGTTTTTGAAAACACGGTTTACCACATAGGATTATAATGTTAAACAGGTGACGCTAGCAGCTTCAAAAAAGCTGAACACGGCCTAAGAGGGGAAAACATAAGTCATTGTAATATGAAAACATATTGGGCCTCATTCATGAAACAAGAGCAGAACGATTTTTTGTGTAAATCGTTCGTAAAGTCATCATTTTCAAAATGTTAGTTGGTATGAAAAAAATGTACGCCGCTCTATACCACGTGTAAATAGTGCGTAAAACCACAGGTAACGTTCTGATAAGATATTATTATATTATATTTATATAAAATCTATTTTCATGTGATATTTTAAAATAAATGATTTATTTTTATGAGTATGTTTACATTTCATCTAGGTGGATAAATGTTTAATATTTTATATTCTTTGCCAGTTACATCATTTTACATTTTTAGGTACATTCAGTCTCAACTTTTATAAAAAAAAATGATTTTCTCATCTTGCCAACCAGGTTCTGTCACTGGCCCGTTCACATGACTAGATCAGATTACCTGCATCTTTTTTAAAATGATGTCTGCCACGGAATTACGAAAAGCTAATGCCATGTTTTACAATCATTACTTAAAACCACAGCTGTATGTTCATGAAGGTAACATGGGAAGTTGTTAAAGTGCTCATTATGTTCTATTCTTAATCTTAAGTATCCTAATATTGTATTTGAACCCCCAACAACAGGTTTAAATGCATCCAAACGCTCCTCAAAAAACGGTCAAAACAAGCATTTAATATCACCCCATTTCTCAAAGATCTCAAAACGGTTCCTTCAAAAGCAGTACGAAGATTCAGATTCTCTAAACCCCTCCCTTCCACAAGCCCACTGTGCTCCGATTGGTCGGCTACTCCAGTCTGTTGTGATTGGTCTTTCCGCGATGTACAATTACATTTCAGGTCTTGGAGGCTAATAAGTAACTTATACAAAGATTGTACACACATGCAAAGGTTTCAAAATTGGCACCGATTTGTGTTATAAAGATAAAGAGTAAACACAACTCAGTAAACTAACGTTAATGTTAGACGCAATGCTAAATTTAATTACTTTAACATTACAGCATATCAACAAAATCTATCCACATCCTTAATCATGAATATAAGTAATAAATACGACAGACACTTTACATTAAACGACACATATTTAGACAATATTGGGTTCACCCTGAATAATCAGAACTATTTCAGTAGGACTGTAATAGCTACTGTAAATGTACATACACCACATAACACAAAAAAATTGAGATTTTCAAAAATTATTAGACAATATAACTTACACGTCTAATTGATCACACTTACATGTTGCGATTCAGAAGTATTATTTGGTCCAAATAAAGTCATGCCGACCCATCTTTCATGGACAAGCGTTTAGCAAATCCAACACATGAACTTGCCAAGGTTGGAGTCAGTTATATGACAAAAGATTTGGATTATACTGCTGTGCAATCGTGGGAAAAAATATTTTTATCCTCGGATTCTTTACATCATCATCTCTTGGATTTGGAAGTAAAAACAACAACACGCTTGATTTGCAACACAGAACACAGCGTCTCCGTTAAAGGATGTAAACACAAACTATATGAAGTGTTTGTGGGCGGGTCAGAGTGTCCATGTTTCACTGGCATTATGCAAATGTTTTAAATCGTGACGTCTGAAAACTCCAGGCCTGAGTTTGGAAACAATAACGACTCGATATGGCGATTCAGAGTCAACTCTTATTTTTATGATTAACAATTTTGCAGATCATTAACATTGAAGGAAAGCTACGTTACATACTCCTTTAAAGAAGATTTGAGAAAATCCTTCATCAACCTTGTTTGATCAGGACTGTTATCCCTTGTTGCATTTTTTCGCACTGCTGTAAAGTTATTTTTAAGTTATATTTTCAAGTTACAGATGTACTCAAAACAGTCAACATGAAAAATTCACATAAGAATAAAAAAAATGTGTATTAATATATTAAATGTAATATTCACATATAGTTTTTCTTTACAATAATATTATATTATTTAATATATTATAAAAATTGATATGCAGGACATTGTGTGTAACTTCTTGACCTTTAGTCATTTACTTAAGAGTAAATACATCCCATAATAAATTATTATACAGATAAATAACAAACATTATAAAACACGTTCAAATCTGAACTACAGGCAGATTCACTTCTCGAAGCACTAACGTAACTAAACTTTACATGCTCGAAAATAAATAGTAGGCTATAATGTATAGACAGTAATTAACTTAGTTAAATGTAATGATGAGAGGGTCTCCTCCATCCAGCCATATTCAAACTGGTACAAGAGATACAGATCACATAAAATATAAAGAATACAATAACAGTTTTATAGAGTTTCCCCTTTCATTATTTCATTTAGCTTTCAGACCTGACAGTCCCTCAGACAGGATGCTGCCGGTTATTACTCCCATTCACAGCCGCATACAGGAACCGTGAAGGAATTTGATCTGTATTATCCTATGAAGCATTATAAAAAGACGTCTAATAAAACATCAGACTGTTAAGCGGTTAACTTACCGATGCACTGGCCAACAGGAGTGCTGTACGGATTCCCCAACAAGAACTCCATCTTGATGACAACAACAATCCGCCTAGAAAGACATCCGCTGACGGAGGGCGAGCGTTAGCCCCGCCCATGGTGCTGTGTGATTGGTTCAAACACACGGAACTATTAATTGATTGATCATTACCCCTGTCGATCAGCGGTAAACCGCTGAGCTCCAGTTAAAAAAGTCTTTATATATCTAATATTATGTTTCCATAATATAAACCGTACATTAAAATTAAAGGTATAAATATATTGCTGGATGTTACGTTTTCGACAGCTCTTTGGTACGTTTTGTCTTATAATAAGTACAAGCAACGTCGGTTTGAGTAGAATGACTCACCTCAAAACTGCGGAAGTTAAACGTCATCTGTTGCTAAGCAACAGCGTTAGCGTCTAGTATGGGTGCCAGTCTTCAGTCATATTTCGAACTTATGCGCGATTTTTTAAGTAGGTATTTGATGCAAATGTTTTGACTGGTTGCATGCTACATACGGCGATTTCATACACGCGAATCTCTGTAGGCAACGTGTTTCTGCTAACTTAGTTATAAATGGCTGAAATTAGTTGGAAACGAGAGCAACCAAAAGTAGTGGATGAGGAGATGTTACAACAGGCAATTGAGAAACAGAGACCACAAGGGCAAGCTGGCGAGATAGCCCAGAAAGAGGGCATCCGATATGAGGAGGTTCTCCATCTGCAACTAGAATACAAGAGTAAGAATATCTGTAATATTCCACTTTTCTTCTATTCTTGTTAATACACAACACAGGTTTCTTATCTGTTGGACTTATATTTGCAATATTTTCTCCTGATGTGTATTTCTACAGACATCCTAAAGATTTACCACATGTGGCACTTCACCTCTCTAACAAAACTTCAATTGAATAATAATGTTATAGAGAAGATCGAAAGGTTGGAACACCTGACTAATCTGCTCTGGCTGGGTAAATTTGTCCTGTTACAATAATCTAGTTTTTGCAATATAACCGTTTGTCGAATTTCCAACCTGTTCTTCTTCTACTCAGATCTCTCATTCAATAGTATCAAGGTGATCGAAGGTCTGGACACTCTTGTGAAACTTCAGGATTTAAGTTTGTTCAACAACCGCATTTCCGTCATCGAAAACCTGAATTCTCTTCAAAACCTGAACATCCTCTCCATTGGAAACAATGCAATTGCTCAGCTTGATAATGTAAAATGATCAAATGTGGTTCAGATGTAGAAGACCAAAATTGTGTTATTCCAGTATGTCGGCCAATCATAACGCTCATAAAACTCACCTGATCCTGCAGGTGATATACCTCAGAAAGTTTAAGAACCTGCGCACTCTCAACCTCGCTGGAAATCCCATTTATGATGAAGAATGCTACAAGACATTCGTGACAGCCAATCTTCCACATTTGGTCTACCTTGACTACAGGCTGCTGGATGAACTGACTGTAATTCATTTATATAATAATACATTATAAATATTAATTTACTGTACAGTATAACCACATTGCTTGCATTTGGCTTTGACAAAGTGCATATGGCTTACCGTGTTTCATTCATATACATTTGACTCACATGTTTAGCGAGAGATGGCCATCACAAAGTATCAGTATGCTATTGAAGAAATACAACAAAATGAGCGGCAGGAGCAGCAGGCCATGGAGGCTCAAATAATCAACAACCAGGAGCTTCAACTTCACAAGGTGAAAATCTTGACTTCAAAATAATTTTCTTAAGTATTAAGCAAAGTTCCTGTATATTTCTAAAAAGTATACTTTATGTATTAAGTACCAGTTGTTAGTGTACTATTTCAGTACTACCTGGTACTAAATTGGTCTACTTAGTTTATAACAGTGTGCTTTTAAGTACACTTTATATGTAGAAGTGGTTAATTCTGAGAACAACTAGTTTACAACTACGTTTTCTTGGAGAAGTATGAAAAAAGTTCACTGAAAGTATACGTTTAAATGAAGAACTTACATTAATAAGGGCTTCCTCTGTCGTAGGTTTTATAATTCTGGTCTAACAAATTATAAAATGCATTTTAAAGCTCATGAATTTCAAAGCATTAAATATCAGTCCATAGTGATGCTAGAGATATACTCAGATCCAACTTCACTTGTC
This sequence comes from Triplophysa dalaica, assembly GCF_015846415.1. Lineage (NCBI taxonomy): Eukaryota > Metazoa > Chordata > Actinopteri > Cypriniformes > Nemacheilidae > Triplophysa > Triplophysa dalaica. The sequence goes on along the minus strand of NC_079548.1, from coordinate 21,094,780 downwards.
TGAGCCGCTTTTTACACACATTTACCCAAATGTCAATTCTTAAACTCATTTTAGTAAATACATGGTTTTTATTAAGTGTCTCTTTCTTGGCAGGATGCCTTTGTGGAGTTCTTGAATGGACCACAGCTGTTTAACAGCATGTTTACTGATGATCCGGATGCAGATATACTGGCTCTCCTTCCTGGAATGACAGCACTGCTGGAGTCATATCCTTGTTGTTGAAATTCAACCAAGATCAACCAAATTCTCTGTTTTTACCAATTTTTTTATTTTAAAAACATAATTACATCACTTATCAATAAAAATCCTAAGAGACTTCTAAACAGCCTATAAACCTTAACAATGCATTTACATATAAGAAAAAAATGGAAGGCTTCTGTACGCAGATATTTGATGCAGGCTTGAGTCAGCACACGCAAAGAACGGCTGAGGTCGAATGCTTTTTTGCATGCTACCAAAAAGCCGTGGCAGACAATCAGCAGAGAGCAGCGCAGATAGTAGCTGACTTTGAAAGTTCCAGGAGGCAGGTTGGTCACTTCAAAACTACTCTGTAGCTGCATGGGAGCAACTGACCTGCAAGAATATATACTCACAAAGTTTTACTCTATTGCAGAAGATTGTGGAAATAAAGAACATCACAGATGATGGGCTGCTCGAAGATCACATCAATACCTGCAGGGAAGGTCTGAACCAGCTCTCTGAAACACTCATGATCCTGGAATTGGAGTTAGTTGAACAACTGGAGGTCAGGATAAACAACGCTATTCAGTCTGGGGGTCATGACCCAACATTCAGATTATTGCTTCTAAAGATTGATATGGGTTAATCAATGACCACTTATAAAATAATTTATTTAAATAAAATATAATTATCCGAGTGCTTCTGTCGATTTGCTTGTTATGGAATCACAAATATGTCATTCTTTTTTTAAGGACATCATCAAAGACTTTGGTAGGAATTTATCGGAGATGGTTGTAGGCTTCATTGAATACGTGCAAGGCATATATCCTTAAAAAACAAATGCTGTTAACAATTTATGCATGCTTTTTTATATCATGCTGATGAGGCCTCTTTAACTTCGACACACATTTGCACAATGCCGAGACCTGGAGAACGAACACCATGAAAAACAACTGGAGATCGCTTGGCAACACTGGAGAAGGTGGCCAAAAATGAGCTAGAAGAAGAAATGCCTGATGATGTGCTCATGGTGAGTAATGGTCACTTCATGCCAAATGATTCTAAAGTGATTTTTTTAAGAATGTGTGTGTAACAAAGCCTTATTAACAAAAATGAATCATAATATTCTTGACTATTAGGGTGTCCTGATATGACATCAAAGGAAAATGTTTTTCTTAACTTAATTTAAAGAAACTATTTTATAATGCTTATATTTGACCTAGAATTAGTTGTGAATCAAAACCCCAAAACCATACAAATCTTTAAGGGGTCATGTGATATCTAGTATTAAAATGTTTTTGGATCCACTGAAACCCAATCGAATTTAAAACTTAAAAAACTGAATGTGTTATTAATGTATTACCTGTTTGTAAATGTTTGTGTACTACCTTTTACCACAAATTGTTATTTTGGTCATTTCTAACTTATTTTGAATAATGAAGGAATCATGCCCATATGGTGGCTTGAGTCCAGAGACTTTATCAGTATTGATCAGCACTCAGGACTCTCTGCACTGTAGCTTTTTGTAGATAAGGACACAGTGACCAATGCGGTTAGTGCTTCCCACGACACCCACCTACTGAAGATTGACAACAGAGAAGATGAGCTTCTGACACGGATCAAGAGCTGGAGCAGTGGCCTGCTAAAAACGGTAGAGGATTTTATTTTTTAGGTTATTTAGGTTTTATTTCTATTCCTTTCTATTGTTTTATATTACTGGTATGGTTATATTATATTGTTCATTTGTTTATGTTAATAGATAAATAACGAGGAGCTGATACGGAGTCGCAAACGCATCTCAGAGATCCGTTCATATCTTAGTTATGGGAAGAACCAGCTGGAGGACATGCAGTTTTCTGAAAACCAATTAGATTGTTTATAAAGTAAATGTGTGGAGAAGCAGGGTCAATTATATTTTTCTTTTTACAAGAAATGTATGAAATGTATCCTACTGTAGTTACAAATGTATCCTTGTGTTTATTCTCCTGTACAATGCTGCCACCTACAGAGCAGTGGCGATGTTACAGCAATACGATTTGGGGGCGTCTAGAGCCAGCTGTACATACAAGGGCATTTTAAATGGAGTGTGTTGGCATCTATAAATATGTTTTTTCTTCTTCTTTTTATTCGATGACAGTTTTGTAAACATTATATGAAATATATAGTTTAGCAGTAATTACTGATAATATCCAAGTGAACACATAACAACCCCTGTTCTCTGATTATTTTGTGACCTGCGTGCTACGTACAAATGTAATAAAAAGAAAGAAAAGAACTCTTTTATTTTCATTACAAAATATAAATATTAACACAGATGATCACCAGCTTTAAGAGACAGTTGTCATCCACCAACAGTCACCGATCACACAAAATAAAAACTTCATATCCCGTCCAGCGTGTTCCTAAATAGCCAATGAGGATCCAGCGTTCTAGCGATTCGAAGGCCGTCATCCAACCACAAACCAGGATGCTGGATCACATGACGCGGTGTTGCGCGTCTTCATTCTACGCCGAGGGACGTTAACGCGCGTCCTGCTGGAGAAACTCCGAAAGTCACGCGTCGTGCTGTCAGCGTTGCCCTTTTACTTCCTCCGGTGAATTAGATAAGCGACACGGGTCGGTTTGCGCTCGGGGATTTCCCCGAAGAAGCGATCCATCATGCCGGTCCGTAGCGACTGCTGTCTGGGCTCGTCGATGGCCTATACGTCCTCGGCCTCTCTCGTTCCGCCCCCGCCGATCAACACCCATCAGCCCGGCGTCAACACGTCTCTGCTGTACAGCGGATCTCAGTTCCGCGGACACCAGAAGAGCAAAGGCAACTCGTATGATGTCGAGGTAGTGCTGCAGGTAAACGACTAAAGAGTGCTGACTGTTTAGGGCAGATTGCAAAACATAACTCACGCGACTGTGATATGCCAAAATACGGGTTGTGTAGGTAAATCACATGGCTTGTAGACCTACGTAGAGTCATTTCCAAATAGGCAGCTCACGAGGTGTCGGGTCTGTGATGCTGTCTAAGCAGGCAGCGTGTCATGAGACGTGTTCACTGGTTCAGCTGTGTGTGATACGGCAACACTGTAATGTTTGTGTATTACAGGGCATCACATGTAGTTGTACATCATTGTGTATCAGCCTTCCACATTTTACGTCAGTGAATCTGAGGACATAACACGTTCAAGTTGAGGAAATTCAGAATGGTGCCTTCAGTGCCATGCGAGTACATTATTCAAAGCACTTTTGTTGTTTTTCACCTACAGCACGTGACCATGGAGGATTCTTACCTGTGTGGATATCTCAAGATCAAAGGTCTGACAGAGGTAAGACATTGCTGCCTCACTGGAACTTGAAACAATGCAGAAAGCAATCTGTGGTTTAAATGACTGGACTTAAGTAGTGATAATGCATTGATGCTTGGCAACCGTAAACAACCAAAGTCCACTTGACAGCACAGTAAAGGGAATGATCTCACCTTGTGTCTTTGTCATCCGTAGGAATATCCCACCCTCACTACATTCTTTGCCGGGGAGATCATAAGCAAGAAACGACCTTTTTTAACCCGGAAATGGGATGCGGATGAGGACGTTGATCGTAAGCACTGGGTAATAATCACGAGTCTCACCTGCTGTGCGTGTTGGAGCGCTGTGCTATGAATTGTGATTGTGGGAAATAATCTGCTCAATGTTAATTTTTTCCCTCTCAGGGGAAGTTTCAGGCGTTTTATCAGTATGCAAAAAGCTTTAACTCGGATGATTTCGACTATGACGAGCTAAAGAACAGTGATTACGTCTTCATGCGGTGGAAGGTGCAGTTTATCTGCTTACACAGTCTCAGCACTTACAGACAGTATAAGTGAAATAAACGCAACTAAATAAGTTTGCTGTTCTGATTGTTTGTTCCAGGAGCAGTTTTTGGTTCCAGACCACACGATCAAAGACATCAGCGGCGCTTCCTTCGCTGGCTTCTACTACATCTGCTTCCAGAAGTCCACAGCCACCATAGAGGGATACTACTACCACAGAAGCTCTGAATGGTACCTCTGTGTGCTCGTACTGGCTTAAAATAACTGTAGTATAAAGCTAAATAAACTGTCATTATAAATGGGAATTGGTTCACGGACACCACACCATGTGCAGTATGCTCTCTTAGTCTTTTAGTCGTGGTAATGACAGAAGTGTAATTCCAATGCAGTATTTCCTTTTTAACATCAGGGTAAAAACAACTTGTTGGGTCAGAGCTGGGCGATATAGCTAAAAATACTAATAAAGGGTCAGTTCAGCCAAATATTTAGAATTCTGTCATTGTTGACTCGCCCTCAGATTGTTCCAAACCTGTGTACATTTCTTTGTTCTCCTGAACTCAAAGGAAGATATTTGGAAGAACGTCAGTAACCAAACTGATCTCATCTCCAATTTACTGCCAAAGTGTTCAATGGAGGATTAGATCAGTTTGGTTACTGACACTCTTGCAAATATCTTCCTTTGTGTTTAGCTTAGTAGATTTATACAGCTTTTAAATGACAAGAGGGTAAGACAATTATGACAGAATTGTCTGTCATCATTGACTCACTGTTTGGTTCTGACCAACACAGATGAAAATATTTGGAAGATTTGGCCTCTCATTGCTCCCATTGTAGGAAAAATTACTTTATCGTTTTTTGGTTCTGTTGAACACAAAAGAAGACGTCTTGAAGAATGGAAGTCAATGTGGGGCCAAATCTGTCTGCTTATAAGCGTTCTTCCAAATATCTCTCTCTGTGTTCATCTGAACAAATAAATTATACAAATTTCTTTTTGGGAGAAGTTTCCCTTAAAAGGTATTTGGTAATATTTGATTTACCAGAGTTTTACTACCAAATAATAGGAGTAATAATACATTTGTATATACACTCGCACAGACGCTACTAAGATATAAATGGCAGTGGATAATTTGTAGTTTATTTTTGAACAAATGCCTTTGTATGCCTTCCAGCATGCCTTTTGTTATTTTATATTTTGCATCAATTTGAGGCTTAAAATTTGTTTAAAAAAAACAAACTTCTTAAACATCACTTTTTTTAAATCAAAGCCATCGGGTTTGAACTACATGAGGTTGGGTAAATAAAGATAGTATATGATAAATATTCCAAATGTTGCCCTGCCCTTGTCAGATGACAAAGAGCACAGTTTTAAATCTGTCTCTTCTACCACATTCTTATTACAGGTATCAGTCTTTGAACCTCACCCATGTTCCAGAGCACAGCGCGCCTATCTATGAGTTCCGGTGACACGCGAGTCCTTGTGTCAAAGCAAGAGGGACAATAAAACGGACAAAGGATGAGAGAGAGGAACTGTCGGATTATTACGCCAGGGACTCGCCCGTCCTCTCCCCTCGCTGAGCCCTAGATGATGGCACGGAGAGCCTTTTCAGGAGACACACGCTGGTCGGCGATTGGGATTCTGGGATTTGCAGCAGTGTTAGCGTTTGGTTTTTCCTTTTATGTTTGAGTTTGAGTTTTTAAAGCTTTTGTCCTCCAATCATCTTCGCAAAACCATTTTTATCCTTGATGTTTTGGAATTAAAATCACTTTTTTCTTTGCGCTGGATGGAAGAGCCAATGGTTGAGGTGATTTTTCTGTCGCCATGTCATTTGATAGCATGGCCAATTTCTCATGTCATTCTTCAGAAATGAGTTTTAATTTATTTTTAATGAAGCTGTATGTAAAGACGATGAAAAACCACAGACTGTGATCAGCACCGTGCGTACGGACATCTTTTACCAGCATGTCAAAGACGCGGCGTGTGCTTGAGGAACGCCAGCGACGTTATCTTGCCAAAAATGGCTACAGGGTTGATGTTCTCAGTGACAGGTTGGCTCTCGGACATAGTTTTCGTATAACAAAAGGTTTATCATCAAGACTCACATAGTTAGCAGCCGGATCCCTCGCTTCTACATGTGATATTTTTATTATGAAATGAGTCAGGTGTTTTGGAAAGAGGTATATTATGTTTGTATATGCTGCTTTGGATGAAACGTTTCTTTCTGAGTTTGAAAAAAATGATCTGGTGATGATTTGCGCTCATTGTTTTGCTATGCAACCAGAAAAATCTCAGCTCACAAGAATCTATTGTATGTTGGGTTTGGAAAAATCACATTTCTCATGCGTTCACTTTAATATTAACAGCTCAGAGAGTATTGCTCGGCATTTCGGGAAAGCAGTGCCGTGGAAAACGAGGTCCACGGTTACGATGTAACGGATAGACATGCGTACTATTGGAGGGCTCAGGAAGATGTACTTCTTTGAAAGCAAACAGACCAGATGCTGGACAGCTCATTTTTGATGATCTGATGAAAGTTGATCATAAGATGGCAACTAGCCCTGATCTGTTGCTACGGCACAGGAGAGACTGCGCCATCTAGCTGCAACAGCAGAACCTCTTGAGATGTCGAACCATCGTTCGTTTGATGATAAGAAGCTACATAATACACATACCCAGATCAAACCATTCAAGCTTTAGTCAAACCCTTTGCCTTAAAAGTCAGATATTTGTCTGTTGTACCACTTTTGTAAGCACTCAAGTCGATTAAGCTCTGTACAGACGGAAAGAAACTATTTGAATGGCAAATGAGTGTGAGTGCAAAGGTTATGAAAGCGTTCAAGATGTTTTAAAGGAAATTTTGCTGTACCTCATCGGCCAAACCTCTTTTTTCTAAAAGTAGACGAATCTTTAATAACAGGATTGTTCACACCACATCTCAGATGTTAAGATGCGTTGAAATGTCATTGAGATTTGTACATATAAAGTAATGCAAAAGGGATTTGCATCTATATTTGCTCCATGCCCAGGTTTAGTTGATGAACTTTGTAAGACATTATTCCCATGCATCCCCAATATTAGGCTTGTATTACAAACATATGTATATTTTACCCGACTCCGTTTTGGAGGTTTTTTTGTCCTTAACAAAAGCAAGAAACATGCTTCAACAAATGTTTGTTTGTGATGTTTAATCTGCTTCCCTTATGTTCAGTTTTCTTTGAATAAATGCTAAGGATATGAATGGCCACAGCATACACACACACTGTTATAGTGAATCAGAGGGATGTACATAATAGAGCTATGTTTGTGGTGTACATGAATGATTTAATTCTCTTAAATGATGAGCAATCTTTTTATTGGCACAAAGGATAAGAAAATAAAGGCTGTTCTTGTGACATGATTTGAGTTCCATGAGAGTTCTGTTACGGAAGCAACTTAACCGTGGATAGAAATGTACATTTGAGCTAGATACTGAAAAGAATGGTTGCTAGTTTGGTTTGCTTTGAAATAAAAAAAATGTGATGCAAGGAGCATAAAAATGTTTCATTGTGATTGTAAGCAACTTTGTCAAACACCAGATGGCGCTGTGTAATCTCTTTCAGGAACGATTTGTGCCACAGACTCAAATATGAAGAGTTCGGTTCCAAAATGAGATTTAAGATATAACAATCTAAAATAAATGTTATTGTGCATTTCAATTAATATCAATCAAACTGAAGTTGGATTGTGTTGATTTAAGACACAATAATTTAAAAAATACAGTCAACCAACACCACAAAAACATAATAAAACATATGTTTTTTTTTTATTACAAAACGGAACCAAACTCTTCAAATCTTTGTGAAATAATGCGTTGCAATTTAAAATGTTTTTTCTTTCACATGATCGGTTTTAAAGAATGGCCAACACATTTCACATCAGAAATCTATTTTGTGCATAAGCTTATTTATTTTTGATTATCCGCATACAGAGAAATAAAGTTGATTATTTTTGGTACATTCATGCTGGTTTTCCGGACATTTTGCAAGGTAGTTTAGGTCATTTTTGTGTTTTATTCTAACAGGACACTGCAGAACAAGTGCATTGCAGTATTCTGTTTTGCTCATTCACTGGGTGAAGGCTAAACTACAAAAGGATCCTCTGTAGTTCAGAAAACATTAAAAGTCTACATCTTATATTTACTGTATTGATTTGTACCACCCTTTGACATTTGATTTAGTAAAAGATTTGCCAGAATTGTGCTCGGGTGAAGACGTCAATGGAGATAAAGGAGTGGTTAAAAAAAACGAATAGAAATCTATATAACATTGATCTTCTGGTTGCTGACATCATTGAAAGGTCATATTCAAGGCTTTATCATGTTTATATTCATCATAAAATTTGTGTTCTTTCCAACAACAATTTCCCAAACGTTACAATTCTTGTGTTACAGGAATTTACCATATCAATTGATTCTGATGGGTCTTCATAAAACACACAGACACCTGCTAAAGTTTTTCCTCTGGTGTACTACATGATGTAAAACAATAATATGAATGGGTTTGGAGCTGTTGACCTTGATTGTTTATGACCACTCACATCATGTGAGGTACAATGCAAAAATACAACGAACAGCACGCAATACATGTCTTCCAATGCACTTCCGTCAAAAATGAGATAACACTGATTTATTAACAGGAGCAATCTGTGTTATTCACACCAGCAATGCCGGGAAAGAGAGGGGACATTCTTCATGGGAAAAGTATTTACAGTAGGTAATCAGTTACAACACGTACACACGCATTTCATAAACAGATACCTATTTGTACATTACTCATGAGTAATTCCACATTCTGTGTCAATGCAATGAAAACTTTGTTTATTGTTGTTCGTTGAAGGAATTTCATGTGTTGGCATTCCTGGATAACGTCTTATCATTGCACAAAACTCACGCAACAGTCCACACAGATTTCAGTTTCTGAAGTGATCAGTCACGCTTTATTCACGCTGTTTGAAAACCACAATAAAATACAGTAGCTCAAAGTGACATGTTGACCTGAAATGAGATTGAAATGCCTTGAACTATTCTTATAGTGTCCCTTTCTCTTCTACATTAATGGTGGTTAAGAAAATGAACAGTGACAGGTTTGTGCAAACAGAGCATTCAAATATTTTACTATATGAATGTGCAATAAATCTGCTTCCAGACAACATTTACAGTTTGTCGGTAACCATTATAAAACAGATGATAAAAAGAGCAGCCAAATGTTGAATAAAGTGGATTTTCGAGACCATTGCGATTTATAAAGAGACACACAGTGCCATACACACAAATACAAAACGAGATAAAACACTATGAAACATGACCGACCCTTTCCTGTTTAACGCTTAATTTTTTGGATAGATTGTGTTTTTAACATACAAAAATAATTGTAACAATATTTTACTTTAAAGTATCTGAGATGAGTATTATTTCAATGAGATTATTCAGTCATGGGAGTTTTTTTGTTGTTGCAGTTAGTCATCTGTAAATTGTTTAATTTAAACCCATTATTTAAGATAAATAAATGTGTCTGCATCAGATGTAGGTTGGGCACGCGCTGCGTGGAAATCTTGCTTTCTGTTTCCTTGATGCTTCTAATAATTCTTTTGTCAGCTTCAACTTCTGAGAATGTCTGAAGTTGCTTGTTTTCCTCATATACATCAGCTCAATTGACCTTTGCCACAGTGATGGGAACTACTCTGAAAAGGGTGTAAAGTTTAAAGTAAAAAGTGGAATTACTTGAAGCTAATGTGACTATTAAATTACTGTATTTTCATGCCATTCCCCTTACAGAAATGATGATTATTTCAGATACGTTGAAACATAACATTTTACTGTATTTTATAAAACTCTGAACCAATTCAAAGGCTAGGGAAAGAATTAGTACTCAACTACTACTAAATGGTACGCATGATTTAATGTCCAGAAACCTTATGTTACCATGAAACCGTCCTAATGCGGTGAGATAAAATATGTCAAAAGAAAACACTTCTTTAGATGTATCAGGGCAAGAGTCTTAATATCATTACAATTGTAAATCATTACAGAAATAACAGAAAAAAACATATCAAAGGTTTACGTATACACACAGAGTATTAAACTATGTAAATGATAAATAAGCACATAAACTAATTTAAGTCACGTCTGTAAATAAATGATCATAGTCTGTATAGTGTCTCAAATAGTGTTTTTGTAGACAAGTCTTAGGGATGAAATCAGCAAGAAAAAAGGAAAATTTAAAGGGTATTTAAGCCATTTTTGTTCTCCTTATAATTTTTTATAGTAGTTAACATCACTGTTGGTGTTGTAAGACCGGACTCTCCAGTCTGCGGAAGCGCACAGGTGCCGAGAACGCACGCACGCGCGCGCACGCACGCATCCACGCGGCTGCGTGTATAAATAGAAAGATGGTTAAGATTCAGTCATAGTCAGATTTGACAGAGGATATACAGCGATACATCTGCGCACTATGGAGGAGCAAAGATACCCCGTCAACATTTGTCTGACTGGAGTCATGCACAAAAATAGCTCTAAAGTAAGACACGCATTTTCTCGTTTTACATCCCGTCTTTTTTTCATTTGTAGGTATATTACACACTGTAAACAATTATTTTAACAAGTTTAAATTTAATCATTTCAATATTTTTTTTCAAAACGTTATTATTAAATCAATATAAGGCTACACTAGCTAATTTTATTGTTATGAATCATAATAGGGTTGTAAAGTTTTCTTGAGGGTATATTTGTGTGCAATATTTGCTTTTAATGCAAACAATCCTCTCGGGTTTGATTAAATCAATGTATGTATTACACACTTCACACGAGTCTAATAACATTTTCTTTTCAGTTGTACATGACTACTGTTCTCTGGTCAGATCACAGTGAGATCACTGTGTACAGGTCACTTAAAGACTATAAAACACTACACGTGAGTCTCCTATTTCTAATAATCTATATTTGGTTATATTTTTATTATAAATATAATATATTTGGTGTTTTTTTTTCATTTGTGTCCAATTTGTGTTATTAATACAGAGACAACTGAAGAAGAAATTCCCTACTTCAAACCACATTAAAGGTTCAGAAAGGATGGTACCCAAGTTTAAAGGTAATTATTCTGCCTGTTGCATCCTAATGAAACAAGCCTGCAGCTTTTTCAAATGTACGTTTTAAATTTTGTTTTTGTTTGCAGCGGCAAGAGTCATTAAGAACTTGCAGAAGTGGAACCCGAGTAAGTCAATGCTGAGGCTGAAAGCTCTGGATGAATATTGCACTGAATTACTCAAGAGGGATCCCAGTCTCTCCCAAAGTACCGAACTCATGCAGTTCCTGCAACCCAACCCTCAGGACCTCAGTTCAGACTTGACAAAAAACAGGTAAATAAACACCACAAAAACGACCAAACGGATCTTATGTATACCTATTAGATATCAACTACCAGAAGGCAGGATGGACATATGGATGCCTACAATATTAACTGCATTATCATAACAATTCTGTTTTGTGCATCAGTATAGTGATCATGCCGTCAGAGACGTCTATAGGCCTCAGTGAACGTAAAACTTCAGCCAGCGGCATCACTCAACCGTTTGTTTCTGAAACATACCGCTGTTTGGCCTCTTATGAGAGCAAGGACACCAAAAACCGCCCCTTCAAGGTTGAAACTGATGAGACAGTGGACGTGCTCATTAAAGACAAAGGAGGTTAGATGTTACACATCACAGCAACTGAAATGTTGTTATCTTCTTCTGAATTACTTGCTGAGAATGCTAATCTGGCTACTTTGAGAATGTTTTTGTTGTCTGTTGACATCGATATTCTTGACTTGTCTTGTCAGGATGGTGGTTGGTGGAGAATGAATCTAAACGCCTATGCTGGTTTCCTGCACCATACCTGGTGAAAGCCGAGACCGACGATGATGCCAATGATGTAATGGAGGATGGAAGTAAGGGCAGATTTAATCAAACCTCACAGATGTATTCATAGAAATGAGGCCAGTTTGACTTTTAATGAGCATATATGCTACGTACTACATGCTACAAAACTTAAGACTTACAAGTATTGCTATAAATGATCAGGATTACTTAGGAAGGCTATTACATGTCATTCTCACTAAACTTAAAAGATGCTAACAATCAGGGCTGGACTGGGAAAAAAATCAGCCCTGGCTTTTTTGGCCAAAATCGGCCCACCATCATCTCTGTCGACGGGGGGAGGGGGGTTCTGATGTGGGTGCATGGTCAAGTCTGTCGACCAGGGGGGTTAACATGCATACGTATCTTCTGCATTCTCTTTGCATGCACGCGCATTTATAATACATCCGTTTGAGCAGCACAGTCGTCCGTTCTGGCCCAATACGTTAGCGGCCCATCGGGAAAACTCCGGAAGGCCAGATTGGTAACAATCTGGCCGCCCCTGGTAACAATTATGGCACAAACCTTGTGGCAACTATTTGGCATTCGGACCTAACTGCTGCTGATCGCTTCATGCATCATCAAACACATCAGACCCCTCCGAGCATAGGTTTTGTGCACCTTCATTGTTTCTCGCTATTGATCATTTGTATATAGTCGATTTCTGCTCAACCTTGCCTGATTGCCAACAGTCAAACCACCAAGCTTAATTTGTCCAGTTTTGACGCTGGATGAATGCCTGTTAGTAAAAGTACTTACCCTTGTATATAGACAAGATATTTATTAGCTGTTGTATACATACTGACCACATTTAAATTCCTCAGGTGTTCTCTATGTTGCTACCAGAAGTTTCAAAGCCATGCACAGTGACGAGATATCTGTTGAGATTGGCTCCTTGGTGGAGGTGTTGCAGAAATCTGACAATGGCTGGTGGATAATTAGGTAAGTCTTCCTATCATTTACACCATGAAATCTACACCTGTTATTAAGTGAGCGAGTATGCGGTTCCTCCTCTGGAATTTACAGGAACGTGCCATATACTCTACATCCTCCTTTTCATGTAAACAAGTTTTGGCAGTTTGCACTTTTTCCTTTAGTGCTTGTTTACCTCAAGCGAAATTAAACTGAAAAGCTCAGTCAATTTGTATAAGCTCTTTGTTCCTTTTTTTAAATAAATCAAGGGCTGATATTTGACTACCTTTGTCATTCTTTAGATACAACCGAAAGGCTGGGTATGTACCCTCTATGTACCTGCAACAGAACAATAACCCACTGATTCGTATAATACCAATTCAGAAGCAGATTTCCGCTCTTGACCTCTCAAAACTTCAGGGTACTGAAGACAGTTCCTTGTGGGTCTCCAACCGCAAGCTCAGCAGATCCCAGGGAAACCTAGCGTTGCTTTCAGGAAGCACCCTGTCCCCTAGAGATAAACAGATGTCACATTCACTGAGCGTACTCACTGATAATAGAGAAACACTCCAGACTCCACCATCCATCCATGTGGAATTTGCCGAGAACCATAAGCGGGGCAGTCTGAGTGAGGACAGCGAGGAAAATAGCATAAGTGATGACAGCAGCTCCATAAGCATCAAATCGGCAAGTCTATGCAGCACAGAGGATCTGTTCAGCCGTGGGTGCACCACCATGCTGAACTCTTCAGGCAGCCATAGCCCCGACAGTGCCACACGAGGCAAGATGATTGACAACAGATCAGATCCCACTATCAGAAAGATGCCCGGCACGCCCAAAATACCTCCCAGACCACAACCTAAAGAGATAATCAAACGCTGCACAACAGTCACACGCAAGAACCTGCAGAGAACCAGTTAGGTCGGCCGGATTTCTGAAAAATGGTGATCTGAATTTTGTGATACTGCTAGTTTTGTCACATGAGAACATTCCATGCCAGCAGATGGCATAAAGCTTAACACTGATCAGAAAAGAAACTCTTGTCCTTGAACCACGATTGCACATTTATTCCTTTAACACTTAAAGTTTGCCTGTTATTCTCTGGAACAGATTATTATTATAGCTGTATAATACAAAATGTTTTGCTGCCTGTTTTCCTTTGTTGCTGTCTGGATGGGAAGGCAGCAGATTTTGCTTTCACTAAAGAGAAAGTGAAAACAAACACAGCACATACTGTTTATGTACTGTATCAATTCATCAGTTCTTTTTCAAAATATTTATCTCAAATGTGTGTCCGTCCTAGTTTGTCCTCTTATAAATCCTTCCATAGTGGAAATTATTATACGTGCCTTATATGCATTCTGTACCTGTACATGTGTTGCAGTATATCTGAACATTAAGTTTTTTATTTTTTGTCAATACAATAAAATCCAATAAAACCGGTATGTGTGGAAGAGGCTTTATTAATGTATTGAGTGTGAACTAGTTATATTACATACATCTGTAGGATATAAATGTAATTCATTGTACATTACACATACAGCAAGGGGAAAAAAATGAAGGCCATTCCAAATTTTCGTTTCAATGTGCATTTCTTTCTCCTTGAATTTCAACAAAATCAAACCTCTGGAGTGTCAAAGTCATCCAGCAGCAATTTGTAAGACTGATGCATGATAAGACACATGACATTTTTTCTATCTTTTCTTAAATAAATGTAGAAATATTACTGTTGCAAAAAAGTATATATGAACGTGTTTTCTTTGCAGTATTTGAGGGCTGAAAAAAGCTTCTTTTCAGTTATTTTACCTGTCTCCAGTTTTCATTTTTTCTCATAGCTTATGTTAGCTTAAACACTTATTTATGTTACGCATAACAACTAAGACCTAAGTGTGAAATATTACGTTAAGTATGGCACGCACATTTAACCTTTATTCATTCATTTAATTGGATAAACTTTTGTTCATGTTTATCATTGCACACCAATTCGCATTTATCCTAAATAGCATTAACAAGAGTCCTAACTTGGTTTACATTTTGTAAGAGGCTAACCTAATCTATTGTTTAACTGCTTAACATCCTGCTCATTGCTGGTCTTCCACGGAGTAATCACTTAATTTCCATAATACTGAGAAAGTCTTATTTGCTATTATGAAATGTCATTTAAACCAGTGATGTGGAACATTTCCCTTATTAACGTTTGACTACCAATGTATTTTTTCCTACTATGGGAGTCAATGGGGGGCAAAATCTGTCTGTTATAAGCATTCTTCCAAATATCTTTCTATGTGTTCATCAGCACAAAAAATAAACAGATTTGGAACAAGTGGAAGCTGGTAAATGACGACAGAATTTTAGAGTGAAGAATCACTTTAAAGTTTAACATGTACTTCATCTGTAATATTTTAAAAGAAAAACATCCCCACAGTTTGCATAGTTTTTTTACTGTTTGCCTGGCCGTGGGCCTGCTTTAGTATTACAACTATATATTTTTACTAGACTTATTTAATATTACATAATGCAATTTATAGTCCGTTTAATATTTGACCCGTGTTTCTCTCTCCTGTACCTTAAATGTGAGCTTCTCAACCACTGTGTGTGTTAGTACATGTGTATTTTGTGTGTGTGGAGTTGTGCGTCCGTGTTTTTCATGTGGATGTGCTTAGCGTGTCTTATGTGTTTTCACCTTATTTGTTTTCCCTTGTATAACTTCAAATGTTTTGCTAATATTCGATATGTCTCATGTACAGATGCTGAGTAACAATGAAAATATAGCACTATATAAATAAAGTTGACTTGACAGAACGTAATACAATTTATTATTCTTTTCCAATAGATAGGAACATTATTGAAATGAATAACAGTTCAACTACATGAAAATATTATTGTTTTGTTACTTTTGTTATGTCAAAGCATTGCTGCAATAACAAATTGAAGAATTATAAAAGGCAAACTGAGAAACACTAGCAACATGATTCCCTGGATCTCTTCAGATCAGATATGGTCCATCAATTCAATGTCCAGTACAGGAATAAGAGGTCATGACTGACAACTCAATCAGCCAATCACCTTATAGATGCTGTTATACAGTGTGCGGGGACTGCAGATTTAGGTGGAAAAGTGGACATTTCCATGATATCATCCTCATCTTCACTGTCCTCACTGGACTCTTCACCTTCATTCTGACCCTTGTTCTTGTTCCCTACATTGGCACTTTTACATGCAGTAACACTATCATCTTCGTCAATATGCTCTACTACGCTATTGTCTGAAGCATCTTCATCGTCCTCGTCAGCTTCTCGTCGCTCATTTGTTTGATCGTGTTCCATCCTTATCGGTTTCTTGTCTATAATGAAGATGTCTTGATCCCTTGTGTCCATCTCATCATCATCCAAGCTCAAACTAGAGGAAAACAACACATCAACCACAAGAAATGTCAAAATTTAACCTGAACAAGGAAGAACGCCAATCACGATAAAAATAGCTAAACATCAACCAAAACTTCAATCAGAAATATCTTGTATAAAGTTTCATTGTTAAGTGTTTGACAAATACAGGAAAAACACTTCCTTAAAAACTGAGGAGTGACTCATTGTAGACACAGATTCTTTTTCGAGAGAAATTCAACATGATTTTCAGTAAGGAAACAAATCATAATAATAAAAAGGGTTTCATTGCGTACGTGAAGTTTTACATGAATTAAATGTGGGAGGTTCATGTCAATGACCATTTGACTGGATCTTGTTTGATAGGGTGTTCTCGATGGCTCATAAGTCTTACTGACTCAATACTTTTTATTTGCCATTTATTTACCTCCCAAAGAGCAAAAAACCTGCTCAACAAGCCATGATTCATGTGTAAAGTGAAAACAGTGCAGAATGGGTTCAGTTTAATACATGAATTATTTGAAACTATAAGATTTTTTGTAACCTCAGCAGCCAGCACAAATGACTGCAAAAGCAGAATATTTCAGTAAGCTGCCTTTACCTCTCTATACCTCCCGTGATACGCATTTTCTGCCACGTGTAATCCAAAAACATGGAAGACTGCAGGAGACGGCCAATCCTCTGAATATGTCTCTCTGCGGGAAAAGTGAGAAACGTTTATTGTGTAATCTGATTATCATTTTTAAAAGGTGTGCACTTAGGGCCCTGAGAACTCACCCGTATACGGGATGAGGGCCTCGAGATGAGTACGAGCCCCTTGGTACTGCAATATCTCCTCTGGGGTGACATGTGTGAGGAGCACCTGAAGAACTGCTTGAGCATCCAGACAGCTCCTGGAGTTAGTGTTCCACACCAAACAGTACCGCAACACCGACTCTGAATATTACACAATGGTCACGAACCTGATGACCCACTACAACACTACACCAACACACAAAGTGCATCAAGAATGAAGTGAGTGAACCTTTCTGATCCTGACGGAGTTTCAGGAGGGTCTTTTCTAGCTGTGGTACGCCACTGTCCTGCTGGCGAATTTCTGTTGAAGACACGTATATAAAATCAGGGAAAAAGCTGTGGCCTAGCAGCTCAGCCCGAAGTCTCAATTTCCTGCACCCATTCTTACCATCTCTCCAAAAACAATTCAGCCATTCTCTTTCCATTCATTCATTATCATACCATTTCAAATTTCATAATCACAACAAAAGGCCGATTTGACAATCAAGGAAGAACACTGGAATTTCTACACGTGTGTCTACAAGTGACGTATTGAGTCAGCACAGGGCTTGGATTAAAGGAGCATTGTTCACATAGAGGAAACTGAGCCGGTAATAATGCACCAATGTTCCGCACGCCCACGCGAGCCATCTGAAATTAATCTGTGCTTATTGCGTTTCAACATTCATGACGTATGAAGTAAAAAAACCCTCCAGGAAGTATAAACATAAAATGTTGTTCAACCTGCTTTTTAAATCGAATTATCAGAAGGCCCGTAAGAAGAAATTGATTCTGAAAGTAAACCAGACAGACATAGTTAAGATGAAAAAGTACCTTTGATGACTTTGAGGACAGTGTGTGGTTGATCCAGAGAGATGGCAATACCTAGAGCCTTAACGTACTTCTTCTCATGAAGGAGATTTGCCAACTCCTGTTGCCTGTGGAGACGCACCAAAGTGAAATCAATTAATGAGTTTCAGTTTTGGGGGGCGGTTTCTACACATTTATCAAGTGTTTCCTCTACACCTTGTAAAATAAACTACTACAAAGCTGTGTCCTAATGACATACTAGGCTCTACGCACTCAACCATCTAATGCAGGGGTCGGCACATACTTGTTTTGCTCAAATTTATTTTAAGTTTTATTGTCTTATATTGAAAAGCAAGATAAAATATAAAAAGCATTTTGACCATTCAGTTTATGCAATAGTGGAAAAAATGTGTAAATAAATCGAAGAAATGTGAAAAGACGGCCTTCAGCCATGTGGTTTATTTTTATTAGGCTTCGGCCAAGAATTTTCATTTCGGTGCATCCTTATTATATATTCTCTTTTATTATTGTGCAAGTGCTGCATGACGTTAGTAGTCTTGCCCCTTGATGTATCGATAATGTTAGCACACACAAAACCTGACACTACGCAACATCCTCCAAATTAGTCCCGCACAACTGAAGTAGTGTTCCTCTGTTGTCTAGACATAATATAGTTTCATGTTAATATATAAACCCAAGGCAGTGATGACATACTTGAGGACTTGGTCTTCTTGTTTGGCCTGCTCCTCTTCCAGCTCCACCTCAGTCACATCCTAACCGCAAGAAAAAGAAAACAAGTCTTGTAATAAAAATATTCAAAAGCCCACCTCAGAAGATAATGGCTGCAAAAAGGCAAACTTGTTAGCGAATCACCAAGGTTTAGGTAAATGTCTGGATTACCATATTTGGTAGAAACAATAGTCCTTCCCTTGTAGCGGTGATTGGTGGGGTTGTGATTATTAACCATCCTATCATGTGACAGAGGGGTGTACATTTAGAGCAGGTAGTGAAGTGGTTTGCCGTCATGAGTAACGCCCCTTGGCGTCGGTGTCATATCCGGTCGGCCGGTAGAGAGGCACGGGAGGAAAATGCACCGATTGCAATTTTCTTTGCTGATTCCGATTTTATTATAAGTGAAACCTGACGATTCCGATTTTTGCCGATTCCAATTTTTGCCAATTCCAATTTTATATCCATAATTGAAAGTATATAAAAAACTAGTGGTGGGCATAGATTTTTTTTTTTTAATCTAGATTAATCTAGATTAAAATGGCTCATTTGAATTCTGCCGAAGGCATTCAGAATATGTGTGCTACCCAAATAATGACTAAAAGTAAGTCTTTGAGAACGGGTTTCTCAAGCCAGGTGGCGCATTAGACCAGGGGCTCATCTCCTGTTTCCAAAATGCATCACAAACTGCTTGAGAAAGCTGTTCTACTATGATAATTGGTGATGAAAATTAAATTATGTTCAATAAAATGAACTTGTGTTTACTTCCGCATTAGCTAAGGGATGATTTCCGTTTAGGTGGTACTTGAGACTGGAAGAGCTCCTACAGTACATTTACATTTAGTCATTTAGCAGACGCTTTTATCCAAAGCGACTTACAAAGAGTCAGGGAGCAACAAGCGATATGTCATACAGGAGCCATAATACATTAGATCTCAATACAAAGTTACTGGTTTCAACTAAAGCTAGACCACTACCTGTTGAGAGAAAGTGTTTTTTTAAACCAATTCCGCATTGCACAAGGTGCAAACAACCTTAGTCTTGTCGATGTTTCTATTGGGAAGCTTCTTAAAAATTAATATTCCCTGAAGCAAACGCGGCGGCTTCATAGCTGCATCCATGTTAGCACGTCACGTTTGATGCGGTAATTTCACAGTAACGTTATGTTGTGTTCAGACCAAACGCGAATGGCGCGTCAAGCGCGAGTGATTTATATGTTAATGCAAAGAGCCAATAGACCTACTTGCTGCGCGAATCGCGCGAATGAAGCCCTGGTTATGACGCGAATCACGAGAGTTGAAAAATCTCGTTCTCGCCCCGTACAGTGCAGTTAAGCTGGTATACATCCGCGCTAAAATATCAAGGTGAAAGTCATCATAGCTTGCGTAGTATAGACCCAGCTCCCAACCCAACCCAACTTTGAGAATAGATTAACGGCGACATTTTTTTTATCGCGCGATAAGAGTCTCACTGCGTTAACGCCGTTAATTGCCCACCACTATAAAAAACATTAACTTTTCTTCAATACACATTTTTTTTACTATAATTACATAAATTATTGAACATTACAATTTCCCTTAATACAGTTCTACAACCTGCATTAAATTACAGAATTTTCTCTTGCCCAAATAACTCTAAAATTGAAGAACTCTGACTGAAAAGAAGTACAAATATTAAAATATAACTAAACTTAATCAGAGAGTACTTCATCAAGTACTCTCACAAAAGTCTAAGACAACAATAATATACTTCAACTTTATTCTTGTCTGTTTCTGAAACTATCATTGCTTTATTTTATTTTTTCTGAAATGTAAAGTAACTTGTCTTTATCTTGGTTCTATAGTACGAAAAGAAGTGGGTTGATTTTAGCTGCCACTTCAATAAAAGTTAAAAAACTTTTGAGTGAATTCTACTCTAAATATGTCTATGCATTTGCCCTTTTTGTGTTTGTAAAGAACTCAATCAGATATATATCACAAATATTGGTTGATTTATTCATTTTTTATAGTTTGGATTTTTTCAAGTCGTGTTGAATGTCATTTTACCTCAGTGAAATGACCATATTTTTAACGCAAGACAATTAATTGGGTTGAATGGAATTAACTTTTTTTTTTCACATAGTGAACGACTTAAACATGAGTTTAGCATCACAGTTTGCGTGTACTACACACCAGAAGTAGACGGAGCAACGAAGGTGAACTACTGGACAGTCAAAAATTGTATGTGCACTACATGATGTGTGTGTGTGCGCGCGCTCGCGGAGACTCGTTGGTTTAGTTTTTATTATCAACAAGAACAAAGGTCAGAATTATATTATCGTTTGTTTTAGATGTAATGCAATGTGTCTACACGATTTAGGTAAACGCTGTATTACCGTGCATGTTTGTATCTCCTCTTTGCCCAGACTCTCTGAAACGCGCAGATTTTTTTTACAAATTTCATCGATCTAAAAAGCATGGTGTTTACCAGTGCGTAATGACTGGTTGAATACTACAAGTGTGTAACGGACCTGTAACAACTTGTGTACCCAATAAAAATTGTGAATAACTTGGCGACACACATGGCAAAAAAACTGGTGTGACAGTACACGTATGCCAGCACACCTATATACACTTGAGAGATTTAGATGCAAACACTGGATATGTGTGTGAACTGACCTTCCAGATGGTGATGGTGGAGTCGGCGGATCCGGTCACCATCATGTCATCCCTGCCGCTGCCGTGCAGAGCCCAAACCTTGTCCTGGTGTGCGTCGAATGTCTTCACACACTCGTTTGTTTTTATAGTCCATAATTTCACCAGCCCATCTGAACCACTGCGAAACAAATGTTTGGTTTGAGCACTGATGGTCGTATTGAACCACGATCACAGAATCACGGTAGTTAAATAAAGGATTCAAATCACAGATTTAATACATTCAAATTTGTGAAGGAGTTTATAGAATAACTTACGCTGACACCAACTGAGTACCTCGACTGACAAATATGATCTTCAGCACAGAAGCATCGTGGCCCTCAAAAGTCTATAACCACAAAACATGCCATGAATCATCTAAATAAACCTCTGTTTGTAGAAAATCTCATACATTACATGAAAATCATAATATATTTAGTCATTATACAGTTGAAATAGGACACAGTTAAACAACAGGGGTAACAAAAATAAACAATTTAAAATGTGAACAGTAATGATGAGGGATCAAGGTAGGGGTGGGCGATCTAGAAAAAAAATTCAAATCACGATTTTTTCAAGATAGATCACGATTCACGATTTTATCGCGGTTCTTCTTCAAGTTGGTTTTAAGACTATTTTGCAAATTAAAGGGGCTTCAATACAGCCAAACTAAGTCCCCATATAAAAATATACTCTTTACCATTTATATTATGAAGAATATTTTAATCAAGTTAATATTTAATGCAAGTGCAAGAACATAAATCAGCTGTTAGAAAAAACTTTACATTTTGAATTTTGTTTTTCATCTTGTTGCGGCACTCGGAGTAAAGCTGTGGAATGGGCGTGGAGGATAAATATTTTTGGCTGGGTATTTCATAACGTGGATCTACGACTTTGAGCAGTTTTTTAAAGCCCTCATTTTCCACAGTCTTTATGGGAATCATGTCTTTGGCCAGGTAAAATGCGACCGCGTCACTGACATCTTTCCAGTGCTTGTTCATTCTGTCATACGGATACGGAGTTCCTTTCTCAAATGGTTCTTTCGGTAAAGTCGTTGTTTAAGCCCTTTAGTTTCCGTATGCTTGGTTGTACCTGATTTACTCGCGTGGGATCCCTTTATAATTTGACTGTCGGCATACTCTTTCAGTCCCTTTTATTTTGAGGTGGTTAAAAAGGTTCGTTGTGATGCTTACGACGCTCGAATCTTATCATTGCCACATTTGCAAATAACTGTTGTTTGGGCCGTGTCAGTTGGGGAAAACCCAAACCATTTCATTATTACTGATGGAGAACTTTTTTTAGGGACCAAGTCCTCCGTGTTTCCCTCCATCTTCACTGACCGCGTCACTTAATCTTACTGAATTCACAAGCAACGTATACGAGCTTGTTAACATGGCGCAATCTATCGCAAGTATGTGGACGAATTCTATAGAACACTACTATATAGGACGATTTAACGATTTTCCCGAAAAAGTGGATCGTGCAGTCATTTTAATCGTTCACGATCTAATATCGTCATATCGCACACCCCTAGATCAAGGTCACAATATTTCCATTGTTTATCACTGCGCCAGTTTTACGTGTACTGGAAGTAATTCTCAAATCTTTACCCTAGAACAGACCTTCTTTTGGGCTGTTATTTGGGTTTGGTAGACCGCATTTGTCATGGTTGGTCAAATTGAGATCAGTAAGAAGTAAAAAGAACTACTAAATAATAATAACAGTGAGTGCGTCTTACTCAGATTATGCTTTATAAGCTGATATATGTAAAGTCGAGTAAAATGTTTTTCTTTTATCGGGGAAAGCTCATAATTGGCTTAAACAAAAACCGATCAGCAGAGGTAGCTTTTTGCCCATTACTCCAATTTCACGCTCCATGTAAACGCCTATACTGGTTTTCTCTCAGATTTCACTGCATGGCAAGTCTCAAACTTCCATGTAAACATGGTTTACTGCGTAGCCGGTTTATTACCAACATGTAAAACAGGTTTCTTTATAAAATGATTTTAAGATGATTAATCTGTCTGCTGAATCCAAACAAGCCTGCACCATAGCAGTAGTAAAATTTGTTAAATGTGTCATTTACCTTGAGGCAGCTGAAGTCATGAATGCCCCAGAGTTTGATGGAGCCGTCGGCCGAGGCCGTGGCCACAACCTGATCTACAGGAGAGAACTGCACACACCAGACGCCCCGACTGTGACCTCTGAAAACCCCCAACAAACTCATATCAGGCAAAGACCAGAGTTTAGCCGTGCGGTCTTGAGAGCCGGACACCAAAAGTTTGTCATTGGGAGAGATGGCCACGCTGTTCACATCCTTTAAATAAAACACATGGGCAAGAGATTAAACACACAAAATACATCACAGATCATTTTGAGTAGTTTTTTTTTTTTTCATTACCCGGATAATTTCTTACACATACACACACACCCACACTGTGGACACACATTGGTGTTCAAACACCTTATTATTATTGAAGTCAATTTTGCATGATAGGTCACCCTTACAGAGTACCTGTTGTGCTTTAGTGTATTAATATGTCAATTCTGCTACTATTCTATTCAATTATGTAAAACGATGATACGACTCTATAAAACAAATATGCTTGCGTTTTCTTTTCTCTCAACATCTTGTTTTAAACACAATAGGCCTCATTCACGAAACATTCGTAATTATATGAGGAAATTTAGAGTAATTTGCACATAAAACAGACCTTACTGAAAACCTTCCTTCGCATTCACAGATACTTCGTTAACGTCAGATTTGATAGTAAAATGTGTGTATGTTGTTGAAATCCAATCATTCGTAAACATGGCGTGCGCATGCAAGCTTGTTCAAAATTTGAATAATCCCCACCTATGAACAGCTACGCAAATTATGTATCTAGGATTGCTGGAATCCTCTGGACTTCATTCTCTGGATTTGCTACATTAAATGCATAAGATACTAAAAGACTAAATGCTTACCAATAAATTAATCAATAAAACTGTGTCCACAAAACATTTTAGCCATCTTAAATAATAATACCTGGTGCTCTCCTGAAAACCACCAACTGGTGGCGCTTGAGAACGCTTTGGAGGCAGTGCGCGTTATTCCAGGTATGCGTTGTTTCCTGTGATTTTGAATATCCTTAACTCTTTCACCGCCATTGACGAGTTATCTCGTCATTTAAAAAAAAACGCTTTCCCGCCAAAGACGAGTTATTACGGCAATCAGTGTTTGTACTGTTTTACAGCAGGTGGCGCTATTACACACCTTTGGGAAAAAGTACAGATTCCCAGAACCTAGAAAGTATATGTTTTAGCGGTTTTTAATGATTGTTCCGAGTGTAATCTACCTACCCACATCTACGGAGTGATAAAAAAATGGACAAATGAAGATAGAAGAATACGGTTTCTTTTGTTTAAAGACTCTGTTCTTTCATTTGACATATTGTTTGTCCATATATTTACAGAAAATTGACTGTGAGCCATTAGATTTGGGTGAAAATGTTAAGAAACGCTGGCGTAGCCTGGGAACTTTTTTTAAAAAGGCTGGCGGGGAATGAGTTAACAGATAGCGTACTTGTTACTAGTATCTTATTTAGAAGAATATTACTTGGAAATGCCATAACCGTTAATATTAACATCTCGATTGTTGTGAATGATGGTTGGTCAATGTAGTGTTTGTCTCGCCTCTCCTCTAATGTGATTGGACGATTGTGAAAAAAGGACAGTGACGAGCGAAGCGTTTAAAAAGTTAAAAAAATATAAAAGACAGGGCAAAAGAACTTATGAAATATCATTATGATACACGATGCTAAATGAAAATTTTAAATGTTTCCACAAAAATAAACTGATATAAGTTAAAACACTAAAATTGTAATAATAAACACAAACATAAAATAAAAATGAATTAATCTTATATAGCAACATAAAAAACATATAAAATGTTAAAAGCATGTAACAAGAGACTTTAACAAAAAATAACATAAAAAAAGCTAATTGAAAATATAAATAAAACTAAAATCAAAACTATAATAACTCTGGGGAGCAGGTTTACATTCCTTTGTGCCAACTAACATTTAAAAAATACAAAGAAATTCATGAATTCGAAAATTTTCATCAGAATGACTTTACATATGTAATATGTAGGACTTTGCTTCAAAATGTTTTCATATTTCATGGTTGACCTACAGTAACTATAGTGAGCACTTTATAAAAAAGTAAACTGAAGTGTTTTTTGTTTTGTTTTTTTACTTTAAATGCAAAAGTTTAACTTCCTAAAATGTATAAATGCATTGAAGTAACTTTATATGAAATATTTCTAAGCAAAACATATTCATTAGGAGATGCTTGCAATTAAAGGTCTTTAGAAGGATTTATCAATATGCCTGATATCTATAGACTGCTTGAAGGGTCTTTAAAGAAAGACACTACTGATAAACATAACAACGCAGTATTCTCACCTGTAAACAGTTTAAATTAACCTGAAAACATGAAATGCTTGGCAACTTGATGAAACAACACAATCTTGAAAGACACTCATAAGACCAGTTTTGTTGTCAGGCTGTATTTCCTTTATATGTTGGTCTGTTATTTGGCGTGAGATTAATTTGGGCAGAGTAGGAGCTTGTAAACGTGTGTGAGTTGGCAACTCTCTGCTTTAATCCCAGTACTGCTATGATCATTTGACATGTATAATGAGTGTGTGGTCGAAAAGACTGTTTGTGTTGTCGTTACCTACCTTATGATATTAGTCCAAGGTGTAACTAAGTTAATAGACACACGAGAATCATGATTTTCATTAATGAAATCGTGTGGGTGTTTGAATCGAGATCGCAATCAAGGTAACGTTTAATCGTGCAGCCAGAGTCTCACCTTGTCATGAGCTTTCTCTGTGTGTCGAGCCTTCATCACTGCTGGTTCACACCCTGCATCAGACAGAGTCTCCGACACATCCCAAACCTTAACAGTACAGTCCTGACTGCCAGACACCAGCAAGATATTCTTCAATCTGCAGACGAGAACAGGTGAAGGAAGCTTTAGACATCTGAAAAACTACTTCAGATTATTAATCATATAAAGTGTAAACTGTCTATTAAAGGCACAACAGGTGGAGTTTAAGGTCCCATTCCCCGTGATCACATTTTTCAACCTTAAGTTAGTGTGTAATGTTGCTTTTAGAGCATAAATAATACCTGCAAAATGATAAAGCTCAAAGTTAAATGCCAAGTGAGACATTGTCTTTAACAGAATTTGCTTTTCAAGGACTACAGAGAACGGCTGGAATCGGACTACAGCCCTCTACTTCCCGGGTACATGATGTCACTATTCCGAGTGCTTTTAATAACCTCTGCCCAAAAGAAGCGGGAAGGTCATCCTTAGAGAAGTGGAAGACCCGCTGGAGTAGTGTTTGGTTATCAGAGATTGTACACATTTGACTGAGATAGGCTAAACTACTTTCACTTTTTTTTCACAGACCTACAGCTGGTAATAATAGTTCAGCGACACACATTCTAAGATAACCAACGGTCAAAAAACAGCTTCCATGACTTTAACATCGGCTGTGAAAGCGGTTCACATACAGATAGTGTGTGCGCATACCTCTTAAACACTTCTATGAAACGTCCTTTGAAGTCCTGCTTGCAAATGTATTTAATCTGCTTGTTTTATAACCCAACTAGGGTTCGATATTAAAAAGGCATGTTTTAAGTGTTAATTAATATAACCGGTCTGACCCAATCAGTCCGTGTCATTTTCCTCGCCATAGTAGGAAAAACATTTGCGAACTCTGACAATTGAAGTTTGCACATGCACTAGCACACCTCCGTTACACTTAGATTGATCCGCAGGATTTAACTGATGAAATGAAGTTGACGCCATTGTTATTGTTTATTGCTAAAAGCTTATGAATACATGTGCACAGAGAGGGGGATCGACCAATCACAACAGCCTGAGAAGAGGAAGCTAGCAGATATGGTATGGGTGGGACATCTTCACACGCACTCTAAGCGGGGAACCAATCACAACAGACCGGGTCAGCTTATCGGAAGGAGGGACTTTATATAGACCGGAAGAAATCCAGTCGTTTTGTAAGAAAAAGGATTGCGGTGAACAATAGACTTATAATAGAAATATGGGAAATATAAAACGTTTTTTGAATTTAGAAACATGAACATCTATTGTTAAACATCCCCCAAAAAAATAATCAAAGCCTCAAAAACAGGAAAAGACTGGCTCCTTTAAACAATGACTTTTTTGAAGCTGCAATTATGTTATTTATAAATGTTTTGAAAAGCTGTACTATTTTAAAACCAATGGTTCTGGTTTGGAAATCTGAATCTGAAACAGGAATACATGTTAACTTAGTGAAATAATGTGTCAATTATTGCCATGAAGCCCACACTTTGTTGTTCTGTTTACAAATGACAGATCGGGGAAAATTGGTTGTGGGATCATGAAAAAGAAATTGCAGAAAGACGCTGAAGTCAACAGGTCAGTGCAGTGTCACAAAATCTCATCTGCAACCACAAGCTTTATCTTATTACGCATCAGCTGATGTCTGACCTGGAGCAGGCAATGGAGCCCACAGCATTAGAGTGTCCGCTGCCCTGAGCCACGCAGTGCACACGGCCGCTCTCAGGATCCATACTCCACAACCGAATGCTCTTGTCCTATAGTGTTACAGAAACATCTTGTTTTATCACATGGGTGAAACTATGCATTTACAAGATATTTTGCGTGCCAGGCTTAACCGATAAGGCTTTTCGGGAGAGTGTAAAATAATCACCTTCGCACAGCTTGCAAACATGGAGCCCTTTCGAAACACATCTATAGACAAGATGGTATCTGCAAACAGATTACAAGACATGTCAGAAGACAATCCTGTGGTGTTCACTGAAGTGAATGTCAACAACGTGTCAAGATAACCTTCTTGTTTTTTTACACACAAACAATGCTGACCTTAAAGTTCGAGTCATGCATCATTTACACTGCAAAGCTGGTATGTAGTGTTTAATAACAAGAAAGGTTAACACGACTGAAGAAATTCTGAGCACATTTCTTGATTAGACTGACTATTAAAAGTTGCTAAAATATTGTGGTTGTGGCTCTAAACATTAAAACAGCAGGCATTGTACTTTGTTGTCTATTTTGGGAGTTTTGTGTACACAATTTCTATCCCTTCTTTTTGCTTTAAAGACAAATGTGCCTCGATACTTACAGGTAAATTGGACATTTGGAATAAATGTTTGCAAACAATCTACTATTCATCTAATCTAATACTAATCTGTGTATTTCAGATGACATGCCTACAAGTTACTTGGGTGTTACAGGACTATACAATATACCGTATCTCACAGTGGAATGCTTAAACTTGAATGGACTAAAAGTGACAACATCGGCAGGTGTGCTGCTTGTTTGATTTTACTTTCCAATATTTCCAGTTCACAAAAAAAATCTCATTTTGTCATTACTTGTTCACCAGTAGACTGAAAGAATGCTTTAAGCAGCAGTTTTAGAACCAACATATCTGTCTTTCAGTGAACAACACGATACATTCTGAAACAGCAGACATAAACATTATGTTTGCAGCATGCTGCTGCCCTCTTGTGGTTCCAATTTACCTGTGTGTCCATACAATATCTGGCAGCTATTGGTGGCCAATTCAAAGACTTTCAACTGAGAGCTGTTAGTAGCCACAACAATGTGGGTGTCATCCTTCCCCAGAAACTTTGTGTCTAAGATATCGTCATTGTAGCCAACAAACTGCATAAAAATAAGAAAAAAATTTGCACTATAGATTCAAATATGAAGTACAGGATATATCTATGCTGAGGATAAATAAAAAATGAAAGCGAAAATAGAAACTAACCTGCTGCTGAACTGTGACAGAGGGCAGCTGATAGATGAGGATGTTGTGCTCTGCTGTGACTGTGACGAGTCTGTCGGATTGGAGCATGGGCAGGCAGTGCACCAGACACCGTGGGTTCAGATCACCCTCATCTGTGCTGAGAGCAGGTGCATCAGGGAAGGTCTGAGTGAACACACAACGTGCTGAGCTGGACTCCCACACTCTAAGAACACCTGGTGAGGACCGTAAGAACCATTTATACACATAAACATCCACTTCTACATCAACTACACAATGGTGTGCCACAAGGGTCAGTACGTAGACCATTTTAATTGAACATGATTCACAATGTGACCCTGAACCACAAAACCAGTCTTAAGTAGCATGGGAACATTTTAACTAAAAGTCAAATAGTAGTCAATAGGTACATTTTTCTTTAATGCTAAAAATCATTGGGATATTAAGTTAAGATCATGTTCCATAAAGATATTTCGTAAATGTCCTATTCTAACTATATAAAAACTTTATTTTTGTGAGTAGATGGACTGCTACAGTGCATATGATTAAGAACTTTAAAGGTAATTTTCTCAAAATTAAATATTTTAGCACCTCCAAATTCCAGAGATTTAAACTGTTGCGTCTCAGCCAGATATTGTCCTATTCCAACTCATACATCAATAGAAAGCTTATTTGTGATTCTGGATCACAAAACCTGTCTTAAGTAGCACAGGAACATTTTTAGTAATAGACAAAAATACATTGTATGGGTCAAATTGATCGATTTTTATTTTACTTTATATAAAAACTTTATTTTACTACAGCTACAGCACCTCCTACATTAACAACTTCAAAAGCAATTTTCTCAATATTTTGTTTTATTCCATAGATTCTAGAGTTTAAAAGTTTTTTTCTCCACCAGATATTGTCTTATCCTAAAAACCCATACATCAATAGAATGCTTATTTATTCAGCTTTCATGAAATCTCAATTTCGAAAAATTGTCCCATAAGGTTTTGTTGTCCAGGGTCATATTTATTAGTTATTTGAACATGTTTGGTTTTGTTTTGGTTTTGTTGTCTATGGTCACAAATGATCATGGACATTGATTAATTTTAAGTCAAAATGGCTTCTGCCATGAACTACAGCGCTTACCTTTACTGCCAGCTGTGACAAAGTATAAGTCGTTGCTCTTCACACCCATCTGAGAGTAATGGCTCTTCTCAGGCAGAATAACAACACCTTCCACTGCCTAAACACAAACAAATGAAGTCAAGGCATCCAAAATCAACTTTTAACTTCTACAGAGTACCTAACTTATTTATTACTATATGAATATTTATGTAAACATAACAACCTACGAAGAAATGAAATCAATCAAGTCTTTCAAAAAATATGTCCATGGCTCATAGATATAGTCTGACCTCATAAACAGGCACAGTTCTCTTCACTTTCTTCTCCTTCAGGTCCCACACGGTACATATTTTGTCTCGGCCAGAACTAAAAATGAAAGGATCTCCATTAAATTTGACCAATGTGAAAAACATTCTTCCACCTAACAAAATATTTCTAATTTTGAGCAAAATAATTCAAATTCAAATGCAAATTTACAAAAAATGCTACCATCTTTTAACTAGACCCTGAACAGATTTAATAACGGATCCTAGCCTAAACAAGACCTTAAACACACTGGTGTTTTCTCCACATATCTGAAAAGAACTATTTTTGAGAATTGAGTGATGATTTTCATATTTACCTGACCAGAGTCTGGCCATCCGGAGAGAAAGCCAAAGATGTAACGGCACTGTAGTGGCTCTCAAGAACACAAACACACTTGCTGGTCCGTAGGTCCCATATACGAATGCCACAGTGCATTGAAGAGGAGAAGAGCAGCAGCCTGCTGATGTCTGGATGGAACTCAACCAGACTTTATAAAATAAGACAAAGGAGACTGTGATTTACCAAATAATTGATATCAGTTGCCAGTTTTATATCAGTAAGTTGCCATAGTGGCTCCTAGACATTTTCACTTCATTGACATTTTTAGTAAGAATAAATTTAGAAACATTCTTCTGGATTACACATTTATGAAAATTATACGGATACGTTTAAAAATATATATGTCAAATGTAATTTTGAGAGGAATGACATTTAGAGTTTAAACTTTGTTTATGCCGTAACGTATTACCACGTAAAACAGTGATTTTAAACATTTAGGAAATTTATTTTATTGCTATTCTAAGGGTGCCGTCACATATTTCCCAAGACAGACTTTTGTCACTTCATAACATACTGCACAACTCCAGAAGATCCTTTGAGATTGTGGGTGCAATACTGCTTCAAAACATCCCAGAGCTTTATAGTGCCATCACAACCACCTGGAAATACAAAAAGCACCAGTTAATCTTATTAAAATCAGATTAAAATATTGGGAAGCAATTCTACTGTTTGAAAAAAAAGAAGTTAAAACTGCTGGGCATTGTAAAGCAAGTTTGTGTCCCACCTGTAGCCAGCAGAGTGGAGGTGCAGTCAAACGTCATGCTGGCCACCGGCACGTTGTGGATGGCCTTCCATGATCTATTGCAATTCTCCTGCTTCCAATCCCACTGCTTCAGAAGCAAAGCCCTACTGGCGGTGACAAGCATCTGCAGAGAAAAGCATTGCAACAATAATGGGATATATTACTATTGTCATTAATTATATTGTAATTAACAGATGAGTGAATGGTCTTACCTGATCATCAGGACTAAGACAGAATGATGTGATGTCCTCCTGATCATCCTGTTCAGATGAAAATGTGTGAAATACACAATGATATTTGCGAGCACATTAAAACAGCAGACACAGGGCTATGAGACACCGACCTGCTCGATGCTATGGATAATTTTTCCTGTGTCAATTTGCAAAACGTTGACTCGTGGTCCACATGTGCAAAAAATGTATTGTTCATCTTGACTGATCTAGATGGAGATAAACAAGATGTGAAACGTTTGGTAAAAACAACTTGCGTTTAATGACCTGCTGATGTGATCTTACCTGTACTTTACCTCCCTTGTAAAACGGCTCGATTTTGCTGGACACAGCATAACTGAAGAAACAAATCAGACGAATATAAACTGACTGTCAAATAACTGAGTTTACGCATGTGATCGTAACTCGACTCGACTAGTTGTCTGCGTTTGGAAGCACGTTTCCCTCTTAAAACGTAAAAATGTACTAAAATAACACTTACTTTGATTTAAATGGCAGCGTGCTAAAAGCCATGATAATCCACACTGTTTCTCAACTTTTTGTTAAAAAAATAGGTATTATTAAAAGCATGTGTATTACTTATTTACTCCTGTATTTTGTACGCATGGTACATGTGAGCACAGAAGTGTCGCGTTAATGTGACGTCAACGGCGAACACACAGTGACATCTACTGGCTGGTACACAAACTATATCGAATTGGCTTTTTACTCATTAAACGCACAAACAAATGCTTTTTTATGCACTATATTTCATTTAAATTACAAAACAATAGGGATCGTTGTAATAAATAATTACATAAACATAACTTGTAATACATATGAAAATAATATTTATTTTAATTTTAATTTGTATTTTTTAAATTCCAAGATTACTGCTCTGCAGTTGCACCCAGGGATGCTTTTTAATAAGTATTAAGATACCCTCGGCTCTTGGGTCAATGTTAATTTAAATGAAGGTCCAATTTATTTATATTTATTCAATTATTAAATTATTCTAGATAAATTGGCAATGATAAATTCGCAACTACACATTGGTAATTGTATTATTTTATTAGCTTTATTATTATATTAATTAGCTAAGTTAATTTATTACTCAGGTTCACACAAACAGATGTAAGAATCTCGCTTGTTGTTTTGAAGTTTAAGCGCTAGATGTCGCTAATGCTCCACTAACGTATGCAACTGCGTGACGTTTAACGTTACGTAACTTCCGCTCTGCATTTTATACCATCAAACAGATCTGAGATCAGCTGTTGTCGGTTTTATAACGCAGTTCATAGTTTACACCACAGTTGTTATATATCTACGCCTGATTCCAGGTCAGTAAACTGTATGCTGCTATTCCACACTATCACATCGCGTGAACCCGACAGATACTTCCGCCTTGAGGAGGCATGATGTCATATGTCAGAAGTAACATTATGGGTTTAACAACGGTGTTAAGTGTACAGAGTTTGAGATGTCAAATGTTTAGATTGGTGCGTGTCAACAAACCTGTCAGTAATTCACACGTCTTGAATAGAAGAGAAGCTCACACATGCGCAGTGCTTTCACAGAGCAACACACTGGTAGGTCACCGGCTTCTTATTCATTTACTGCTCATGCATAACGTACGTTCATCACAACAGGAAATCATCTTTAACTTTTTTATTCCATTATTATTCCCAAACGTTTTACTCTAAAACTCTGTCTCGTTCAGCTGCACATCTGTCTACTCTATGGAAAGCATGCTTGTAAAGTTGTAAAGTATACAGTCTTGTAATGATGCATAAGTGTTTACTTCTTTACGTTACACACTACTCTGCTAATTTATTATTGAATGAAAAAGCCTCAGTGCTCTCCTCATTAAACCTATAAATGATTTTGATGTCATTTGTAAATGATTTTTAAATCACAATGCCCCTGTTTGACATGTTCGTGTACTGAATGTGATCCACTTCTTCAGTTTAGGAGATTGTGGACAGCACCACATGAGTCTCTTATAAGCATACGGACACTGTCCACACTACCTCCTCCACCGTCATCTGGACAGAACAAATCCAGCGACAAAAAGACTGGCGTAAGCAACATTTACTCTTTACGGGCTTCAAAACTGAACCTTAAACTTACTTAGTGTATGATGTGCTGTGGGACAGAGAAATCGTGAGGTTGAATCCAGCTGATCTACTTGAACTGGGTTGAATAAAGCCTATGCCTCGTTTCTTACAGCCAGTGACTTGGAAATCTCTTGCCATCACATTTGCGTTGGGAGGAGGTTTACTTTTGGGGATGAAGTACTTAAAAAGAGAAAAAGAAGAAAGTAAGGAGTGTCTATTTATGACTGAGCAACTTGTTTATAATAAATGCTTGTTTCAATCTCTTTTCCTACTGTTGATATTTGCTTATAATATGTTAATAATGTTTTTTTTTTATATGTACGTATTTTAGGGATTGAGAGAGAAAAAACTAAGTCAATAGGAAGACCAGCACTAGGGGGTCCATTCTCACTGGTGGACCACAACAATAAACCCGCAAAGAGTGAAGATTTCCTTGGCAAGTGGGTGCTGATCTATTTTGGATTCACACACTGTCCAGATATTTGTCCCGATGAGTTGGAGAAAATGATCGAGGTCGTAGATGAGATTGGTAATGTATCGTTTTATTATTTACTTCAATCAACAAATCGTTTTCTGTCTTTTTGGAAGAACGTGAAATGTAAAATAACTGTATGAAATGTATCTGAAATATGGGGATTGATTATTTTGTTATGCTTTTTCTGTCACAGACAGAATTAAGACGCTTCCAGATTTATCACCAATTCTCATTACAATCGATCCTGACAGAGACACAACAGAGGCGATGTCAGCTTATGTCAAAGGTGAGCAAACGAAACATTACTGTATCTATTTATTCTTCAACATACATCATATGTTGTGATGGTTTGATTTTCTCGTGTCGATGTTTTCTGATATCTTATCTCTCATACAGAGTTTTCTCCAAAGCTGATCGGCTTGACAGGCACAACTGCTCAAATCGAACAGGTGTCCAGAGCATACAGAGTGTACTACAGCCAGGGCCCTAAAGATGAAGACAACGACTACATAGTGAGCTTTTAGTCTACTAAGTCATGCAGTTCATGCAGTTGAATGTTTATAAAAAACATAACACACACTATATACTCATCCAATTCCACAACCTGATAGGCTGTCACATTGCAATGTTTTCTCTTTAAACATAGGTTGATCACACCATCATAATGTATCTGGTGGGACCTGATGGTCAATTCTTGGAGTATTTTGGACAGAACAAAAAACCTTCCGAGATCTCAGGATCCATTGCATCCCACATGAGGAAGTACAAACAGGGAAAATGATGTGCTATGATGCTCTGAGGTGTGGAGAATCAAGATGTCTATTTCTTTCGTCTGTGAAATGTGTTATGTTTATTTAAAGTTTAACTCCCATTTGCTAAGTCACTTCCAGTTTAACACATTAACTTGACCATTGCTTTTTATTTCTGTAAACATTAAAGGGATTCAAATGACTCAACCTTAATAAATTAAAATGTATTGTTTATCATTTTGGATTTGCGTTGTAATAGATATTTTTCAGAGATTGCTCAGTTCGGTGTGGCATCTCTCTCACCTATACTTATTGACCACCACGTCCTTTTAAACCATCAGTTGTTATGCTTCATGAGTAAAAGCTCATTCACAACGCAAACTGGAAAAATAAGTGTACTTTTGTAGTAACTTGTAGACCCTCTTACACAACTCTGTTTCAATTCCTCACATTTTCCAATCGCTGTTATATCTCAATTGTTCTGGCGTGTAGAAATTGGTTTGTGTTTATCAGTCGCATTAACGATCAAACCGCATTATTATAAAGAAGCTTTATCTGTAATAAATGTCTTGTCAGCTAAAGTAAAAACACTGAACGGCATCAGGTTGTATTTGTCAAGACTAGTAAATGCATTGGCTAACATGAACTAACAATCTATTTATTTTTGTTAATGTTAGTTGATGCCAATGCAAGTGTTCATCTCGGTTCGATATTATCTTGGTAAAAAACGAATTCTGAAATGCTGAAAGTAACACAAACTAACAATAATAAATGCTTTAGTATAGTTTTTTATCCTTTGTGTTAGCAAATGCATCAACTAATGTTAACAAATACCTTCATATTTATTGTAAAGTGTTTTTTCTACTTTTTTTTACATTGCATCTATTTATAATAACTTGTTTTTCTAATGCTGTGTAAAACCAAAAGTGATTGTCAGCTGCGAGGATGTTTTTATCATGCTGTGAATCACCGTGATACCCACTCCTTAGCAGAGCTGCCCCATGTCTCACTGTTATACACTGCTGAATCTCTCACATCCACATTATTGATGCTCAAACTATACTCTGATTTAGATGAATGTATTGATGTGAAATTAGGAAGAGATTATCCGGATCCATGGGGAGAACTGTTTGGATTGTAGAAAGATAAGTGGAGGTTCTCCAGCGATTGAGCAGCATTGTTAGTAACCGTGTCCAGATTGCAGTACACTGTGGTTGTCTGTCCTTCATTTACTGTGAGAACTGCAGGATTGTGAGTTACTATTATAACACCACTGACACCTGGATAAAAACACAATGAAATACTGGATAAAATGAAGCGAAAAATAAGATTTAGGAAAATCTCTGTGGTGACATCTGGAGGTTCAGTTTATCAGAAAGTTCAGACTTCAGAGTTTTGAAAGCATGTTTATAGATGACGTCTGTTGTGATTGGCATAAAGTGAATACAAAGAGAAACATTCACTCAGTCTCTTCTCTCTTTACTCTCCATTAATATAAAATTTAATTAAAAAAGAAGAGACTGAATGACCATTTAAAGGAGTTTTATGGGAGGAGCAAATACCAGCCAATCACAGACAAACAAAACTTTATTTTTTATTTCTCACTTTGAGTCACACATAAAAAGGCAAGGGCATTTTGATAAATCTGGGTATAAAGAAAATGGATTGATTTTGTTCGTCTGATACATGGATATTTTTATCATTTCAAGTGTGATACACAAAACATGTAAGAAGCAGATCCCACTGCAAATAAGTGGATAGTGAAATGATGAATATATTTGTCAATGATAAGGCCATTTTCAATGCATGATAGTACTGATAGGAATTCAAAAAATTCATTTGCATAAATGTGTGTGTGTGCAGTAGCCTACGTTGTAATGCAGTCTTGTTTAGTGTTTAGCTCCTCCCTCTTCGATCTCTTTATCATCTTCAAGTGTCTGTTTGATCACTTCAGTTTTATTCTTCAACATCTGCTCATGGTTACACATCACACAAATCAAATCACAAGATGATCAGATCATTCTGCACTTTCTTCACTCTTCTGACCTGTGAGTATTCATCACATCTCATCTCAGATATAAAGTGTTTGAAACACAATCTGATGTAAAGGTTACAGGTGTGAGTGGAGCGACTGCAGTGACTCAGAATCCTCCAGAACGCCCAGAGAATAAAGGAGAAAAAGTCACAATGAGCTGTAATCTGGGTTTAGTTACTCTATCATCTGCTAGATGGTGTAAACAAACTCCAGGAGGAGTTCCTCAGTACGTGTTGAGATCTTATCACGAATGGAGGTCACCTATTTATGGGTCTGGTTTCTCTACTCCTCATTCCTTAAAGATGAGTTTGATATTAGACAGCAAATGAAAACATTTGCAAACAGTGCGTTTTCTTTTTATGAAGATGTTTTTTTTAAATAACGTTTTTATTACTGAAAGAGCTCAATTAAGTTTAAGTTTCATTGTCTCTGAGGTGAAGATATCACATGGTTCCCTGATGAAATAAAACTGAATTTGATCGGTAAGTTAATTTGTATTTTTACATTTATTATGCATCCTAAATCAAAACTTACATTTTAATACAATAAAAAATGTGAATGAAATTATTTCAGTTTTTAAAAGAGGATATTTATTTTGTTTTATTTAAAAATATTAATGACCAGGTTCTGTTTGTTGTTTTTTATCTTCATCTATGTGGACAAATATTACTGCATGAACTACACATAAGCCCATATTCTGACATACAGTCGCGTAAAAAAAGAGAGAGTCGAGCATAATATATTAAGCAATTTTCCCAAAGACATGTAGAAATTTTAGTATTGTTTCGTTTAAAAATGAGAAAGTTGTTTTCTTTGCAGGTCTGAAAGAGCATCTTTTGTTATTTGATCCTGTTTATCCAGTTTTTATTTTCAGCAAATAAAAAGAAGTTCACAGACTGCAAAAAAAAAAACATCATATATATCATAAACATCACTGACATATCCCTCAGGATACACCTGCTACACCCCATAATTTCACTTCATATAAATGATGTTTCTCTGTGTTCACTCTGAATAAAGACGCAAAGTCAGTCTGTTAAGAGGAAACAGGCAATTCTGGGCCATTTTAACAAAATAAATGTAAAATGACATTATAAAAGAATATTACTGTCTCTATTCACAGAATCACACACATGTAAGGTTTAATGTACCAGTAACCAGCCAAAAATCTTATTAAATAAATTAATGGACACAAAGAGAAATGTTTCGATCAAGGACATTCCTTTTCATTTAAGCAATATACAATAATGCTATAAACAACAATATCTGACTGTCAAACACAGTTACCCAATCAGAATGCAGTATTCACACAGTCATGTAATATCAGAATATTAAATCAGTATTAAATCTGTCAGTACAGCAGGAAGTGAAGATGATTGGCTTAATCTTAACATCTGTGTTTTTCAGTTGCATACAGACATATGTAATCGTTGACTAATGGTGGTATTTGTCCCACCCCTCCTGCACTGTGATTGGACGGCTAAGTTAAAGATATCCAGTATCAAAGTTGAACATTTTTCGACTCTCGGTGACCGGACAAAAACATATTTGTTCGCCAGTATGTGTGTTTTTGGTGGATCAAACTCCTTTGCATAACTATAGCAATGCTCTGCTATTAATCCAGGAACACGATTGTTGTTTTCCTTTAAAGCATTTAAGTTTTTGCAATCAAAATGCTGTTTATTTAACACAATAATGCACTTAATTTTATAATTACATTATGATCGCAAGGTAGTGATGGGGCATCTGAACCGAGGCTTCGGTGCTTGTGTCTAGCAAAAATGGGCATGCCAGATGAAGCCTCGATTCGAAGCTTGTGTTTTTAATGGAGAAATCATGTGACCATCACAACAAACGAAGCTTCACTTTCTGCTCAATCACGTGAGCTTTTTTATTCACATTGTAGTCACACATTATAATGCATAGACAGTATAGTATGTACTGTAAATATACAGATACATGTCAAAAATAATAATATCATGAAAAAGGTCAATATTTTCTGTCACTCATTTCAGAAAGTGAAACCCATATATTTTATAGATTCATTGTACATAGAGTGACATTTTTCAAGCCTTTATTTCTTGAAATTTTGATGATTATGGCTTACAGATGATGAAAACCCAAAATTTAATGTATCAGAAAATTATAATATTACATATAAGATCAATTAAAAAAGGATATTTTAAACAGAAATGTCAGGCTTCTGAAAAGTATGTTCATTTCTATGCACTCAATATTTGGTTCGGCCTCCTTTTGCATGAATTACTGCATCAATGTGGCGTGGCATGGAGGCAATCAGCCTGTGGCACTGCTCAGGTGTAATGGAAGCTCAGGTTGCTTTGATAGCGACCTTCAGGTCATCTGCAGTGTTGGGTCTGGTAGATTCTCTATGGGGTTCAGGTCAGGCAGGTTTGCTGGCAAATCAACCACAGTACCACCATGGTCATTGAACCAGCTTTTGGTACCTTTGGCAGTGTGTGCAGGTGCCAAGTCCTGCTGGAAAATTAAATCAGCATCTCCATAAAGCTTGTCAGCAGAAGGAAGCATGAAGTGCTAGTAGATGGCTGCGTTGACTGCGGACTTCAGAAAGCACATTGGACCAAAGTCCTCTTTTTTAGACGAAATTAAATGTTGCATTTCATTTGGAAACCAAGGTCCCAGCGTCTAAAGGAAGAGTGGAGAGGCATAGATTCCATGTTGCTTGAAGTCCAGTGTGAAGTTTCCACAGTCAGCGATGATTTGGGCTGCCCCTGGTATAAACTTTCTTCGTACCATCTAATATATCGAAAATACGATTCAATACACTGCATTGATGTGATGTACGGCTCTGTAAATGTATGTTAATTATATACGTAATTTCATGTTTAATTTTTCTGAAGTTACATAAAGAAAGTTAGCGT
Organism: Triplophysa dalaica; assembly: GCF_015846415.1. Taxonomy (NCBI): domain Eukaryota; kingdom Metazoa; phylum Chordata; class Actinopteri; order Cypriniformes; family Nemacheilidae; genus Triplophysa; species Triplophysa dalaica. Next base: position 21,054,754 of record NC_079548.1, on the reverse strand, counting down.
ATAAAAATGTTTTGAAAAATGTTTTGGAAGTCTGTTATTTTCATTTAAAATTGTACTTTTTTTTCAGAATATTGTGATACGGTCCTGTTGGTAATGGTAAAATGGTGAACCATTTTGTATATTGCATTAAATTAGGATCTGAATGTAGTGTTAATAAATTAAATAAATACGTTAGACTAATATCATATATTAATATATAAATATTTATTAATAATTATAAATGCAGTATATGCTTTATAAATATATGGGCAAAGTAACAGCTATAAGTGCTATTAACCGCTATCAACATTTTACAATTTAAAATGTTTTCTTGAATGAATGTTGAAAATTTTAGTGATTATTGACAGATGGTATATATATCTTTGATATATATATATTTAAATATAATGCATTAATAATAGTATTAATATAAATTTGCATGACTGGTCTGTGGAAGCAAATTTGACTGCGTTTGATACTAAAATAAATTAAAGTAAAATATTAATAATAGTAATAGTAATGGTGACAGTAATATAAAAAGAAATTACTAAACTAAACTAAACTAAACTAAACTAAACTAAACTAAACTAAACTAAACTAAACTAAACTAAACTAAACTAAACTAAACTAAACTAATGCAACGCAACTTTTTAAAAGCTCCACAAATTCAAGAATAATATTGTTACATTTTATTATTGAATTCAGTCTGTAAGCCTAGGCCTATATTCAATATATTTTACCTCTGTTATTATTACTTTATGTGCTGTATTCAAATAAATCAGTTTAGTGGTTTGATTTTGAGAACTATAATCCACTGTGTGGATACGTTGACCATCAAAAATGAATAACAATGAGTTTGGCAAGGAGATGAATTCTCCTATTTAAATATTAGCTCAGAGAGTCCTAAACCAAAATCTATTTGAGATATCATCCAAAATCATTTGTTTTCAGATTTATTGGTAAAAGCAAAGCTATAGTATTGCAAAACCTACAGCCTATATTTTATCCATAAATCTAATAATCCAGGTTTTTGTTGTGAGTAATCAATTCCCCAAAAGAATATTCATGTTGTCATCTATTTTATGGGGATCCCTTCAATCCAGTTAGAAAATGTGTTTTCTGTGTCTGTCCGAAGACTTGACTCATTTATAGTTTTCCATCCGTTTCTCAAGCTGCTATGACAAACGGCCACTGCAGCTGTGTGCTATTAAAAGCTCTCAAACCCCACAGTATCACCCGTGACTTCTGTTCAGAGCTGTGATGTGCTCAAAGACACTGGTGGAGATTTCAACCGTTGTTCCTTAATCCTCACAGACCAGCAGAGGTGCATACGTACAATATGATTATGGATATGGTAAGTAAAAGAACATTCCAAGTTTGTAACAGATATGCTTGTGTTAGAGAGCATTAGTTGTGTCGACAGATCAAATGCTTTTTGATCTTTTGTTTTTGAGACCTCACTGTTGTTCATACTGAAAGACTTAAAAAAGACTGAAAACAGTAATTGTTAGTAAGGTGTATCTCTTCTCGTGTGGTTATTCAGTCAGTCCTGCAGTATAGTCTAAACTTAGGTTGGGCATTTTTAAGTCTAGTCTAGAATATATTTAGAACTGTGTTAATGAAGGAGTGAAAATATCAATGCAAATGTTTCTGAAAAGACTTTGGCAAATGTAGTTTGTAAATTTAATATTTTTTGATAGTGTTCAATAGAACTATGTATGCCTTTGAAATGTATTTAAACACCTTACATTTTTTCAAGACGTTTGAATAATATAAATGAATTATTATTTAAGTAAAAGATATTGTTTCATAACACAAAAAATCTGTCATAGTTTCACCAAATGACATGTAATGGTCAGATTTGTAAAATTACTATAAGGAGACAAATGCACTACAGTGTAATTCTATTACAAATGACAATGAAAAGATCTAACGACTTGTGCACTAGTTTCCTAAAATAGTTTTTGAAACAGGAGCAATTATTCCTTCATAACGTGTCAAGTGGTTCATGATCTCTTTTAATTCATGTTTATTTATCACACGGCATACAGAATTTTATTTAATCCCATTTACATTATGGCAAATAGGTCAAACAAGTACAGTATTCTTTAAGTACAGAAACGATCATGCATGTCAGAAAATGTATGGAATGTGGCCCTCTCGACCTCCAATTAAGTACATCTGCCATAAATAGCATAGTGTGTGTGCTCTTCTGTGGTCCTCCTTGATTAATAACTTGGTACAAATGTCTTTTTTATGGTATGGTTTAAAACAATTTTGTTGAGATTTTATATTAATGTGTTTATTTATCACAGGTCTAGTTAAACGCAGGCCTCCAAAACTCTTTAACTACAGCTATGAGTGACATTACGGTGAGACATTGTTTTAAACTATAGAAGTATGTTGAGAAATGAAGCACTGGCATTGATCTTCTGTTTTTCTTTCAGGGGCTGGATGTGACCACACTTTGGCTTGTGCTCGCAGTGGTGGTGATCACAGCTGCTGTATTTCCTCTATACCGTATGATGCTTCGGCATTTAGCCAAGACAACTGTGAGGAATAAAGTGGTGCTGATCACTGACTCGTTGTCGGCTCATGGAAATGGTACTGCTGCAACAGTGTTGGCCATGCAGTGTCTTTCACACTCGCTTTTGCTTGTGTTGGAATTTAAGAAGGTGTTTTTTATACAGGGTCCCACTAAATTGTTTTAATTTAATACAGGCCCTTAAACACTATTCATTTATATAATATAATATTATTTAGGTGTTGTTCCGTGAGTGGTTGAGAGTAAGCATATGTGTCCATCAATTCTAATTTATTTTGGTCTTTTGAAACGATGTCACTTCCTGATTGATGCTATGACTAGGTTTGCAAAAGACTAACAAGATGGATGTACTTAAGTAAATTGTATGAAAACAAATTATTAAAATATACTTTATATAGTCTAATAGGTTGTTAACAATTTTATTTTGTAAAAATAATGTAATAATCTTTGGAATGATATCTACTTATTTTGATTGTCAATATTTTCATTTTTTTGTAACAGCAACTAAATTTTATAATGTTAAACCCATTTAAATTGGTGAAATTAAATTAAATTATTTATTTTGTGTTGAGATTACATAAATAATTTTTTGTTGATTTAGTTATTGTTGATTTATCTTTGAGATTTAGGAGGGAGGCACGATAGAAGTCATGAAGCATGTTATTTCACTTATTGAGAAGTAAATGTGCGAATGCCAACACAGAGACCACCAGCCTCTTCTTATACTTGACCATCTATGTTGTAAAAAAATAGTATATTTCAATATGAATGTGAGTGATCCGTGGGCTTTGGGTTAGACACATTTATTTGTTGTATTTTTTGTTTGTTTACTTTAACTAACATTTACTTGACATTTTAACAAAACCTAAATGTATTTAATATGTAGAATTGACATGAATCTGGTTAGTAAGTTGTACTTGAATAAGCACTTAAAATTTACTTAGTAAATTACTAAAAAAAATGCTGCTGCAAATTGTTATGAGGAATTTATTTAGTAAATTCTACGAGTTTTTATTTTCAGTGTAAAATAATAGCAAGGAAAATAGAAATAAATCCTATTTTTACTATATTTTAATGGTGTCAATTTGAGCACATATCATTTTATCTAAAATGTACATATATGTTAACATTGTAAAGGAAGAAAAACAACTCTATTTGAAAATTATTTTTGTATTTTATGATGTAACATGTAAATATGCAATAGTAAAAATAACTCTATGCAATATGATTTCAATGCAAGTAAACAGTTGAAATTAACTTTTTATCCACGCATGTTGTGATTATTTTAGAATTTGCGAAACGCTTCCACAGTGGTGGAGCCAGACTGGTCCTCTGTGGAAATAACTGGGAGAGGTTAGAGACTTTAGCTGAGCAGATGACAGATAAATCAGATCCAACATCTGTAAGTCCACAATGATCAAACATTATGCTTATATATAAACTCTAGTGTGCAATGAATAACAAAAGTTTGTTAAAGTAATTAAAAAAAACAAAATTCAGTTACAAAAAAATGAAGCGTATTATTATTGCACTTTATATCATTCCATCTGTACATATCTTTATTTTGTGAAGAATGAAAAATGTTCAGCAGAATGTTTGTTAAAGTGGTTATGCAATTAAGGTGAATGGGGACCAGAGATGATCATGGTCACCAACCTCTCGTATTCAATGTAAAAGGGCAGCTTGAATATTCTGCAAGATAACTCCTTGTGTGTTCAACATTACATGAGTGAGAAAATCATGTAGTTTGGTGAATGGCAGAATTTTTGTGTGAACTAACAGTACATTGTGTTTAATATGAGGGTTACTCATTTGACTCTTCAGACATTTCCACCTAAACTGGTGGAGCTGGACTTTAGTGATATGGAAAGTGTACCCGAGGTGATCTCTGAAATCCTGGAGTGTTTTGGCTGTCTGGATATTCTGATCTTTAACAGCAGCATGAAGGTTAAAGCTCCCGTTCAGTGTCTGTCTCTAGAGATGGAGAGAACCGTCATGGATGTAAACTACTTTGGGCCCATCACATTGGCTAAGGGTAAAATGCAAACATTAAAAGAGTCTGTCAGTAAAAATCTAAATAATAAAATGCTTTTGCAAACTCTCTTTTATTTTGTCACAGGTGTTCTCCCATCGCTGATCTCCAGGAGAACAGGTCACATTCTTCTAGTCAACAGCATTCAGGGGAAGCTGACAGTGCCCTTCCGTGCCACCTGTGAGTTTCACTCCAAGATGACAATTATGCTACCATTTCGCATGACGTTTAAAACACATTTAAGTTCATTTTAAAAAATAAATACTCAGCTGTTTTATCACGTGAATTATTCCTCACAAGTTGATCAAAATTAATCTTCTCTAATAGTGTCAGTGTATTATAAGGCTATCGAGAGATGAAATGTCTTGTTTTGTTCAGATGCCGCCTCTAAGCACGCAGTTCAGGCATTTTTTGACTGTCTGCGTGCTGAAGTTCAACAGTATGGTATCATTGTGAGCACTGTCAATCACACGTTCATAAACACTCCCACCACAGAGGATGAGGCTAAATCCACAGGCAAAAGTGAGTTAACTACTGTTCATAATGATCATATGTGTATTTATTCATATATAATGCCAATTCAGTACGATAAACTGTTACTTAACCCAGAGAAAAAGGAAAAACACATTTTGTGACCAATGATTTTCACTATATTAATCTACCTTGATACATAAACGTTTGCTGTTTGAAAATCTCTTTCCTAGTTTTGTGCCAGTACTCAAGAATCAATGAAAAAAATGATGTGCATCTGATCAAAACCTGTTTGTATATGTTTTTTCCTCTATAATCCTCTGGACAAACTCTGGTTGGAATTGACAGCCTTTACTAAACAGAAATCTCTTGGTGTGAATCCGGAGGAGATGGCAAGTGAACTTCTGAATACTTTGAGCAGTAAGAAGAAGGAGATTTTAATGGCCCGCTTCATCTCCAAAGCAGCGATCTACACCAGATCTCTCTTCCCCAACCTCTTCTTTGCCATCATGGCAGCAGGAGTCAAGACCACCACGGCTGAGATGTCAGAAGATGAAAAGGTCACTTAAATGTATATTGTTGTGCCGCAGTTCTTAAAATACACGAGTCAGATTTGCTTCTCATTTAAATTGTTGCTATTTAATGAATTGAGATTTTGTTTGTGGATCTTGATCTGTTTTTTAACCATCTTGTTAACCATGCATGCTAAACAACTTCTTTGTATAAAAATGAAAAATAAGATAAAATGGACATCTTGCAAAATAAATTTTCTGATTTTCTTTCATGCCTGATAGAATATGAGGATCTCCTATAGATGACTATTGTCTATAAAAGCATGTGTGTAGGCTTATGCAATTTATTTTGAACTCATCAAAATGAAGAAAAATTTAAATATGGCAATTATATTGTGACTAAAACATGTCAAAATAAATAAAAAATTTGAAACAATATATTTTCAGCCTTTTCAGTAAAGTTTGCAGAAATGTGCCCTTGCCATAGTAACAAGCCTATTCTTGAGGTCCCACAATGAGTTGCTTTTTAAACCGTATTGAAGGAGTTCACATCAATTCCATTGACTACTTTATCTACATTATTTTGTCAAAGTCATCAATAAAATGTTGAAGAAAATCAATATTGAGCGCGTTATGGAAGAAGAACTTTTTGGGTGAACAGGTGGAAAATCAGTTTCGCAGCGCCCTCTTCTGTCACTGTTAAGCATCGCCGTGTGACGTCACACGAACATGGCGCGCTACATACAGTCACAAAAGTGTTTGTTTAGGTTCATTCGAGGATATAACAGCAGTCAGCGATTCACTAAAAACAATTTTTGTGCATTTACTAACGATTCTATTCCACATGTGATACACGACAGACAAAATCAGCGTTTCACTATCGCCTGTGATGCAGACGGTAAGAAATAATAACTAGTCAACCTGTCTGTCTAGTGTACGACAAGTAGCCTAGTTACCTACCTAGACAGCATTCTGATAATCAAAGTTTAGCCTTCTGACTGCACTATGGTCCTACAAAATGTTGTCTATTTAGGCATCTCATGCGGTTTCGAGTGACAACTTTATGGTTCAGGACGTTCATACATGTCTATGTGTTGTTTAATAATAGAAAAATCAGTGTTGAAATACATCTCCAGAGGTGACGGACAGGTGGAGCTGATATCTACAGAAGTTCCTGAATCACACAGGGGTAAAGGTGTAGCAGCACACCTGGCCAAGGTGAATAAAGTGCACTTTCACTGTTGTGTAACTGAATGTCAGTGATGAACTAGTTGTTTTCCTTCAGGCTGCTCTGGACTTTGTCATTGAAGAAGATTTGAAAGCAAGAATATCCTGCTGGTACATCAGAAAATATGTGGATGAAAATCCACATCTAGGATACCGGGCTTACATTAAAGACTGATGGCACAAATAAACCTGAAACAGATTCTACCTCAATTTTGTTTGTACGTCCAACTACCAAATGTGATGTCCCGAGGGCATTTGTGCAATATTTGTTTTTATTGAGGGTGATATTATAAAAAAAGATAGTATGTTAGAAAAATGCATGGTGCTAAACCTGGTTAAGTATTTATTTATTGACAAAAAGGGTCACAACATATCAAGAATAAAGGTTTTAGCATGGGTTTTATTCTTGTGCTCAAAATATGCACAGAAAAACAAAACATGAATATTGAATAAGAATATTTGGAAAATCCTGTGATGTTTTTGACTACTACAGTCATTCCAATACGTGTTTATATTTGTATGAACACTAAAAGAGTCAACACCATAAGACATAGACTCCAAATGTTTCACAGACATGTGACTGAAGGTAGGCTCAAAAGTACCAGTCAGTATCTGGTGTGGCCACCAGCTGCTTGAAGTACTGCAGTGCATCTCCTCCTCATGGACTGGACCAGATTTGTCAGTTCTTGCTGTGAGATGTTACCCCACTCTTCCATCAAGGCACTTGCAAGTTCCTGGACATTTCTGGGGGGAATGGCCCCAGCCCTCACCCTGCGATCCAACAGGTCCCAGACGTGCTCAATGGGATTGAGATCCAGGCTCTTCGCTGGCCATGGCAGAACACTGACATTGCTGTCATGCAGAAACTCACGCACAGAACGAGCAGTATGGCTGGTGGCATTGTCCTGCTGGAGGATCATGTCCGGATGAGCATACATAAAGGGTACCACATGAGGGAGGAGGATGTCTTCCCTGTACCGCAAGGCATTGAGATTGCCTGCAATGACAACAAGCTCAGTCCGATGGTGATGTGATATACCGCCTCAGACCATGACGGGTACAGGCCCCGGTGTAACGCTCATTCCTTCGACGATAAACACGAATCCGTCCATCACTCCTGGTGAGACAAAACCGTGACTCATCAGTGAAGAGCACTTTTTGCCACTCCTGTCTGGTCCAGCGAAGGGGGGTTTGTGCCCATAGGCGGCGTTGTTGCTGGTGATGTCTGGTAAGGACCTGCCTTACAACAGGCTTACAAGCCCTCAGTCCAGCCTCTATCAGCCTATTGCGGACAGTCTGAGCACTGATGGAGGGATTGTGTGTTCCTGGTGTGACTCGGGCAGTTGTTGTGGCCATCCTGTACCTGTCACAAAGGTGTGATATTCGGATGTACCGATCCTGTGCAGGTGTTGTTACACGTGGTCTTCCACTGTGAGGATGATCAGCTGTCCTTACTGTCTCCCTGTAGTCTTAGGCGTCTCACAGTGCGGACATGGCAATTTATTGCCCTAGCCACATCAGCAGTCCTCATGCCTCCCTGCAGCATGCCTAATGCACATTCACGCAGATGAGCAGGGACCCTGGGCATCTTTCTTTGGGTGTTTTTCACAGTCGGTAGACAAGTCTCTTTAGTGTCCTGCGTTTTTTAGAACTGTGACCTTAAATGCCTACTCTCTGTAAACTGTTAAGGTCTTAACGACCATTCCACAGGTGCATGTTGATTAATTGATTATGGTTAATTGAACATGCATGGAAAACATTGTTTAAACCCTTTACATTAAAGATCTGTAAAGTTATTTGGATTTGTTCAACATTATTGTTGAAATACACAGTCCTGAAAAAGGGACGTTTCTTTTTTTGCTGAGTTTATATCAAATAAGTTTGTAATACATCTCAATAAAATGGAAGGAAGGAGGCGGGAACCGGCAAACATTTAAACATTTAATAAAGTAATATAACAGCCGGCGGCCCCTCACGGACGACCGCCGGCGAACAAAACATAATATAAATACAAACATAACATAAGTTCGGGCCCGGTCCTCTCTCTTCGACGGTCCGGTCGCTCGTTCCTTTTATGCTCCCATCTCCTACGTGATTCGAGCCCGGTGTGCGCACAGCTGGCGCTAATTCACAATTACTCACCGGACTCGAACCACGGTCTCGCCCCGCCTACTCTACTACATACCCCCATCACCCCTCACAGGCCGGGGGGTACCCCCGCGACTGTGCAAGCTCCCTCCCCCTCCCTCGGGGGGGGTGGGGTGGGGGGTATGCAGCGACGAGACGAGACAACGGAGACGGGAGCCCTCGGAGCGACCGGAAAGAGAGAGGGGAGAGAGGAAAAAAAAAAATCCGGTTCCCCGACATGCTGCCGCTCGTTCCTCAGCCAGCCGGAGTACTCTCCTTCGCGGTGCCTTGCGGTGGCCCTGGGGCTTCGGTGGACGGCTCGACCGTCCGCCCCCTGGCGGCCGGCGGTGGCTCCTCCTTTATCCGGGAGTCGGGGCGGGTTCCCCGTCCCCTGTTCCTCCCCCTTGGGCGGACGGACGCAGGCTCCGGCCTCTGGCAGGCGGTGGCTCACCCGGCACTTCCGCCCCCTGCTCCTCCCCCTCGGGGGACGGACACAGGCTCCGGCCTCTGGCGGACGGCGGCAACCCCCCCGCTCCCACTTGGACGAAAGCCACCCCACCTCGACCCAGGGGCGCGGCAGCAAAGGTCGCCGTTCCACCGAAGTTTTGACGGTGGCCGCACTGTGCACTTCCGTTTCCCCAGAGCCACCGCTTCGGGCAGCCACTGGCGGACGCCCTTCGTCCGCGCTGCCCGAACTCTCCGGCACCGCGAGGCCACTCGGCGGCGAGGACTCTCCGACAGCATGTCTCTCCTTCCTCCCGGGTTTCGGCACCAATGTAATACATCTCAATAAAAGGGAAGGAAGGAGGCGGGAACCGGAAGACATTTAAACAAACATTTAATAAAGTAATAATAGCCGGCGGCCCCTCACGGACGACCGCCGGCGCAATAACATTAACATAAATACAAATACAAACACAAGTTCGGGCCCGGTCCTCTCTCTTCGACGGTCCGGTCGCTCGTTCCTTTTATATGCTCCCATCTCCTACGTGATTCGAGCCCGGTGTGCGCACAGCTGGCGCCAATTCACAATTACTCACCGGACTCGAACCACGGTCTCGCCCCGCCTACTCTACTACATACCCCCATCACCCCTCACAGGCCGGGGGGTACCCCCGCGACTGTGCAAGCTCCCTCCCCCTCCCTCGGGGGGGGTGGGGTGGGGGGTATGCAGCGACGAGACGAGACAACGGAGACGGGAGCCCTCGGAGCGACCGGAAAGAGAGAGGGGAGAGAGGAAAAAAAAAAAAAAAATCCGGTTCCCCGACATGCTGCCGCTCGGTCCTCAACCAGCCGGAGTACTCTCCTTCGCGGTGCCTTGCGGTGGCCCTGGGGCTTCGGTGGACGGCTCGACCGTCCGCCCCCTGGCGGCCGGCGGTGGCTCCTCCTTTATCCGGGAGTCGGGGCGGGTTCCCCGTCCCCTGTTCCTCCCCCTTGGGCGGACGGACGCAGGCTCCGGCCTCTGGCAGGCGGTGGCTCACCCGGCACTTCCGCCCCCTGCTCCTCCCCCTCGGGGGACGGACACAGGCTCCGGCCTCTGGCGGACGGCGGCAACCCCCCCGCTCCCACTTGGACGAAAGCCACCCCACCTCGACCCAGGGGCGCGGCAGCAAAGGTCGCCGTTCCACCGAAGTTTTGACGGTGGCCGCACTGTGCACTTCCGTTTCCCCAGAGCCACCGCTTCGGGCAGCCACTGGCGGACGCCCTTCGTCCGCGCTGCCCGAACTCTCCGGCACCGCGAGGCCACTCGGCGGCGAGGACTCTCCGACAGCATGTCTCTCCTTCCTCCCGGGTTTCGGCACCAATGTAATACATCTCAATAAAATGGAAGGAAGGAGGCGGGAACCGGCAAACATTTAAACATTTAATAAAGTAATATAACAGCCGGCGGCCCCTCACGGACGACCGCCGGCGAACAAAACATAATATAAATACAAACATAACATAAGTTCGGGCCCGGTCCTCTCTCTTCGACGGTCCGGTCGCTCGTTCCTTTTATGCTCCCATCTCCTACGTGATTCGAGCCCGGTGTGCGCACAGCTGGCGCTAATTCACAATTACTCACCGGACTCGAACCACGGTCTCGCCCCGCCTACTCTACTACAAAGTTTTTTACTGTTCTTTATAATTGCCCCTCTTTCAGATTATTGGAGTTTACTCACATTGAGATGAGTTTTAATCCCATGACATATCTAGTGGAGGAGATGAAGATAAACTCAACAAACCCTTCCATAGCCCAACCAAAGCCAGACCAGCAGAAACTGATCCTAAACCAGCAGAGACCAAGATGACAGCAGGACTATTACAAAACAGTCGACTCAAACCAGATAAAAAGTTGAAAACAAGAAGGTTAAAAAAGAAAAACAGAAGAAAGAAGACCAAGCATTGAGAAATGATATGAGCCAGAGTTTTGTACTTCAGTATGCTGAATCTTCTACAATAAACGTGTGCACAGAAGTTGCTAGTAACAGTAAGTTTAAACATGTTGATTTGACCAGGCTTAAAGAAGATAAGGTTATACAGAAATGTAACATACCTTTTTCTCTGATCGACATTAGTTATGTCTTCCATATTTTGCCAGTAAACAAGTAAAACCGAACTTCTCTATGTGAGAAAAAATATTGTTTATTGTCCGAAAGTTAATTTGCCCACTTGAATTTAGTAAATGGAGGTTTTAAGATAAACTTTAATACCAGTTTTACATTATTTACAATCTACAAACTACATACAATACTGGCTGATTTGTCTATCAAAAAAGTAATTTCCTGTTCCAGAGGATCTAGAGATTAATTTTTGTGGGTTTAGAATCAATTTTGCATTCATTTTTTTCCCACTAAAATGATTGAACTGTCTGGTTACTTCGGTTCAGGACTGCACCATGTGTAATCTGTAGAAGGAGCCACAAGGGGGCTACAAATCATGTGATGCAACAAACTGAGCATCACTGTATCTGTTGCTCTCCAATTGAGTCCCATGCAGTTAGGAGACACCAGTGAGGGAAGAGAGCAGGAGATGAACAGCAGTCAGGACACTGATGAGGGTGTTCTTATCATGTGGGTAGGGTCGAGCTGGTACCTTCCTATTCTTAAATAAATAGTCACTTTCAGTCTGTTCACCACACAAAGCTGTTGCGTGGTTTCAGAAGATTTGCAATAAATCACACAGGTTACTTTGTTTTAGTTTCATGTTGGTTTTATTCATTCTTTTTTGGTAACTCCTATATCTTTATAATCACTAATCTATATCACATTGTATAGGACAGTATATCACATAACAATGTTGATCCTCTCTGACTCTACAGTGGTGTTAAATGATTATCAATAATGCTATTTAACACACCTTTTTTCAAAGAGTTGCTTGTAATCAGATGAAATTCACAACAATTTCTTTATTGGTACATGGACACCAGATCATTGAAATAAAATAAAGAATCATAACTTTAGTGAAAATAAATAGTGTTCATCAGAGTACCACCTCCAGCAAGAACAACTGAATATATTAATTGTTATTATATTAAATGTTATTGTGTAATGTATTTATTGACACATGTTTGAATATTAAAGTTAGGGTAGGGAATCGACAATCAATTTCAATTTCCCTCCGAATTGCCCAATGAAAGGAATAGGATCTCTTTTACGAAACAGGGATCCAGACTTTACGAAACAACTTGAAGTGCAGTGGGAGTAGATCAAGCACAGAAATACTACGTCCAACTTAACAAGTTGACCATGTTAAGCATGATAAACCAGCACATTTAACAGTGTAAAGAAGTCAGAATGCATGAAATAGCATGTCATATGGACAATAACCTACATCTGACCTTAAAACTGTGAGAATGGGAAGTTTGCCTATATTTTATGTTCCTTTGTAACTAACTTACTACTTGCATTTTTTCATATAAAAAAGGCCTATTGTGGAAAACATCCCCTATCGGTCATTTTTGTCTAGTTCTGTCAGAAAAACATTAGAAATGCTGTAAACAAATTGTTGCCTTCATGTTTTATGTGTACATGTCATTTATACAGACTAAAATCATGTCTATGAAACTTTTCAATTATTTTGATGAATTAATGCTAATGTAAAAATATTTGTCATATATGTTAGCAGTTTATATTATATAGGCTAAATATTACACCGTTGAAAATATATTAAAAAAATACATAATCAAGCTTTTTAAAAAATGAGTTTTAATTAGTTTCTTCATTTATTATATAAAACAAAGGCTTAGGATGTGACAATAGAAAAAACAACATACATGATTCCTGAAATAAACAACTGGACATTTTATATATTGTACAGATGACTCGTTTTGAAATGAATCAGGTTACAAAAATGTAAACAAAGTATTTTATAAAACAGCCAATGACAAGAGCTGGTTAATAGAACACCTTTCCTCCAATCAGATGGCGGCGTGGCGTCTCTAATGGCTACGTCATACAGGATCAACAGCATCAGACGCGCAGTGAAAGATGTTTCAGAGAATGTTATCAAAAGTCAGCGTCTCTTGCCTTTGGGAGATAGTTTGTTGTATATTTCTCACTATGAATCCCGCATACAAACTGCTTACAGCCGGAATAAGGATTTAGGAGTCTATCGGAGAGGATTTACTACAGCAACAGCTTCTTTCATCGGAGCCTTGACCGAGGAATCGTCGGGACGGGACACCTCGACTGAAAGCAGGTTTTCTTCAGTTTTTTCTTGTCCTTTGTGTTTTCTACACTTTGAACCTGAACTTTTCTGGCTGTGTTTGTCGTGTAGCGTCGTCGTTAATCTCTGCATATTTGCATGTCAGAAAACCGTCGTGTAGTTGTATTAGTCCGTGATTTTGTCCTGAGCGGTGAAGCTGCTCACTGTTCTTGGCAAAAATCCTCCAGTTTCTGCACGAGCTGTATGACCTGCACGTTTTCTTTCTCATCGACATTGGGTCCAGCTTTACTGACTTTAGGAGGAATCACGGGCTACGCAACGTTAAGAACCAAAAGCTCAAAATGTCCGTACAATTTAGGACTATATTTAACCAATTTATATATCACGGAGGGCCAAATTACTCAAAATGAAATGATGAAGTCAATGTTGAAATATTTAAATTGTTAAATAATACAATTGGTATTAAACATGAAACTTGTACAATTAGTTATTTAATATTTGGGGCCTAAATGTAAAAAAATCTGCCTGTTTGATACTTGTAAGAATGTTGGTTTTTGCGATTGAACAAAAACAATGATTTGATCTTCTTAACCTCTAATGTGAGGCCGGCTGAGTTCAGATGATGAGCGTAAGGGAACATAAAGGCAAGAAAAACTTGCACGAAACCTTTTGCTTTCAACACCTACTAAGTGGTGTCAGCGGCCACCTGAAGAACAACTGGATTCAGCGAATAGATCATCATCATCAGCAACTCATCTCATCTCATCATCAACTCATCTCATCTCATCACATCATCAACTCATCTCATCTCATCATCATCACATCATCATCTCATCTCATCACATCACATCATCAACTCATCATCATCTCATCACATCACATCTCATCTCATCTCATCTCATCACATCATCATCTCATCTCATCATCAACTCATCTCATCTCATCTCATCATTAACACCAACTCATCTCATCTCATCATTAACACCAACTCATCTCATCATTAACACCATCTCATCTCATCATCATCTCATCTCATCTCATCATCATCTCATCATCATCTCATCATCATCTCATCTCATCTCATCTCATCTCATCTCATCTCATCATCAACTCATCTCATCTCATCTCATCTCATCTCATCTCATCTCATCACATCATCATCTCATCTCATCACATCACATCATCAACTCATCACATCACATCACATCATCATCTCATCTCATCATCAACTCATCTCATCTCATCATCAACTCATCTCATCACATCACATCACATCACATCATCATCTCATCATCATCTCATCACATCACATCTCATCTCATCTCATCACATCATCATCTCATCTCATCATCAACTCATCTCATCTCATCTCATCATTAACACCAACTCATCTCATCTCATCATTAACACCAACTCATCTCATCATTAACACCATCTCATCTCATCATCATCTCATCTCATCTCATCATCATCTCATCATCATCTCATCATCATCTCATCTCATCTCATCTCATCATCAACTCATCTCATCTCATCTCATCTCATCTCATCACATCATCATCTCATCACATCACATCATCAACTCATCACATCACATCACATCATCATCTCATCTCATCATCAACTCATCTCATCTCATCTCATCATCAACTCATCTCATCATCAACTCATCTCATCTCATCATCAACTCATCTCATCTCATCTCATCTCATCATCAACTCATCTCATCTCATCTCATCATCAACTCATCTCATCTCATCACATCTCATCTCATCAACACCAACTCATCACATCTCATCTCATCAACACCAACTCATCACATCTCATCACATCTCATCTCATCAACACCAACTCATCACATCTCATCTCATCTCATCTCCAACTCATCTCATCTCCATCTCATCTCATCTCATCTCATCATCAACTCATCTCATCTCATCTCATCATCAACTCATCTCATCATCAACTCATCTCATCTCATCTCATCATCATCTCATCATCAACTCATCTCATCTCATCTCATCATCAACTCATCTCATCTCATCTCATCTCATCATCAACTCATCTCATCTCATCATCTCATCATCAACTCATCTCATCTCATCTCATCATCAACTCATCTCATCTCATCTCATCATCAACTCATCTCATCATCAACTCATCTCATCTCATCTCATCATCATCTCATCATCAACTCATCTCATCTCATCTCATCATCAACTCATCTCATCTCATCTCATCTCATCATCAACTCATCTCATCTCATCATCTCATCATCAACTCATCTCATCTCATCTCATCATCAACTCATCTCATCTCATCATCAACTCATCTCATCTCATCATCAACTCATCTCATCTCATCTCATCTCATCATCAACTCATCTCATCTCATCTCATCATCAACTCATCTCATCTCATCTCATCATCATCTCATCTCATCTCATCATCATCTCATCTCATCTCATCTCATCATCAACTCATCTCATCTCATCTCATCTCATCATCAACTCATCTCATCTCATCATCAACTCATCTCATCTCATCATCAACTCATCTCATCTCATCTCATCTCATCTCATCTCATCTCATCATCAACTCATCTCATCTCATCATCAACTCATCTCATCTCATCTCATCTCATCATCAACTCATCTCATCTCATCTCATCTCATCATCAACTCATCTCATCTCATCATCAACTCATCTCATCTCATCTCATCTCATCTCATCTCATCATCAACTCATCTCATCTCATCTCATCATCAACTCATCTCATCTCATCTCATCTCATCATCAACTCATCTCATCTCATCTCATCATCAACTCATCTCATCTCATCATCAACTCATCTCATCTCATCTCATCTCATCTCATCTCATCTCATCATCAACTCATCTCATCTCATCTCATCATCAACTCATCATCATCACATCTCATCTCATCATCATCTCATCTCATCATCAACTCATCTCATCTCATCATCAACTCATCTCATCTCATCATCATCTCATCATCAACTCATCTCATCTCATCTCATCATCATCATCATCATCATCATCATCTCATCTCATCTCATCTCATCTCATCTCATCTCATCTCATCTCATCTCATCTCATCTCATCTCATCTCATCTCATCTCATCTCATCTCATCTCATCTCATCTCATCTCATCCCATCCCATCCCATCCCATCCCATCCCATCCCAAGAAAAACTTGCACGAAACCTTTTGCTTTCAACACATACTAAGTGGCGTCATCTCATCTCATCATCAACTCATCTCATCATCAACTCATCTCATCTCATCATCAACTCATCACATCATCAACTCATCTCATCTCATCTCATCATCAACTCATCTCATCTCATCACATCATCAACTCATCTCATCTCATCATCAACTCATCTCATCATCAACTCATCTCATCTCATCTCATCACATCATCAACTCATCTCATCTCATCTCATCATCAACTCATCTCATCTCATCTCATCATCAACTCATCTCATCATCAACTCATCTCATCTCATCATTAACACCAACTCATCTCATCTCTTCATCATCTCATCTCATCATCAACTCATCTCATCTCATCTCATCTCATCACATCATCAACTCATCTCATCTCATCATCATCACATCACATCATCATCTAATCTCATCTCATCTCATCTCATCATCAACTCATCTCATCTCATCACATCATCAACTCATCTCATCTCATCATTAACACCAACTCATCTCATCTCATCATTAACACCAACTCATCTCATCTCATCATCATCTCATCTCATCATCAACTCATCTCATCTCATCTCATCATCATCTCATCATCATCACATCTCATCTCATCATCATCTCATCTCATCATCAACTCATCTCATCTCATCATCAACTCATCTCATCATCAACTCATCTCATCTCATCATCATCTCATCATCAACTCATCTCATCTCATCATCATCTCATCATCATCTCATCTCATCTCATCATCATCTCATCATCATCATCAACTCATCTCCATCTCCATCAACATCAACATCAACATCAACATCAACTCATCACATCTCATCCTATCCCCTCCCATCCCCTCAACCTCATCCCCTCATCCCCTCATCCTCATCCCCTCATCCTCATCCCCTCAACCCCTCATCCTCATCCCCTCAACCTCATCCCCTCATCCTCATCCTCATCCCCTCAACCTCATCCCCTCATCCTCATCCTCATCCCCTCAACCTCATCCCCTCATCCTCATCCTCAGGGTTAAGATTTGACACGGTTCATCACAGTTTCATCTTTGTATGCCTTGTCTCAACTTTGCGTTGAGCAGTTTGGCCGAACTGTTCTTGGCACACGAACTCCAGTAGTTGCATGTACCGTACTTTCCATGCAGATCTGCACTTCAGCTCTCAACAACAGTCGCCTGCTGATTTCAGCGCAAACATTGAGACACAACTGTCACTGAATACTGCTCTATATCATAGTGTACAATTATTCAAATTGTGATGATTTGCCAACCAAATCTGCATAAAGACTTTAACGAAAGCAGAGTGACAGTAAAAGTTTATGAAAGGAAACAGTGTGATGAAACCTGATGAGCTGTGTCCAATCTAAACCTCTTCTTTCTGGTGGTACACCAACTCATCTCATCTCATCATCAACACCAACTCATCTCAACACCAACTCATCATTCAAGTGGAAGATTTGCTATAAGGTGCAATACATCTTTAGCACTCCATGAGTCACTTGTGATATGCCAAGGCTCACCCAGTTGTGCTGTGCACAGCCTCCTTCAAGTAAAGCAGCAAGCAATCCACAGCTGATACGTCTGAGATCATCAATATTTGTGGATTGCCAAGTCAGCACTGCCCTCTTTGGGTTTTTTGATTTGGAAGGGAGGCCAGCTCACTCCCCAACCAACAGAGACGCTCTAGCGACAGACGCTAGAGACTGCAGCTTTTAGCCTCCTTGTTGCCCATTTTCTCTTACAGTTTGCAGGAGGATATGTGGAGTTTACTCTTGTCATAATCGCCAATGGCTTGCAGAGATTTATTCATATTTTTCATGGTAATTTAGTTATATTTTTGGCTATTTTCAAAGCTGCATGTGCAGATTAAACGCAAATACTCAAATCTTGAAGCAGCATAATATATTTAACACAGCCTAACTGCGCAGCATTTGCGCATATACGACTTACTGTACTTGAATATACCTGTCACTAACTATGCATGTGTCTGGGGGGTTTTAAACTTAAAACTATGCGAAGGACCCCCAAATGAGATGAACTTTTTTGTAAGGGGCCCCTTCTGAATTACATATACATCTATTTTTATTGTGTAAAGAAACATTTAAATGTGATATTATGATGACAACATGTTGGTTCCATTTACATATAGTCATTTAGCAGACGCTTTTATCCAAAGCGACTTACAGAGAGTTCAGGGAGCAATAAGCGATATGTCATACAGGAGCAGTAATACAACAGGTGATAATACAAAGTAACTTGTTTCAACAAACGCTAGATTCACTACCTGTTGAGAGAATGAGAGAGGGTTAGTTATTTTATGTTATATTTTTTTAATTTGTCTGTCGAGTATTCACAGAAGAGATGGGTCTTAAGTAGAGATGCACCGATTGCAGTTTTCTTTGCCGATTATTATAAGTGAAACCTGCCGATTCCGATACACATTTTTTTTATATATTTTTATTATCATTACATAAATTATTGAACATTTCAATTTCCCTAAATACAGTTCTCCAACCTGCAATAAATTACAGAATCTAATCTTGCCCAAATATATTCCTCTTAAATTAAAGAACTCTGTGACTGAAAATAAGTATAAATAATAAAATATAACTAAACTTATTCATTTTTGTATTCTCACAAAAGTCTAAGATAACAATAAAATATTTCAGCTTCATTCTTGTCTGTTTCTGTTGCTTTATTTTATTTTTCTGAAATGTAAAATAACTTCAACTGCCACTTCAATAAAAAGTAAAAAATCATAAAAAAATATGATGTACTCAAGAAAAATAGTTTGTAGTTTTGCGAGCATAAGTCAGCTTCAGCTCTCTCAAGGAGTACGGAGGGCCGACCTGCCTTAACACAAAATACTGTAGTATTTAAGCTAACAGAGTCAACTAACTACGTCATTACTTGGGTAAATCAAGCTCACATGATTGGTTATCAATAGATAAACAAGAACACAAAGCTCTCAAACACTTCTGGAGTCATGAGACAGGACATATAGTCCTATAAATGATCAAAGATGACTGGCATGTATATAAAAGGAATTAAAACATAAACGTTACGACTGTCTCGTGATTTTCCACTCTTTCTCACTTTCGTGAAACAATACAATCACACACACAAGTGGTAGAGTGTGTATTTCCTCAAGGGTAGAGTGTGAGCTAACAGAATATGTTTTTCGAACATGATGATAAAAAGTCCCTTTTCACAGTCACACTGACCTAGCAGGAAGAGAGAGACTTTAACAATGAATTATTTTCTACATTCTGTATCAGAAATGGTTTGTGTTAATCATGCTTAAATCATCAAGATAATATGAGATAATGCTGAATAATGATTGATTAATATTTGTCAAAACCACATACAAGTATTTATATATTGAAGGAGAAGCCACAGCACCAGTCCCTTCAAGTACAACATTGGTATGGTTGAAGTTTTCTAAAACGTTTTTAATCTGATATTTTATTTGTTTAACAAAAATTGTTAAATAATTGTATTAAAACTATAGAAAGTATGTGTACTAATTGACATTAACGGAATTCATAACATATTAAAGGTCATTTGGTGTCATCAGTCAATGATATAAATTTTTAAATAAAAATGTCTGTAAAATATCACCACCATTTCTCTTTATTTTATGCAAAACATTTTACTCAAAACTCATTGAGACTCGAGATCAAATTTTTGTGCGTGCTTTTTTGCGAAATTTGCAAGATTAATAAATTTTATATAAAATGCAACACTTTGTCTCATTCGCTGTCCTTTAGGAAACCCCATCAGGTCAGTACTTGTTTACTGCAGGGCCTGAAGATATGGACACAGAAGTCCGGGATAAAGTTTCATGGTGCCTGTGCTTGGCCGCCATATCTCTCAGAAGAACCTTTAGAGACTGTGCAGGAACAGGACCTCCGCTGCAGACAACAAGATGAGTTGATGCAGGATGATTCAGAGAAAGAAGGAGAGAGGAAAACCGAGGATAAAAAAAGATTACACCAAAAACCAACTCCAAGAAAAACACATGTCCAAAGAATAGCTACTGTAAGGTGAGAAAAAGTCAGAGGAGACGATTGTTGATTTGTCGCCTTCTTTTCTATAACTATTCTCTTTCTCTCTCCGTCAGTCTGATGTTCGACACCCCACCTGTGAGGAACGTGGTCACACAAAAGTACCCACTGGTTTCCCTGGCACCATTCTCCTTTTGAACATGCCTGGCAACCACTTCCATTATCTACCTGGCAACAGTTTCACTAACATCCCCGAGGTGGTGTCCCTTCACTTGGACGTCTGTAAGATTCATGACATCGAGGGTGGAGCTTTCCAGGGCATCTCGCCAATAACACCATCACAAACATAGTTTCTAGAGCACTGGATTCAGCTCCCAATCTGGACGTTCTCCATCTTGGAGATAATAAGCTGACAGAAGTGCCTAGTGATGCGCTAGGCAAGGCACCTCTGTTGACCGAAGTCCATTGGATTGGTCCGAGAGCGTTTCGGGGTGTCGTTAAAGGTCTAAAACACTTGTATATTGATAGAATGGGTCTTCAGAAGGTAGAGGATAATATTTTATTGTTTATATTATATGAAATGAGAATTTCATATAACTAAGAAATACCCATCTGTTCTTAATCTATAAAATGTCCACTGTTTTCTCTTCTGTATTGTGAAAGTAGATGAGTGCAAAGTCTCTGGCATGGTTTGGTCCTGGCCTGGTGTCTTTATCTCTGGAAGAGAATCAGTTAGAAGAGTTACCTGACCTTTCATCACTTACTGGCCTGCAGCACCTCACCCTGGGCAACAATCCTTTAATGTGTGACTGCAAATCACTGCCATTTTACAGGTAAGAGACACAAAATCCATTCATCTAAATATCCCAAGACTTTTATAAACTGCTCTGGGGAAAACAATGAGTCGTTCAATAAAACATCCATAATGACCAATGAAGATAAACTCAACAAACCCTTCCATAGCGCAGCCAAAGCCAGACCGGCAGAAACTGATCCTAAACCAGCAGAGACCAAGATGACAGCAGGACTATTACAAAACAGTGGACTCAAACCAGATAAAAAGTTGAAAACAAGAAGGTTAAAAAAGAAAAACAGAAGAAAGAAGACCAAGCATTGAGAAATGATATGAGCCAGAGTTTTGTACTTCAGTATGCTGAATCTTCTACAATAAACGTGTGCACAGTAGTTGCTAGTAACAGTAAGTTTACACATGTTGATTTGACCAGGCTTAAAGAAGATAAGGTTATACAGAAATGTAACGTACCTTTTTCTCTGGTCGACATTAGTTATGTCTTCCATATTTTGCAAGTAAACAAGTAAAACCGAACTTCTCTATGTGAGAAAAAAGGTTTTTTATTGTCCGAAAGTTAATTTGCCCACTTGAATTTAGTAAATGCAGGTTTTAAGATAAACTTTAATATCAGTTTTACATTATTTACAATCTACAAACTACATACAATACTGGCTGATTTGTCTATC
Source organism: Triplophysa dalaica (assembly GCF_015846415.1). Classification (NCBI taxonomy): domain Eukaryota; kingdom Metazoa; phylum Chordata; class Actinopteri; order Cypriniformes; family Nemacheilidae; genus Triplophysa; species Triplophysa dalaica. Next base: position 21,032,480 of record NC_079548.1, on the reverse strand, counting down.
AAAAAAGTAATTTCCTGTTCCAGAGGATCTAGAGAATAATTTTTTTCGGTTTAAAATCAATTTTGCATTCATTAATTTCCCCCTAAAATGATTGAACTGTCTGGTTACTTCGGTTCAGGACTGCACCATGTGTAATCTGTAGAAGGAGCCACAAGGGGGCTACAATCATGTGATGCAACAAACTGAGCATCACTGTATCTGTTGCTCTCCAATTGAGTCCCATGCAGTTAGGAGACACCAGTGAGGGAAGAGAGCAGGAGATGAACAGCAGTCAGGACACTGATGAGGGTGTTCTTATCATGTGGGTAGGGTCGAGCTGGTACCTTCCTATTCTTAAATAAATAGTCACTTTCAGTCTGTTCACCACACAAAGCTGTTGCGTGGTTTCAGAAGATTTGCAATAAATCACACAGGTTACTTTGTTTTAGTTTCATGTTGGTTTTATTCATTCTTTTTTGGTAACTCCTATATCTTTATAATCACTAATCTATATCACATTGTATAGGAAAGTATATCACATAACAATGTTGATCCTCTCTGACTCTACAGTGGTGTTAAATGATTATCAATAATGCTATTTAACACACCTTTTTTCAAAGAGTTGCTTGTAATCAGATGAAATTCACAACAATTTCTTTATTGGTACATGGACACCAGATCATTGAAATAAAATAAAGAATCATAAATTTAGTGAAGATAAATAGTGTTCATCAGAGTACCACCTCCAGCAAGAACAACTGAATATATTAATTGTTATTATATTAAATGTTATTGTGTAATGTATTTATTGACACATGTTTGAATATTAAAGTTAGGGTTGGGAATCGACAATCAATTTCAATTTCCCTCCGAATTGCCCAATGAAAGGAATAGGATCTCTTTTACGAAACAGGGATCCAGACTTTACGAAACAACTTGAAGTGCAGTGGGAGTAGATCAAGCACAGAAATACTACGTCCAACTTAACAAGTTGACCATGTTAAGCATGATAAACCAGCACATTTAACAGTGTAAAGAAGTCAGAATGCATGAAATAGCATGTCATATGGACAATAACCTACATCTGACCTTAAAACTGTGAGAATGGGAAGTTTGCCTATATTTTATGTTCATTTGTAACTAACTTACTACTTGCATTTTTTCATATAAAAAAGGCCTATTGTGGAAAACATCCCCTATCGGTCATTTTTGTCTAGTTCTGTCAGAAAAACAATAGAAATGCTGTAAACAAATTGTTGCCTTCATGTTTTATGTGTACATGTCATTTATACAGACTAAAATCATGTCTATGAAACTTTTCAATTATTTTGATGAATTAATGCTAATGTAAAAATATTTGTCATATATGTTAGCAGTTTATATTATATAGGCTACATATTACACTGTTGAAAATATATTAAAAAAATACATAATCAAGATTTTTAAAAAATGAGTTTTAATTAGTTTCTTCATTTATTATATAAAACAAAGGCTTAGGATGTGACAATAGAAAAAACAACATACACGATTCCTGAAATAAACAACTGGACATTTTATATATTGTACAGATGACTCGTTTTGAAATGAATCAGGTTACAAAAATGTAAACAAAGTATTTTATAAAACAGCCAATGACAAGAGCTGGTTAATAGAACACCTTTCCTCCAATCAGATGGCGGCGTGGCGTCTCTAATGGCTACGTCATACAGGATCAACAGCATCAGACGCGCAATGAAAGATGTTTCAGAGAATGTTATCAAAAGTCAGCGTCTCTTGCCTTTGGGAGATAGTTTGTTGTATATTTCTCACTATGAATCCCGCATACAAACTGCTTACAGCCGGAATAAGGATTTAGGAGTCTATCGGAGAGGATTTACTACAGCAACAGCTTCTTTCATCGGAGCCTTGACCGAGGAATCGTCGGGACGGGACACCTCGACTGAAAGCAGGTTTTCTTCAGTTTTTTCTTGTCCTTTGTGTTTTCTACACTTTGAACCTGAACTTTTCTGGCTGTGTTTGTCGTGTAGCGTCGTCGTTAATCTCTGCATATTTGCATGTCAGAAAACCGTCGTGTAGTTGTATTAGTCCGTGATTTTGTCCTGAGCGGTGAAGCTGCTCACTGTTCTTGGCAAAAATCCTCCAGTTTCTGCACGAGCTGTATGACCTGCACGTTTTCTTTCTCATCGACATTGGGTCCAGCTTTACTGACTTTAGGAGGAATCACGGGCTACGCAACGTTAAGAACCAAAAGCTCAAAATGTCCGTACAATTTAGGACTATATTTAACCAATTTATATATCACGGAGGGCCAAATTACTCAAAATGAAATGATGAAGTCAATGTTGAAATATTTAAATTGTTAAATAATACAATTGGTATTAAACATGAAACTTGTACAATTAGTTATTTAATATTTGGGGCCTAAATGTAAAAAAATCTGCCTGTTTGATACTTGTAAGAATGTTGGTTTTTGCGATTGAACAAAAACAATGATTTGATCTTCTTAACCTCTAATGTGAGGCCGGCTGAGTTCAGGTGATGAGCGTAAGGGAACATAAAGGCAAGAAAAACTTGCACGAAACCTTTTGGTTTCAACACCTACTAAGTGGCATCAGCGGCCACCTGAAGAACAACTGGATTCAGCGAATAGATCATCATCATCAGCAACTCATCTCATCTCATCATCAACTCATCATCAACTCATCTCATCATCATCACATCACATCATCATCTCATCACATCACATCATCATCTCATCTCATCATCAACTCATCTCATCTCATCTCATCATCATCTCATCTCATCTCATCATCAACTCATCTCATCTCATCTCATCATCAACTCATCTCATCTCATCTCATCTCATCATCATCTCATCTCATCTCATCTCATCTCATCTCATCTCATCTCATCATCAACTCATCTCATCTCATCTCATCTCATCATCATCTCATCTCATCTCATCTCATCTCATCATCAACTCATCTCATCTCATCTCATCTCATCAACACCAACTCATCACATCTCATCACATCTCATCTCATCAACACCAACTCATCACATCTCATCACATCTCATCTCATCAACACCAACTCATCACATCTCATCTCATCAACACCAACTCATCACATCTCATCACATCTCATCTCATCAACACCAACTCATCACATCTCATCACATCTCATCTCATCAACACCAACTCATCACATCTCATCACATCTCATCTCATCAACACCAACTCATCACATCTCATCTCATCAACACCAACTCATCACATCTCATCAACACCAACTCATCTCATCTCATGTCATCTCATCTCATCTCATCATCAACTCATCTCATCTCATCTCATCTCATCTCATCATCAACTCATCTCATCTCATCTCATCATCAACTCATCTCATCTCATCATCAACTCATCTCATCTCATCATCAACTCATCTCATCTCATCTCATCTCATCATCAACTCATCTCATCTCATCTCATCTCATCTCATCATCAACTCATCTCATCTCATCATCAACTCATCTCATCTCATCTCGTCATCAACTCATCTCATCTCATCTCATCATCAACTCATCTCATCATCAACTCATCTCATCTCATCTCGTCATCATCTCATCTCATCTCATCTCATCCCCTCATCCCCTCATCCCCTCATCCCCTCAATCTCATCTCATCTCATCTGAACAGTTTGCTTGCTGACTTTCACTCAGAAAGGGAGGGTTAAGATTTGACACGGTTCATCACAGTTTCATCTTTGTATGCCTTGTCTCAACTTTGCGTTGAGCAGTTTGGCCGAACTGTTCTTGGCACACGAACTCCAGTAGTTGCATGTACCGTACTTTCCATGCAGATCTGCACTTCAGCTCTCAACAACAGTCGCCTGCTGATTTTAGCGCAAACATTGAGACACAACTGTCACTGAATACTGCTCTATATCATAGTGTACAATTATTCAAATTGTGATGATTTGCCAACCAAATCTGCATAAAGACTTTAACGAAAGCAGAGTGACAGTAAAAGTTTATGAAAGGAAACAGTGTGATGAAACCTGCTGAGCTGTGTCCAATCTAAACCTCTTCTTTCTGGTGGTACATCAACATCATTCAAGTGGAAGATTTGCTATAAGGTGCAATACACCTTTAGCACTCCAGGAGTCACTTGTGATATGCCAAGGCTCACCCAGTTGTGCTGTGCACAGCCTCCTTCAAGTAAAGCAGCAAGCAATCCACAGCTGATACGTCTGAGATCATCAATATTTGTGGATTGCCAAATCAGCACTGCCCTCTTTGGGTTTTTTGATTTGGAAGAGAGGCCAGCTCACTCCCCAACCAACAGAGACGCTCTAGCGACAGACGCTAGAGACTGCAGCTTTTAGCCTCCTTGTTGCCCATTTTCTCTTACAGTTTGCAGGAGGATATGTGGAGTTTACTCTTGCCATAATCGCCAATGGCTTGCAGAGATTTATTCATATTTTTCATGGTAATTTAGTTATATTTTTGGCTATTTTCAAAGCTGCATGTGCAGATTAAACGCAAATACTCAAATCTTGAAGCAGCATAATACATTTAACACAGCCTAACTGCGCAGCATTTGCGCATATACGACTTACTGTACTTGAATATACCTGTCACTAACTATGCATGTGTCTGGGGGGTTTTAAACTTAAAACTATGCGAAGGACCCCCAAATTAGATGAACTTTTTTGTAAGGGGCCCCTTCTGAAATACATAAACATCTATTTTTATTGTGTAAAGAAACATTTAAATGTGATATTATGATGACAACATGTTGGTTCCATTTACATATAGTCATTTAGCAGACGCTTTTATCCAAAGCGACTTACAGAGAGTTCAGGGAGCAATAAGCGATGTCACACAGGAGCAGTAATACAACAGGTGATAATACAAAGTAACTTGTTTCAACAAACGCTAGATTCACTACCTGTTGAGAGAATGAGAGAGGGTTAGTTATTTTATGTTATATTTTTTTCATTTGTCTGTCGAGTATTCACAGAAGAGATGGGTCTTAAGTAGAGATTCACCGATTGCAATTTTCTTTGCCGATTATTATAAGTGAAACCTGCCGATTCCGATACACATTTTTTTAATATATTTTTATTATCATTACATAAATTATTGAACATTTCAATTTCCCTAAATACAGTTCTCCAACCTGCAATAAATTACAGAATCTAATCTTGCCCAAATATATTCCTCTTAAATTAAAGAACTCTGTGACTGAAAATAAGTATAAATATTAAAATATAACTAAACTTATTCATTTTTGTATTCTCACAAAAGTCTAAGATAACAATAAAATATTTCAGCTTCATTCTTGTCTGTTTCTGTTGCTTTATTTTATTTTTCTGAAATGTAAAATAACTTCAACTGCCACTTCAATAAAAAGTAAAAAATCATAAAAAGATATGATGTACTCAAGAAAAATAGTTTGTAGTTTTGCGAGCATAAGTCAGCTTCAGCTCTCTCAAGGAGTACGGAGGGCCGACCTGCCTTAACACAAAATGCAGTAGTATTTAAGCTAACAGAGTCAACTAACTACGTCATTACTTGGGTAAATCAAGCTCACATGATTGGTTATCAATAGATAAACAAGAACACAAAGCTCTCAAACACTTCTGGAGTCATGAGACAGGACATATAGTCTTATAAATGATCAAAGATGACTGGCATGTATATAAAAGGAATTAAAACATAAACGTTACGACTGTCTCGTGATTTTCCACTCTTTCTCACTTTCGTGAAACAATACAATCACACACACAAGTGGTAGAGTGTGTATTTCCTCAAGGGTAGAGTGTGAGCTAACAGAATATGTTTTTCGAACATGATGATAAAAAGTCCCTTTTCACAGTCACACTGACCTAGCAGGAAGAGAGAGACTTTAACAATGAATTATTTTCTACATTCTGTATCAGAAATGGTTTGTGTTAATCATGCTTAAATCATCAAGATTATAAAAGATAATGCTGAATAATGATTGATTAATATTTGTCAAAACCACATACAAGTATTTATATATTGAAGGAGAAGCCACAGCACCAGTCCCTTCAAGTACAACATTGGTATGGTTGAAGTTTTCTAAAACGTTTTTAATCTGATATTTTATTTGTTTAACAGAAATTGTTAAATAATTGTATTAAAACTATATAAAAAAAGTATGTACTAATTGACATTAACGGCATTCATAACATAATAAAGGACATTTGGTGTCATCTGTCAATGATATAAATTATTAAATAAAAATGTCTGTAAAATAACACCACCATTTCTTTTTATTTTATGCAAAACATTTTACAGCTTATAAAAGTGGTGTGAAAAGATAGAAGTCAAACACACACACTGGGTTTACAGCATTTTACCTTAAATACATATTACATGGAGCAATGAGTTTAATGTAACATTGATGCATTTTAAAAGCTTTCATGAATGTAGATCAAAATGAAATGTTTTTAAATGGATGTTGTATATAAAGGCCAGAAAACATTTGACCAATACAGCTTGGAGAATATTTTTCTGTGGAGAAAGCTTGTGATGATCAGGAGTTGTCATGCAGTCAGAGAAAACTGCATCTCAACATCAACTCCTGATGGACCAGTGTGAAGGTTTGTTTGAGAAAACCACAGAGACAAACCGCTGTTTCATCACTGTTTCAGGAACATCAACTCCTGATGGACCAGTGTGAAGGTTTGTTTGAGAAAACCACAGAGACAAACCGCTGTTTCAGCTTTAACCAGGACGCTTTAGAGAGAGGAAAGTTGGAAACGTGCAGCCAAGGTCTGTTTTTAACATTGTTTTATATCCATTATTTCAAAGACATGCATTTTTTTGTGAAATCTAGTCAATGCTCGGACGTGACATTTAAAGCTTGATGTCGGCTAGTCGAGGGTCATGTGATTTTGACAATGTGCCTTTAAGAAGACACACGCTTCAGCGGCATTCTGTCACACTATTAGTAATACTAGGCCAATATGAATCCTGTCTTTATTCCACACGCATTCTGTGTCCTGTTTTCGTCCATAACATTCAAGATGTGTTGACACACACGTGAACACTTACGGTTCATTATAATAAATATCAAAAATATAAAATGTGTGCATTATAGCTGACACACTCATGAACACCGTACAGTTAGTTTTGTGGCTATAATTCATTCCCAATGAATGCTTTTGAGCTTTAAAATGGTACATTTGTGTTTGAGTCCACACAGTAGTGAAACACAGCAATATTTGCCTAAGATTTCATGGTTTATTATTATAATAAATATAAATTATCTAAAAGTTGTGCTATATTGCTGACACACACATGCACTCTGTGGTTTCGTTTAATCCCTTTAAATGCTCTTGATTTAATGTGTATGTAACTTTAGAGATGGTCCCTAAATTCAAGACTATCCAACTTTATGCCAGTTAACAACAAGATGATCCAAAGGTCTTTGCATTAAACATAAAGCAATTTATGGCATTATGAAAGAAATAAGGCCAACTATTTATATAAGTTCACTGTTGTTAAAATAACAAACTATTTTATTTGCTATTGGTTTGTATTAGATGGATCATTTATTTAACATTTTCGTTTGTCATTCTTTATATTTTGTATTATCTTAAGTTGTTGATGAACAATTCTCCACATTCTTATCAAAATCTTATAATATTTAAATATATTGTATGTATACAATTAATTTTATTATTTTCCATGTTATTTTTTTATATTTTTTATATCAATTTGTTAAATGTTCGTTTTCTTGTTTTGATGGTTGTTTTGATTAATAAAAATAATTCTTTAGCCATAGTTTTGTTTTCAATTAGAGGAAAAATGTTGGTAACAGAGAGTTCAGTTCTTCAGTAACCAGTCCACGTGAATGGGGGTCTGTTCATAACGTTCTTTAAAATATCCTCTTTTGTGTTCTGCAGAAGAAAGAAAGCCACACATGTTTGATATGACAAGAGGGTGAATAAGTGATGACGGAATTCTCATTTTGAAGATGAACTTCTTTAAGAGTGCATGTCCTGCTATATAAAAGTGTACTAATTGAAATGTCCAGCAGGTGTCACCAATTGCGTTGCAGTGCAGGATTAATTGAAAGTATGATGCTCACTTTCAGCTATTACTCATTATTTCCAACATCAGTCATTTTGCAGTTATTATTACTCCAAGAATTATTGTTGATGGCTAAATAAGTACTGTACCATCTTGAATAAAGAATAAGTGAACAATTCTAGTTGAACCTCCAAACATCATGTAGCCTAATACTGCATGTCTTAGAAAAAGACAATAAATTAAATGAAAGACTCTGGCTGCCATCTTCTGTCGCTGGTGTTTTGCAGGATCACAAATCACATGCTAACATGAAGTACAGATCTGCAGCAAAATATTGTTTTTGGAATACACAAACAAACAGTTTTAACAAAATTGTATTACATTTAAGCATTGGGCAGATGATTTTATCCAAAGCAACTAACATTGCTTTATACTATAAATTCATTATAGATATGTGCTATCTCTGGGCTCAAACACATGACTTTGGCATTTCTAGCACCATGTTCTTACCACTGAGCTGCAGGAAAGCTCTGAATACTGATGTAGAAATTCTGCAAAATATTCAACTTCAACTACATCTTTATCCAACTAAGCACTTTTGTCACTGGCTCAATTTATTTTAAGTCTAATTTATGTGAAAAGTAGCATAATTTATATTCATATTTGATTGTATGTTAATTTCACCAAATTAGATTAAAACTACTCAACAGTTATTGATTCTTTGCAGGGGTCTACCATAAGTTAAGTTTGGGTCACATATCGTTTGTTAATGTTGTTGTCTATTACTGTACTTCAATATCAATTGCATACCTTTGCATAAAATGAATGTGAATAAAAACAACTGTTAAAGCCATATATAACATTTTATTAAATGTAATACATGAATAGATTATTGACCTGATAAATATACCAACAAATTCAATTCATTTTTCTTATCTAAGAATAAATCTTCGATCTACATCCACACAAGACTTAAGACCCACCCTCTTTCCTATATAAGAGCAGTTATACACAATATCAATAATGTTCACAATATTCAATATGATCGCCATTTTCTTATGCATGTGAAACATTTCAGATTTAAATATTCGGTTCTGAATTAAACATGATTGATAATAAACACAACATTGAACTTTGTATGGTGCAATCATTTCTTCTTACAATGCTTTATTTATTTACTAAAGATCATTTTACAAGATGAAAACAACAATGGTCACTTATTGTCACAGATTTTAACACTACACAATGATTCGAACAAGACACAACCAACAGAACATTTACATCTTCATCAAATTGTTGGACACACCTGGCCAAGGTGAATAAAGTGCACTTTCACTGTTGTGTAACTGAATGTCAGTGATGAACTAGTTGTTTTCCTTCAGGCTGCTCTGGACTTTGTCATTGAAGAAGATTTGAGAGCACGAATATCCTGCTGGTACATCAGAAAATATGTGGATGAAAATCCACATCTAGGATACCGGGCTTACATTAAAGACTGATGGCACAAATAAACCTGAAACAGATTCTACCTCAATTTTGTTTGTACGTCCAACTACCCGTCCAATGTCCCGAGGGCATTTGTGCAATATTTGCTTTTATTGAGGGTGATATTATAAAAAAAAGATAGTATGTTAGAGAAATGCATGGTGCTAAACCTGGTTATGTATTTATTTATTTGACAAAAAGGGTCACAACATATCAAGAATAAAGGTTTTAGCATGGGTTTTATTCTTGTGCTCAAAATATGCACAGAAAAACAAAACATGAATATTGAATAATAATATTTGGAAAATCCTGTGATGTTTTTGACTACTACAGTCATTCCAATACGTGTTTGTATTGCCTCTTTAAATTCTCCTCAAGCTTTACTTTTCACTCCAAACACAACTAAGCAACTTCATCAGTTTCCACATCTAGTGAGACAGAAATAACAGAAACCATTAGTGAAATTTTATTATTTGATATTTTATTACAAAAATAAATAATACGAATAATAGTTTAACTGAAAACGGAGGAAGTAATAATGTTGAAATGGTGGGTTTTGGGATGAGGCCTGGCAGACTGCTCCAGTGCCAGCGGTGTTGAATAGAGGTTCAGATGCATGCCAATGAATTAATAATAATGTCTTGCTACACCATTTTATTATTGACCTGTCTCCATAGATGAAAGTTTATTATTACTACCCATAATGAAATATGAATTCTCAGAGAATCTATTTATTACCAATGATCATTAAATACCCATAACGGCTGACAGATATATATTTGTTTAAGTACATATTGCAACAAGAACATGATTGTAAATAAAGTACTGCAGTAAATGATTCCTGTAATGATTTTCTATGGTTTAATTGGTTGCAAAGGGGCTTTAGTTGACATATTTACAATTAATGACATTCCTAACATTTATTCAAATTAACTTTATCTTTCCAGGTCTTCGCCCTCCAGATCGTCCAGTCATTCCTTTTCCTGAAATATGTAAGTCTTCCTACTCAACTTCAGCTACTACTACTTATGTTATAAGTATATTAATAAATATCTTAGACCTTGAAAGGTGGTTCAATTATTAACATTAATGCATTAGCTCAGATGAACTAACAATAAACAATCTATTTTTACAGCAGTTACTAATATTTATTAATGTGACTTAATACAAATCCAACTACAAGTACAACTGTTCAAACAAGTACAACAAGAAATGGAACCTTGTTAACCATAATCAAAGCTGTCAAATCACATAATAAATCAAGTAAATACAATTTCTCATAATTCATGGCTTGGACCAAATAAAGAAGCTTATATTTATTTATATCAAGTTACCACAACCATTTGACAGGATAATGATCTGTATAAGATATTGACCAAGCACAGTGACTCACACTCTCTCTCTCTCTCTCTCTCGCTCTTTCTTTCTGTTTTTAGGCAGACTGTAAGAAGAGGAGAGGTAATCTAGTCTCTGTTCGTAACCGTGATGACCTCCTCATTGTACAGCACATTATGGGTTTGCCAGGCCTAAACAGTGTATGGGTAGGAGGAACTGATGATGTTACTGTAAGTCAAAAGTGCTGTAAAAACACTCTTATCTTGAGTCAGATCAGACCTGTTTTGATCCAGTCACTGTTTCACTGTACATAGGAGGGACAGTGGCAGTGGAGTGATGGTGAACCATTTTCCTGGACATTCTGGTCACCAGGAGAGCCTAACAATATTAGACAGGAGGACTGCATGAGTGTTGACATTGGGGGTATTTATCTTCTCTTCGTTTATACATTAAAGATGTTTAAAGATTGTGAAATATTTACATGGTTTAAACATTTAAAATGAAATTTACTCTTAAAAGTAATGTAATTTGTAAAATGAGCTACACCAAATTTCATTGAAATTTAAATGTATTCCTGCCGACTGACTGTGAATATTGCATTTATGGCATTAATCAATGGGAAACAAAACCTTGCCTTTTTCTGCATCTGTCAATATATCTTAAAGATAACTGTCAGCCAGCACAACATAATTCAAAAACTCCTAAATGCACTTGAAAGATCTGATTTTAATCATTGGTTATATTAAAGTCTATTTAAATGTAGGAAAAATTCACACTGACACACAGACAGTTTCAAAGCAACAACTTATACAAACGGTACTGTGCATTGCACACGTTGGTGGACTGTCCGTAAGTTCCGGTACACATTTGCAAATATTAGAGTGCCTATATTTCTGATTACACTCAAAGGAAACGAGAAGAACAGTTACTTGGCTAAACTTGCCTCTCCAATATTCTATGTTTAGTCTGCGATATCAATCTCCACCGCTAGATATCACTGTACCATACAGTTTGTTTAAATGTGTCAAAACAACAGAACCCATTCAACAAATTGTATGGAAATAACAATATAAATTAATATTGAATAAAATAAAAATTGTTATATTATTATATTATTAGACACTAGCCAGACCGATAAACAAACAGACCGGAAGTTAACGGCAGTCCATTCGCGTGCGTCTGATGAAACGGTCAGTAAAAGTGTTCACCTGTAATACCACTTTTGTTTTTGTCTTCATGAATTAGCATGAATTAGCTTCTCTGTAATGACAGCATATGATGTAGTTTAGATATAATTAACATTTACAGGTGTTGGCGACATGGCTTTCAAATGACAGATTACTATCGAATAAAACGCCAAGATTAGAACGCCAAGACACCAAGATGTGAATTTGCCAGTTATAACTTTATTTCCATTAAAGCAGGAGAATTTATCCTGACAACAAAGAATGTTACTGTCAGATAGGGTGCCCTATTATTGAATGAGAAAAAAAGGTTAGCCGGGCCTCAATCTTACAACCCGCTACCCACAAACCCAATGCACTAACCAATGGACCTTTTGTTTGGGGGCAGATTGAACGTGGAGTCTTTGAAAGCTAAAATTTGATTGTTACATTATGCAAATATGAAGAAATGCTCAATGAGATATACAGTGTTGCTTGAGTCCATGCATCAATCAGGGATGGGAAGTAATGCAAAACATATAACAGTGTTACGTAATCAGGATGTAAAAAGTTACATAAATTATGTTACAATAAACATGTTATATAAACAACCACAGTAATCAGATTATATTTTGTAAACCCTTTCTAAGTATTTATTTTAATCTGCAGGACTGGTTCTGCCAGTCTATCTGCTTTTCAAACTGTATCTCATTCTGACCTGTTGGATGTAATCTCAAGCATGAAATTGACCACATGCTCTCTCCACTTCATTCCTGACACCCTATTTAAAGTGTTTTTTGACGTTATCTCACCTAGTGTGCTGTCTTTTCTAATTGCATCCCTGCATACTAGCATCGTCCCATCGTGTTTTAAACATGCGGTGATACACCCTCTGATTAAAAAACAAATCTGGATTTCTCTGATTTTCAAAATTAAAGATTTAATTCTATGGCGCCCTTTCTGCTGAAAGTTCTGGAAAAAGTAGTCTTTGACCAATTTAATCAATAAGTAATTTAATATTACTTATCCAACAATATTTTGTATCCCTTTCATTCTGGTTTTAAGGCCCAGCATAGTACCGAGTCTGCCCTCCTAAGAGTGACAAATGACATCCTACTATCAATTGACCCAATTTGGTTTGAGTCTTACCTGAAATTTGAGAAATTTCTTCATCCCCAATGCCGATTACATGTGGTGTACCGCAGGGTTCAATTTTGAGTCCAGTCTTATTTAATCTTTGTATGCTCCCCTTATGTTTGATCTTTGAGCGTCATAATATATGCAGTTGACACCCAGTTTTATTTGCCATTAGACACTGACAGAAATTCTGTTCCTTCCTTGCTAGCTTGCTTACAGGATATTAAGGAACGGATGGATGAAAATTTTCTATAACCGATTGAGACAAAATCTGAGGTCATCCACTGATCGATAATAACAGTACTCTCCTGGGTCCCCTTCAGACAAATAATATGTAAAAAACTTGAGTAAACAAGTAAAGTAAAGTCTGTGGTCAGGGCTAGTTTCTTCCAACTAAAGCAACTTTGAAAGATACATTTATTTTCTTTCTTTCAGTGACTTAGAGACAGTTATTCATGCATTTATCTCCTCAATGCTTGATTACTGCAATGGCTTGTATGCTTGAATCATTCAGTCATCACTCTCACAACTACAATGAGTACAAAACAATGCAGCTCCATTTTTGACTGGGACAAAAAAGCTGGACCATATTTTACCCATTAAAGCTTCCCTACACTGGCTTCCGGTGAAGCAAAGAATTTGTTTTTAAGGTATTAACATTTGTTTTTAAAGCTTTACATTGACTTGTGCCTTCTTATATATCAGAACCTCTAAGTTTTTACTCTCCTCAGCGATCTCTCAGATCTTCAGACCAGCAATTGTTGAAATGCTTCTAAATTCTGGAATACATTACCAGTAACGATCAGAACTTCTCCTACAATTACAGTTTTTAAAACATCTATTAATACATTTCTTTTTCTCAGGCTTATTTATAAGTAGGGTTTTATTTTGTACAGCACTGTTATTGGTGGTTGAAGTTTGTGTTGTAGTATTTATTTTTATGAAATATCATATAATGTATGTTGTAAGCTTGTTTTTACTTTAACTACTCATTTGACATGATTTGTTCTTTTAAAGTACGTTGTCAATATTGCTATGTGAAGTACTATGGTCAACACTCATGTTGTTTTTGGCGCTATACAAATAAACTTGAGGTGTCTCTGATAATGGCAAGGAAAGAGGATGCCTACCCGACGAACCAGTGAACCCTCAGACCTCCTTTCCTCTATTTATATTCTTGATTGCTTCCCCCTGCATGAGTTGTGGGAAACGTCCTGTTGGGCAATTAAACTGTGCTGAAATAGTGGGATTATAACACTTAGTCCTATTAAAGGTGTGATGAACTGGGCTTGTTTATTGTTTTATACTGTTGTATGAGGTCTGCTTATGACGTTTGCGTGACTTTTACATTCAAAAACATCGAAATCAATAAGTAATTGGCTATTTTCTACCAGGGTTTTGAGGACAGCTCTGCAAATGCTCGGTTTTAATGTGTGTGCCGCATTGAAGACTTTGTAAGTAAATGCCCACTGCTTTGATTGGATAGCAATTTGCGTAGTTGGAGCCTTTTGTGTATTTGGTTAGAGACGTAATATTAGGTTACACATGAGCATTTGTATTATCTGGAGACCTCCTGTGATTTATAAATAACCTCCCCACATCAGTATTTCATGTGACGCATTAGCACGGGATGATTTTCCTCAAATTAATTGATTTATTTCCCGGATCTGATGGCAAGGCTTTGCATATAGTTTGTATAGCCTATAGTTGTATTGCGTTTAATGAGGGCCGTGATTGCGAACCGGACAAAAGATCACCGCGGGTTTCCAATGTTACAAGAGTTTCCATGATAAATAAGCAAACGGGAGACTCATAGTAGCTTATGGATGACACCCAGCACCCGAAATAATACCAAAACACTTCAAACAGCCTCCATTATTCACAAACGGTGGATAAACCTTGAAAAATTATGTATGAGCCCGCAAAATCGCAGAGATCCCGATTTGCACAGGATTAAGATCACAGACAACCTCTGCAATGAATTCAAATGACTAGAGGTCCCCAGGTAATACTCATCTCGTGAGACAGTGATCAGGGCACATCATACGATCTCTAACAAAGCATAGTGACGCATAGTACAAACAAGTTTTACTCACATAAGATTGCTGCACCATTCCGATCGGATCTGGTTAAAAGCATTTATTATTATTATAGAAATGCATACTTGGCTTATAAGATATGTTTGAAGGAAGGATTCAGGTTTAAAGCAATTTTAGATCATTTATTTTGTGTCTCTAATGGAAAATTCTGGTTAATTTCAATGTTTGACAGTGTTATTTCATTTGAGATGCAAATTATTAACCTTAAGATAATTTATCTTAAGATAACCTTAATTATTATTTAATATAATTCTTACCAGTTCATTGCGATTTCAATACTTGTACAAGGTTATATACAAATGTTGAAAATTGAAATAAATGAAATGGTACTCTGTCTGCTCCGTCCATTCATGCACAAAAGGGTAGACCTGCTGTGAAATGTTGTAGTACAGTGTTAAATTGTACAGCCCTTAATAGGATGAGAGGTCAAAATACAAGAATTTCCCAAATTTGTTCCAAGGAAAAACTCTAAAATGCAGATGCAGACAGTGTCATGGGATATTTCATGAATTATTCTCTGTGTTTTTTATTTCTTATTTTATTGTAAATTGTACATATACAATTCATTTTTCATTGCATAACTTCTATTTTAGAAAGTCTTCATCATGAGGCTGATCCTACACCTGCAGGGGTGTAGGATCCACTCAGTAAGAATCCAAAGAATAGCTACTGTTTGTCGCCTTCTTTTCTATAACTATTCTCTTTCTCTCTCCGTCAGTCTGATGTTCGACACCCCACCTGTGAGGAACGTGGTCACACAAATGTACCCACTGGTTTCCCTGGCACCATTCTCCTTTTGAACATGCGTGGCAACAACTTCCATTATCTACCTGGCAACAGTTTCACTAACATCCCCGAGGTGGTGTCCCTCCACTTGGACGGCTGTAAGATTCATGACATCGAGGGTGGAGCTTTCCAGGGCATGAAAGGGCTGATGTACCTCTACTTGTCAGACAACCAGCTTACTTCCTAGGACACAAACGTCTTCGCAGGTGCCCACGACATCATGTATCTTCACCTAGAAGGCAACAGTCTTTCTCAGTTTCCATCTTCAGAGATGCTGGCCCACATTCCCAAACTCCTCGAGCTGCATCTTGAAAGAAACCTGATGGTTAAACTAGAACCTGTAGGACTTCTTAATCCAATCCCGCAATTGACAGGCCTCTATCTTGCCAATAACGCCATCACAAACATAGTTCCTAGAGCACTGGATTCAGCTCCCAATCTGGACGTTCTCCATCTTGGAGATAATAAGCTGACAGAAGTGCCTAGTGATGCGCTAGGCAAGGCACCTCTGTTGACCGAAGTCCATTGGATTGGTCCGAGAGCGTTTCGGGGTGTCGTTAAAGGTCTAAAACACTTGTATATTGATAGAATGGGTCTTCAGAAGGTAGAGGATAATATTTTATTGTTTATATTATATGAAATGAGAATTTCATATAACTAAGAAATACCCATCTGTTCTTAATCTATAAAATGTCCACTGTTTTCTCTTCTGTATTGTGAAAGTAGATGAGTGCAAAGTCTCTGGCATGGTTTGGTCCTGGCCTGGTGTCTTTATCTCTGGAAGAGAATCAGTTAGAAGAGTTACCTGACCTTTCATCACTTACTGGCCTGCAGCACCTCACCCTGGGCAACAATCCTTTAATGTGTGACTGCAAATCACTGCCATTTTACAGGCAAGAGACACAAAATCCATTCATCTAAATATCCCAAAACTGTTTCTTTCAGGTGGTTGTCGAATGCAAGTCTGAAGGTTGAAGCTGTGTGTGGTTACCCTTCTGCGCTTCGGGGTCAGTACGTGATCAAAGCTGATGTTTTCATAAACTGCTCTGGGGAAAACAATGAGTCGTTCAATAAAACATCCATAATGACCAATGAAGATAAACTCAACAAACCCTTCCATAGCGCAGCCAAAGCCAGACCGGCAGAAACTGATCCTAAACCAGCAGAGACCAAGATGACAGCAGGACTATTACAAAACAGTGGACTCAAACCAGATAAAAAGTTGAAAACAAGAAGGTTAAAAAAGAAAAACAGAAGAAAGAAGACCAAGCATTGAGAAATGATATGAGCCAGAGTTTTGTACTTCAGTATGCTGAATCTTCTACAATAAACGTGTGCACAGTAGTTGCTAGTAACAGTAAGTTTAAACATGTTGATTTGACCAGGCTTAAAGAAGATAAGGTTATACAGAAATGTAACATACCTTTTTCTCTGATCGACATTAGTTATGTCTTCCATATTTTGCCAGTAAACAAGTAAAACCGAACTTCTCTATGTGAGAAAAAATATTGTTTATTGTCCGAAAGTTAATTTGCCCACTTGAATTTAGTAAATGCAGGTTTTAAGATAAACTTTAATATCAGTTTTACATTATTTACAATCTACAAACTACATACAATACTGGCTGATTTGTCTATCAAAAAAGTAATTTCCTGTTCCAGAGGATCAAGAGAATAATTTTTGTGGGTTTAGAATCAATTTTGCATTCATTTTTTTCCCACTAAAATGATTGAACTGTCTGGTTACTTCGGTTCAGGACTGCACCATGTGTAATCTGTAGAAGGAGCCACAAGGGGGCTACAAATCATGTGATGCAACAAACTGAGCATCACTGTATCTGTTGCTCTCCAATTGAGTCCCATGCAGTTAGGAGACACCAGTGAGGGAAGAGAGCAGGAGATGAACAGCAGTCAGGACACTGATGAGGGTGTTCTTATCATGTGGGTAGGGTCGAGCTGGTACCTTCCTATTCTTAAATAAATAGTCACTTTCAGTCTGTTCACCACACAAAGCTGTTGCGTGGTTTCAGAAGATTTGCAATAAATCACACAGGTTACTTTGTTTTAGTTTCATGTTGGTTTTATTCATTCTTTTTTGGTAACTCCTATATCTTTATAATCACTAATCTATATCACATTGTATAGGACAGTATATCACATAACAATGTTGATCCTCTCTGACTCTACAGTGGTGTTAAATGATTATCAATAATGCTATTTAACACACCTTTTTTCAAAGAGTTGCTTGTAATCAGATGAAATTCACAACAATTTCTTTATTGGTACATGGACACCAGATCATTGAAATAAAATAAAGAATCATAACTTTCGTGAAAATAAATAGTGTTCATCAGAGTACCACCTCCAGCAAGAACAAATGAATATATTAATTGTTATTATATTAAATGTTATTGTGTAATGTATTTATTGACACATGTTTGAATATTAAAGTTAGGGTTGGGAATCGACAATCAATTTCAATTTCCCTCCGAATTGCCCAATGAAAGGAATAGGATCTCTTTTACGAAACAGGGATCCAGACTTTACGAAACAACTTGAAGTGCAGTGGGAGTAGATCAAGCACAGAAATACTACGTCCATCTTAACAAGTTGACCATGTTAAGTGTTGTGTGTCTATAAAATTACAACAGTCCTTGACATTGTTAACTTGAAGTTCTTTATTAGCATCCGCTCCAGCATGCAACCAGTATACCACATGTAACAAGTGACGTTTCACGCAGAACGGAAACAGACCAGGGGTTCCCTTAAAGGGGCCTGTATAGTTATACAGAAATCCAGCATATTAAGATAATCATTCCTATAATTATCTACATCCTCTTCCTTAAGCTGAATGCCCCCTTGCCAAAGTGAAACCTTAAATGATGTACAATATACAATTCTGGGTAAACACAATGAACAACTAACAATGCAACTGTATAGTTAAAACAGTATTATAATAGTATTAAATTATATAAATCTTCAGACATTCTCCTGTTACTTGAAAACACAATAACAAAGTGCTTGACACAATAAACAGAAGAAAAACATAATGAACAGTATTAAACAGGCATCAAACCAATCTGCCAACTTTTATATCTGCCAACTTGAAAAGTCATTTCTCATACCTTGGATTCGGTTTGCACATGCGACCTGATCGGGTTATGTAAGGTGCATTGCTGACTTTGACAGGAGACTGTACTGAGTGCTTTAGCAACTCGGCAGATATCGATTGTGGTTGCGGAGGGTGTGTTTGTGGCATGCATGGTGTAGAATTTGAGGAGACTTTTGCAGGTGTATTAGTACTCTGAGAAATAATGTCCTCAGGGTTGTGCTGTGATGGAGGAGGCTCTGCAACAGGAAGAATATGACGACGATTTCTCCTGTATGTTCTCCCTTTGCTTTGAACCGTGTAGGAACGGGGCTCTCTGTTCACCTCTTTCACCACGCCGAGACGATCATAACCTTTTGGAGTCTGCATTCTGACGACTTGACCCATTTTCAGTGCCTGTAATGGGTGACTTGAAGCATCATAATACCGCTTTTGGGTATTTCTCTTGTGGAGAATACGTGCGGTGATTTGCTGAGTGTGTTTGGGGTTTGGCTCAAGTAACTTGGAGTGGATAGGGATGGTTGTTCTAGTCTGTCGTGACATCAGACGTTCTGCTGGAGAACCTAATGTTGGGTCACGAGGGATGTTTCTCAGGTTCAGAAGGTTGAGATATACATCTGTTCCATCTCTGTGTGATTTCTCCATCAGCTCCTTTGCACTGCGGACCGCTCTCTCTGCCAGGCCGTTTGACTGTGCATATTCAGGGCTACTGGTCACGTGGGTGAAGTCCCATTGTTTGACAAAGTCTTTGAAACGCTGACTTGTGTACTGCCTAGCATTGTCTGAAATGAGCGTGTGAGGTGTGCCATGAACTGAGAAATGTTTCTTTAGTTTCTTGATCACAGTGCAAGTTGTTGCATCATGACATAGGTCGATTTCATACCAACCAGAGTATGAATCCACTAACACTTGGTATTGTTTACCGTGCCATTCGAACATGTCCATTGCTACCGTGGACCAGGGAAGATCTGGAACAGGGTACAACTTGAGTGGCTCCTTCTGTTGGTGAGGCTTTGTGCTGTTGCAAACTGAACATGAAAGGATTTCTGCGGTGATGTCAGCTGTCATTGCTGGCCAGAAAATGATACCTCTAGCTCTGCGTTTAGTAGCTTCCACACCAGGGTGACCTCTGTGGACTATGCTGATGTACTCTTTCTGCAAAGAGCGAGGGATGACTGATTTGTGGCCCTTCATCACTATTCCATTGTCCAGAGTTAACTCGTCTCTGTAAGGAAAGAATGGACGAACGGGTGATCTAACACAGTGTTCTTTGGCTGGCCATCCGCATTGAATTACAGAACTGAGGGTCTGCAGCACTTCATCTTCCGCTGTGTGTCTTCGGAGTTCCTCCAGACGAGCAGTAGAAATGTAGCTGACACTCATGACTTCGAATGAGTCATTTTCCATGGCTGGAGGGGTTTCTGTGTTTGGAACTCGAGACAAAGTGTCGGCAAGATACATCTGTTTGCCCTTTTTGTACACCAATGTGATATCGTAACGCTGTAATTGAAGCAACATCCTTTGTAAACGTGCTGGGGCTGTGTGGATAGGTTTTTTTAAAATTGTCACCAGAGGCTGGTGATCAGTCTCGACAATCGTTGGTTTCCCATATAAATAGTCTCTGAACTTAGTACAAGCAAATACAACAGCTAGCAGCTCCTTTTCTATCTGCGCATACCGCGTCTCAGTGTCTGTGAGCCTGCGAGATGAGTATGCAACTGGTTTGCAATCTTGTAAGCAAGCAGCACCAAGACCATAGCTTGAGGCATCGCAGGTTAAGGTAACTGGCTTCTTCACATCGTAGTATGCCAAGACAGGTGGGTTAGATAAGCATGACTTAAGAGTGTCGAACGCATGTTGGTGCTGCTGATACCAACACCATGCAGTCTCTTTATGCGTCAAATTCCTGAGGGGTGCGGCAATATCACTCGAATTTGGGATAAACTTCCCCAGGTAGTTTGCCATTCCCAAAAACCTCTGAAGTCCAGGAACATCATTCGGGGCTGGCATCTCTGAGATAGCTTTCGTTTTCGCAGGGTCTGCTTTAAGACCGTCGCTTGTGAAAATGTGTCCCACATAACTGACCTGGTTCAGACGAAACTTGCACTTTGCAGGGTTCAACTTGAGGTTGATCTCTCGTGCTCGATTCAGCACCTTCTTCAAGTTTGCGTCGTGTTCAGCAGCATTATGACCACCTATAATGACCGCACAGGGGTACCCTGAAAACAACTGTTCCATAGTGCGTTGAAAAACTTCACTTGCAGCATTTATACCAAAGGGCATACGAAGGAATCTGTAGCGCCCAAATGGTGTGCTGAATGTGGTCTTCATAGAGGATTTATGGTCAAGACGGATCTGCCAGAAAGAATTCTTTGCATCTAGGACAGAGAACACAGTTGCTCCTGACATCTGGGATGCCACCTCCTCTACACTTCGCATCGGGTGATGAGGTCTTTTGAGAGCGCTGTTGAGATCTTTTGGATTGATGCATAGCCTTAGTTCCTTTCTGTCCTTCTTGTGTGTGACCACCATGGAAGAAACCCAATCTGAAGGCTCTGACACTGTAGTTATGACACCGAGACTTTGCATTCGATCTAGCTCTGCTTTTACGCGATCCTGCATTGCTAGGGGCATGCGATGAGCAGGACGAACTACAGATTGCACATTGGGGTCCACTGTCATGGAATAGGTGACTGGAAGTTCTCCTAGCTCATCTGTGAACAAGTCTTTATATTCAGCAAGAATTTCTTCAGTACTGCTCTCCCTATCGACAAGGTGAACGTGTGGACTAATTGTGACAATTCCCATGTCCAAACATGCACGGAAACCTAACAATGGCTGGACATCTTGATCCACCAGGTAGAATTGAAGTGAATGATTTTGTCCATTTAAACTGCACATCATTGTTGCTAAGCCTTCGGTTTCGATTCTGCTTCCACCATAAGCTACAAGGTTAGGTGTCTGCGATAGTCTGACTGGTCTCTCACCACCACTGGAAATTCGTTTGAATAGCTTTTTTGGCATTACATTACATTTTGCCCCTGTGTCCACTTTTATCTCTACCGGCATGGCATTTATGTGTAAGGTGACAAATCCTTCTTCAAGCCTGGACGCTGGGGGGTTAACAATGTTGACACACTTGCCAGGTTCAATACCGTCGACATAAAAAGTGTCGTCATGACTGGAGGAGTCTTCCACTTCGACTTCGTGAACTGATTTTCTGTGGTTGTATTTCGTTTGATTGAATTGGCGACGTACTTTGCAACTTTTGCTGAAATGATTCATTTTCTTACAGTTATGACACTGTTGTCCGAAAGCAGGGCATTTCTCTCTCTTTGCTGCATGACTATTTCCACAGTTTCTGCAATTAGTTATGGCTTGAAAATCACGTTGCTCTTTTTGAGGAGTTTGTCTTGTGTGTTGGCGCCTCTTGCTGGATACCGCTTGTACTGCGTCTACACTAGTGCCTGTCTGGGGCGTGGCCAACGTTTTACTGTTTTCCTCCGTCATCTCGTGTATACGACAAATTGTGATGGCTTTAGTGAGAGTTAGGTCGCTATCCCTTAACAGAGATTTTCTTAAACTTTCTCTGTTGACGCCACATACTATTCTGTCACAGATCAGCTCATCCGTCAATTCTCCAAAGCGACAACTTTTAGCCTTATCGTAGTGTGCCGCCGCAATGAAATGTCAAAGTCCTGCTCGAAAATCCGCCAATTGTCGGCAATGTTTCCATCAAAACTGAGCGGGTCGGGTCTTCGGAAACAATCCGCCATGGTGGTTAGCAACAACACGTGCGTGTATCACCTTCCAATCAGGCTCGCTCAAATGTCTGAGCGAATAGGGTTTATGCAGGCGTAAAGTCCATCTTCTGACACCATGTTGTGTGTCTCTATAAAATTACAACAGTCCTTGACATTGTTAACTTGAAGTTCTTTATTAGCATCCGCTCCAGCATGCAACCAGTATACCACATGTAACACAAGTGACGTATCACGCAGACCGGAAACAGACCAGGGGTTCCCTTAAAGGGGCCTGTATAGTTATACAGAAATCCAGCATATTAAGATAATCATTCCTATAATTATCTACATTAAGCATGATAAACCAGCACATTTAACAGTGTAAAGAAGTCAGAATGCATGAAATAGCATGTCATATGGACAATAACCTACATCTGACCTTAAAACTGTGAGAATGGGAAGTTTGCCTATATTTTATGTTCATTTGTAACTAACTTACTACTTTTCATATAAAAAAGGCCTATTGTGGAAAACATCCCCTATCGGTCATTTTTGTCTAGTTCTGTCAGAAAAACATTAGAAATGCTGTAAACAAATTGTTGCCTTCATGTTTTATGTGTACATGTCATTTATACAGACTAAAATCATGTCTATGAAACTTTTCAATTATTTTGATGAATTAATGCTAATGTAAAAATATTTGTCATATATGTTAGCAGTTTATATTATATAGGCTAAATATTACACCGTTGAAAATATATTAAAAAAATACATAATCAAGCTTTTTAAAAAATGAGTTTTAATTTGTTTCTTCATTTATTATATAAAACAAAGGCTTAGGATGTGACAATAGAAAAAACAACATACATAGCATGATTCCTGAAATAAACAACTGGACATTTTATATATTGTACAGATGACTCGTTTTGAAATGAATCAGGTTACAAAAATGTAAACAAAGTATTTTATAAAACAGCCAATGACAAGAGCTGGTTAATAGAACACCTTTCCTCCAATCAGATGGCGGCGTGGCGTCTCTAATGGCTACGTCATACAGGATCAACAGCATCAGACGCGCAGTGAAAGATGTTTCAGAGAATGTTATCAAAAGTCAGCGTCTCTTGCCTTTGGGAGATAGTTTGTTGTATATTTCTCACTATGAATCCCGCATACAAACTGCTTACAGCCGGAATAAGGATTTAGGAGTCTATCGGAGAGGATTTACTACAGCAACAGCTTCTTTCATCGGAGCCTTGACCGAGGAATCGTCGGGACGGGACACCTCGACTGAAAGCAGGTTTTCTTCAGTTTTTTCTTGTCCTTTGTGTTTTCTACACTTTGAACCTGAACTTTTCTGGCTGTGTTTGTCGTGTAGCGTCGTCGTTAATCTCTGCATATTTGCATGTCAGAAAACCGTCGTGTAGTTGTATTAGTCCGTGATTTTGTCCTGAGCGGTGAAGCTGCTCACTGTTCTTGGCAAAAATCCTCCAGTTTCTGCACGAGCTGTATGACCTGCACGTTTTCTTTCTCATCGACATTGGGTCCAGCTTTACTGACTTTAGGAGGAATCACGGGCTACGCAACGTTAAGAACCAAAAGCTCAAAATGTCCGTACAATTTAGGACTATATTTAACCAATTTATATATCACGGAGGGCCAAATTACTCAAAATGAAATGATGAAGTCAATGTTGAAATATTTAAATTGTTAAATAATACAATTGGTATTAAACATGAAACTTGTACAATTAGTTATTTAATATTTGGGGCCTAAATGTAAAAAAATCTGCCTGTTTGATACTTGTAAGAATGTTGGTTTTTGCGATTGAACAAAAACAATGATTTGATCTTCTTAACCTCTAATGTGAGGCCGGCTGAGTTCAGGTGATGAGCGTAAGGGAACATAAAGGCAAGAAAAACTTGCACGAAACCTTTTGCTTTCAACACCTACTAAGTGGCGTCAGCGGCCACCTGAAGAACAACTGGATTCAGCGAATAGATCATCATCATCAGCAACTCATCTCATCTCATCATCAACTCATCTCATCACATCACATCACATCATCATCTCATCATCATCTCATCACATCTCATCTCATCTCATCTCATCACATCATCATCTCATCTCATCATCAACTCATCTCATCTCATCTCATCATTAACACCAACTCATCTCATCTCATCTCATCATTAACACCAACTCATCTCATCATTAACACCATCTCATCTCATCATCATCTCATCTCATCTCATCATCATCTCATCATCATCTCATCATCATCTCATCTCATCTCATCTCATCTCATCATCAACTCATCTCATCTCATCTCATCTCATCTCATCTCATCTCATCACATCATCATCTCATCTCATCATCATCTCATCTCATCTCATCATCATCTCATCTCATCTCATCATCAACTCATCATCAACTCATCTCATCATCAACTCATCTCATCTCATCAACACCAACTCATCACATCTCATCACATCTCATCTCATCAACACCAACTCATCACATCTCATCTCATCAACACCAACTCATCACATCTCATCACATCTCATCTCATCAACACCAACTCATCACATCTCATCTCATCTCCAACTCATCTCATCTCCATCTCATCTCATCTCATCTCATCATCAACTCATCTCATCTCATCTCATCATCAACTCATCTCATCATCAACTCATCTCATCTCATCTCATCATCATCTCATCATCAACTCATCTCATCTCATCTCATCATCAACTCATCTCATCTCATCTCATCATCAACTCATCTCATCTCATCTCATCATCAACTCATCTCATCATCAAGTCATCTCATCTCATCATCAACTCATCTCATCTCATCTCATCTCATCTCATCATCAACTCATCTCATCTCATCTCATCTCATCATCAACTCATCTCATCTCATCTCATCTCATCTCATCTCATCTCATCTCATCTCATCTCATCTCATCTCATCTCATCTCATCTCATCTCATCTCATCTCATCTCATCTCATCATCAACTCATCATCAACTCATCTCATCTCATCAACACCAACTCATCACATCTCATCACATCTCATCTCATCAACACCAACTCATCAGATCTCATCTCATCAACACCAACTCATCACATCTCATCTCATCTCATCTCATCTCATCTCATCATCAACTCATCTCATCATCAACTCATCTCATCATCAACTCATCTCATCTCATCTCATCATCAACTCATCTCATCTCATCTCATCATCAACTCATCTCATCTCATCTCATCTCATCTCATCTCATCTCATCCCCTCATCCCCTCATCCTCAGGGTTAAGATTTGACACGGTTCATCACAGTTTCATCTTTGTATGCCTTGTCTCAACTTTGCGTTGAGCAGTTTGGCCGAACTGTTCTTGGCACACGAACTCCAGTAGTTGCATGTACCGTACTTTCCATGCAGATCTGCACTTCAGCTCTCAACAGTCGCCTGCTGATTTTAGCGCAAACATTGAGACACAACTGTCACTGAATACTGCTCTATATCATAGTGTACAATTACTCAAATTGTGATGATTTGCCAACCAAATCTGCATAAAGACTTTAACGAAAGCAGAGTGACAGTAAAAGTTTATGAAAGGAAACAGTATGATGAAACCTGATGAGCTGTGTCCAATCTAAACCTCTTCTTTCTGGTGGTACACCAACTCATCTCATCTCATCATCAACACCAACTCATCTCAACACCAACTCATCATTCAAGTGGAAGATTTGCTATAAGGTGCAATACATCTTTAGCACTCCATGAGTCACTTGTGATATGCCAAGGCTCACCCAGTTGTGCTGTGCACAGCCTCCTTCAAGTAAAGCAGCAAGCAATCCACAGCTGATACGTCTGAGATCATCAATATTTGTGGATTGCCAAATCAGCACTGCCCTCTTTGGGTTTTTTGATTTGGAAGGGAGGCCAGCTCACTCCCCAACCAACAGAGACGCTCTAGCGACAGACGCTAGAGACTGCAGCTTTTAGCCTCCTTGTTGCCCATTTTCTCTTACAGTTTGCAGGAGGATATGTGGAGTTTACTCTTGCCATAATCGCCAATGGCTTGCAGAGATTTATTCATATTTTTCATGGTAATTTAGTTATATTTTTGGCTATTTTCAAAGCTGCATGTGCAGATTAAACGCAAATACTCAAATCTTGAAGCAGCATAATACATTTAACACAGCCTAACTGCGCAGCATTTGCGCATATACGACTTACTGTACTTGAATATACCTGTCACTAACTATGCATGTGTCTGGGGGGTCTTAAACTTAAAACTTTGCGAAGGACCCCCAAATGAGATGAACTTTTTTGTAAGGGGCCCCTTCTGAAATACATATCCATCTATTTTTATTGTGTAAAGAAACATTTAAATGTGATATTATGATGACAACATGTTGGTTCCATTTACATTTACATATAGTCATTTAGCAGACGCTTTTATCCAAAGCGACTTACAGAGAGTTCAGGGAGCAATAAGCGATATGTCATACAGGAGAAGTAATACAACAGGTGATAATACAAAGTAACTTGTTTCAACAAACGCTAGATTCACTACCTGTTGAGAGAATGAGAGAGGGTTAGTTATTTTATGTTATATTTTTTTCATTTTTCTGTCGAGTATTCAAAGAATGGGTCTTAAGTAGAGATGCACCGATTGCAATTTTCTTTGCCGATTATTATAAGTGAAACCTGCCGATTCCGATACATATTTTTTTATTATCATTACATAAATTATTGAACATTTCAATTTCCCTAAATACAGTTCTCCAACCTGCAATAAATTACAGAATCTTATCTTGCCCAAATATTTTCCTCTTAAATTAAAGAACTCTGTGACTGAAAATAAGTATAAATATTTAAATATAACTAAACTTAATCATTTTTGTATTCTCACAAAAGTCTAAGATAACAATAAAATATATCAACTTTATTCTTGTCTGTTTCTGTTGCTTTATTTTATTTTTCTGAAGTGTAAAATAACTTCAACTGCCACTTCAATAAAAAGTAAAAAATCATAAAAAAGATATGTACTCAAGAAAAATAGTTTGTAGTTTTGCAAACTATAAGTCAGCTTCAGCTCTCTCAAGGAGTACGGAGGGCCGACCTGCCTTAACACAAAATGCAGTAGTATTTAAGCTAACAGAGTCAACTAACTACGTCATTACTTGGGTAAATTTAGCTCACATGATTGGCCATCAATAGATAAACAAGAACACAAAGCTCTCAAACACTTCTGGAGTCATGAGACAGTACATATAGTCCTATGAATGACAAACGCCAAGACACCAAGATGTGAATTTGCCAGTTATAACTTTATTTCTATTAAAGCAGGAGAATTTATCCTGACTACAAAGAATGTTACTGTCAGATAGGGTGCCCTATTATTGAATGAGAAAAAAAGGTTAGCCGGGCCTCAATCTTACAACCCGCTACCCACAAACCCAATGCACTAACCAATGGACCTTTTGTTTGGGGGCAGATTGAACGTGGAGTCTTTGAAAGCTAAAATTTGATTGTTACATTATGCAAATATGAAGAAATGCTCAATGAGATATACAGTGTTGCTTGAGTCCATGCATCAATCAGGGATGGGGAGTAATTTACATTTACATTACATTTAGTCATTTGGCAGACGCTTTTATCCAAAGCGAATTACAGTGCACTTATTACAGGGACAATCCCCCTGGAGCAACATGGAGTTAAGTGTCTTGCTCAAGGACACACTGGTGGTGGCTGCTGGGATCGAACCTTAACCTTTTGATTTACCAGTCCAGTGGTTTAACCCACTAGACCACCATCTTAATGAAAACATATAACAGTGTTATGTAATCAGGATGTAAAAAGTTACATAAATTATGTTACAATAAACATGTTATATAAACAACCATAGTAATCAGATTATATTTTGTAAGCCCTTTCTAAGTATTTATTTTAATCTGCAGGACTGGTTCTGCCAGTCTATCTGCTTTTCAAACTGTATCTCATTCTGACCTGTTGGATGTAATCTCAAGCATGAAATTGACCACATGCTCTCTCCACTTCATTCCTGACACCCTATTTAAAGTGTTTTTTGACGTTATCTCACCTAGTGTGCTGTCTTTTCTAATTGCATCCCTGCATACTAGCATCGTCCCATCGTGTTTTAAACATGCGGTGATACACCCTCTGATTAAAAAACAAATCTGGATTTCTCTGATTTTCAAAATTAAAGATTTAATTCTATGGCGCCCTTTCTGCTGAAAGTTCTGGAAAAAGTAGTCTTTGACCAATTTAATCCGTATTACTTATCCAACAATATTTTGTATCCCTTTCATTCTGGTTTTAAGGCCCAGCATAGTACCGAGTCTGCCCTCCTAAGAGTGACAAATGACATCCTACTATCAATTGACCCAATTTGGTTTGAGTCTTACCTGAAATTTGAGAAATTTCTTCATCCCCAATGCCGATTACATGTGGTGTACCGCAGGGTTCAATTTTGAGTCCAGTCTTATTTAATCTTTGTATGCTCCCCTTATGTTTGATCTTTGAGCGTCATAATATATGCAGTTGACACCCAGTTTTATTTGCCATTAGACACTGACAGAAATTCTGTTCCTTCCTTGCTAGCTTGCTTACAGGATATTAAGGAACGGATGGATGAAAATTTTCTATAACCGATTGAGACAAAATCTGAGGTCATCCACTGATCGATAATAACAGTACTCTCCTGGGTCCCCTTCAGACAAATAATATGTAAAAAACTTGAGTAAACAAGTAAAGTAAAGTCTGTGGTCAGGGCTAGTTTCTTCCAACTAAAGCAACTTTGAAAGATACATTTATTTTCTTTCTTTCAGTGACTTAGAGACAGTTATTCATGCATTTATCTCCTCAATGCTTGATTACTGCAATGGCTTGTATGCTTGAATCATTCAGTCATCACTCTCACAACTACAATGAGTACAAAACAATGCAGCTCCATTTTTGACTGGGACAAAAAAGCTTGACCATATTTTACCCATTAAAGCTTCCCTACACTGGCTTCCGGTGAAGCAAAGAATTTGATTTTAAGGTATTAACATTTGTTTTTAAAGCTTTACATTGACTTGTGCCTTCTTATATATCAGAACCTCTAAGTTTTTACTCTCCTCAGCGATCTCTCAGATCTTCAGACCAGCAATTGTTGAAATGCTTCTAAATTCTGGAATACATTACCAGTAACGATCAGAGCTTCTCCTACAATTACAGTTTTTAAAACATCTATTAATACATTTCTTTTTCTCAGGCTTATTTATAAGTAGGGTTTTATTTTGTACAGCACTGTTATTGGTGGTTGAAGTTTGTGTTGTAGTATTTATTTTTATGAAATATCATATAATGTATGTTGTAAGCTTGTTTTTACTTTAACTACTCATTTGACATGATTTGTTCTTTTAAAGTACGTTGTCAATATTGCTATGTGAAGTACTATGGTCAACACTCATGTTGTTTTTGGCGCTATACAAATAAACTTGAGGTGTCTCTGATAATGGCAAGGAAAGAGGATGCCTACCCGACGAACCAGTGAACCCTCAGACCTCCTTTCCTCTATTTATATTCTTGATTGCTTCCCCCTGCATGAGTTGTGGGAAACGTCCTGTTGGGCAATTAAACTGTGCTGAAATAGTGGGATTATAACACTTAGTCCTATTAAAGGTGTGATGAACTGGGCTTGTTTATTGTTTTATACTGTTGTATGAGGTCTGCTTATGACGTTTGCGTGACTTTTACATTCAAAAACATCGAAATCAATAAGTAATTGGCTATTTTCTACCAGGGTTTTGAGGACAGCTCTGCAAATGCTCGGTTTTAATGTGTGTGCCGCATTGAAGACTTTGTAAGTAAATGCCCACTGCTTTGATTGGATAGCAATTTGCGTAGTTGGAGCCTTTTGTGTATTTGGTTAGAGACGTAATATTAGGTTACACATGAGCATTTGTATTATCTGGAGACCTCCTGTGATTTATAAATAACCTCCCCACATCAGTATTTCATGTGACGCATTAGCACGGGATGATTTTCCTCAAATTAATTGATTTATTTCCCGGATCTGATGGCAAGGCTTTGCATATAGTTTGTATAGCCTATAGTTGTATTGCGTTTAATGAGGGCCGTGATTGCGAACCGGACAAAAGATCACCGCGGGTTTCCAATGTTACAAGAGTTTCCATGATAAATAAGCAAACGGGAGACTCATAGTAGCTTATGGATGACACCCAGCACCCGAAATAATACCAAAACACTTCAAACAGCCTCCATTATTCACAAACGGTGGATAAACCTTGAAAAATTATGTATGAGCCCGCAAAATCGCAGAGATCCCGATTTGCACAGGATTAAGATCACAGACAACCTCTGCAATGAATTCAAATGACTAGAGGTCCCCAGGTAATACTCATCTCGTGAGACAGTGATCAGGGCACATCATACGATCTCTAACAAAGCATAGTGACGCATAGTACAAACAAGTTTTACTCACATAAGATTGCTGCACCATTCCGATCGGATCTGGTTAAAAGCATTTATTATTATTATAGAAATGCATACTTGGCTTATAAGATATGTTTGAAGGAAGGATTCAGGTTTAAAGCAATTTTAGATCATTTATTTTGTGTCTCTAATGGAAAATTCTGGTTAATTTCAATCTTTGACAGTGTTATTTCATTTGAGATGCAAATTATTAACCTTAAGATAATTTATCTTAAGATAACCTTAATTATTATTTAATATAATTCTTACCAGTTCATTGCGATTTCAATACTTGTACAAGGTTATATACAAATGTTGAAAATTGAAATAAATGAAATGGTACTCTGTCTGCTCTGTCCATTCATGCACAAAAGGGTAGACCTGCTGTGAAATGTTGTAGTACAGTGTTAAATTGTACAGCCCTTAATAGGATGAGAGGTCAAAATACAAGAATTTCCCAAATTTGTTCCAAGGAAAAACTCTAAAATGCAGATGCAGACAGTGTCATGGGATATTTCATGAATTATTCTCTGTGTTTTTTATTTCTTATTTTATTGTAAATTGTACATATACAATTCATTTTTCATTGCATAACTTCTATTTTAGAAAGTCTTCATCATGAGGCTGATCCTACACCTGCAGGGGTGTAGGATCCACTCAGTAAGAATCCAAAGAATAGCTACTGTTTGTCGCCTTCTTTTCTATAACTATTCTCTTTCTCTCTCCGTCAGTCTGATGTTCGACACCCCACCTGTGAGGAACGTGGTCACACAAATGTACCCACTGGTTTCCCTGGCACCATTCTCCTTTTGAACATGCGTGGCAACAACTTCCATTATCTACCTGGCAACAGTTTCACTAACATCCCCGAGGTGGTGTCCCTCCACTTGGACGGCTGTAAGATTCATGACATCGAGGGTGGAGCTTTCCAGGGCATGAAAGGGCTGATGTACCTCTACTTGTCAGACAACCAGCTTACTTCCTAGGACACAAACGTCTTCGCAGGTGCCCACGACATCATGTATCTTCACCTAGAAGGCAACAGTCTTTCTCAGTTTCCATCTTCAGAGATGCTGGCCCACATTCCCAAACTCCTCGAGCTGCATCTTGAAAGAAACCTGATGGTTAAACTAGAACCTGTAGGACTTCTTAATCCAATCCCGCAATTGACAGGCCTCTATCTTGCCAATAACGCCATCACAAACATAGTTCCTAGAGCACTGGATTCAGCTCCCAATCTGGACGTTCTCCATCTTGGAGATAATAAGCTGACAGAAGTGCCTAGTGATGCGCTAGGCAAGGCACCTCTGTTGACCGAAGTCCATTGGATTGGTCCGAGAGCGTTTCGGGGTGTCGTTAAAGGTCTAAAACACTTGTATATTGATAGAATGGGTCTTCAGAAGGTAGAGGATAATATTTTATTGTTTATATTATATGAAATGAGAATTTCATATAACTAAGAAATACCCATCTGTTCTTAATCTATAAAATGTCCACTGTTTTCTCTTCTGTATTTTGAAAGTAGATGAGTGCAAAGTCTCTGGCATGGTTTGGTCCTGGCCTGGTGTCTTTATCTCTGGAAGAGAATCAGTTAGAAGAGTTACCTGACCTTTCATCACTTACTGGCCTGCAGCACCTCACCCTGGGCAACAATCCTTTAATGTGTGACTGCAAATCACTGCCATTTTACAGGCAAGAGACACAAAATCCATTCATCTAAATATCCCAAAACTGTTTCTTTCAGGTGGTTGTCGAATGCAAGTCTGAAGGTTGAAGCTGTGTGTGGTTACCCTTCTGAGCTTCGGGGTCAGTACGTGATCAAAGCTGATGTTTTCATAAACTGCTCTGGGGAAAACAATGAGTCATTCAATAAAACATCCATAACGACCAATGAAGATAAACTCAACAAACCCTTCCATAGCCCAACCAAAGCCAGACCAGCAGAAACTTATCCTAAACCAGCAGAGACCAAGATGACAGCAGGACTATTACAAAACAGTGGACTCAAACCAGATAAAAAGTTGAAAACAAGAAGGTTAAAAAAGAAAAACAGAAGAAAGAAGACCAAGCATTGAGAAATGATATGAGCCAGAGTTTTGTACTTCAGTATGCTGAATCTTCTACAATAAACGTGTGCACAGTAGTTGCTAGTAACAGTAAGTTTAAACATGTTGATTTGACCAGGCTTAAAGAAGATAAGGTTATACAGAAATGTAACATACCTTTTTCTCTGATCGACATTAGTTATGTCTTCCATATTTTGCCAGTAAACAAGTAAAACCGAACTTCTCTATGTGAGAAAAAATATTGTTTATTGTCCGAAAGTTAATTTGCCCACTTGAATTTAGTAAATGCAGGTTTTAAGATAAACTTTAATATCAGTTTTACATTATTTACAATCTACAAACTACATACAATACTGGCTGATTTGTCTATCAAAAAAGTAATTTCCTGTTCCAGAGGATCAAGAGAATAATTTTTGTGGGTTTAGAATCAATTTTGCATTCATTTTTTTCCCACTAAAATGATTGAACTGTCTGGTTTCTTCGGTTCAGGACTGCACCATGTGTAATCTGTAGAAGGAGCCACAAGGGGGCTACAAATCATGTGATGCAACAAACTGAGCATCACTGTATCTGTTGCTCTCCAATTGAGTCCCATGCAGTTAGGAGACACCAGTGAGGGAAGAGAGCAGGAGATGAACAGCAGTCAGGACACTGATGAGGGTGTTCTTATCATGTGGGTAGGGTCGAGCTGGTACCTTCCTATTCTTAAATAAATAGTCACTTTCAGTCTGTTCACCACACAAAGCTGTTGCGTGGTTTCAGAAGATTTGCAATAAATCACACAGGTTACTTTGTTTTAGTTTCATGTTGGTTTTATTCATTCTTTTTTGGTAACTCCTATATCTTTATAATCACTAATCTATATCACATTGTATAGGACAGTATATCACATAACAATGTTGATCCTCTCTGATTCTACAGTGGTGTTAAATGATTATCAATAATGCTATTTAACACACCTTTTTTCAAAGAGTTGCTTGTAATCAGATGAAATTCACAACAATTTCTTTATTGGTACATGGACACCAGATCATTGAAATAAAATAAAGAATCATAACTTTCGTGAAAATAAATAGTGTTCATCAGAGTACCACCTCCAGCAAGAACAAATGAATATATTAATTGTTATTATATTAAATGTTATTGTGTAATGTATTTATTGACACATGTTTGAATATTAAAGTTAGGGTTGGGAATCGACAATCAATTTCAATTTCCCTCCGAATTGCCCAATGAAAGGAATAGGATCTCTTTTACGAAACAGGGATCCAGACTTTACGAAACAACTTGAAGTGCAGTGGGAGTAGATCAAGCACAGAAATACTACGTCCATCTTAACAAGTTGACCATGTTAAGTGTTGTGTGTCTATAAAATTACAACAGTCCTTGACATTGTTAACTTGAAGTTCTTTATTAGCATCCGCTCCAGCATGCAACCAGTATACCACATGTAACAAGTGACGTATCACGCAGAACGGAAACAGACCAGGGGTTCCCTTAAAGGGGCCTGTATAGTTATACAGAAATCCAGCATATTAAGATAATCATTCCTATAATTATCTACATCCTCTTCCTTAAGCTGAATGCCTCCTTGCCAAAGTGAAACCTTAAATGATGTACAATATACAATTCTGGGTAAACACAATGAACAACTAACAATGCAACTGTATAGTTAAAACAGTATTATAATAGTATTAAATTATATAAATCTTCAGACATTCTCCTGTTACTTGAAAACACAATAACAAAGTGCTTGACACAATAAACAGAAGAAAAACATAATGAACAGTATTAAACAGGCATCAAACCAATCTGCCAACTTTTATATCTGCCAACTTGAAAAGTCATTTCTCATACCTTGGATTCGGTTTGCACATGCGACCTGATCGGGTTATGTAAGGTGCATTGCTGACTTTGACAGGAGACTGTACTGAGTGCTTTAGCAACTCGGCAGATATCGATTGTGGTTGCGGAGGGTGTGTTTGTGGCATGCATGGTGTAGAATTTGAGGAGACTTTTGCAGGTGTATTAGTACTCTGAGAAATAATGTCCTCAGGGTTGTGCTGTGATGGAGGAGGCTCTGCAACAGGAAGAATATGACGACGATTTCTCCTGTATGTTCTCCCTTTGCTTTGAACCGTGTAGGAACGGGGCTCTCTGTTCACCTCTTTCACCACGCCGAGACGATCATAACCTTTTGGAGTCTGCATTCTGACGACTTGACCCATTTTCAGTGCCTGTAATGGGTGACTTGAAGCATCATAATACCGCTTTTGGGTATTTCTCTTGTGGAGAATACGTGCGGTGATTTGCTGAGTGTGTTTGGGGTTTGGCTCAAGTAACTTGGAGTGGATAGGGATGGTTGTTCTAGTCTGTCGTGACATCAGACGTTCTGCTGGAGAACCTAATGTTGGGTCACGAGGGATGTTTCTCAGGTTCAGAAGGTTGAGATATACATCTGTTCCATCTCTGTGTGATTTCTCCATCAGCTCCTTTGCACTGCGGACCGCTCTCTCTGCCAGGCCGTTTGACTGTGCATATTCAGGGCTACTGGTCACGTGGGTGAAGTCCCATTGTTTGACAAAGTCTTTGAAACGCTGACTTGTGTACTGCCTAGCATTGTCTGAAATGAGCGTGTGAGGTGTGCCATGAACTGAGAAATGTTTCTTTAGTTTCTTGATCACAGTGCAAGTTGTTGCATCATGACATAGGTCGATTTCATACCAACCAGAGTATGAATCCACTAACACTTGGTATTGTTTACCGTGCCATTCGAACATGTCCATTGCTACCGTGGACCAGGGAAGATCTGGAACAGGGTACAACTTGAGTGGCTCCTTCTGTTGGTGAGGCTTTGTGCTGTTGCAAACTGAACATGAAAGGATTTCTGCGGTGATGTCAGCTGTCATTGCTGGCCAGAAAATGATACCTCTAGCTCTGCGTTTAGTAGCTTCCACACCAGGGTGACCTCTGTGGACTATGCTGATGTACTCTTTCTGCAAAGAGCGAGGGATGACTGATTTGTGGCCCTTCATCACTATTCCATTGTCCAGAGTTAACTCGTCTCTGTAAGGAAAGAATGGACGAACGGGTGATCTAACACAGTGTTCTTTGGCTGGCCATCCGCATTGAATTACAGAACTGAGGGTCTGCAGCACTTCATCTTCCGCTGTGTGTCTTCGGAGTTCCTCCAGACGAGCAGTAGAAATGTAGCTGACACTCATGACTTCGAATGAGTCATTTTCCATGGCTGGAGGGGTTTCTGTGTTTGGAACTCGAGACAAAGTGTCGGCAAGATACATCTGTTTGCCCTTTTTGTACACCAATGTGATATCGTAACGCTGTAATTGAAGCAACATCCTTTGTAAACGTGCTGGGGCTGTGTGGATAGGTTTTTTTAAAATTGTCACCAGAGGCTGGTGATCAGTCTCGACAATCGTTGGTTTCCCATATACATAGTCTCTGAACTTAGTACAAGCAAATACAACAGCTAGCAGCTCCTTTTCTATCTGCGCATACCGCGTCTCAGTGTCTGTGAGCCTGCGAGATGAGTATGCAACTGGTTTGCAATCTTGTAAGCAAGCAGCACCAAGACCATAGCTTGAGGCATCGCAGGTTAAGGTAACTGGCTTCTTCACATCATAGTATGCCAAGACAGGTGGGTTAGATAAGCATGACTTAAGAGTGTCGAACGCATGTTGGTGCTGCTGATACCAACACCATGCAGTCTCTTTATGCGTCAAATTCCTGAGGGGTGCGGCAATATCACTCGAATTTGGGATAAACTTCCCCAGGTAGTTTGCCATTCCCAAAAACCTCTGAAGTCCAGGAACATCATTCGGGGCTGGCATCTCTGAGATAGCTTTCGTTTTCGCAGGGTCTGCTTTAAGACCGTCGCTTGTGAAAATGTGTCCCACATAACTGACCTGGTTCAGACGAAACTTGCACTTTGCAGGGTTCAACTTGAGGTTGATCTCTCGTGCTCGATTCAGCACCTTCTTCAAGTTTGCGTCGTGTTCAGCAGCATTATGACCACCTATAATGACCGCACAGGGGTACCCTGAAAACAACTGTTCCATAGTGCGTTGAAAAACTTCACTTGCAGCATTTATACCAAAGGGCATACGAAGGAATCTGTAGCGCCCAAATGGTGTGCTGAATGTGGTCTTCATAGAGGATTTATGGTCAAGACGGATCTGCCAGAAAGAATTCTTTGCATCTAGGACAGAGAACACAGTTGCTCCTGACATCTGGGATGCCACCTCCTCTACACTTCGCATCGGGTGATGAGGTCTTTTGAGAGCGCTGTTGAGATCTTTTGGATTGATGCATAGCCTTAGTTCCTTTCTGTCCTTCTTGTGTGTGACCACCATGGAAGAAACCCAATCTGAAGGCTCTGACACTGTAGTTATGACACCGAGACTTTGCATTCGATCTAGCTCTGCTTTTACGCGATCCTGCATTGCTAGGGGCATGCGATGAGCAGGACGAACTACAGATTGCACATTGGGGTCCACTGTCATGGAATAGGTGACTGAAAGTTCTCCTAGCTCATCTGTGAACAAGTCTTTATATTCAGCAAGAATTTCTTCAGTACTGCTCTCCCTATCGACAAGGTGAACGTGTGGACTAATTGTGACAATTCCCATGTCCAAACATGCACGGAAACCTAACAATGGCTGGACATCTTGATCCACCAGGTAGAATTGAAGTGAATGATTTTGTCCATTTAAACTGCACATCATTGTTGCTAAGCCTTCGGTTTCGATTCTGCTTCCACCATAAGCTACAAGGTTAGGTGTCTGCGATAGTCTGACTGGTCTCTCACCACCACTGGAAATTCGTTTGAATAGCTTTTTTGGCATTACATTACATTTTGCCCCTGTGTCCACTTTTATCTCTACCGGCATGGCATTTATGTGTAAGGTGACAAATCCTTCTTCAAGCCTGGACGCTGGGGGGTTAACAATGTTGACACACTTGCCAGGTTCAATACCGTCGACATAAAAAGTGTCGTCATGACTGGAGGAGTCTTCCACTTCGACTTCGTGAACTGATTTTCTGTGGTTGTATTTCGTTTGATTGAATTGGCGACGTACTTTGCAACTTTTGCTGAAATGATTCATTTTCTTACAGTTATGACACTGTTGTCCGAAAGCAGGGCATTTCTCTCTCTTTGCTGCATGACTATTTCCACAGTTTCTGCAATTAGTTATGGCTTGAAAATCACGTTGCTCTTTTTGAGGAGTTTGTCTTGTGTGTTGGCGCCTCTTGCTGGATACCGCTTGTACTGCGTCTACACTAGTGCCTGTCTGGGGCGTGGCCAACGTTTTACTGTTTTCCTCCGTCATCTCGTGTATACGACAAATTGTGATGGCTTTAGTGAGAGTTAGGTCGCTATCCCTTAACAGAGATTTTCTTAAACTTTCTCTGTTGACGCCACATACTATTCTGTCACAGATCAGCTCATCCGTCAATTCTCCAAAGCGACAACTTTTAGCCTTATCGTAGTGTGCCGCCGCAATGAAATGTCAAAGTCCTGCTCGAAAATCCGCCAATTGTCGGCAATGTTTCCATCAAAACTGAGCGGGTCGGGTCTTCGGAAACAATCCGCCATGGTGGTTAGCAACAACACGTGCGTGTATCACCTTCCAATCAGGCTCGCTCAAATGTCTGAGCGAATAGGGTTTATGCAGGCGTAAAGTCCATCTTCTGACACCATGTTGTGTGTCTCTATAAAATTACAACAGTCCTTGACATTGTTAACTTGAAGTTCTTTATTAGCATCCGCTCCAGCATGCAACCAGTATACCACATGTAACACAAGTGACGTATCACGCAGACCGGAAACAGACCAGGGGTTCCCTTAAAGGGGCCTGTATAGTTATACAGAAATCCAGCATATTAAGATAATCATTCCTATAATTATCTACATTAAGCATGATAAACCAGCACATTTAACAGTGTAAAGAAGTCAGAATGCATGAAATAGCATGTCATATGGACAATAACCTACATCTGACCTTAAAACTGTGAGAATGGGAAGTTTGCCTATATTTTATGTTCATTTGTAACTAACTTACTACTTTTCATATAAAAAAGGCCTATTGTGGAAAACATCCCCTATCGGTCATTTTTGTCTAGTTCTGTCAGAAAAACATTAGAAATGCTGTAAACAAATTGTTGCCTTCATGTTTTATGTGTACATGTCATTTATACAGACTAAAATCATGTCTATGAAACTTTTCAATTATTTTGATGAATTAATGCTAATGTAAAAATATTTGTCATATATGTTAGCAGTTTATATTATATAGGCTAAATATTACACCGTTGAAAATATATTAAAAAAATACATAATCAAGCTTTTTAAAAAATGAGTTTTAATTTGTTTCTTCATTTATTATATAAAACAAAGGCTTAGGATGTGACAATAGAAAAAACAACATACATAGCATGATTCCTGAAATAAACAACTGGACATTTTATATATTGTACAGATGACTCGTTTTGAAATGAATCAGGTTACAAAAATGTAAACAAAGTATTTTATAAAACAGCCAATGACAAGAGCTGGTTAATAGAACACCTTTCCTCCAATCAGATGGCGGCGTGGCGTCTCTAATGGCTACGTCATACAGGATCAACAGCATCAGACGCGCAGTGAAAGATGTTTCAGAGAATGTTATCAAAAGTCAGCGTCTCTTGCCTTTGGGAGATAGTTTGTTGTATATTTCTCACTATGAATCCCGCATACAAACTGCTTACAGCCGGAATAAGGATTTAGGAGTCTATCGGAGAGGATTTACTACAGCAACAGCTTCTTTCATCGGAGCCTTGACCGAGGAATCGTCGGGACGGGACACCTCGACTGAAAGCAGGTTTTCTTCAGTTTTTTCTTGTCCTTTGTGTTTTCTACACTTTGAACCTGAACTTTTCTGGCTGTGTTTGTCGTGTAGCGTCGTCGTTAATCTCTGCATATTTGCATGTCAGAAAACCGTCGTGTAGTTGTATTAGTCCGTGATTTTGTCCTGAGCGGTGAAGCTGCTCACTGTTCTTGGCAAAAATCCTCCAGTTTCTGCACGAGCTGTATGACCTGCACGTTTTCTTTCTCATCGACATTGGGTCCAGCTTTACTGACTTTAGGAGGAATCACGGGCTACGCAACGTTAAGAACCAAAAGCTCAAAATGTCCGTACAATTTAGGACTATATTTAACCAATTTATATATCACGGAGGGCCAAATTACTCAAAATGAAATGATGAAGTCAATGTTGAAATATTTAAATTGTTAAATAATACAATTGGTATTAAACATGAAACTTGTACAATTAGTTATTTAATATTTGGGGCCTAAATGTAAAAAAATCTGCCTGTTTGATACTTGTAAGAATGTTGGTTTTTGCGATTGAACAAAAACAATGATTTGATCTTCTTAACCTCTAATGTGAGGCCGGCTGAGTTCAGGTGATGAGCGTAAGGGAACATAAAGGCAAGAAAAACTTGCACGAAACCTTTTGCTTTCAACACCTACTAAGTGGCGTCAGCGGCCACCTGAAGAACAACTGGATTCAGCGAATAGATCATCATCATCAGCAACTCATCTCATCTCATCATCAACTCATCTCATCACATCACATCACATCATCATCTCATCATCATCTCATCACATCACATCTCATCTCATCTCATCTCATCACATCATCATCTCATCTCATCATCAACTCATCTCATCTCATCTCATCATTAACACCAACTCATCATCTCATCTCATCATTAACACCAACTCATCTCATCATTAACACCATCTCATCTCATCATCATCTCATCTCATCTCATCATCATCTCATCATCATCTCATCATCATCTCATCTCATCTCATCTCATCTCATCTCATCATCAACTCATCTCATCTCATCTCATCTCATCTCATCTCATCTCATCTCATCACATCATCATCTCATCTCATCATCATCTCATCTCATCTCATCATCAACTCATCATCAACTCATCTCATCATCAACTCATCTCATCTCATCAACACCAACTCATCACATCTCATCACATCTCATCTCATCAACACCAACTCATCACATCTCATCTCATCAACACCAACTCATCACATCTCATCACATCTCATCTCATCAACACCAACTCATCACATCTCATCTCATCTCATCTCCAACTCATCTCATCTCCATCTCATCTCATCTCATCTCATCATCAACTCATCTCATCTCATCTCATCATCAACTCATCTCATCATCAACTCATCTCATCTCATCTCATCATCATCTCATCATCAACTCATCTCATCTCATCTCATCATCAACTCATCTCATCTCATCTCATCATCAACTCATCTCATCTCATCTCATCATCAACTCATCTCATCATCAAGTCATCTCATCTCATCATCAACTCATCTCATCTCATCTCATCTCATCATCAACTCATCTCATCTCATCTCATCATCAACTCATCTCATCTCATCTCATCTCATCTCATCTCATCTCATCTCATCTCATCTCATCTCATCTCATCTCATCTCATCTCATCTCATCTCATCTCATCTCATCTCATCTCATCTCATCTACACCAACTCATCACATCTCATCACATCTCATCTCATCAACACCAACTCATCACATCTCATCTCATCAACACCAACTCATCACATCTCATCTCATCTCATCTCATCTCATCATCAACTCATCTCATCATCAACTCATCTCATCATCAACTCATCTCATCATCAACTCATCTCATCTCATCTCATCATCAACTCATCTCATCTCATCTCATCATCAACTCATCTCATCTCATCTCATCATCAACTCATCTCATCTCATCTCATCTCATCTCATCTCATCCCCTCATCCCCTCATCCTCAGGGTTAAGATTTGACACGGTTCATCACAGTTTCATCTTTGTATGCCTTGTCTCAACTTTGCGTTGAGCAGTTTGGCCGAACTGTTCTTGGCACACGAACTCCAGTAGTTGCATGTACCGTACTTTCCATGCAGATCTGCACTTCAGCTCTCAACAGTCGCCTGCTGATTTTAGCGCAAACATTGAGACACAACTGTCACTGAATACTGCTCTATATCATAGTGTACAATTACTCAAATTGTGATGATTTGCCAACCAAATCTGCATAAAGACTTTAACGAAAGCAGAGTGACAGTAAAAGTTTATGAAAGGAAACAGTATGATGAAACCTGATGAGCTGTGTCCAATCTAAACCTCTTCTTTCTGGTGGTACACCAACTCATCTCATCTCATCATCAACACCAACTCATCTCAACACCAACTCATCATTCAAGTGGAAGATTTGCTATAAGGTGCAATACATCTTTAGCACTCCATGAGTCACTTGTGATATGCCAAGGCTCACCCAGTTGTGCTGTGCACAGCCTCCTTCAAGTAAAGCAGCAAGCAATCCACAGCTGATACGTCTGAGATCATCAATATTTGTGGATTGCCAAATCAGCACTGCCCTCTTTGGGTTTTTTGATTTGGAAGGGAGGCCAGCTCACTCCCCAACCAACAGAGACGCTCTAGCGACAGACGGAGGAGACTTTTGCAGGTGTATTAGTACTCTGAGAAATAATGTCCTCAGGGTTGTGCTGTGATGGAGGAGGCTCTGCAACAGGAAGAATATGACGACGATTTCTCCTGTATGTTCTCCCTTTGCTTTGAACCGTGTAGGAACGGGGCTCTCTGTTCACCTCTTTCACCACGCCGAGACGATCATAACCTTTTGGAGTCTGCATTCTGACGACTTGACCCATTTTCAGTGCCTGTAATGGGTGACTTGAAGCATCATAATACCGCTTTTGGGTATTTCTCTTGTGGAGAATACGTGCGGTGATTTGCTGAGTGTGTTTGGGGTTTGGCTCAAGTAACTTGGAGTGGATAGGGATGGTTGTTCTAGTCTGTCGTGACATCAGACGTTCTGCTGGAGAACCTAATGTTGGGTC
The DNA here is from genome assembly GCF_015846415.1 of Triplophysa dalaica. Classification (NCBI taxonomy): domain Eukaryota; kingdom Metazoa; phylum Chordata; class Actinopteri; order Cypriniformes; family Nemacheilidae; genus Triplophysa; species Triplophysa dalaica. The sequence goes on along the minus strand of NC_079548.1, from coordinate 20,989,017 downwards.
ACGAGGGATGTTTCTCAGGTTCAGAAGGTTGAGATATACATCTGTTCCATCTCTGTGTGATTTCTCCATCAGCTCCTTTGCACTGCGGACCGCTCTCTCTGCCAGGCCGTTTGACTGTGCATATTCAGGGCTACTGGTCACGTGGGTGAAGTCCCATTGTTTGACAAAGTCTTTGAAACGCTGACTTGTGTACTGCCTAGCATTGTCTGAAATGAGCGTGTGAGGTGTGCCATGAACTGAGAAATGTTTCTTTAGTTTCTTGATCACAGTGCAAGTTGTTGCATCATGACATAGGTCGATTTCATACCAACCAGAGTATGAATCCACTAACACTTGGTATTGTTTACCGTGCCATTCGAACATGTCCATTGCTACCGTGGACCAGGGAAGATCTGGAACAGGGTACAACTTGAGTGGCTCCTTCTGTTGGTGAGGCTTTGTGCTGTTGCAAACTGAACATGAAAGGATTTCTGCGGTGATGTCAGCTGTCATTGCTGGCCAGAAAATGATACCTCTAGCTCTGCGTTTAGTAGCTTCCACACCAGGGTGACCTCTGTGGACTATGCTGATGTACTCTTTCTGCAAAGAGCGAGGGATGACTGATTTGTGGCCCTTCATCACTATTCCATTGTCCAGAGTTAACTCGTCTCTGTAAGGAAAGAATGGACGAACGGGTGATCTAACACAGTGTTCTTTGGCTGGCCATCCGCATTGAATTACAGAACTGAGGGTCTGCAGCACTTCATCTTCCGCTGTGTGTCTTCGGAGTTCCTCCAGACGAGCAGTAGAAATGTAGCTGACACTCATGACTTCGAATGAGTCATTTTCCATGGCTGGAGGGGTTTCTGTGTTTGGAACTCGAGACAAAGTGTCGGCAAGATACATCTGTTTGCCCTTTTTGTACACCAATGTGATATCGTAACGCTGTAATTGAAGCAACATCCTTTGTAAACGTGCTGGGGCTGTGTGGATAGGTTTTTTTAAAATTGTCACCAGAGGCTGGTGATCAGTCTCGACAATCGTTGGTTTCCCATATACATAGTCTCTGAACTTAGTACAAGCAAATACAACAGCTAGCAGCTCCTTTTCTATCTGCGCATACCGCGTCTCAGTGTCTGTGAGCCTGCGAGATGAGTATGCAACTGGTTTGCAATCTTGTAAGCAAGCAGCACCAAGACCATAGCTTGAGGCATCGCAGGTTAAGGTAACTGGCTTCTTCACATCATAGTATGCCAAGACAGGTGGGTTAGATAAGCATGACTTAAGAGTGTCGAACGCATGTTGGTGCTGCTGATACCAACACCATGCAGTCTCTTTATGCGTCAAATTCCTGAGGGGTGCGGCAATATCACTCGAATTTGGGATAAACTTCCCCAGGTAGTTTGCCATTCCCAAAAACCTCTGAAGTCCAGGAACATCATTCGGGGCTGGCATCTCTGAGATAGCTTTCGTTTTCGCAGGGTCTGCTTTAAGACCGTCGCTTGTGAAAATGTGTCCCACATAACTGACCTGGTTCAGACGAAACTTGCACTTTGCAGGGTTCAACTTGAGGTTGATCTCTCGTGCTCGATTCAGCACCTTCTTCAAGTTTGCGTCGTGTTCAGCAGCATTATGACCACCTATAATGACCGCACAGGGGTACCCTGAAAACAACTGTTCCATAGTGCGTTGAAAAACTTCACTTGCAGCATTTATACCAAAGGGCATACGAAGGAATCTGTAGCGCCCAAATGGTGTGCTGAATGTGGTCTTCATAGAGGATTTATGGTCAAGACGGATCTGCCAGAAAGAATTCTTTGCATCTAGGACAGAGAACACAGTTGCTCCTGACATCTGGGATGCCACCTCCTCTACACTTCGCATCGGGTGATGAGGTCTTTTGAGAGCGCTGTTGAGATCTTTTGGATTGATGCATAGCCTTAGTTCCTTTCTGTCCTTCTTGTGTGTGACCACCATGGAAGAAACCCAATCTGAAGGCTCTGACACTGTAGTTATGACACCGAGACTTTGCATTCGATCTAGCTCTGCTTTTACGCGATCCTGCATTGCTAGGGGCATGCGATGAGCAGGACGAACTACAGATTGCACATTGGGGTCCACTGTCATGGAATAGGTGACTGAAAGTTCTCCTAGCTCATCTGTGAACAAGTCTTTATATTCAGCAAGAATTTCTTCAGTACTGCTCTCCCTATCGACAAGGTGAACGTGTGGACTAATTGTGACAATTCCCATGTCCAAACATGCACGGAAACCTAACAATGGCTGGACATCTTGATCCACCAGGTAGAATTGAAGTGAATGATTTTGTCCATTTAAACTGCACATCATTGTTGCTAAGCCTTCGGTTTCGATTCTGCTTCCACCATAAGCTACAAGGTTAGGTGTCTGCGATAGTCTGACTGGTCTCTCACCACCACTGGAAATTCGTTTGAATAGCTTTTTTGGCATTACATTACATTTTGCCCCTGTGTCCACTTTTATCTCTACCGGCATGGCATTTATGTGTAAGGTGACAAATCCTTCTTCAAGCCTGGACGCTGGGGGGTTAACAATGTTGACACACTTGCCAGGTTCAATACCGTCGACATAAAAAGTGTCGTCATGACTGGAGGAGTCTTCCACTTCGACTTCGTGAACTGATTTTCTGTGGTTGTATTTCGTTTGATTGAATTGGCGACGTACTTTGCAACTTTTGCTGAAATGATTCATTTTCTTACAGTTATGACACTGTTGTCCGAAAGCAGGGCATTTCTCTCTCTTTGCTGCATGACTATTTCCACAGTTTCTGCAATTAGTTATGGCTTGAAAATCACGTTGCTCTTTTTGAGGAGTTTGTCTTGTGTGTTGGCGCCTCTTGCTGGATACCGCTTGTACTGCGTCTACACTAGTGCCTGTCTGGGGCGTGGCCAACGTTTTACTGTTTTCCTCCGTCATCTCGTGTATACGACAAATTGTGATGGCTTTAGTGAGAGTTAGGTCGCTATCCCTTAACAGAGATTTTCTTAAACTTTCTCTGTTGACGCCACATACTATTCTGTCACAGATCAGCTCATCCGTCAATTCTCCAAAGCGACAACTTTTAGCCTTATCGTAGTGTGCCGCCGCAATGAAATGTCAAAGTCCTGCTCGAAAATCCGCCAATTGTCGGCAATGTTTCCATCAAAACTGAGCGGGTCGGGTCTTCGGAAACAATCCGCCATGGTGGTTAGCAACAACACGTGCGTGTATCACCTTCCAATCAGGCTCGCTCAAATGTCTGAGCGAATAGGGTTTATGCAGGCGTAAAGTCCATCTTCTGACACCATGTTGTGTGTCTCTATAAAATTACAACAGTCCTTGACATTGTTAACTTGAAGTTCTTTATTAGCATCCGCTCCAGCATGCAACCAGTATACCACATGTAACACAAGTGACGTATCACGCAGACCGGAAACAGACCAGGGGTTCCCTTAAAGGGGCCTGTATAGTTATACAGAAATCCAGCATATTAAGATAATCATTCCTATAATTATCTACATTAAGCATGATAAACCAGCACATTTAACAGTGTAAAGAAGTCAGAATGCATGAAATAGCATGTCATATGGACAATAACCTACATCTGACCTTAAAACTGTGAGAATGGGAAGTTTGCCTATATTTTATGTTCATTTGTAACTAACTTACTACTTTTCATATAAAAAAGGCCTATTGTGGAAAACATCCCCTATCGGTCATTTTTGTCTAGTTCTGTCAGAAAAACATTAGAAATGCTGTAAACAAATTGTTGCCTTCATGTTTTATGTGTACATGTCATTTATACAGACTAAAATCATGTCTATGAAACTTTTCAATTATTTTGATGAATTAATGCTAATGTAAAAATATTTGTCATATATGTTAGCAGTTTATATTATATAGGCTAAATATTACACCGTTGAAAATATATTAAAAAAATACATAATCAAGCTTTTTAAAAAATGAGTTTTAATTTGTTTCTTCATTTATTATATAAAACAAAGGCTTAGGATGTGACAATAGAAAAAACAACATACATAGCATGATTCCTGAAATAAACAACTGGACATTTTATATATTGTACAGATGACTCGTTTTGAAATGAATCAGGTTACAAAAATGTAAACAAAGTATTTTATAAAACAGCCAATGACAAGAGCTGGTTAATAGAACACCTTTCCTCCAATCAGATGGCGGCGTGGCGTCTCTAATGGCTACGTCATACAGGATCAACAGCATCAGACGCGCAGTGAAAGATGTTTCAGAGAATGTTATCAAAAGTCAGCGTCTCTTGCCTTTGGGAGATAGTTTGTTGTATATTTCTCACTATGAATCCCGCATACAAACTGCTTACAGCCGGAATAAGGATTTAGGAGTCTATCGGAGAGGATTTACTACAGCAACAGCTTCTTTCATCGGAGCCTTGACCGAGGAATCGTCGGGACGGGACACCTCGACTGAAAGCAGGTTTTCTTCAGTTTTTTCTTGTCCTTTGTGTTTTCTACACTTTGAACCTGAACTTTTCTGGCTGTGTTTGTCGTGTAGCGTCGTCGTTAATCTCTGCATATTTGCATGTCAGAAAACCGTCGTGTAGTTGTATTAGTCCGTGATTTTGTCCTGAGCGGTGAAGCTGCTCACTGTTCTTGGCAAAAATCCTCCAGTTTCTGCACGAGCTGTATGACCTGCACGTTTTCTTTCTCATCGACATTGGGTCCAGCTTTACTGACTTTAGGAGGAATCACGGGCTACGCAACGTTAAGAACCAAAAGCTCAAAATGTCCGTACAATTTAGGACTATATTTAACCAATTTATATATCACGGAGGGCCAAATTACTCAAAATGAAATGATGAAGTCAATGTTGAAATATTTAAATTGTTAAATAATACAATTGGTATTAAACATGAAACTTGTACAATTAGTTATTTAATATTTGGGGCCTAAATGTAAAAAAATCTGCCTGTTTGATACTTGTAAGAATGTTGGTTTTTGCGATTGAACAAAAACAATGATTTGATCTTCTTAACCTCTAATGTGAGGCCGGCTGAGTTCAGGTGATGAGCGTAAGGGAACATAAAGGCAAGAAAAACTTGCACGAAACCTTTTGCTTTCAACACCTACTAAGTGGCGTCAGCGGCCACCTGAAGAACAACTGGATTCAGCGAATAGATCATCATCATCAGCAACTCATCTCATCTCATCATCAACTCATCTCATCACATCACATCACATCATCATCTCATCATCATCTCATCACATCACATCTCATCTCATCTCATCACATCATCATCTCATCTCATCATCAACTCATCTCATCTCATCTCATCATTAACACCAACTCATCTCATCTCATCTCATCATTAACACCAACTCATCTCATCATTAACACCATCTCATCTCATCATCATCTCATCTCATCTCATCATCATCTCATCATCATCTCATCATCATCTCATCTCATCTCATCTCATCTCATCTCATCATCAACTCATCTCATCTCATCTCATCATCAACTCATCTCATCTCATCTCATCTCATCTCATCTCATCTCATCACATCATCATCTCATCTCATCATCATCTCATCTCATCTCATCTCATCATCATCTCATCTCATCTCATCATCAACTCATCATCAACTCATCTCATCATCAACTCATCTCATCTCATCAACACCAACTCATCACATCTCATCACATCTCATCTCATCAACACCAACTCATCACATCTCATCTCATCAACACCAACTCATCACATCTCATCACATCTCATCTCATCAACACCAACTCATCACATCTCATCTCATCTCATCTCCAACTCATCTCATCTCCATCTCATCTCATCTCATCTCATCATCAACTCATCTCATCTCATCTCATCATCAACTCATCTCATCATCAACTCATCTCATCTCATCTCATCATCATCTCATCATCAACTCATCTCATCTCATCTCATCATCAACTCATCTCATCTCATCTCATCATCAACTCATCTCATCTCATCTCATCATCAACTCATCTCATCATCAAGTCATCTCATCTCATCATCAACTCATCTCATCTCATCTCATCTCATCATCAACTCATCTCATCTCATCTCATCATCAACTCATCTCATCTCATCTCATCATCAACTCATCTCATCTCATCTCATCTCATCTCATCTCATCTCATCTCATCTCATCTCATCTCATCTCATCTCATCTCATCTCATCTCATCTCATCATCAACTCATCATCAACTCATCATCAACTCATCATCAACTCATCATCAACTCATCTCATCAACACCAACTCATCACATCTCATCTCATCAAC